>NC_090658.1:64960804-65604554 GCF_013368605.1 Nyctibius grandis | reverse complement strand
CAGTTATTAATAGTACCTGATTTTTTAAGCTGGAAATGCTTTGAAAATATATGTTGACATTTTCTCATCAAAGTCATTAGCCAGGTATTTTTCCAAGAATGGCTCCAGTCTAATTCATTTTTATTTAATTAATTCATCCATTGCTGCTATCTAAGCACATAATGACTCTAGAGGATGGTTGGACTTTTCACTCTTTCTAGGTATGGTACTCATTACTGTACTGTACTTACAAATCCAGTGCAAAGTCATGTCTCACAGACTACTGTGCTTTTATTTCAACTAAAGGTATTGTTCTCTTCCTCAAATCTGACAGGTTTCTTTCTTTACAAATTTTTGTTATAGCAATGGGACAAAGTAACGTGCCATCTGCCATGCTTGTTGGAGAACTCTGTTAATATTATTTTATTAAAACAGTTTCAGTGCTAGTAGGATGTTCCCTTCCAGTATGAAATTTCTGAAGAAGTAAAGAAACCCCTCAGAATGAGTAGCAGGCAATGCTTCTTCAGATGCCAGGGAAAACATTTCCTTCTTGATTTTATTAATGCTGTATGGCTGTTTTAAGTAGCCTCTAAACAATGTCCATTGTGGATATAGACAGTAGAGCCTTATGAACTCACCCAGTTCAAAGTAGCAGATCAGAGAAGGTTACTATTGATTTGCAGGATCCTGACAAGCATAAATGATTCATGTTCAGTGATACTTGTCTCACTGTAGATTGAACAAACAGAATGAAATGTACACGTTCTTAAAGGTGTACATAAGTGTACATAAGTTAACGCTTCTGGCTGCCCACTATGTCAATCAATGTGACTGGTAACCTTAAATATACATTTAAGTTACGTTGCTCTTGTCTGTCAAAGGAAATGTTGTCACGTTCATTGTTTGTGACAGAGTGAAGAGACAGAGTACTTGGACACAGGAATGGAAGGTCAGGCACTGCAGTTTAACCGCAGCTCTAAGTGACACAGATAGACTTAGTAATGAGGTAGACAGCTCTGTAGAAACAAGAAATGTTCCTGCTCTTTTAGGGGAAAGAAATAACACAGAACAAGGTGGAATAATCTGGGAACACATGCACTATTCATGTTCAACTGTGAACAAATACATCTTATCCTTTGGAAATCAACCAGAGAACTGGAAACAAATTCCTCTGAAAAGGATCTGTGTTACATATCACCACGTTCTTAATTGGAAGGCAAATTAATCGTAAGAGATGTTGGAAAATTTGTTTTGTTTCCTAACATCTTAGACTATAACACTTGCTACAGCTGAGAGTGCTTCTGTTCTGCTAGCTCATCCTTAGCCCTGCCAAAGTTAACTGCCGTTAATCATGCAGGAGTGTGCCTACTCAAAGACAGAGCATCCGTACTGCCCTTCATGGTGGCCTCAGCTGCCTAGGCCATTATTAGGTACTTAACATTTTTTGGACATTAATAGGTACTCTATTTTTTTTGGCTAAAAGCTTGGAGGTCTTCACAACATCATTTCAGAAATACAATTCTCTCAGAAAAAAAAAAAAAAAGAAAAGAAAATATGAACAACAACAAATTATTTAATTACTCTGCTCTTCTTCATTTATCCACTGAGATCCTAATGCACTGTTTCAGGAGAACAGTCAGGCTATAACTAAAAGGAAATCATGTCCTACATGCCACTTGGTCATTTCAAATTAGAAAGTGTTATAATATAGCACAGTCCTTGCTTACTTTAAGACTGAAAGAACATGTGGTGGGAAATACAGTAGCATGAAGGATTTGAAGAGCCTTTGTTCAATGTAATTTTGCATCTCCATCATTTAGAAATGATCTGTCATTGAATGAGGCAGCAAATATGATAACAAGTGAATGGGTAGCTGAAATGTCAACTTCTTGCACCATACAGAAGTTTTACACTCGTATTTGGAACTGAAATGGTATTGATTGCATTAGCAGATAAGGTTCTCCTAGCTATGATGAAAACTGAGTCTCATTTCCTAAGGAGCTGTAAATGTCTTTGATTATGACCAGTTTCTCTATTAGAGAAGGAATGTTTCTTCTTGCCAAAATACCTTCAGAGGGTCACAGGGAGTTTTTTTTCTTCTGTGACGGACATTATAATGTAAAGTTATTCAAGGTCCATCTTGTCATCCTTTCTGTTCAGCATGTGCTGGGATTCTTAAGGGAGGGATGTCTGAGAAGGTAGTCTAAAGTGTAAAGTGCGAGTGATATCCAGCACTGTATTTCTATTTTGTCTTCTTATCCAGTTTACATCTTGATTGTCTAGCCTAGCGCTTAAGGTCTTCATGAGAACTAGCTGACTGAAGCACAGCTGAGTGAGGCTCATGTGATGTATGATGCAGGTGATAAGGTGAAGCTAACATTTTCTGACTCAGGCAGTGCATTTAGTTGTTACTGACATGTTCACAAATGAGGGTTATTGAGTCCTTACTAACTGATGTGGGTTGAAAGAAATCTTTTGCTCTCTGTGTATGACCAGATATTTATGACTTCACTCTTGATGTGTTGATCTGATTCCTATGACTGATATTTTGCCACTCCAAGGCTACACTTTAAGGTCAATTTAAATAGTGAAAGTAGCATAGAAGGGTATGAATTTATGCTTTGCCATAAATTTGCTTTGAACTTGATGTAACTTCGAATTTTTTTAGCAGGGTTGAATTCTTAGGTCTTCATTTTGATCTTTTTTCATATAAACATATTGCCTCCACTGCCTACAGAACACAGAATCACAGAATCACAGAATGTTAGGGATTGGAAGGGACCTCGAAAGGTCATCTAGTCCAATCCCCCTGCCGGAGCAAAGTTGCCTTTCCCTTTCATTCGTCTCTGTCCTGTTGTTTTCAAGGCCAGTTTTTGTATGGCTACACTGCAGATTGCCTTAGGTTTGTTGTATTTCTTCCCTAATGCATCATCTTCTTCTACTTTCCAGTGGCTACAGGTGACTGCCAATCAGATTTTCTGAGAAATGCAGGGAGTTCCTCATTTCTAACTCCTCTTTTCCAATTCTCTTCTAAGAACTACCTCCTCTTTTACTTCTTCTGTAGAATTTATGATGATTCTGCAGCAGCCTCAAATTTACCCACGTTCCTGTTTCCCATTTTCTGTGTCAAATACAAACCTTAACTGCTTTGTTATAGTCCGTACATATTCTTGCTACTGCATAGGGTTTTTCCTCTCTATTGGATTGGTATTCCCAAATTTAGCCAATTTCAACAGATATTGTGCCTAAGTTTTTGACACAGCTCCTTCCATTTGTTTGGCAGCATTTCCCCTTCACACTAATTCTTGTTCACATTTCTTCCATATCTTCACTTCTAGTACTAAATTTTGTTTCATGATCTCAGTATTTTCTTCTTTGTCTTCTTTTTCTGCATTCTGCATTCTACATCAGTGAGATGTCATGTCCATGTATTTTGCAGTTTAATAAGCTGATGTTGTGTGCTTGAAGCGGAAGGTGGGGAGTTTCACCTGCTGCTCTTCCAGGTTTCTCCATTTTTAGTATCACAGCAGAAAGTTCTTAAAGCTTAACTTACAGCAGCCTTTCTCTCAGCCCTGAGTAGAGCTACAGTTAGTTCCAGGAAAACATTTAGTTTCCACATCCATATCTACTTTAGTTTAGCTTTCTTTAAAGTTGATGACAGAAACAGTTAATAATTACTCAGCCCAGTTTTTTTGCAACCGGAAAGAAATGGCTTCAAGATTTGTACTTGTTGACAATTTCACCCTCTTTCCTGAGAGCACGTGTTTCAGAGACGTCAGCAATATAAATGAAACATGGACTGTAGCAGAGAAAGTGCTTAAGAAGTTGGTTGTACCTTTTCATATCAGGCTTAGTGATTAATGCATTTCTCTCAAGAGGCTCACAAATAGGCCATATTCATCTATCTTCCATTCTGTTGCAGCTGTGTGTTGACAGAGGGGGTGAAAGTTCTGTAAATAAACTGGTTTTATGGTGCACTTGTATAGCTGATGCCAGAAATGTCATGTAAATCCAGAGATGAATATTGCTTACAGAAAATCACTTCAAACCTATATAAATGAACTGCATGGTAATTCCAAACAGTCAAAGCTAAAATAGTGACTTACCATGAAGACTTCTTTTCCCCAGAATAAAAAGAGAAGAGACTCCCCTTCCCCCAGACACCAAATTAGGCACTGACTAGGAGTTTGTAACTTTGTGGACACCAAAAGATATTATTAAAATATAACTGAGGATGGAATTTGGCCCTGGTTTTTCAGAGGTTGTCTTCTCTATTTTAGAATTTGGTAACATGTTAAAGAAAGAGAGGGAAAGGTAATGCTTGGTTTCCTCCCAAATTGTAGAGTAAAAATAAAGGTGAAGTAGTTGCCAAGGACCAAACTTCACTCCAGTACTGAAATGTGAAACTCCTTCTATATGAACCCTCCTTTGTGAAGAGAAGTGATGATGGACATTGGCATTCTAGTATCTCAGAGAAAAGCTTGTTAAATAACATATCCACCCTAGCCACATTCCTTGTTGCCATGACAAGGTCAGGCAGCCAGTCCAGCCAGAAGGCAGCCAGTTTTCTCTGGTTGTGGTAGGGTTTGTTGACTATTACTGCATAAATGGATTCAGATTCCAGTTCGGAAAAAGCGATGGAGGGGGAGAGGAGTGATAAGTGAGAAAGGGAAGGATTCAACAGAGACCTAGAAGTTTCAAAAGGTATGGAAATTCACTATTTTTCATAACACGGGAATTGGGGAACACAAAATGAGAACGACAGGCAGCAGAGTTAAGCAAAACGGAAGTACTTTTTCACACAATGCGTAATTAAATCATGGAACTCATTTCCACAGGATGTTGAGGAGGCCAAAAGTACAAATGAGTTCAAAGAGGGACGAGGCAAATTCATGATGAATAGATCTATTAAATGCTGCTAAACAAGATGGCCCAGCTGCAACCTGCTCAGGAAATCCCAGTGTTGCTGAATTCCAAAAACAGTACAGCTACTTACCAGTAGAGGTTTACTCTCCCTGTTCTCTGTCTCTTATGGTCTTTACCTCAATATCTGTTGCTGGTCATTGTTAAAGTAAGTTACAAAGCAGAAGGACCTCTAACCTGATCCCATTTGGTTTTATTCTCGTTAATTGTGAACAGAATCTGATCCAGATACTGCTGTACCTTCAGACGCAAAGATAGGCAGGGATCAACTGCCATGCAGAACAATTGTAAACTTCAAAAACACCTGCCCTGTTAGCTTTGTCCTAAACTCCTGTCCAGAGCAGCCCTGATACCATCGTGTTCTGTCCTTAGCTAAACCCAGTGTCGGAGGGAACGTGTTGGGAACCACTCTTACTTTCCTTTCCTAAAGCCTTTCCTGGCTTTATTTTTTTTAGAGAGGCAGCCCAGAAGAATATGATAATATCCTATGGCTATTTACGTATCTGCTTGGCTCGAAACTTTACATAGATGGCATTATTCCATGAATCTTCCATCTCTGTTTTTTTTAACATGAGGCAAAAGGTGATTTTTTTTTATTTTTTATGTGGTCTACATGAGGAAGGTGGACAGAAGTAGAAAAAGGCAAAGGATCCTGTCTGTGGCCCATGCATAGCATAGACACCGCTCAGTCTAGAAGCAGACCAAGTGATTAGCTGCTACTTTGAAGGACTTCATATAATGACATGCTATAGATAGTCACTAAATGTTCTAAATGTTCATTTCTGTAGCTAAATAGTCAACTTCTTGTAACACAAAAAAAAAAGTTGCTGAAGGAGCTTTCAGTAGAATTATATCATTTTCACAGAGCATAGCTGCTCACTGTTACATTTTCATGAAACATTTTACTGGAAAGGGTCTGTTTTCTTTGATTGGGTTTTTTTTTTCTTCATTGGAAAACTGAAAACTAAAATATTTTCTGTCACAGGCAGAGACCAAACTAGTTTGGGCTCTTCTCAAGGAAAGCTCAGAGGAGTGCTGTAATTGAACTGTCCAGATACAGAAATCATTGCAAACTTCCACCTTTATTTGAAGCCTCATTATTGTAGTTGATGGGAACTTTTCAGATGCAGTTATATTTAGATCTGGTGTGAGAGGTTGCAATTCCTTGGAACTCCATGGAGCCGCAGCTGCTTCAGCAGTTCTGAGCAGGTCAGTGCCCTCCAGCATAGCCTACCCCCATGCCTTCCAAAAACTCATTAACTCTTTGGTCACCATATTTACAAAGAACAGACCAGCTAACTAAAATATTTGTGTGAAATAATGTATAGCTGTTACTTCCAAATAAGAAAAGGAGACAACTATAAAGAGATGTTGTTAAGAGTGGCTGATGTTTCCTAATATTTCTTTCAAAATCACGATTTTGGCCAATGGTGTTTTTCACACAAGACTCGTTCTAGAAAAAAAATCTTCTATTTTGAAAAAAACATTGCTTGTAAAGTTGTTTTTAAATTTCCAAGACTTTTAGTTCTTTTTCCTAATCTCTCCCCTTTGCCACTCTGCTATCTGGAAAAGACATGAGAAAAAAGCAAAGTGTGATAAAGCAAGAAAAATTATTGAAATAATGGTCTCATGCGCAGTTCTGTTTGGAAGAAGATGGGGAAAATTAGTTTTTCTGTTTGTTTAAATTTGTGAAAGAAATACCAATGGTCCTTCTTAAACAATCTTTTTTTTTTAGTTAAGGAAATATTTTAGTCTTTTCTCAATAAGTAACATGTAACAAAACAGACAGGTGATACATCAAAAAATGCAAAATTATATTAATTTATTTTCTTCAAGAAAATAAATAATTTCAAAACTTTTGTTTGAGAGGGAAGGAATCATTTTAACACATTTAAGTTGTCATTTATAATTTGTTGGTGGAATAGACAGAAAAAAATAGTTTGGTAAGCTCTGGATGTTAGGTTGCTAGTAGTGCTTGCTTTTCTGTTTATAAATTAACTTTGAAATATTACATTTTATTTAATCTTTTTGATTTTTAACAATTCAGCAGATATGTACAGTGATGAAACCAAGCATAACACTTTGTGCTACTGGAGCAGAACCAGAAAGTGAAAGATTCAAAATAGAAACCAGTACCACTTTGCTACAGTTGTTTAACTATCAAAGCTTAGCATGGCACTTTCTGATAAAATTTCCATAGTATCAAAAAAATCCTGGAGGTTACACAATTATTTACATCACAATTATTTACATGTTAAACTAAAGAGCAGCATTGATTGTGTTTTTATCTCAGTTCTATTACTTAAAAAATTCTGTACATTTTTTGTATTACTTTATAGATTTGCCATATATGGTCATATTCAAACTCACAATGGGATGTTGCATATCTATACAGAAAGATGGTGTGTATGTGTAATGTAGACACAGGCAAATACATGTCTGAATATGGTATGCAAATGTGATCACAAAAATTAAATTTCTTTATTTATAGGCCTGACTGGATAGGCTGGATTGTGTTTCCACCCTTTTCTGGAGTGAAGTTAAGTGGGGTCATTTTGCTGTTTTCCCAATTAACAAAGGAATACTGACACCAAAGAATACTGCTGTTTTGCACAAGAGCTACAATTGTTTCCTCCTTTCATTTTTTTTTTCCCCTATTGTATTTTGTAGAATATATTTCGCATTGACTTTTCCGCCACTGACTTGGAGTTTATAAATTCCAGTGTTTTTAATTAGAGAAAGTTCTCCATCTATAGATATAGGCAGCAGAATTATTTTCACACAAACTCTTAAACAGCAAGTAGTTACATGAAAGCTCTTAAATCACTTGGCCTATTACAGGCTGGATGATTTTCTCTCATGCCTACCTAACCTTTCCTTGAATATCTGGTAACAGCACCTACAAGTCCTTTCCTTGGAATTCTGTTTGACTGACAGGTCTTTTGATTGTGGAGCATTTCTTCCTGCTTTTACCCTGCTTTTCTCAGCTGCTGTAAACTGAGTTTCTGCATGGAGCCCCTTTCCCCTGAGTTCAGGGATTTGGCACAGATCTGGTGCTATAAAGTGTTTCCCTTATTGTGGTTCCATCACATAGAGTAAATGTTGTTAGATGAATAGAATAAGCACCATTTTATGCCTCTGATAAATAGCTATATTCAGCAGCATTATTTGGTATACCCAAACAAGATTTTACTGTCATTGCATAGTGGGCAGGAACATACTTTTGCATACTTCATCTCTAAGAAATGTTTCACACAGACCTACTTCCATCCAGCATGTCTGTGGTGGAATAGTGAGAGAAATGGGCAATCTTACTTGGCTGAAAAATGTTAACATCAGAAATACCTAGAATACAAATGTCTTTGTTACCACTAACTCTTTGTCAGAACATTCATCGCAAAGAAGAAAAGTCTATTGCATCAGACATTTAAAATGGAAAATACACTGGACCATGTCCTGTAGCAAACAGTCTGACGTTAAATGGAAAATAAACAAGTTTTTACTATTTCTCAATATATAAATTTCAAAATGAACTGCATAGTTCACTTTTTTTACCATAATAGTTATGCTGCTTGAGGACTTCTGCTGTGTTCTGACACTTGCCTATTAAGATGCCTAAAAGAAATGCTGAGTAACTCTTTACAAAAGTTTTATACTTAGTAGTTGTCTTCTGCACGGACAGTGGTCTTTTTGCATTAAGCTTTACAAGTTTTCATTTAATCTCTCTATGTACAAGTTAATAAGATTCTTCATCAATATTTTATTTTTCTCTTAAGATTGCACTTTACAGTAAACAATCAGTTCCCATGTATAAAATGTAAGTACTATGCACTCACCAAGCCCTCCCCATGTTCTTTCTTTAACATGGAAACACTGGCTTTCTATAGCATACTATTTCTGCTATTAGAAGGAGAAAATAGTCTATGTCAAGGTTCGTAGCCAAGAAAAAATTACACATCAGATTTGAAATCATATGCTGTGATTGCTTCTGCTTGAAACTAGATGAAGTACGTCCAAGCTGTACGATGTTTAGGTGGGAAGTGGATATGATGAAATGTTGAATAATTTTTCTGGTAGGCTTTATACTTTCTTCAGCAAATATTCACTATAGAAACTTTTTAGAGCTGAAAAAGCAACATTGACCAATTTATAACAAACCAAACGTGTTCTTCTGACAACAAGAAAACACTAGAATTAGAAAACATGAAGGACAGCCATCTGTGGGAGCAGTTCTTGTAAGGCAAGACTGGGAACAGTCCTTTTTGTAAGTTTATAGGAAACCACTTCCTAGCAAAAGTCTTCTGAAAAGATTGTAGGGAAAAAACTTACTCCTCTACATCACCTTTCTGCCTCTGTTGTATTTTAGCTATCACAGATCTTCATAACAAAGAGCAGAAGAATAATTTATTCTTTCACCAAAAATGAAACTGTGACAAGTAATGGGGTTACCTGATACTGATAAACATAATATCCCACTTACGAGTTTGGCCTATTTATTATACTGTTGGGCTCTATAAACTTTTGAGATTATCTGAGTTTAGAAAATTAAAAAAATTGTACTGTGTATATCTATTCATATTTAAAATGTATGTAAATGATGCAAGTTGTTCCTGTTAAGGCACGGTGCTGGAGAATGGATTAGTTTGCAAATGCCAGGTGGACAAAATCTTGGTATGTTTATATACTGAATGTTCGGGGGGATGATCTTCTGAAAATTAGGTTGTCAGGTATCACTGTTCTTTTTAATTGAATGAATAGGATTTTCTTTAAATTTGATTGACAGTTTTCAATGCCTCCATCTACACCAAGCAAAGAGAGTTTTATTAGGGACAATGGAGAAGGTACAATCGTAGGACCACAAGTCAAGATTAGGACTGCTATTTCAAAGAGAAGGTGTGGCAGATGCAATAATGCTGTGATAATTAAGTCCACAGCCACACGCTGTGCAATATGCTGCTGATTATTTTTATAAAGCATCACTCTGTCAGCTTGGCCAGCCAGATAAGGAAATCTCTGGTTCTCCTAGACGGGTAAGATCTTGCAAGAAGGAATCTGGAGCCTCTGCTCGAGATAGAACACAAGTATCAGATGTACAGTGCATGTTATTTTATCTGGTGTAGCTTGTTTAAAGATAACACAAATGCTTTACCTTCACTATGATAAAATGAATTAATTGTTTATCTTATAACTTTGACTAATAATCACTCTGGTCATGATCTGAAGCTGTTACACGCATAGTGCAATTTGTTCGTACAAGTTATAAACAAGGCAGAGAAATATACAGCCTAGACATACTTTGGAGGGTTCTGGAGTGGTGTCATGGGCCTCATACTGCATTTTAAAACCTAGTTTGGAGATTGGTGATGACACCATCACAGCTGAGGAGATCGGTTTATTTTAGCAGATGATAACAAATACCTCACTGAGGTGCTCTTTGGAGGACAGGGGTGAATGGTTTGTGATTCACCAAAATCATGCCTTCTTTGGACAGAGTTTATCTGTCAAGCAAAAAGTCTTCCTGATTAATTCAAATATCATGAGATCAATAGTAAACTAAAATGCAAACTAAAATGTTTTCAGAAATCTAAGTGTGATTTCAATGAAAGTTAGCCTCTTTGCCACACCTTTTTTTTTTTAAGGTTTCATTTTGATTTTGAAGTCCATTTGTGCTTCAATCCAGACAGAAAAAAAGAGAATCTGAATCAAGACCCAATGTGTTCATCTGGTTTTTGCTTCATCTATAAGTAAAAGACAGATATATAGTAGCAGGCATAAACTCATATACAGAAGAAAAATGATTGACCACATCATATTATGTGGACTGAGATTGGATCCCCTGTCATAAAGAGCTCACTGTAAAATAGTCCAGGCAGTAGCAATAGTACACAGCAGCCTGAACAAAAAAAAAGAAATAGCCATAAGATTTACAACTGGTTAATTTACATCTAGAGGCTAGTCACTTCTCTAATCATAGTATGTGTATTGTCTTTTTGGTTGATCCAATATGGTTTGCATTTCTTCTATATACTGCTGCAGTAACCCATTAGTGATTAGAAGCCCCTGATGATGAAGCAAATAAGGCTTTTTGAATCTACAAATCTTTCATCTAAGATTTGTGGTGTTTGTATATCAATAATTAATTAAGACTGAGGACATTTCTGGGAGAAATAAGTTTCATCCCAAATGTGTAGACATGAGGACAGAATCTACAATTAGCAGAGCTTCCTGCTCTTAGATTTAGAAGTATATATTGTACTGCCTTTGCTCTTACATGTTCTGATTATAACTAATCAGTTGCAGCACCGCAGCTCCAATTAACATTGCCATCAACTGAGTCCAGAAGCAACATACACATCTATGCTTCCATATATATCTTTTTTACATTCTTCCAGTTAACCATATTTTTAACTTCTATGTGTCATTAGATGTTTTTTAAATGAGGTTAAGAAATATTTAAGCCATAAAGGCAAAGATTCAAAGTTGGTGGCAATGACAAACTTAACAAGCTTGGAAGCAATGACATTTCCTTAAAAAAATAATGTTTAAGGTCGCCTTAATGCCACTCCATCATGGATATGTATTACACAGTCTTTAATGGCATTACATACTTTTGGACATTATTTTAGCAAAGGTTCATTATATGCTGTTATCTCAGTTTTTATAGAAGAAACAAAAATTCCAGCCTAAATTGGAATCTGTGTAGTCTGCTGGCAGGGCCAGGACCTGTAATGAGTTGAGGTAAAGGTAACACTGATGAACTTTCGTCATCTATGCAAAAAAGGCACAAACGTTGTATGAAATATTTTGCCAGAGGTTTTTACAGCTATTTTGCTTACATTTCCGGGATGAGTTCCAAGTCAATGCTTAAAAGGGAACGTCTTATAAGGCCTACATGCTCTCGCTTTTCCAAGATTGCCTCTCGGTTCTTGACCTGCATTTGTTCCTATTGTATATACAACTTAAATAAGTTGAATCTGACTCTAAGCATCTGTGTCTTCCCTCTGTCCTTCTTCCCCCTCTTTGTAATCCCTTTATAATGAAGCAAGTTAGGTTGCTTCATCCTTTTCCTCTGCAATATGTTAACTTCTACCTGGATGATTTCTTTATAGACGCATATAAACACATTACACCTGAGCAACTGATATTTCTGTGGGGAAAATGAAAGCCTTTATCTACTTATTTAGTAAGTAGATAAAATTTACCTGTTCAAGAATACCATATGTCCTTGAGGTGGGCACATCTTTCACTGCCTTTTGCTAAGAAAATCATGTATGTTGTTTAAAGCCATCCCAGAAAGCCATGGCAAGAAAATTCCATCAGGAAGAGTCTGATGAGATGTGGGATTTCTGTTGAACTTTATGTTCTAATAAACAAATCTGTGGTGCCGGTAGCCACAGGACAAGAATTTTTCTAAAAAAAGTTATCATAAATGGCCCACGTAACTACTTTTCCATTGTTAGGCTTTGATGCCGAACAGTGGATGAAATGCGCACAACATAAGTTTACTAGGTCTTGTTTTTTGTGAAATCTCACTGATGACCAAATGCAGCTTGTTCCTTCCCCACAGCTTGCTTGGAACTCCACAGCTTTCACTTAACTGTTACTTATTTGTGTTCATTTCTTTTGATCAATAAATCAGGTCAACTGTTGTGGTAAGAATGAGCAAACACTACTATGGGAATGAAATTGTTAACTACAATTGCAGAAAAATTACATAGCAGAAGCTTGCAAAGTCTTTGTGGTTTATCCCAACAACATAACTGCCTCATGGTTATTGGCATATCTCCCAACTTCCAAGATGTTGTTAGTGGCAAACAAAAGTACAGTACAGCTTTATTTTGTGGAGCATCTGCCGTGCAAACATATTCTCACATGCTTTACCCAGTAACATATATGCAGTATGGGAAATGCAATTAAAATAATGTTTTAGCAGTAACATTTTAGTTTTATTGAAGAGAGTTCCTTACAGCATCTTTCCAGAGAATAACAGGGTTGATTTAAGTAACAGGATCAGCTGCTGAATACTGCAAAATATCAGCATTCACCATTACTCTACGGTTGTTTTTTACAAAATTTATTTCATATGGATTGTGTTGCTTATAGGAACTGAGTGCCCATGTATTGTGCAACTGTTCTTTCCCATTATTAATAAACAAACATTCAGGGCTTTTATATTCTAGTGACCTCTTGTTTATTTCTCTCTAAATTATGTATCTATCTGTCCCACCAAACTCTTCCTTAAACCATTTCCCCAAATGTGGCTGCTTAGAAATTGGTAAGTAGCTGTTAAAATGTCTGTGCTGCCCATAGCTCTAATGACAACTTCTGCCTTCTCTTTATCCTGTATAATAATTTTGCATCTGAATCTTCCCAGAGCATGGATTTCTAGTAGAAAAAAGTATCTGAAAGCATTTCAATATGCTAGTAAAAAGGGCTGATTCTCTTCAAATAGTTTTTTTGAGACTTACATAAACTGAGACAATTATGTAAACTGAGACAACAGCACTTCCAGATAGCAAATAGGGTAAGTAACAATAAAAATGTCTCTTGAACATCACCCTTTTCATAGGCTCATGTACATACCTCTGTCCAGGGTGCATAGTGCAATCCCTTTTACTTGTTAGTTGATCCTGCCTCTGTTGAGAAACTGAATAACTGTATCTTTGCATAAGCAATGAAATATGTTACAGCAGCATTGCTGCTATATTGTAACCAATGCTATATGATATAGTGCTAAGGGCCTGCTGCTAAGAGCAGTGATATGGTGCGTGACAGACTGACGTCTTCTACCTTCCCAACCACCAGACCAGGTGATGCTTGAAGTATGGATATGCTCCATATGATTTCTTGAAGTTGCTCTTCTTTGCCTGGTACCATTAAAGATTGAGTCGGACAGGGCCAGGAGTGAGAGTGAGCACAGTTCTCTTTCTTTATGGTTTGGACAATGGTGTTAGGAAAGGAAAGGCGGAAGGATCTGTGGTCTTTGCTCCCTGGACTGCTTATATTTGTTGGTCAATAGCTATTTAATGCAAAATACAGAGCAGAGTCAGGAATCCGGACCCCAGCCTTTCCTTTCCCAGGTGAGAGTACCATGAGTGCCAAACGTTGCCCACTTGCTCTCTCTCTATTGCAAACCACTCTTTGACTCTTTACTTCAGAATCAGTCCAATTCAGTAGATGAACTGCCTTTGATATCCTGAGCTAGCCATTAACTCCAGTAAAAGAGGGGGCACTCACATGTTTTCATCCCCTTTTGTGACACACTAGGCAGCCACATGGGTTTTGGACAAGATATGTAGGTATATTTACATATTTACATATTTACCCCCTGCTGATCTTCCAGACAGGTGGGGAAGAAGCTGCATCCCGTAGTCTGAGGGGGATGAAGAAAGACTACAAGGCCCTAGGACGGTTGGTGAAAGAGTCTGGGGCACAAGTTGTTTTCTCCTCCCTCCTTCCATTTTCAGGTGATGACGTGGGATGGAATAGTAGGATTCTCTCTATTAATGCCTGGCTACGAGACTGGTGCTACAGGCAGGGCTTTGGGTTCTTTGATAATGGCTGGTTTTATAAGACACCAGGCCTGACAGTGATACATGGGAAAGGTTTATGTCGTAGGGGCAAAAGGGTTCTGGGACAGGAATTAGCAGGGCTCATTCGGAGAGCTTTAAACTAGATTCGAAGGGGGATGGGGTAGTAGCTGGGCTTGCACCACTGGGGCAACGCTCTAGTGTTGAGGCAGACCAGGAGGCCTCCCATCCCCCTGGGGTGAAATCGGTGTGCTCAGCTCGCTCCCTGAAATGCCTGTACACCAATGCACGCAGCATGCGGAATAAACAAGAGGAGTTAGAAATCCGTGTTCGGTCGGGGGGCTATGATTTAGTGGCATTTACAGAGACTTGGTGGGACGCCTCGCATGACTGGAATGTGGTCATGGATGGCTATGTCTTGTTCAGGAAAGACAGGCCGCTAAGGAGAGGTGGTGGAGTTGCTCTTTATGTGAGTGAGCAGCTAGAATGTATTGAGTTCTGTCCAGGGGCGGATCAGGAGCGAGTTGAGAGTTTGTGGGTGCGAATTAAGGGGCAGGCTGGCAGGGGTGATACTGTTGTGGGTGTCTATTAGAGGCCACCGGATCAGGATGAGGAGGGTGATGAGGCCTTCTACAGGCAGCTGAGAGCAGTCTCGCAATTACAGGGCCTGGTTGTCGTGGGGGATTTCAACTACCCTGATATTTGCTGGGAGGCCTACTCAGCCAGCCATCCTCAGTCCAGGAGGTTCCTCCAGTGCATTGATGATATCTTTCTGATGCAAATGGTGGATGAGCCAACTAGGAGAGGAGCGCTGCTGGATCTTATCCTCACTAACAAGGAGAGTCTGGTTGAAGCGGTGAAGGTTGAGGGCAGCCTTGGTTGTAGTGACCATGAGATGGTAGAGTTCAGGATCTCATGTGGCAGGAACAGAATAGCTAGCAGAATCACAACCCTGAACTTCAGGAGGGCCAACTTTGGCCTTTTCAAGCAATTGCTAGGGGAAATCCCATGGGACAGGGTACTAGAAGGTAAGGGGGCTCAAGATAGTTGGTTAGCATTCAAGGACTGCTTCTTCCGAGCTCAAGATCAGAGCATCCCAACAAGTAGGAAGTCAAGGAAGGGTTCCAGGAGACCTGCATGGTTAAACAGGGAACTGCTGGGCAAACTCAAGTGGAAGAAGAAGGTGTACAGATCATGGAAGGAGGGGCTGGCCACTTGGGAGGAGTATAAGTCTGTTGTCAGAGGATGCAGGGAGGCAACTAGGAAAGCTAAGGCCTCCTTGGAATTAAACCTTGCAAGAGAGGTCAAGGACAAGAGAAAGGGCTTCTTCAAATACATTGCAGGTAAAGCCAACACTAGAGGCAATGTAGGCCCACTGATGAATGAGGTGGGGGCCCTGGAGACAGAGGATAAAAAGAAGGCGGAGTTACTGAATGCCTTCTTTGCCTCTGTCTATACTGTTGGAGGCTGTCCTGAGGAGCCCCGGACCTCTGAGGCCCCAGAAGAAGTCAGGATAGAGGAGGAGTCTGTCTTGGTAGATGAGGGCTGGGTCAGGGACCAATTAAGCAATCTGGACGTCCATAAATCCATGGGCCCTGATGGGATGCACCCGCGGGTGCTGAGGGAGCTGGCGGAAGTCATTGCTAGGCCACTCTCCATCATCTTTGCTAAGTCGTGGGCAACGGGAGAGGTGCCTGAGGACTGGAGGAAAGCGAATGTCACTCCAGTCTTCAAAAAGGGCAAGAAGGAGGACCCGGGGAACTATAGACCGGTCAGCCTCACCTCCATCCCCGGAAAGGTGATGGAACAACTTGTTCTTGGTGCTGTCTCTAGGCACATCAAGGATAGGGGGATCATTAGGGGCACTCAGCATGGCTTCACCAAGGGGAAGTCATGCTTAACCAACTTGATAGCCTTTTATGAGGATGTAACCAGGTGGATAGATGATGGTAAAGCTGTGGATGTGGTCTATCTCGATTTCAGTAAAGCGTTTGACACGGTCTCCCACAGCATCCTCGCAGCTAAACTGGGGAAGTGTGGTCTGGGTGATCGGGTAGTGAGGTGGATTGTGAACTGGCTGAAGGAAAGAAGCCAGAGAGTGGTGGTCAATGGGACAGAGTCCAGTTGGAGGCCTGTGTCTAGCAGAGTCCCTCAGGGGTCGGTACTGGGACCAGTACTATTCAATATATTCATTAATGACTTGGATGAGGGAATAGAGTGCACTGTCAGCAAGTTCGCTGATGACACAAAACTGGGAGGAGTGGCTGATGCGCCGGAAGGCTGCGCAGCCATTCAGAGGGACCTAGACAGGCTGGAGAGTTGGGCGGGGAGAAATTTAATGAAATATAACAAGGGCAAGTGTAGAGTCCTGCATCTGGGCAAGAACAACCCCATGTACCAGTACAAGTTGGGGACAGACCTGTTGGAGAGCAGCGTAGGGGAAAGGGAGCTGGGGGTCCTAGTGGACAGCAGGATGACCATGAGCCAGCAGTGTGCCCTTGTGGCCAAGAAGGCCAATGGCATCCTGGGGTGTATTAGAAGGGGTGTGGTTAGCAGGTCAAGAGAGGTTCTCCTCCCCCTCTACTCTGCCCTGGTGAGGCCGCATCTGGAATATTGTGTCCAGTTCTGGGCCCCCCAGTTCAAGAAGGACAGGGAACTGCTAGAGAGAGTCCAGCGCAGAGCCACGAAGATGATTAAGGGAGTGGAACATCTCCCTTATGAGGAGAGGCTGAGGGAGCTGGGTCTCTTTAGCTTAGAGAAGAGGAGACTGAGGGGTGACCTCATTAATGTTGATAAATATGTAAAGGGCAAGTGTCATGAGGATGGAGCCAGGCTCTTCTCAGTGACATCCCTTGACAGGACAAGGGGCAATGGGTGCAAGCTGGAACACAGGAGGTTCCACATATATATGAGGAAAAACTTCTTTACGGTGAGGGTGACCGAACACTGGAACAGGCTGCCCAGAGAGGTTGTGGAGTCTCCTTCTCTGGAGACATTCAAAACCCGCCTGGATGCGTTCCTGTGTGATATGGTCTAGGCAATCCTGCTCCGTCAGGGGGATTGGACTAGATGATCTTTTGAGGTCCCTTCCAATCCCTAACATTCTGTGATTCTGTGATTCTGTGATTCTGTGATTTAGATATGCCCTAAGCACTGACCTTTCAGGGCACAATATCTCATTCTCAAATGAGATATTCCCACATGAGACAGTCAGGGCTTTTCTGGAGATGACTCCATCTAGTCCAGTAAGACCAGCTGTTAAAATCACAGCCCGTTAGTGAACAGGCTCTAAAAAGTTACTTTCAGCAAGTTTCATACAGTTGGCCTGTTTAGAAGCCTGGTTGACAGAGTCCCTGGGGAGATAGTCCTGAAGGGCAAAGGGGTCCAGGAAGGCTGGACACTCTTCAAGAAAGAAATCTTAAAGGCGCAGGAGCAGGCCGTCCCCATGTTCCAAAAGACGAGCTGGTGAGAAAGAAGACCAGCCTGGCTGAATAGAGAGCTTTGGCTGGAACTCAGGAAAAAAATGAGAGTTTACGACCTTTGGAAGAAGGGACAGGCAACCCAGCAGGACTACAAAGGTGTCATGAGGCTATGCAGGGAGAAAATTAGAAGGGCCAAAGCCCAGCTAGAACTTAATCTGGCCACTGCTGTAAAAGGCAATAAAAAATGTTTCTACAAATACATTAGCCACAAAAGGAGGGCCAAGGAGAATCTCCACCCTTTACTGGATGTGGGAGGAAACATAGTGAAAAAGGATGAGGAAAAGGCTGAGGTGCTTAATGCCTTCTTTGCTTCAGTCTTTAGCAGTAAGTTCTCCAGGTACGCAGCCTCGTGAGCTGGAGGACAGGGACGGGGAGCAGAGTGAAGCCCCCATAATCCATGGGGAAATTGTTAGAGACCTGCTATGCCACTTAGACATGCACAAGTCTATGGGGCCGGATGGGATCCACCCAAGGGTGCTGAGAGAGCTGGCGGAAGTGCTCACCAAGACACTTTCCATCATTTATCAGCAGTCCTATCTAACTAGGGAGGTCCCAGGTGGCTGGAAATTAGCGAATGTGACGCCCATCTACAAGAAGGGCTGGAAAGAGGATACAGGGAACTACAGGCCTGTAAGTCTGACCTCAGTGACAGAGAAGGTTATGGAGCAGATCATCCTGGGTGCCATCACACAACACGTACAGGACAACCAGGCGACCAGGCTCAGTCAGCATGGGTTTATGAAAGGCAGGTCCTGCTTGACTAACCTGATCTCCTTCTATGACAAGGTGACCCGCTTAGTGGATTAGGGAAAGGCTGTGGATGTTGTCTACCTGGACTTTAGTAAGACCTTTGACACCATCTCCCACAGCATTCTCCTGCAGAAACTGGCTGCTCATGGCTTGGACGGGCATATGCTTTGCTGGGTAAAAAACTGGCTGGATGGCCGGGCCCAAAGATTTGTCGTGAATGGAGTTAAATCCTGTTGGCAGCTGGTCGCAAGTGGTGTTCCCCAGGGCTCAGTACTGGAGCGAGTTCTGTTCAGTATCTTTATCAATGATCTGGATGAGGCAATCAAGTGCACCCTCAGTAAGTTCGCAGATGACACCAAGTTGGGTGGGAGTGTTGATCTGCTTGAGGGTAGGAAGGCTCTGCAGAGGGATCTGTACAGGTTGGATTGATGGGCCAAGGCCAATTGTATGAGGTTCATCAAGCCCAAGTGTCAGGTCCTGCACTTGGGGCACAACAACCCCATGCACCGCTACAGGTTGGGGAAGAGTGGCTGGAAAACTGCCTGGCAGAAAAGGACCTGGGGGTCTTGGTTGATGGCCGGCTGCACATGAGCCAGCAGTGTGCCCAGGTGGCCAAGAAGGCCAACAGCATCCCGGCTTGTATCAGAAATAGTGTTGCCAGCAGGACTAGGGAAGTGATCGTCCCCCTGTGCTCGGCACTGGTGAGGCCGCACCTTGAATCCTGTATTCAGTTTTGGGCCCCTCACAAGAAAGACCTTGAGGTGCTGGAGTGAGTCCAAAGAAGGGCAACGAAGCTGCTGAAGGGTCTAGAGCACAAGTCTTATGAGGAGTGGCTGAGGGAACTGGGGTTGTTTAGTCTAGAGGAAAGGAGGCTCAGGGGAGACCTTATTGCTGTCTACATCTACCTGAAAGGAGGTTGCAGCGAGGTGGGTGTTAGTCTCTTCTCGCAGGTAACAAGCGATAGGACGAGAGGAAATGGCCTCAAGTTGTGCCAGGGGAGGTTTAGGTTGGATATTAGGAAAAATTTCTTCACCGAAAGGGTTGTCAGGCATTGGAACAAGCTGCCCAGGGAAGTGGTGGAGTCACCATCCCTGGAGGTATTTAAAAGACGACTAGATGTGGTGCTTAGGGACATGGTTTAGTGGTGGACTTGGCAGTGCTAGGTTAATGGTTGGACTTGATGATCTTAAAGGTCCTTTCTAACCAAAATGATTCTATGATTCTATACTTTGTCACCACTGTCATCTCTCAGGAATACCTCTGTTCAAAGCTGGCT
The DNA here is from genome assembly GCF_013368605.1 of Nyctibius grandis. NCBI lineage: Eukaryota > Metazoa > Chordata > Aves > Nyctibiiformes > Nyctibiidae > Nyctibius > Nyctibius grandis. The sequence goes on along the minus strand of NC_090658.1, from coordinate 65,584,614 downwards.
CAGCGGATAACTTCTCCTTCCCTTCCATGTTCAGACTTAGAAATCTCCTCTTCTTTGAGGAAGATCCAAGTTCATGTCAAGTTGATGTGCGTTTGCCAGCACACCCTTGGAGACAGGAAGCAAACTGCTTAGCAATGATAAGTATCCCCAAAATTGCATCTTTAAGCAGCGAGGAAAAGTTGCTGTCAAAAAAATATGGTGCAGGGGTTTTGATGATGGTACATTCAAATATCTGAATTTCAGCTGTTCTACCTTAGCACCTTCTGTACTTTTGTGATCTGCTGCAGTTTCTTTAACTCAGTTAAAGACATCAGTTTTTGGAGCAATTTGTGTTAATTTATGCCCAAGTTGGTAAAAGATAAATAGGAGATTCAGGTAGTGGCGCTACAAGAAAAACATGTTAAGGAAAGGATGAAGGATGACAGTATTAGGAGAAAGTACAGCAGACCATACACAGGGGAGACTGAAGGGAAACAACTCAATGGAGAGAGCTGGGGAATGACTGCAAAGCTGTGGAACAACAGGAGAAGAAATATGGCCCTGAACAAGCATGAACATAGAATCATAGAAGCATAGAATTGTTAAGGTTGGAAAAGACATTATACTAAATAACAGCAATATTTTTTAAAAAACTATTAAATTTCTAGATAAATTATTATAGAGATGAAGGATCTGATTTGTCTTTTCTGCATATTAAATTTGTAAGGTCAATTTAACTGACCTTTTAAATCAGAGGCAAGCTGATGTAATAGCAAATTGGGTCTAAGCAAGAAAACAATGTTAGGCACTACTACACAGGAGCAACGTTAAAAATGAGAATGTTTGGGGAAAAAAGTCTCCACATTTTCAAAATAAAGTATTAATTTCCCCCAGACTTTTTTCTAAGGCCTGTTATGGAAAAATTAAGAAACACTGAAAATAAAATCTTTACAGCTGAAATATTTTATCTCAGTTATTCTGAAAGCATTACAGAGCAATGTCTAAAATATTTTTTTATATTTGAACCCCACAAAATGGTTTCTGTAAATTGCAAACAAGTTCTTCATATTAAGTTACTTATAGTATTGGATAAAATACTTTTCATGTATTATCAGCTAAATTTGCTGTGATTCCTTATTCAAACTTAACTATATTTTAATTACTTCCTGCAGCATTTTCAAATTTATTTTGTTATCTCTTTCCCCAGTCTTTCTTCAAGTGCTTATTTATGTATGGATATACCCAACAAAATACTGTTAGCCAGAAATTTTTCACCTCATTATTGTCTTGTCCAACTCATCAAGCTCTGATTCTTTGGATGCAGCCATAAAAGATTATTTTCTCTTCTGCCAGGCAGTAGAGAAATAAGAACACTTGATATTTTAGTGAATACTGGCCTGCATCACTAATCTCTTTTGAAGTCAGAGCTTCACTGAACATCTCAGAATTACCTACCTACCTACCTTCAAAGGCTTCTACCAAGGGATCTTTTTCACCTTACAGGTGGTGAGTGATCCTTGTTTCAAAGAATTCTTTCCTGTTTCTGCCTCTTGGATAGATTTGAAATGGTATATTACCTGTAATTGTTTCACCACTAGTGATTTCCACACTGACTATCTATAGAGGAAGAGGAGCATGTCCTAGGAAATGCTCTGTTTAAAATGGCTTGAAGTACTATATTGCTCCTGAATGGCAGTGTTATCCCTGGAGCTTCATATTGAAAAAGTCCATGAACTTCTCAGGCTCTGACAGAATGAAAAAGGCCTATTTTGTTCTGTTGGTGCATCTTCTGAATCATTCAACACCTCTTTTTCCAGGTAAAACAAAAACCATTAGTTTTTTGGCAAGAAGCAGATCATCGAAGCAACAAGACAGCAGTATCAATACCACTGTAACATCCCACAAACAGGAGGTAATGCATGATGACAAGCCTTCAAACCTTCACCTCAGCTTCTCTATTGATTCTAAAAGTACTCACTAGTGCAGCAACACTTAACTAGGATTATCACCTTCTTCCAGCATCAGGTGGATATCCTCTGGCACACTGGGGATAGGAGAATTTTTATTAAATTCTTCTTACTCTTAATTTCTTCAATTCTATTGTTCTTCATTTTCTGTGCCATAACTTTTGCTTCCTAATGCTGAGGGTTATTACATTAGGTTAAGGCGACCACTCATCCCTGGCACTCCCCATCTCTATAAGATATTAACAGTGTTCATCCTGTTTTGGTCTCTTGTTCCACCCTGGAATTACTTGGCAGAAAAGCGAGTGAGTTGACAGGGTTTTGCTTTTGCTTTAGGCCTTAGCTACTAACACTTCACAAATAAAAATGAAAACTGGAGCTCTGTGATGAGCCTGGAAAGGTATATGTACTTTTTTCACAAGTCCCAAGTTCAGGATGCTATCAGGATTCATTCCTCTGAAATAACTTGCACATATAAGTCTACAAGTCATGAACCTCCATGTCTAAATCCAGTTTTGGTATTGGAAGGATCTATGCGGGAATTAGGACCACTCCCATATTTCCCTGTCCTGGTTTTTCAGGGATAAAATTTATAGAATCAATTTTCTGTTACATTTTGTTTCAGTTTGTGGCCATGGTGATCAAGGCCGTTAGCAGTGAAAACCAGGGCAGCTGGCCCAGGCTGGCCCACAGGTGTATTCTGTAACATTGACGTCACAGAATCACAGAATCACAGAATCAACCAGGTTGGAAGAGACCTCTGGGATCATCGAGTCCAACCGTTGCCCTGACACCACTCTGTCAACTAGACCATGGCTAAATCAGGTTCACTATAAATGGAAAAGCTTGGTGGTGATGGGGAGGGGTGTTCTTTTGCTCTGCTCTCCCTTCTTTACTTCTCAATGGTTACTGTCCCTGGAGGGACTTGCCACCACTCTATCGGCTAAGTATAATTTTGTGTCTTTCGTATTAGTATCGATATTGGTTTTCTTATTTTATTAAATCTGTTTAAATTTCAAACCACGAGTCTCCCTCCTTTTCCCAATTCCCTTTCTCAGCTGGGGAGGGGACACTGGGTGATAGATAATTGGTTATTGTAGCCCCCTGCGTGCGGGCTGAACAGAGACATTTCCAAAGTTTTGGACCCAGCTTCTGCCTACCCAAAGATAAGAATGATGACTTAGTCCTGTCAGCATATTTGGTTCATAAAAAATACTTCCTTGGACTGAGTTTCAAGAGCTGTGAAGCTTATACCACTACCTCGGTTCCCATCTCATACATTTCTGGTCTTGTTCAGAGGTTGATACATACTTTCAAGAACTCTTCTGCCTGATCAATAATGAAACAAAAAAAAATGGATTCACTACCTGAGCTTCCCTTCTCCATTTTCTCTACTTCTTGCTTGAACTGGGAGAAGAGGGCTTTTATTTACTCCACTTGCAGAATACCTGGCTGTGAACTGTAGAAAGACTTTTTCAGTGTTCCTCCTTACTGATACCATAAGGTTTCTGCAGGATTTCATGCTTGTTCTTCCTGCCACACAATTTCTTCTCTACAGAACTCAGGCTGTGTCCCCACCTATATGATGTCCAGTCATTCTCCTACCTCTTCTCAGTGAAGGGTGCCTTTCCAGCAGTTATCTTCTCATCTAGGAAGGTTTGGGAGGTTCAGGCCTGTTTGGCAGACTCTATATATGCTACATTTTGTAGGAATGAGGCTATTCTCCTGTATCACCCCTTTTTCCTCTTTAAAGTAGTGTCAAAATTTCATCTCATCATTGAGGATTTCAGCTTGACACTACCCTCATGTTTATAGGTTGGATTGCCAAACACATGCTGTATGTTAGGTCAGTCTTCCATTTTTAAAAGGAAAAGCATTCAGGGAAACGTCTTGGATTTGCTTCCAACTGGAAGCTGTAAGACATTAGTAGAAAGTGTCTTCCTGGCTAACTCTGCATGAAGTCTGCTCTTACACTTCACTGGTGAAATGCCAGAGCTTAAATGGTGACCTTGCTTTTGCAATGTCCTCAACTCTGAGATGTGCAAAGCTGATGCCTGGTGCACTGGTCACACCTTCACCAGCTTTCATGCCACTACTGAAGTCCCCAGACACTTTGCCACTTTTGATGAGCAAATCTTCAGTCTTTATTCAGCCTGAGATGCCAAGTACTTCCTTCTGCTAAACAGCAATTCATGGAGAACATTGGTTGCATTCTCCAACAGTGAAAATTGTACCTATAAAGTAAGAATTCAAAAGAGGAACTCCTCGTCTTTTTGGCAACGTGTTGTCAATATGCACATTCACAATCCATTATCTTATCCCCCTCTCTCACCAGTACATACTATTTTCTGGAACCATTACAGTCCAAAGAAAGCAAGAGGTAGGGACAAAGACTGGTGTGTGGCATTATCTGCAAAGTAACTGCACCTTTCTCTATGGATATGGTGAGTTCTTTCGTGTTTGTGAGCAACAATTACAAGAATATGCTTATAGAGAATATACCTCAAAGGACAGCAGCTGTGGGCAAGTAACCTTTCTCTGCTATTGTATTTTCAGTAACAGCAAGACATTGCCATGATATACTATTTCTGATCCCTGCAGATACTACTTTCCTTTGTTGCGTACAAGCTAAGAATGCTGAGATTTCTATTTTCAATAATTTAAATTTCTCCAAATTAAAAAGTCAACAAGCAAACACCTATTTAAGCACAGATCTATTTCTGAAATTATATATTCTGTTACTCAAGAGTCAAGATTTTACTACTTTTTTCAATGTTCTATACAGCAATGTTTCCTTTATGCTAAATGTATTCTTCATAATACTTTTCTTATTCTTAAAACAAAATTAAGTTTTGAAAATATAAATTCTGTGTATCTTTTAATTTTTAAGTATTTATGTTTTCTAGGAACAATTTATTTTTCCACACTTTCAAATTTTTCACAAATATTTTATCTTAATTTGTACTCTTTATGCCTTCCTCATATCATGTTCATTCTATCACATTAATATTTATGCTTTCATTATGGACAGTTCATTCTATCTGTAAATATGAAATAGTAACATAGACATCTTTGCAGATTTTAGTAATTACACAAAAGTTTTTATGAACAGTGCACCGTCTTAACTTTAAAAACTGTGATATCTATAGCCAGTAAAAATAACGAGTAATGGTTTTTCAGGGTAGAAGTGGCACGTACATGACAGGTGAGATGGTTAACGCTATAACCTAAGAGCAGTCAAGGAGAAAGCGAGCTGGGTAAATTAAATGCCTTCTAGAGTTTGCACCAACTTTTAGAGACACTATTCATAGAAAGTCAAACTAAATTCATACCGGTGCAACTCTGTTGATTCAAGGGTGTTAAATCCAGTGTGAATTTAGCCTCTCTTCTGTGCCGTATTAGTTACCATCAACAGCAGGCACCGTCCTAAGCTCTCAAAGGAGTCATAAATCCTTCTCCTGTGAAGCACTTGGCAATGCAGGGAGGCTTCTCCCTCTTGGCCCTTGCTGTAACCCTGAGTGTAATTCTACATGGATTTCCACCTTGAAACTTGGCTAAGAGGTACTGCTCTCCCACCAGCTAAAACCACTTTGTCTTTCATGAGTCTCTGCCAATGGGAATGGTACAGAGGATTTAAACGACAGGAGTCAGCCATCTCCTGGAGAGTCACCTGGCCATGCTTACTGGTTTTAAAGCACAGAAGTCATATCATAACAGCATGTGTAACAAGAAATAACAGAAAAGACTGCCTAGCTTGAGTATTCATGAAAAGAGGGAGGAGATCTCTCACCTTCTGGACTGCATACTTTCAAATTAGATTTGGACCAGTCTTATGTTCCTGTGCTGATAGCATTTTGCAAGTGCTTAAATGCCAGCAACCAGCTAGCTTATTCCAAGACTCATTGAGCCAAATGGCTTAAATGGGAGATAGGCAGAGATTATAACTACGTGTCCGCCTGCTTAGACTCTGAGGATTCAAAATCCAGAGACCAGCTTTCTGCAGTTCCAGCTCTTTTAATGCATTTGAGCCAACACAGACAAGGTAAAATGGAGTTTTAAAGTGTAGGATATTTGTGTTTTCTGGAGGGAATGGTTAAGACAACGGAATTTTTAACTCCCAGCTCTCACTGTTCCCCAGGGAGGAGCAGGGTTTGCCGCTGCTTAATAGGCATAGATTTTTCTTGCTGGCCTCTTTCAAAGCTGTCAGACAGAAGTGTGCGGTCAGTGGACCATGATGCCCCTCTAAGACTTCCTCCCAGCTGTCTGTAACAGTAGGAATATTGTGCCCTGCTTAAACAGCCACCATTCATGCTAGATGCTCTGGCTTTCCCCGATTGCTGTGAGCCCACAGTGAGTTCCTCCACACGTGCATAAATATCATCAGTAAGGACTGTTACAATTCAGATAGGTATTCTTTCCCTTAATAGTGGTGTTTTCACACACATTTCCTAAGCAGTCTCTTCGGGAGCTAAAACTGTCCAGGCTCAGCACTGACCAGAAAACCCACGCCACTCTGTACAAACGCAGTAGTTATGCCAGGACTTAACATGCATTAGGGAACAGCAGCAACTTGTAAGCTATCTGTAAACAGTAGTCTTATACAGGAGGCCTCAATACAGTTTACACCGAGAAAATAATTAATTTCAAGGCTGAGCTATCTAAATGTCTGCAGCCATGGTACAAGAGCTGCCAGAGGAGTGAACAAAACAGTAGGAATTCAGAGCTCCATTGCCTGTTCTGTCTCCACCTCGAAGCCTGGCTCACCTTCCTACTTTTCATGTACCATACAGTGCTCTACAAACATTACTTTGCAAACATTATGTAGGTGGGCCTCAAAACATCTCTGTGAGGTAATTAAACACACAAACCTCACACTGCAAACAGGGCAAGGGAGGCTCAGAACTTGGCTTTCTTGCCAGGCTTACAGGGAGAAGCAGTATCACAAAATTTCAGGCAGTTTCAAGAATTGCTTTTCAGTTCTTCATTTTATCATTTGTGAGGATTGTGCTAATCTGTGAGGTTTGATTTGATTCACAGCAGTATAATCTTTAGGTGGGCTTGGTCTCACTAAGTTTGTCACCGTGGGCTGTTTTTAATCCGCAGAGAGAAATAGAGGCTTGTAGAGTGCTTCATTTCATCCTTAAATGGACCCTGAAATATGCACTACAAACAAAACTGCCACTGACCCTAACAGAGGGAGACTGCAGGAACTACTCAGCTTCAGACAGCTACAGTTGGGTGAGAGAAACCCCACTCTTTGGCTATGCCCATACTAATAAATAAAGTAGTGCTAAATAAAGTCCTGGGATTTGTCAACTATATCATTAAATCGTTAGCAATAACTGGGTGCAGTTTTGGCCAGTGCTGACTAGGACTTCTCCAAAGAATTCGTCGTACAGTTTGAGGAGTTCACACTGGCTGGGGACCTAGTAGCGTTTTGGTTGCAGCCACTGTTTTTGAGACTAACAGAATTGGCCAGTTGGCCTCGCTGCCAGGGAACAGTCCCTGATCTCTTTAATTTGCTAGTATAGACAAAGCCTTTGTGTCCAAACTGGAAAGTCCAGAAAACAATGATGTTTTACTAAAATCTGTATGAAGAACAATTTTCCTGATAACACTTTGTCTCTGATGAAAGCACTGATCAGCTCCTAGAAACTGATGTTAAAAGACCATATAGCAAAGTATTAATTATTTGCGATTATGAGAGATTTGAAAGTACTTTTCACAAAAGCATGAATTTAAATTCCTGTTTCAGGTCCTTACACTTATTCTAAATTCTCTTAAAAGACTGATCTGCTGTTTTCCATTTCTGATGTATTGCAGAGCTGGTGGTATCCATCACTTGTTTTGTTATTCAGAAGGATGGTTACACATTGTGAACTGAAGAACTGAGGCTATTAGCTTGTTCATTTGTTCACATGTAAATTTGCGTTTGTTCGTGTACATCCTGTATACTGGGCAAAACATTTTCATTTCATTTTGAATGAGGTGAAATGAGGTTTGAAAATATATTAACACTTTCTGATTTGGAAGAAGGTCAGCATATCTGTTAATTTAAGTGTTTTGGAAGCACAGTCTATTGATATGGGCTGGTCAATGGGAAGTGTTTCTTCTAAGGTTTGCTGATACTCTCTTCCCTGGGAGTAAAGGTGCTTTGTTGTGATGTTGCATGGGATAAAGAATTTTTCTGGCAGACTTTGAAAGTATCAGTGTTTTGGTATGAAGGCTATTGGTGTTCTTTGTTAGTTTTCTCTGCAGGAGGTAAGGTAAGAGAGTTCATTTCTTTTTCCTGAGTGACAGATCTCAGGTCCCCCAGGTGTCAGATGTAAGATACAGGTTGCCAGGATTCAAAACAATGCTTAGACAAAATTTTCAGAGATGGTTAGGAAAAGCTTTAGAGACATAATTTTCTGACTACTGCACTGTGCCTGGTCGAGCTACAGAGGGCTGAGAACTTTTTAATACTGCTCTTCTTTATGAAAGAAGCCTTGGGTTTTTACTGTGTCCTGTGTTTTTTGTAAAGATCACTGGAGAACCTCCTAAGAGCGTACTTTCCCCGTTATATCTTCTTATGGGTTCTCAAGCAGTCCTTGCACACTCCTGATTTTCCCTTTAAAAATACCATATTAATCCTTTATGTAGCTGGCTGGTGGGTGGAGAAAATCATGTCCTGGACACTTGTGGCGAAGGTCAATAGAGTATACAAGGTTGCAGCATTTTGTGTTTGTTTTGTGGAAACGTTCAGGAACAAAATTGTAAAATATTTATTTCATGCATTGTTTCAAGTATTATCCAAAACCAATAAAAGTAAGTTGAAAGAAAACATCAGCATTTCTGATTTTAAATATCAAAGGACAGGAAATTCTCCATCCTTGATTTCCCATTGGGATTATAGCAATTTATTGTTTTTAAATTACCTGCTTTAGTGTGATATAACGTGTAAAGGATAAGCAGGATGACATTGAATTTCAGCTTTGTTTGGTTCTGGTCAGACCCTTCATAGTTATCACACCATTGTAAGGTGACATCCGTAAGCTTCCAAAGATATCACAGCCTAAACACTTTTTGATACTGGATTAACATCCTTTCCATGGGAAAGACACATTTTTAATCTTTTTCCAGGCTTCTGTGTTATTACAATAGGCTTTTTTTAATCCCTTCTATATAGTCTCCAGATAAAAATAAATTTGTGATCAAGCAATGTCCAATCTCCATGTTGAGAAGGGAGATGGACTTAGGACAGATCTGTCTCTCATAAAGCAATATAACTGCAGGAAAACCAATATACTTCAAAATACTAACCAGGCTGGCCCACATCATATTTAAAGATGCTGTTCTTAGTGAGCACCACCAGAGCAGTTCAGTAGTAGCTAAACATCTAGTGTCTAGTAGAGGTGAATAGGCAGCCTAGAATGAGGGGTTATGTTGTCACAGTAATGTCCAGAATGCCACTGATGTGTGATGGCTTTGATTTTTGGTGGACATCCAGTGATGAACAGGACCTGTTATTTAACTTTTGTACGATTAAAACAGTAGAAGACAGTAGTTTTATTCAATGATGGTGGTTTAGGAGTTAGGTGTAGAGAGGAAAGCTGCCTTTCTGCTCTTGAGAAACGCAGCATTGAGTCTTTCTTGGGATCTGGGTTGATGGCTGCCACCTGATTTATTTGCACATGGGGGATGCTGGCTGTTTCCCCACATCAGTCCCCGAGGCAATTACTGTCTGTGGAAGCTGGAATTTCTAAGCAGCACTAGTCCACTGTCACTAGACCTCCTAGTTCAGCCCTAGCGTGATTTCCAGTGGCCAAAGAGGGCTGTCTGTCATCTGTAGATTAATTTAGCAGTGGCTGGAAAGTGAGCTACTCAAAGAGCCAACTTCTTATGTTACAGTAGTTAGATTTCTGGCAAGCTATTATTTTTTTTTTTCATCTAATCTAATGTAAATCTAATACTGCAATGGATGTTTCCCAATGTACTGAGAAACGAGGCCCCAGTTAGTTGTGAAATACCACACAGAACACAAGAAAAACATTGAAAAACCCACACAATAACTTTTTTTCCTTCTCTTGGATTACTGTACATCCAGATGGGAAGATTAGTCTTAGAGATTTTTTACCTTAAGGAGCTTTTTTTTGGTGATTGTTTTCAAAATTAGAATCTCTTTGGTTTCAGTTTTATGATTTTTTACAAAGTCTGATTATTCTGAAACAGACATTTAATTAGAATTATAGAATCATAGAATGGTTTGCGTTGGAAGGGACCTCAAAGATCATCTAATTCCAACCCCCCTGCCATGGGCAGGGACACCTTTCCACTAGACCAGGTTGCTCAAAGCCCCATCCAACCTGGCCTTGAACACTTCCAGGGAGGGGGGGCATCCACAACTTCTGTGGGCAACCTGTTCCAGTGTCTCACCACCCTCACAGGAAAGAATTTCTTCCTAATATCTAATCTAAATCTACCCTCTTTCAGTTTAAAACCGTTACCCCTCATCCTATCACTACTTGTCCTTGTAAAAGTCCCTCTCCTGCTTTCCTGTAGGCCCCCTTCAGGTACTGGAAGGCTGATAGAAGGTCTCCCCAGAGCCTTCTCTTCTCCAGGCTGAACAGACTCAACTCTCTCAGCCTCTCTTCATAGGAGAGGTGCTCCAGCCCCTCTGATCATCTTTGTGGCCCTCCTCTGGACTCGCTCCAACAGCTCCATGTCCTTCTTATGTTGGGGGCCCCAGAGCTGGATGCAGTACTCCAGGTGGGGTCTCACAAGAGCGGAGTAGAGGGGGAGAATCACCTCCCTTGACCTTATTTATTAGGATAAACCCTTCTATGTTTCCTCTTGAAGGGAAGTCCTGAGAAGGCAGTTTTCATCTCCATTCTCATTCACATTTTTGTACAAATCTCATTAGCTTCATGTAAGATGAATGTGTAATACTAAACACAGAACAGACCATCTGATATGCAGAGCTGGCAATGCTTGCCCTCTCCTTTAGATGTATCCTCACAGTTCCCTTGCTGTCAATGTGTGATGCCCAGTGATACTCCAGGGATTCATCCGGTGCCTTCCAGATGAGGAGGGAGAAGTGGGGTGTGGTGGTGAATAGCTTTAGACAAAGAATCCCTGTTGTACCAGCCAGGATGTTTATTCTCTCTGCAGATCAGAGACAAATGGAGCCTCTGATATGCTCACCAACATGCTACCTGGATGTGCTGGATTTACTTATGTACAGGTCCATAAGGAAAAACCAAATGGTCAACAAGCACAGGGCTGATGTAATAACTGTGCTCTTAAGTCACCAAGGTGCCTTTCGGAAATAAAATCTTTACAGTGTTTCTGATCTGACGTGACACTTGTTTTCAAAAGATCTCCCCTCAAGGCTGATTTTTCTGGCCTAAGTTGCTCAGTTGACTTTATGAGGTGAGAGTGCTCATCAGCCTGCACTATTAGTTCCTGTATTTACTCATCCATTACTCAACAAGATAAATGTAGTCATACTGTTAATGTAAGAAATAGTACACAGAATTAGAGGCAACTGGAATGTTACTCTCTGCTCTTTCAGTGGGTTGGTGACCTTTAGCAAGTTCGTGTAATCAGCCCTTTCCTCCGCTTCCCATCTGTACAGTATCTAACTGTAAAACTTAGCCTGCCTCAAGGATAATGTTAAATAATATTGTAAAAAATAACTAACATATAAATGGAAAGAACTAAAAAAAAAAAACCACTGAGACATCAAATGCTTTCCATGTGCAGAGACCTGTTAAAAACTCATTATATATTGTATCAGTCTCAGCATGAGATCTGCTGCAGTCACTTCAGTCAGTACATTAGCATTGCATTGCCAGCATTCAAATAAGAGCAATGCATCTTCATGCATAATACAGATGTGTCTGAGCAACAAGAGTTTAGATCCAAATGCAAATTTCATGTATTTTCATATAAACAGGAGGTACTTCAAAACCTCTTTAATTGGAACCCAGCACATTTCCACTCAAAAACTTGTTTGCACTGACTAGCATTTTCACCTTGGTTATTAATTAGGATCATGTGGCATAAAATGAACAGTACCTTTCAGTTTTAAAATGAAGTCAGCTAAGATAATTAGATATAATTTGTTTATTTATGTATTATGTAAATTCTGTTTCAAAAGAATTTTTGTAAATGTTAGGAAAGTAAGTTTAAGCAAAGTTTCTAATCATTGCTGTAAAAATCTTACGTGTAAAGTGCTCTGCTCCTTTCTCTCAACCACTGCACTACACAACTTCTAAATGTATCACTGCTTCCCACAAAGTATAATTCACTTAGCAATCTTTACCCCCAACAAGTTATAACTGTATTTTTATACTTCATTATAAGCATTACATGTTATATACAAAGGTATGTAACAAAAGAAAATAGGAAAACTGGAAACATTATTTTCCCTACTGCTTTATCATTTCTTTAAAGTAAGAGGAAATAACAGGTTTTACCCATAGCTTCAGAGAAGGTGTTCTGTTTACTCTGAGGAAAACGGCATATTTTCCTTTAGTTGTTTGTGAGCCTCACAGCTGTACTGTGCTATTCACCTTGTACTCTTCCCAAGTGGTCAATTAGTCCTAATAACTATGACCACAGCAGTATTAAAAACATCTTTTTAATTCCTTCACAAAAAAATGCAATGAATCTAGAGCCTCCCTCTATAACCAAATGTTCTGGATATCCCACGTGTCCTGGTGAGACCATTCGCAATTCCCTCATTTCTGCTTACCTGCCAGCCACCTCGTCGTGGTGTGGCAACTGGGAGAACATTTCTTCTGTTGTGCAAATCCAGCCTCTAACTTCAGGATTAACACTGATTTTAGGGTCCAAATGTACAGCAGATGTTTATGCTTAAAGTCAAGTAAATCCTTCTAACTTTAATTGATGAAGAGTTAGTCAGCCAGGCTTTCTCTGTAATCAAGTGGACTAAATCAATCTCTAGAAATTTCCATCTCTCTTCCTTTATGAAATTAAAAATCTAGAGGTCAGTTCCCTCAAGTGAGATTCAAAAAAGTCCACCATAGTTTTAAATATTATGTAGATGCTAATTGTTTGGGAGTTTTATTGAACAGATGTTCTACCAAAACAGAGACTTAAAGAAATAACTAGGTAAGACATTCAGTACCTTAGCAATTGTCTGAAAATATACAGGGAGAATGATTTTTATTTAAGCCTATCATGTAAAAATTGGGAATTCAAGAAAAAAGTGAAAAACAATAGATCTTAGGAGTTGTTTTTCAATCCCATCTTTAACATAAAGACATAATAACAGTCACACTTAGATAGCACAAGACAAAAACAAACACATCCAAAAATAAAATGTTTTGAAAAGAAAATGCTACATTGTACACCAAGTTTTCCCCTTGGGGGACCAGATAAAGAACAAACTGTATATGGCAGACATTAGTCACATTATTTAATACATCTACTGCAGCAAATTCAGACGTATGGTGATAAGGTTGGTAACAGACACTGAATAGAAATGATGCCACGCATATTAGTCAGCATTAAATTGATTAACACTAAAAATCAAAGGCATTGTCTGGTTTTATATAGATGGGTAGGGGATATATGATAGAAACTGCAACAGTGATATGTTCACCATGTTGACTTTGGCAGCTAAGAGTGGAAGATACAAGCAAAACCAGGCCAAGAGGCAATGTAAGATTATTCCCATGACAACAAGAGGTTAACAAGTTAACATTTTTTTTCTTGAACAGATGAAGCACAGTTCTCAGTTTCCCCCCAGAAAAGCAGTATCTAGTTGAATAGGGAGTATCAGGAGACATGGCCTTGCCATTTTTGCCAAATACTTGAGGTTTACTACACACAACAGAAGTACATGTCTCTTCAAGAGAATTTATCTTCGGAAGGTAAACCCAGATGAAGGGAGGTAACAACATTCAACCAAATCCTTTTCTAACCTTCATTTAGCTCCCGTAAATAGTAGGTGTTGTCTCTTCTTAGCAATGCCTGAAATAATAGTAACTATTTCCTTTTTCTTGTTCCTATTACAAAGACAGACGCTTTAGTACAGAGGCATTCTATGAAATTAATTTGTACCCTACATTTACTAAATATTACCTTTCTTATACAACATGCTTTACTGTATGTCACAGTTATTTCAAGTGTGAGGTGCATGATCTTTCTTCTTCTGCAAAAATACAGTTCTTCATAATCAAGTCTAAAATAGTTTCATGTTCCTTAGTGATGAAAACTTACTAAGAAAACAAAGCATGGCAGGTGAAGTGTTTGCAGCAGGGTGACTTAAGAGGTCTTTTACCCTCTGATATGCTTGGGTTCTTACCTGGATTTTACATGGAAGTGAACTCTAATATCATTCCAGACTTGTTTGAATACCTGTTCACAAAACAGAATTATGACAGTTGCAGATAGCTATGAAACTATGATGGCTTTATTTTCTCTAGACTGGTGATTGACGGTTCAAGAAAACTATGAGTGCAGACCTTGGGGACATTTTGTTCCCATGGAATCTTTTTGGTGTTTTTTATTCCAGTTGTTTATGCAGTCTAAAATAAGCCTCTTTAGAATGAAATGTGTTTACAATTTTTAAATGGGGAATCAAGATGCGCATCACTTGGGAAGGCCTTGGGCCTGCAAGAGAAGAAGGAAGCTACCTGGGCAATTCATTCCTTGTGTAAACTCCTATGATGAGTTTTACCACACCTAAAAGGAACATTTTCAGGAGCTTTGTCCTTTTCTTTTGTCATCTCAAGGATAGGCATAGATGTAGTCTTGGCTAAGAGATTATAACCAGAATCTGCTGAGAAGTGAAAGAAGATAAAAGAGCAGCTTTGTGAAGCACTTGCCACCAATACACCCATTTTGAACTGATGCTTTCACACATTAAAAAAAAATTTGTAAAAAATACCCTAAAAGAAAGTCTCTGGTTCTGGGAATTATTTTCAGGGAGAAAATTAGTCTTTTTAGCATTGCTCCAAAAGACTGCAACCTTGGAAACTATAACTAATACGTCCAAAACACATGGATTTCCCTGTATCTGAAATATGTCCATAGTGATTATTGCAGTAGCATCTAAATGTTTCCTGACAATAATGACATTTGTATGGCTCCAGATATGTTTTCAATCCCACTTTGAACATTGTCAAAAATATATGTTAGTATCAATGACACTTTCTTGTAATGCAGAAGATGCTTTTCCCCAATGTCTAATATGACAATTTTTGAAATGCATATTTTTCCTGTCAAAACAACACTTGCTGTTTTTTTAGCTCCATATGTTCTGCATGTAGAAATGTCATGCATGCTGGCTGTACTTGAAGTACATAGAATCATAGAATGTTTTGGGTTGGAAGGGACCTTAAAGATCATCTAGTTCCAACCCCCCTGCCATGGGCAGAGACACCTTTCCACTAGACCAGGTTGCTCAAAGCCTCATCCAACCTGGCCTTAAACACTGCCAGGGAGGGAGCATCCACAACTTCTGTGGGCAACCTGTTCCAGTGTCTCACCACCCTCACAGGAAAGAATTTCTTCCTAATATCTAATCTAAATCTGCCCTCTTCCAGTTTAAAACCATTACCCCTCATCCTATCGCTACATGCCCTTGTAAAAAGTCCCCCTCCAGTTCTGAAAGTCATTTTTGCAGTGCTAAGGTTACTTAGTTTTTTGGTTTGATTTCCTTTTCTAAACTGCACTAATATAAAAGTACTTCTAATTGATAGTTATGACTGTAGAAGCATGTGTTAACAGGCTAAAATACCGCTATAGATGCCCATTTTTACAGTATGTGTTAGTAACATGCTGGACAGACGCCCACAAAATGTTGTATCAGGCCATTGGTACAGAACAATTGAAGATAGTGCTCAAATATTAAGATTGCTTATAGTGGCAAAAGAGATTAAAAATAAGCATGAGGCAGGAGAGCTCAAAATGTTTGCGAAGGATAACCAGAATCAAATTTTGGAGTAAAGCTGGAAGTGGTTGGTGATAAGCTCAGGAGATACAGTCTGAAGTGAGGACTTCATGTTGTGAAACATTGAAATCACCTACACAGCTAATGAAAACAAGGCCCGAGGCCTTTCTTTGATTGTGTCCTCTTTGCACAGCAGTTGGGCCCAGGTTTCCTCAGGGCATCATGTGATGACACAGTGTTGCAGAAAGCATTTTTTTCGTACAAATTTTTATTTGCAGATCCTCATGCGTGGCAGACATCAAACACAAAGTTACCTTAGGGAAAGAGCATGGAGAGCAAGAGACTGAGAAAAGAGAAAAGGAAACACTCACTTTTAACAAAACAACCAATTTTGCAGTCATTGTGTAGCTATCCATGGGACCCTACTCCCTTCAGACCCAAGCAATGTGTGGTGCACAAGTGAGGAACTAGGGAAAAGTAGTTTCCTGCCTTCTGCCTCCAAGTGCTCTATTTTCACTTCTGCTGAAGCTGCCTGCATGACCAGACCTTCCACATGTATGTTTTGAGGTTGGTTTGATGACTTCTGACTCTCTCCTACCTGGTTTGTTGGTCCAGTGCTAGTTCTGTTACCTAAGTCTGTGTCTATGCCAGAAGGTGAGTGAAAGCAGTGGACTCGTGAACATGTAACCTAGTTGTTGGTATGCTTTTGGCATGGGTTGTTCTCACCAACTCCCACTCCTTAAAAATTAAGTCCTGGAAAGGATGAATGAAACAGGACTGCTCAGTGCATGCCAGTGTTTTAGGGAACCAAGAACACACAGCTCTTGAGAAGCAGGTGGCCACCGGTGCTTTGTACTGCTCAGATAGTGGTCAGGGAGACAGTCTTATTAGGCAGCAGGAACCCAATGTCTGTGTTGGCTTAGTGGCACTCAATCTTCTTGTCCTTCCTGAGACTGCGCTTTTGTATGCAAAGCGTATGGTATGCAGTGGGAACACACAAATAAGCAGGTGCCAAAATTCATCCCACGTTGCTCTGAACAGCCTGAGAAGACTCTTCAGGAGACTAGTTCTCCCCCAGACCTTTGATTTGCTTCTTGGAGAGTGGTGTGTCAGTCGGTACTTCTGAGGCTTTGACCCTTCCTTTGATCCAGTAAATCAGTGGGAAATATGTGAGAAAAACATGTGGTTGAAGCTGAGACCTAAATTTTCGCAAATTAATCCTGTATTTTCCTCCCATTAGATATTTCAATAGAAAGCAGAAGTTAAAATGGCAGTGACCATAGAAAGCAGCTAGAACAGCCCAGCTCTGCAACTCAGAGGAGGAGGAAAGACAATTATGCAGTCCAGAAAATGTTTAAATACAGAGCACTTTGATGTTTCACATCAGAGCAACAACAAATAGAGACAATGAATTTGCCTTTTCCCTAGTATTGATATTTTCCTCCCATCTTCCCTCCCACTTAGAACTGTTTTTGTGGTGGGAGGATCCATTACGTAATCTACAGATGGTTTACATTCTTTAAAATATAAACTAGAAAATGAACTATAATACAGATTCATCCCATGAGGGTAAAAAATTAGTCTGCTCTTTAACATTTCTTGGATGAAGGCACCCCCTCAGAACATGCCTACAAGTTGTGCTTCGCCTGTTAATGCACACTCGACTGTGACTTATTGCTTATTAAAACCCGATATTTTCATTGCTTAGTAATTCTAGATTTGGCTCCCAGTGCTCATGTTATAAACACTTAAAAGTAGGGATGCCATATTGAAACAGTGACAGATTCTCAGGGGGGTCAGGGCTACTGGCGCCTCCCTAATGAAGTCACACACTGTTAAACTTTTTTTTCCTTAACTGAAGAAGAAAACAAAGCAGTTAAACTGCTATATCCATTTTCCAGCAACATTAATCCATTTCAAACCACTCTTAACCATAGTAAATCACAGGTTTGTGAGAAAATGAACTGCCTAAAAGTTCACCTCAGGCTATTTAGCCCACAACCAAGTTGCTGACTACTGGCAACAATGGTTGGTTGGGAATTATTGCTCAATTTAGTTGTAATTACTTATTGTGCTGTGTCTTCTGTTCAGACTAGCTGAGGGTCTACAGCATGGTAGATTCCAGAATGAAATGCATTGCCAAGGTGCTGCTGGAGATTAACACTGACAGTGTTGAAAGGTTATTTGAGCAACATGTTTTAACTTCCTGGAGGGAAGAGAAACCTTTTCTTTCACTGGGAAAGGTTGGAAAGGAAGGAACTCTTAAAACAAGTCTGCCCAGACAAAGCTATTCTACTCTGCAGAAAAAAAAATCCAGATGTTAATAACTGAATTTTCAGTTTAAGTATGCCTCAATTCTGATACTAAATAAGGAAGCTAGAAACTTTACCCATGAAATATGGTATAGCTGCAATATAATAGTTGCAATGTAATAGTAGTAATTTGGAGAGCAGCAAATGTAGCATTCTGGCTGCTAATAGTATTTTAAAGGCAATTGTCAGTACGCTGTGATTACACCACATTTATAAATGAGTGGGCACACACACAATACATACCAGTTCAAGATAAGTGTACTTTTTTGCAGCCTAATTTAGTGGAACACTTAACTTGCCAAATGTAGGTCTAAATTTTCAGATAAGTTTAAGATTTTATTTGTAATCATTGCGGGAACTGTTAAGAAGGCCCAGGGAAGTAATACATAAACAATCACAATTTTTACAGATCTTGGGCAATTTCATTAGCTGAAAGATTCTAGTGGTATTTACTACCAATGAGAATGTTTATATATGCAATTCTCAAGTTGTATTCATTAGACATATTTTCGTGTAAGAAAGGCTAAGTAAAGTTCTTGAAGAATTCAGAGTTGGCAATTCAAGGTCATATGAATAAGGTGAGCTTTTTGCAATTATTCACTCCAGAGAAAATTGATCAAATGCGGGTCTGTTAAATTTAAAATATAGAGAAAAGAAGCTTTTGTCTCTAAACAAACGAAAACAATGGTTTCATTTCTTTTGCTAAGGCCAACAAAGGCCATGGGTAAAGATTCAGCAAAATTCAGAAGTATGTGACGTTTAAGTGCATCTCAAGATTATGCAGAGTATTGGTAGGGAACTTCCTTGTTTTACATAAACATTGATTTAATCACTAACAGATATTATTACAAGGCTTTCATTTTGCGGGAGGTGCTTGTGAAAAGGCTGCAGGCAGGACAGATTATTACATATGTCAGTCTGCTCTGGTAGTTCCTGTACTTTCTTTTGTCCCTGTCAGAGAGGAGAGACAGAACTGGAAATACCACAAGTGTAACAAGGCATTGGAAATCCTACAGTTCCTACACTCTGGTATTTCATCAGCATTCAGGATGAATCCACCTTAAATCTCCTTCCAGTCAGCCTAAAGATGAAGAGCATGTGGCCTGACTCCTTGTGAAATATTGCCCTTAATTTTCAGCTCTTTATATGAGTGGCCAGTTGTTTTTATAAAAGATTGCTAAGACTTATGAAGTAGTGTTGCTTTACACACTACCAGACTTTACATCTATAAACCCTTAGGCAATTAGAATGATGCTTTTACATACTGGAGGACTTTATTCAACTACTTTTTAAAGGTGATGCAGAAAGGAACATAATAGGAAAAGAGAAATATGAATAACTAGAATTTTTTTGCCTTTGAGATAATCCATTTTTTCACAGAAGTATAGAAGCTCTTTGCTCTGCCTTAAATTCTTTTACTAAGTTGTGTCTACAAGTATATGTTTTAACTCTGATTTCTAAAGGAATGAGAAATTATATGCAGCACCCTGAAAAAAGAAAAACCAAACACTTTTGTTACATAGAATCCACTTCTTTCTACTATTGGTAAGAGCAAAGCATATTAACTTAAGGTTACTTTAAAAAAAGACATCAGATGGATTCTTAAAAAAACATTTGGCATGCAATCAATGTGCAATTAACACATCTCCTCTATTTGGAGGTGTAGTAATCCCTGTCACCTCCTGCAAAAAGAAAATTATCCAATCTTTATTGTCATGTTTGGCTGGTACATCAAGTACCTCATTGATTATTGCATTGTTGGAAGAGACATATGTCTTGAACACCATACTCAGGATGTGCAGAACAAGACAGAACAAACTGAAGCCTATAAATATGGTTTCTACTCCAAAAACCTTTTAACTAAGCTGGCTTTTCAAAACTTGGTTGTCTGCAGCTTAAAAAAGTCAAAATGTTCATGTTCTAATTTCATGCCAGAAAAACGCTTATTATATTTTTAAAACACTATACACTCTAAAATGATTAAAATACTTAAATGTTAATCATATGCATTTAATAAGTAGAAAATTAACATGCCACTTACTGCAATTCTCATGACAAACACTTTAAGATCTTTACTTGCTGAATTTTGTCACAGGTAAGAATTTAGCCCTATTTATTTCAACTACTTGATTTGCATCTCTCTTCTTAAAACCTGTAAGGCTTTAATTTACCGTACAGATAGAAGTTGAATAGAATGACTCCAAATCTTTTTCATAGATAACGTTTTCTCCACAACATAAAAAAAAACCCCACCAAACTAAGGGCATATTCTGTCTGGGGTATATACACCCTGTTTGTTGCTACATATCTCAAATCCTCAAATGCAGGTGGTGTGAGCCCAGGCATGCTGGAAATGGAAACCCAACCTATGAATGATCACGTAATACTGGAGAAGTAATATGAGATGCATTACTGCATTAGTACAACTGACTAGAGTAGATTTTCCATCTGCTCACTGCGTGAACTTTTTTTCTGCCAGTTGTGCCCTATTTTTCTGCAGTTTTTCTTACACTGTTTTGGCACAGGGCTCCTTGCAGAAGATTTCCTATTGTCCTGTGTACTCATCACAGTGTCTTGCAAAGAAGCCATCTTGCCTGAGAGTACCCTCCTCCAGCAGAATCTTTCGCTATGGAGGATGGTGCCTGTGTAATATGGTATTTCCCTTTTCCAACAGTTAGTACTGGGCCATTGTAGGCAACCAGGCTGGCTTCAAGCTTTCCAATTTATTTATCAAAAGACCTGAGTTCATGTCACATTTCTTCTGAATATCATGTCCTTTTGTCCCTATTCTCTAACCACAACTCTCTTTTTTTTCCTCTATTTCTTTTAAGCTCCACTTTCAGCTGCTCTGTGATTTGATCTCTTTTTGTGTGGGGGGCTTGTAAGTCCCATTCTAGTTTACCATGTTGCAGCTTGTGTAACAGACTTAACATCATGGCATGCATCTAATCTCAGAAAAGGGAGTTGAGAGTAGGTAATTTATTAATTTATTTTCTTACATAAATATAAATACTTTCTCACGTGCATCATGAATTGCAGGCTGCAATCCTATGTGGAAATACATCTATATTACTGAATATATTATTAACTGAAAGTAACTATACTTTCCTCTTCTCCAGAAAGAGGAAAAAAAAAAAAACACAGTCTAGTACAGAATTCAGTGATTCAAGAGACATGAAGGTATAATGAAGATTTAGAGGGGTGAATTTTACTTGCATTTACCCACTTCTTTGTTAAATTTGACCACTTCCAAACACAGCAGTCTTTTAAGATTTTCAACAACAAATCCTCTCTCACTTCAGGGGAAGTGAAAAGCAGTGGTATTATTTTCAGCAGGGCTGCCTCTGTAAACTCACCAGTCCAACATCCAGGACTCTATATAGCAGAGACAGTCCTACCAGTGCTGTAGTAGTCCTAACCATGAAGCTCAAACTGAGATTTAAAATATCTCAAACTCAGGGATCACTTAGATCCAAGAATATGATTTATCATATTTTTAGGAAGTGAAATCTTGGAACTTTAATGAGCTTCAAATACAGGTCAGGACTATGAATCCAACCTCATCATAGATTTCAAGAAATGAAGTTCAGAAGCAGCTCTCCTGCTTGAGTTCATTGCTCTTCCTAACTGGATAATATGTTTCGTCTTTACAGCTCACCATTGATACTCTTACTTTTCTAAAATGGGAACAGAAAACTGATATCTTCTTCCGGACCTGACTCCTATGAATACGACTAGTGCTGCTTATAAGCAGCAGCTTCTAGAGGCTGTTTAGCCAGTCTTTAAGAAAGATGTCATATTTCTCTCTCAGCTTCCTCAACAGGCATATGTGGTGATCTACACACATGGAATAGGTCTGCATATGTACAGCAGATATGTCCGGGGTTACTCTTCCTCCTCTCTCTGCTTTCTGACTGGTTGAAATTAAAAAGTAGAATAACCAGCATCTAATGTCAAATTCCTGTTCCTGCTCTGATGGATCCACTACTGACTCTGTAGCCAACTTAGAAACTTTCAGGAGAGAATGAGCAGCTGCTTTGGGACTGGTTTGGAAATGGATAGGGACTGGAGAGACTCTTGGCCTCATCTCTCAGTACCAGCCCCGATATACAAGCAGGCGGAACAAACCCAAACCAGAAAGAGAAGTAAGCTGGGCCAGTAAAAGGACAGGAGCAGCTTATCCAGCCCTGGCAGGAATTCATAGCAGTGGTAGCAAAGTCTCAGTTTAATCCTAAAGATTAAATCCTGAAGCCATTCCTTACTTCTTGTTCATGGAAAACATTTGCTAACAGCAAAAATCCCCAAACAACTCTATTTTTCAGATGAGGAAAAATGAGTCCCTGCTGCATTTCTGTGCCACTTTACACATCCCGATCCAACTAAGTATTTTTTTAGATGCTGTGAGCAGTTTGGTAACAGCTTGTTTTTCATCTCATTGATGTGTACCTATGAACTTTTACTGGCACCAGAAATTAAATTGCTGCAGAAGATTTTCTCCTGGTATTTCCAGCTGCAGTAGTAGTGAAAAATCTCTTAGGCTGACTGTTGTAGCATGATTTTCAGCCAGTTCTGTGGGTTGCAGGGGTTAAGAGCATTCAGATAAGGCTGTGAACTTGTATACAGTTATCTGAATCTTGCTTGCAAAGTTTTCAAAGTTCATCCATGATCATAATGGATCCTGTGGGATGTTAGTGGACTCCGGGGAACATTAGCCATTTTCCCAATTTCATAACACTAGGACTGGTGAGGGTTGATAATAAGATTGTAAGGATTGTGAGGATTGTAAGACATCATTTCCCAGCCTGAAATGCGATGTTTATATAAATATGTCCGGAACATACAATACATCTGAGGGACTAAATCAAAAATTTTTCAAATTATAAAGTTTTCAAAGAGCACCTGAAATTCAGGGGTGAGGCAGGCAATGAATTTTGATGTGCTTGCTTAAATCTGTGTTTGTCTAAGTATACCTATGGTCATGAAGAAGAAGCTGGGAGATTTCTGTGAAAAGATGCCCATATCTTAACATTCGTCCTGGAAGAATAAATAGCAAATCTCTGTGTCTCCTGACAGGGAGCTGGTATAAGAGCATTCGTAAAATTGACTTTGAAATTCTGGGTGTTGTTTTTCTTTTACTATCTTTCAATAGTATGTGCTCCCACCTAGGAAGGTTAATACGGGCGTCTGTTTGCTCTTTTTAGATGTACTGATATATGAACACACTCTGTGTGGGAGATGGGCTTTTGTTTGTTTGTTTGTGTTTATTTCAGTGTGAGGGAGCTGAAGGCTATTTTTAAAATAGTGAGTTTTAAATGTGTTGTTCATTTATGAAACTGTTGCTGTGTTTCATCTTCTTTGAAGCTCTGGGGATTTTACTTACCCGATTCTTTGTAGGTTTTAATATTTGCTGCAAATGTCACTTTTATTAACAAAAAGAAAAAGACAGTACTAACAACTTTGTCTTACATAAGAGAAAAAGTCATAGGTGCTGAGAAAGGGAAACTGCATAAGAAAGAGAAAGAAAGGAAGAGGAAGGGAAATGGATAGCTCTCAGTGATTTTTCCAAAGTTGAACCACTGTGCTTTTATACCCATTTGGTCATAGATACTAAAAGTAGATACCATAGATACCAAAAGTAGATAAGGAAGTACAGACTACTTTTACCTATAAAATATGAGGCTATCCTTAAGCCCCTGTCGCAAACATTGAGTGTAGCAATACAAAATTGAATCTTTTTTTGTAGCACCTGAAGCAACCACTACTGAAGTGAGTGGGATCTGTACACTGACTTTAATTTGAGCTGGATCAGACCCATGAGCCACACCAATTATGTTCCTCCTGGCAGCTAAAGTGACATGCCCATCTGCATAAAGGACTCAAAATTGATGTCTTTTATATTTGAAAACAACCCAACAACTTTGTATGCTCATCCTAATTCTGATGATGTTCCTTCATGCAGTTTGTATATGGACCGAACATCACCCCTGATAATATATCTGTACATGTGAATATTATTTTTCATTAACAAAACATGTTAGCATAGAGATGTAAACTATTTGCACTTTACAAAAAACAATTTTACTCATAGGTGTTGTGGAGAGCTCAAATTTTGTGAAGTGACAGCTTTCCTTAATAAATATCTTAAGAATAGTGCATTTTTAAAAATAAGTTTGTTTTACAGAAATACAAATTATTGAATCAGTATGGCTGTTTGTTTTGTTTTCAACTGGGTCATTTCAAAGATCCTGTTTAGGGTGCAGCCATGTGACAACTAAATC
Organism: Nyctibius grandis; assembly: GCF_013368605.1. Taxonomy (NCBI): domain Eukaryota; kingdom Metazoa; phylum Chordata; class Aves; order Nyctibiiformes; family Nyctibiidae; genus Nyctibius; species Nyctibius grandis. The sequence continues at coordinate 65,560,175 of NC_090658.1, read as the reverse complement.
AGTGTACTGGAGAGGGCTGCAATGTCTTACCAGTGGTAAAAGAGGCCTCCTCTATAACTGGGTCTGATGCTAACAGACAGTAACGTGGATGAGGCAGTAGCTTAAGCCATAAATACAAAGGTAATAGGTGTTACCTTGAGTTTTTCTTGGTGAATACCCTGGAATACAGTGTTGACCCATCCTTGCACATTAGCAATGTCCATTCTTCCTCAGTGTTTGGCTACTTGAAAATAATTTGATTTTGACATTTTTAACAATGTGTTTCTGAACATCTCTAGTGCCAAACATAAACAGAGGTACCAGAGGACAAGGACAGGGATACTATCAGAGAGTCTTTAACTAACTATATATTTTTTTTTTTTTTCAGAGGTGCGGAGAAATCTCATTTGATAGTCCCGACCAGAATGCCAAATATGTTCGCATGCTAGGTAAGGGTAAGAGTCTTTTCCCCTTTTGATACAAATATGTAGAAGTATGTTTAATTGTGGATTTATTCCACAAGAAAATGATATGGCTGTGGTGATTCACAATGGCATTTAGGTAGCTCATTCACGTGTAGTCCTCATTAATTTATTCTTTGTGGTGAATTTTCAATTGCTTAAAGAAAGTATATATATATTCCAGTAGTGCCCACTTACATGGATGAAAATATAGCTGTACCAACACAAAACTTGAAATCTCTGAGGTACTCCAAGTCCAGAACTCATATTCAAAAGCTGAAAATCTCTGTAATCAACACAGATTTTCAAAATCAGCCTGGGGAAAATGTGAACTTTTGTAGACTGCACACCTTTAATGTAAGGGAGCATTTATGTACTTTGAAAAAGAGTATGAATTTCACAAATATGTATCAAATGCCTCTAGGTCAGACCTTCAGCTGCATCAATCAGCAAAATTTCAATCACTCTGTTTTCACAGATTTGCGCCAGGGTAGCACTTTGCCCATCATTCGTAAAAATTAATATTAAACAGAAGTGTCTATTCTTCGGAAACAATACAGGAATATTTTGCTATGTTTCATTAATTTCTGTGACCAATTTTATTGTATTTGCTTGTTTCATCTTCAATGCTAGTACTGAAACATTAACAGCACGATTAGTATCACACTGAAAGACAGAGTAAACATCTAAAAACCTAAAAGATAATGTTTACTCAGAAAAAATAAAATCACAGCACACTTGCAGGATTATGCTTTAAATTCTGAAGACCTTTCACCTGACAGGGTTGAGATAAATGTATGCTGTAAATTAGAGCATTGCATCTAGTAACATGAACACTGAAATAGTCACAGTTTTAAAAACTGCAACTGGCAATGTCTAGGAACTTAATTCCCATCTGGGTGCATAGCTGTGTTCTGTAATAACAGATTATGTGGTTTGTTGTTTATACTCATTAAATCCTATTGTCACAATAGACTATAATTGCTACAGAGGAAATCTGTCATGCTTATAGTGCACAGATCCCGACAGATGAACTGACACAATGGGCCGTAATGATGTTACATCAATGATCCATGGTTAGAGGTCCTTAATGGAACAAGCTCACAGAAGAGATACACTTGTGATCCTTTATCATGCCAATTACAATCCACATCTTAAATACCATTGAGTTCATAATACTGTAATTCTAAGGAAGTTATATCCATGCAAATGTTATTATCTATTAGGAAAAAAAAAAAAAAAAAAGGGCAGGGGGGCAGTAGTTGAGAACAAAAGTGACCTGAAGATGAAAGTCTTCTGCACAGGCTGGTTCATCATTTGGTTTGGCGTTTTTATAACAAGTCAGTCCACAACTGGGAGTCTGGCATCATCCTTAGTGCAAATGATTCTTTAGGAATAGTGAGCAGAACAAGATCTTGTTTCCATTACATATATTCTTATCTCTCTCTTGTAGTATATGCATGCACAAGAATGAGAACATATGCTGTGCTCTGTAAGGGAACTACTAGGAATGTAAAAATGACTCCAAGGGGTCATGCCAAAGGTGTGACTGGCCCTCAGAGGTTACATCTCTTATATTTAAAAATATGTCCCCTGCTATTATTATTCATTGGTGCCTCTAGCAAACTAAGGACTGTAGTGTCATATATAATATAGGATATTACATTTCACCCCAAGGTATCCCAATTCATGTTCAGAGCTGAGGTTATTCTAAGTGCAAGTGGATATCCCACAACTGGCTCTGTAAGAGGTATGGGAAGTAGAAACTAGCATTATATGGTTGCTCTGAGGGCAGCTACTGGAGACAAACTCCACTGTCTTGATTTATCACAGAAATGCATGTGGCTCTGGTAGTGTTATAAAGCCAGAGGATGTCTATTCTGGTACCCCTCCTTTCATACTGAACCCTGCATGGAAGAGCAGGAGCCAGAAATTGTGCAACCTAAAAGGTCTAAGACTTTGTGCTGAATGCGTCATGTAGCATCCAATTTCAGATTTTACAAGGGAATTGAATTTTCAAGAGAACAAAAGACAAAGTTTGTCAATGATCAATGCAGAGCTGACAGTATAACATCTGTGGGTGTAACTAGTGAACAAAGCACAATGTGCCTTCAGAGAGGGACGTCTTTCTTAACTGCACAGTCTTTGAAATGTGCTGAGACTGTCGTGCTGTCATTTACTGTAACAGATGACACAGTGCTGACAGAAATCCAGAAGGCATGTCCCAGTAACTGCAAGAGGATAATTATTTAGTAAGAAAAGAAACACAGGAGCTTGGAGTACTGACTATTTCTTCAGAGGCCTTTGATGCAAGACCAGTCTGTACTTAGAACTGTACATTAGCAAGCAGTACTCTAAAATGTTAACAGCTGGTTTTGTCAGTAAAGGTCTGTACCTGCGTTGTACTACTGGTTCTGTGTTTGCTTCAAATTTAAAGATTTTTGGAATAATACTAGGCTTGCTACTGTGAGTCCACATTCCTTGAGGTAACATGGATTATGTGGATGAGGATCTTTTTCTATAAAGGCTGAGGAAGAGATGTTTGCAGTGAAATTCTTGTTCTATTCCTACTGGAAAACAGGAAATAATAGATAAATAAATGCTTAAATACTTTCAGTGGCTACCGTGAAAGTAGGTAACTTTTCAATGGACTGACTAGATACTGCTCAACCTGAGGTTAAGAGCAAAAGAATCAGTTTAATGCCTCATCTTTTAGCATCGGAGTGATGGATATTTATAAACCAAGTATGAAAAATAACTTGAAGAAGTAAATTAAATGGTGGTCACTTAGCAGTGCTTCTTGAAGATATAACAGATAATAACTATGTGCTCTGCCCAGGATATGCTTAGTATCAGTATAATTATGCATACTAAAGTTCTTACAGAAAATTTTGGTCTCCCTCTTATGCTTTATATTGTGCTTGTTTCTTTACACTTCTGTATGTTATACGAGCATAGGCAATACAACTTTTGTAACTGTCACAGAAGAAAGCTGGTCAGTAGCCCACCTTAGCCTTTTCAAGACCAGTGTTGAGATCCTAAATCTATCACAGATTTCTTGAGCCTGGCATTGGCTAAGGCTCTAAACGTCCCTGTGCATCCATTGTCCTTTGGAAAATGGGAAGAGAAGTGCTTCCTCACTTCTTAGGAACAACAAGAATACCTTTATAAGTACAATGAGAAGCTGAAGTACTATAGTAATGCAGGTCATAAAAATACCACACTGTCAATGAAAGCATGTTGTCAGAGGTTTCCCTTGAATCTCCGAGTCTCTCCAGAGCCACTGGTAGCTCATCAGCACTTCAAGTGCAAGGTAGAAATTCTGTACCATTCTGCTTAAACTGCAGCTGTTATCATGTTAGTGAGGGCACTCAACCGTTACAAAATTGCTAGATAACACTGAACTGGATGTCAAAAAGCTTTTGCTTTATGCTACATTCTGGAAGTTAGAACCCTGGGCTTCTCATGCCCTTTACTTTTAATGATTTTGACTTAAAAAAACGATAGTTGGCGCAAAAATTGAGCACATAGCAAGGTACTCACTATGTGGTTATTAGTCCAGATATTCATATTATGAAGGGCAGAAGGGAACTATCCCTGTCCTTAGAGAGACCACTGCTATTTTCAATGGCACAACCTGTGGTTAATTTTTCCCATATGTAGACAGACATATTCTGGGCTCAGACATGACACTATGTTGTATCACGCAGAGATAATTGGTTTAGTTTGCTGTGAAAATTGCTGGTTGGATGCCTAAGTTAATTAACTCTGCTGGGAAGAATTGCACACTATCTTGGCAGGCAACTTAACCAGTTCTCACATCTTAACTAGCTCATCCAAAACTAACTCAGTAACCTCTACATGGCAGAGCACCTAGTTCTGTGAATTTATACTGGAAAGAATAACATTCCCATATCAGGCTCTAGGATTTGTACAGAAGGAAAAACGTCCACCAACTAGAAGAGAAACTTCAGTTTATAAATAAATACCAGTTTATACAGAATAGATATTGTTATCTTTATATTTGCTGTATAGAAAGTGGGCAGCTGCACTCATCATAACACATACAAAATTAAATGATCCCATCAGTTTTAATCTCTTCAACCTTACTGATGACAGTGGAGTAAGGAAGATGGATGATAAAAGCAAATTATCTAGTTTGTTACTCTAGTAACCAGTCTCCCACCACCAGATTTGGTCTTTACTCCTTAGTGAAATGCTGGGTAGATTTTGAAGAGGTCACGTCTCTTGCTGGCCTACTCTGCTGTCTGCAGAAATTCTTCCAAGGGAAATGTGAATTGCCCTCCTTAAGGAGCTAGTTAGCAAGATGAAAACACAAGCTTTCCAGATGCCCCATGGCAAATGGCTGAGGTGCTTTCTTTTCATTATTGTAAATTCCACACAGAGGGGAATAATGTGCGTGAGTTTTGTTTCCCTTTTGGTGTAGACTTAATCCTTGCAAAAGCAGACAGATGAATCTTTGTTTGCAATAAAAGTAGTTTCCTCACAAATAGCCATTTAAAATTCATCCAAGAAAAAAGCAATCCAAAAAAAATAAAAGGTGGCGGGTGGCTACTAGAACATAACTTTGTTGCTTTGGGGCAACAAACTTTTTCATATTTCAGCACACAGAGCTGCTTCCTTCCCCCCACCCAAAAAAAAAAAAAAGCTGTTTTGTGTCATACTTCCACCATTTATTACCTATGGAGAGTTATGGTTAAAGGAATCGGCATTTAGCCATGAAATGAGTTTCATGGATCCAGCTTCAGCCTTGGTGGCTCTTTGCCCACAGCAGAAAACCACCACACATTTGAACAGAGTTGGCAGCTGTAGCTTACGAGAGAGAGACATTGCTGAAATAACAACTGTTTTGAAAGCCAGGACTGAGGGGTACTGGCAAGGATCTGGCTGGCCGGCCTCTGCCTTACGTAACTGTTGAACTCACCTTCACTGGGGGAAGAGAAAAGAAATCTATTAAAATTTACTTAGAGAAACCTAATCAGGTAAATAACCATACAACTTAGTGGGAAAAATAAATATTGAAGAACAGTTAAATGTGTCATTTTGCCCAGAAGTAGAGGGAGAAAAAGAAATGAGGCAGCTAGTCAAATGGTTCTGTACCGGTCCAGCTCTGCGGCTTTGTAAAGCTTCCTGGAGCCCTCCCTGACATCAGCTGAAATGTGACCCTGTATCTCTTGCACACGCAAAACTTCTACTGAAACTGATAGGCGTGCATGAGCAATGGTGTTCTAAATAGCCAAGTATACAGGATATATTTATATCCCAGTCATTCGGAGACATACACGTGCACTTGACCTTATGCAGACTAAGTATTCTATCTATGCAAATGACATGAAAATAAGCACGTGAATTAATCTTTGTAAAATTAAGCAATATGTTTACAAGAAAAAGGCCTGAAATCTTCATTGACTAGCAAGAAATCTATACTCATTGCCGTGTTGCCCACCAGGATAATGGTGGGAGGGGAAGGCTTAGGATGTCTGCTACAAAAAGACAGGCTTCTATTCCATGAGCAGCTTGCAAGACAGGATGAAGGAAAGCAGGTTTTTTTCCACTATAAAGCAATGGTGTGAATGCATACAGAAAGATAAACACTATGTCTCTTTTTGATATCTTGTTAATGTAGATAAATTCAAATCTAAACATGTAAGCCCACACTAAGAGCTTTTAATTTATATTTTATGCTGTAACAGCCAATGAAAGTCTCTACCCACAATTTATGATGATGAGAACAGTGTGATGTAGGTAAGATTTCTGGAACTGTAATTCTTCCCCAATTGAGTAGACAAAAACTAGAGATTTTCAAATAACTTCTAATACTTTTTCTTTTTTATTTTTTTTCTAAAATATCAGTCTAGTATATTAACACACTTTAAAAATAACACTTAAATCCTGGTCTTGCAACTATGCTTGTAAACACATTAAAAAAGTGATATCTCTGTGACCTTGCCACCATCAAAATAGAGGCTTACTACACCTTCATGTCACTTAAGGCCTCCTTCCCCAGTTGACTGTCTTGTCCTGAAATGCAATACTTTCTAAATCTCACCTGTCTTCTCCAAGAATGCTCATGATTTGTTTGCCATAGTGGTACAGAAGAGGCTAAAGACTTGGTGCATCGCCCCATGCTTTATCTGGAAGGCCCCAGTTGAAATGCCAGGCTGCCTACACTTGCATGTAGCTTGGAGACAGAAAGTGGTAAACTGGTGGGCATGAGGCCACAACAGAGTCCTTTGTCAAGGAGTTTACAGTGTACACATGCCTCATTGTGCCACTTCATCACTGTGTTATGGTTTCATGCTAAACAAGTAGGAACGCTTTTTCTTTACTATCATGAGATTTGTGACCCAAACCACAAAGAATGTAAATATCAAATCAATCTTCTAGTTTCATGACTATGTGACTAATTTGGTGAAGAAACTATATAAAAGATAAAATAAATTGAAAATTCTGATATCCTGAGTATATTTTAAAGAGCAGTTCTCTAATACTATCTTATTATTGCAGTAATTTTGATTTAATTACTATTTTAGGTAATTATATAGCCTGGTAGCTGAGTGACAGTGACCACCTGTTTTATCGTGTTCTGTCCTGTAGATCAGGTCAGACTGAAAACACTTGTCTTGCAGTATTCTACCTTTCACAAGGGTGCTGAAGGAGACAAAAACTGGCCTTGGCATTTTGTGTAAGCATATAAAACACTTTTCTAAATGTAATTTCTGGTTGTTTTTTATTCTATCACTTAAACGTTAACTTGAACCATATATATGATGATGTCTGAGCTTGGTGCAGGAAAGAAATGGGGGTGTCAGGGGACTTGGGAGGAATGCAGTAATGAGGATTTGACACTGTATATATGATGTAAACACACCATGATGACTTTCTCTAGAAGGGAGAGTTACTGTGTTGCCCACATCTACAAAAGCCATTCATTGGGACCACAGGATCCAGTTGAGATACCAAAGCTCAAGAGATTATTAAAAATCCCCCCCTTCCCCAACTAAAAATACCCCAAACTCCTGACTCTTCACCTTCCCTTTCTATCAAAAAGGCTTTTTGACTTGACTGGGAATCTCACCACGTATCACATTTAGAAAAAAACACAGGTTTGTGCGTCCTATCCAGCAGTTGCACTCAAAGCACAGCTACCAATAGTAGCAAATTTAGTGTAGTGTGAAGCCAAGAAGTACCCCCCTTTTTGTCCAAAGCATGCTGCAGACAGGAGGATTGCATTCTGCTGCCCGTTTTTGTAATAATCTAGTGAAAGCTTAAACTGTGAATTCTGGGCTTTCATCGCCCTTAAGTAGTTAAAACCCACAGCACCCACTTTTTTCTTACCCACCAAACTAAAGGCAACACAGGTTAGGGTTAGGTGGTCTCTGTTCTATCTACTGACCCTGTACAAGGAAAAATGCTGGGTATGGCTCCAGGAAGATAACAAATAGGCCTATGACTTGCACCCCGTCTGGGGGAGCACACACATGTAAGACAAGGATAGTCCTGAATTTTGTTTCCCAGACCTTTCCTTTTGTTTTTTTTTTATTTTTTTTAACTAGGCGCTTCTTAGATAAAGCAGAGAAACAGTTGCCTGATTGATTTACTGAAGATGATCTCATATCTTATTTCATGGTATTTGTCACATGAATTATTGCTGATCCCCTGTTGGAAAAAAGATTTCAAGTGCCTATTCAGTCTGCTGCCTCACAGTTTGATTTTTCCTCGTGCCTAACCTCGTGCCTAAACATGGACTGCATTCATGTAATTTCCCATCTTCTTTGTCCAAACTGTTATGAGTGGGATGTGTTCACCCAAAGTACTTGCTGTACAGAAAATTGCTGTGACTAACCATACTGCTGTAATAACGCTCTCTCAAAAAAATGGGAAGAGGGGGGAAAGGAGCAATTATTAGATCTATTAATGGGACCAAATTGGAGAAGAAAACACTTACCCACAGTTTTACAGCCAGCCATCCCTTCATGATAGCATGATAAAATCTCCAGGTGTAAAAATTCCAAACCCAGATTTAAATGGTTCAAATTTATATTTTGTGGTTTTAGCTCATCTCTAGCAATTAAACTTTGTTTCTGTAGTTATTCCTTGGTGATACCTTGCAACTTCACAGTCTCTGCAATTTCCTATAGATTACTGTGTAGCTACCCTTAGTAGGAGTGATTAATGTCTGAGAAAGCCATGGAATTCCTGTGCTTTCAAGCACTCAGTTCCTGGCTGTAAATGTTCATAAACTTCTCAGCTTAAGAATGCATTTTCCTGTATTCTTCTCTGCTCTGTATTGTAAAGGATGTCTCATTGTATTCTGGAGCTAAAATTTTTTGCTGTTCTGAAATGTTGTTAATAATTTTACCATTCTTACTGAGAACTGGGATTATATTATTTGTAGGATTTTTTTTCACCTTTAGTATAAAAAAGAAAAAACCACAAAATCAAACACCTGCTGTTTTTCAGACTTGCTAGGTGGGTAGCTATCTTTCCTCAAAATGCTTTTTTCCTTTAGCTTCCTTTTTTTTTTTTTTTAATAAATTATCATTTCTAATGATAATCTGTTGTATTCTTTTATTTCTTATACTTCTTAAATCATTAAGTTGATCTCTTAGATTATCCCTTGATCATCAAACTACTTAAGCATGTATTTACATATTTTCACTGAAGCCAAAAAATGCGTAGGCTGAAATATGTTCCTGTGCCAGGGTCAGTCACAGTGTCTAGCACTGCACATGCTCAAGCCCTGATCTGATCCAAATACTTGAGGCTCTGGACTTAAGAAATCATGGAGTGACTACGTATATTGGTAGTAAATGACAGGAACAGATTTAGCAACAAGAAATTTAATTTCTAAGTCACAAATAGCATTGTCAAGAGATTACTGTATTTCTTACAGAAAAGTTCAGAGAGTGTTCCTACTGGATTTCCCTTATAGGGCATCCCTCTCACTCTGCAGATGAAATAAAGCTGAAGATAGTTGTGATGCGATTCATCTGACAATGCCTGTAAACATCTGCAAAAAAATTCTTTTTTAAAGTCTACAGCCATCATCTAATCTTCCCTTTTGTGGTTGAAAAGAATGAGAAAGAGGTACTTCCTTAAGACTCAGGTCATTGCAAAATAGATGTCTAAAACTAGACTGAGGAACCCTACTCAGAGAATGCCTATTTCTCCCCATTGATTGCTAAGGAAGCTCTAGTGTGGATGCGAGCAGTTGGGAGAGATTCATCTTACTCTTGGAGTACAGACATTGTTTTTCATTGTGCTCAAAGCTCTGAACTTTAAAGTATGAGGGATAATAGAAAATCAGGCTAATCAACCTCATCTGTAAGATAATTTATTGTTTCTTAATATAAGAGCAATTTCTAAGTTTTCAGCACATTTGTAGTAATGTAGATAGTAAATTGTTCTTATTAATTGAATTATTTTCCTCTTTGCCTTTGTGAAGTCTTAATCTCTCTCTCTCTTGCCCTGTGACATAGCTGCAGGACCTTTTCTGACATCTGAATAGCTCCTGAATTTTAGTTGAATAAAGTAAATTAAAAGCATGATAAAAGATTTTTCAGATGCTTAAAGGGTCCAGATTGGCCTGATTATGACACTGTCATATGGGTAGAAAATTTGACTGCATCATGAAATGTTTGGATATGAAGACTAAATGCAGCCATTAATATGTGAAATATGGGTTTTATTTTCATAACATTTTAAAAACACATTTCACCCCATGGTAAAATTTTTAAGGAAGTTACTCTATAGCCTCTCCTTGTAAACAGTATGTCTACATTAGTGTTTTAGGTCAGATCAGGAGCGTATTTTTGAGATGCTATCCCGAGTTACTGCAAACTTTGGTTTGCATTATGGAGCAGTCTCAGAATAGACAAACTGGATTACTTTCACATGAAATAGAGCAAGCCATGTGCTCTGGGAGCACCTCTAGTGCATTCTAGCTGCTACTAGACGTATAGTCTGTGGAAATAGATTAGAAGTAGTCCAAAACAAATCGTCCAAAGCATACACAGTGCAGACACTGGGTCCTCAGCAGTGGCTGTTTAACTCAGCCAGTCTGCTCTTCTTGTGCTACCTGCTTCTGTACACCTTGCCAGAGAGTCAACGCCAGTTGTGACTTCAACCAAATAGCTGGTCTACCACGCAGGTTTCTGTACTCAGCTCAGTTAAGGTTTAACTGAGGATGCATAGGGTGTAGATAAACTGTAATTTATGACAGATTGTAAGCATGTGTTTTCCTGGATATTGTTTGCCTGCTTCTAGTACACGTGCCATTAACTTGTGCATGCAACTTAAAACTTTATCAGGCGTTTGCCTTATACTCTGAAATGAGGACAGGTTTATGGGGAATGGCAAATGTGATTTAGTCCAATGTGAAATACTGTCCTCTTTGAAACTTAAGGTAAAATGCCTTTTAATCCTAGGTCAGGATTTTACACTGAGTTTATAGATTAATACAGAGCAAATTTAATTTAACACTTAATTCAAAGGAATTATTAATATTCCAGAGCTTCATTTATTGACATACAATAGTGAGACCCTCACATTTTATTTGTGCATATACAAGAAAATTTTTTGTTTTCTTACAAAGACTGCTAATGAAAGGAACTCAGAAATACTGGCATCATGCACTTTATTAGTAGACATTTCTTAGAAGAAACCAAGGACTAGTGGCCTAGAATTGACTTCTCCACCTGAAAATAGTGTAATAAACTGACATCAGAATTGTATAATATTATCATAACAAGAAACATATTACCATGATGACGGAAGAAGAGAGAGTTATTTTCAGTGTCTTTCAGCCAGTTAGATAACAGTATGTAAAGACAGCCCATACAGATATAAGTACTTTTGTCTTATTGTTGTTTTTGATACTAAATACTGTATGAAAACTTGAACATCATCTTAAAAAGAAGCCTGTGCATTTTCACTCCATGAGCTGTATTTCAGGTTTATACAAAAGTAGGAAGACAAATTTATAGTTAAGGTACATGACCAGGCACTTTGTCAAGCCCCAGAATGTGCTCTGGCTCTTTGATCATTAAGACAGGCATTTGTCAAGAGACAAGTCATTGCTTGTCTAAGAAAAAGACAGACATTTTACCTTCCTCAGCTCTAACTGCTCTGCAAAGATTTTCTAATGGAACCTAATTTCTTTACCTATTGGTTTCCAGTGTTTTATATTTACAGACTCGGGTCAGTATCTACCATACAACAAAATCATTGTTAAACTGGTATTATTTTGCTTTGCTTTGGAAACCTCAAACAGCATTGCCAATACACCCCACCATTCTGTGAATATTCAATTAAAATTGCCACGAGACTGCTCCTATGGAAGGAGTTGTGGGGATGTGAAAGTAAGCTAAGGGGTAGCATAAATCATTCGAGTCCCTGGTTAGTTGCTACATGATGTAGCAACAATAGCAGTCACTGACAGAGCTCTGCTGGAAAGGGAAGATGAATGGCAGATGCTCCATTGTCATTTCTTGCCATCAGCAGAGAGCGTAACAACAGGCATTAGTCCACTGGTTTAATCAGAGGTAATAATATGTCCGGGGAGCTACCACATCCAAGGTGCAAGTGCAATTGCTGTCATTGTACATTTGTCCTAGAGGGCTCTTTAGGCAAGTGCATGTCATAATATTTTAGGAGCCAAAAGAATCTGAGTTCATGTGACTTTAATTATTAACGTATTTCCCTTTTCTTAAAAAGAAGGAATGGAAGCGTCATAAATCACAATGTCTAATCTCATTTCTTCTCTGTTGTTTGAGAACAACACTCGGGGCTTTTGAAGTCTGTGTATTATTTGTTTCACAGGGGAAAATGACATTATAATAACCCTCAGAACAGCTTAGAGAGAAAATTCTGTTGGTTTTGGATATTTTTATTTTAATCTAATCCAGTTTCTCTGTGCCATGAAGGAATCTGTGTTTGGTTTAGGCAGAACCATCTTAGATACCACAGTTGCTTCAAATTGTGCAGCTCATTGAGACAAAACAAAAAGTCTCCTGATAATTGATGACTGAATAAACAAAGAGGAAACTGGAGGCAGATGTGTGCTGGAAAGCTTTCTGAAATCCTAGGATGGGATGGGAGAGAGTTTGATTTTGATCTCAATAAGAGGCACCACAATTCTCTGTTCACTCTGAACATTTCCTACTTGACATTTTTTGTTCTTAATCCTTTTTTGGGGGGAGGGCATTGCTGAGGTTTAATTTTAAGTGAATTTCCAGTAGTAAATCTAGAAAGGTTTTAGGCTGGCAGCTGTACAGCCTCAAGCCCTCCCTCTGCAAAATGGGGTCTGAAGAGGGAACAGCATAAATCCCTCTAACACTGTCCTGCTAGAAATCTTCTGCCTCGACATGGAAAGATCATCTGCAGGAACTACTAAACTACTAGCACCTTTCTCCATCTGGTTTTTATATTCTTGCTGAAGCTGCCTCAAGAGTAACAAGATGTGCTGCAGGATCTCATATTATGGACACATTTAACTCCCTCAGTAGGAGCTACACCAGAAGTACAGGTTCACATAGGCAGGGCCCATCATTCAGCTCCTGTCTTTATTTCTCCTGCCGCTACGCCTCCTTCTCTTCTACTCAAAAACTTGCCTGCCTTTGATAACAAGTATTCATCTAAGCTGGCTGGAGGAAGAGTTTCTTCAGAAATGTTTGACAAAAATTGTCTTCCTGAAATTAGATCCTGTAATTACATTTCAGTAAAAGATGAAAACTTGAGACCCAAATTTTTAGTGGAAATCCTTTGGCCGGTAACAAGCTTTATATTAAGAAAAGCTGCTGTGGAGTTTTACAGGCATGGTCGTTGAAGGTCTGTACACTTCGGTCTTTTATGTGGGATGTGCATCACTGTGTCTCTTGCTGAGTTACTCCAGCATATGACAAGAGTCCCTGGTGACACCTTATAGCAGGTTCAGCTTGGCTGAGTAACCTCAGTCACAGAGGAAAATGGGATAATGAGTCAGATAAACTAAGGCTCACCTGAGGAATTCCTACGGCATCTCCGAATCCAATATTTCCAGATGGAAACTGAAATTTTGTTTGTGGCAGAAAAGGAGCACTAAATTGCTCTGACAAATAGAAACTTTCCCTGTGGACTTCAGAAACTTTTTGATAAAAATTTTTTGTAGCTGAAAGTCCAGTTTTCTGCCGTGTTTCTTGATTGAGCTTATTCACTTAGAGCTAATAAGTAAGATCTCTACCCAAATGCAGTGACCCTGCTTTGTGGTAGTAGTTTATCTGACATAAAGTAAGACTGAGTGGGGTTCACACATGGACGTGGATGACAAAACGGGAGTGATGGCGCTGGTGTAGAAAGTGCCTATGTCAACTGTAGAACAGTGCTATTGTGTAGCTTGTGAGAGTGTCCTGCTGATGGAGGAGCTGTCTGCTTGACAAGATATAAAATTCTGCTCTTAATGCCCTCTACTCACTGATGATCCTGTGGCATGTCTTTTATAAGAGCAGTTATTACGGTACTCTAAAAAAGGACTTCTTCAGTGGTAAAATAAGTAAGTTGGTCTTTTATTCCCTTTAATTCTTGGCACAATGTGTAGCAACACATTGTTCTAAATTGGATTTAATTGAGCAAGGGACGAGAATGAAGGAGGGTTTTAGTCATCCTCCCTCCGTTTCAGGTTGGCCAATGCAACACCTGCTCCCACGTTCCAGGCTGCTTTCTCCCATGACTGCTGGTGCATAATCATCTGCCAGTTACCCTTTGACTATAATTTTTTAAAATCTTGTTTTTAATCAGGTTTCCCGAACCCAGGCCATCAAAAACAGTGCATCTGTCTCGGTAGAACAGTTTTTTCTCTACGTTTTCCCTGTCTTCATAAGCTACCCTAAAGTGTTGGCTGGTGTGTAATGCAAGGCTTTGTGGCAAGTTACCTGTAATTTCTCCTAGGCAAAATACACAGCAATTTCTGTCTGAGTCTGAGAAGTGAGCGCCTGAGAAGTGCAAATGCCAGTTCAAATGGGGAACTCAAATATGTATTCACTAAATAAAGTATCAACACTGGAACAGGGAATTGGCAGGTTCTGTCCTCTATAGTTATGAAGTATTGAAACAGCCACCCCAGTCCCAGTGGGTCTTTGAAAGCACCTGGATACAGCTTATCAGCCAATTAGAAAAAGAATATGAGCAAAGTAATGAAAAACAGTCCCTGTTCACTTGAGGACTCTCACTCCTGAATTTCATGTGGCTCACAAGCACCTGACCGACTGTTAAACCACAGAGAGCTACTGTAAACCTAGTTTAAATTAAAAAAAAAAAAAACTTAAATAAAAAAAAATCTAACCTTAAAAGGCAAAAATAAACTAAATTTTAAAATTACAGCATAATCTGCTCCAATTAAAATCCCACACTACTGACGAAGCATTCCTACGCTGTGGTCTCTGAACCAGGAGTCCCCATGAAAGTCATATAACAAAATCTAAGAGCAAACTGAAGCATAGACAAGATCCTAGTTCTCTCTCATCCTAAGTGAATGTCATAACCATTACACTATAAAGGCATTTCACTCTTGCACACACATACACAACGAACTTGAATTCTTCTCTGCACATACAGGCTGCTCCTGCTCAGCACACCTAACGCTGCAGGGACCTACAAGCTGTGGAAGAAGCGTTCCCCCCAGCAGACAATGAAACATAATCTGCCCCCTGCCCCTTTTACAGATAACCCATGTAAATGCTAAACTGCCATATAAATTCCAGGCGCAGTTTTATTGTTATATAAAGAAAAGGCACTCCTTTTTCTCCTGGTCCTATTTTGTAATGATCACCACTAGAGCTTGCGATGAGCTGCACCCTGTACCTGGCACGTGCTGAGAACACCAACTGGAGTGAACACAATGCGACTCCAGTAGATGAATGCTTTGTATCTGGATGCAAACAGAATGGAAACATGAAAGCAGCAGTGGCTTCAGAGCTCTGCCCCAATCTGAGGTGCTTTTGAGCATGCTCACACTCAGATCTTTCAGACACCAACTGGGTTTTACAGTTAAAAAGCAAGCAAGCAAAGCAAGAAATTTGCAACAGGCACAGTGCTGAAGCATTTTCAATGTCAAACAAAAGTTAAGTGGAAGTTTTCGGGGTCTTGCACTTGGATTTAAGCACAAAATACTATTTGGAATTCCTAAATCCCATTTCAGGAACATTTTTTGGATCTAGTCTTTAACATCTTGATGACTTATGCCTTGTTCTCACATTTAGTAAGAAACAGATACTGGTAGGTCTCATCTGTAATATCCATGCATAGCAGCTGTAGGCCGCTTCTAATCATCAACGTTCTTTAATTATTAATAAAAGTTTTATTAGCCATGAGTTAAAAGCTTCTCTTTTTCTGGCAAAGGGCTAGGAAGACAATTTTTCTAACAGTAGATGTTTTTAAAGCAATAACCCAAAATTTAAACCAGATTTAAATATATTAAATGCAAATCCCCAGATAATTAACACATTATATAGCTAAGTTGCTAAATACATAATATATCAAATACCTATTTCTATTAAAGAATATTCCAAACAATTCTGTAATGAAATTCATGCCTTGTTTTTCTGCTTTATAGAGACTGTTCTTATTCTAACACAGTACAAGATGTTACTGTACAAACTTCATTCATGTTACCTTCTAATCTATTATTAGGAAGCACTTTAATGATAACACCTGTTGTTCTAATAACAAATTTCATCTTTATTGCTTATGGGATCTAAGGCTAATCAGCAATGCAACACTTCACTGTGTTGGAGAGTGATTGATCCCAGTATTCAAAAGATTTTTTTTTCCCAGTGCAAGACATTTCTGTCTTTGTACTTTGCAACTACCAGCATTAAGAAGAACCTGGAATGAAATCAGTGCAAATCAGAAATATGCACTGAAGATTTCCTATATGTATTTACTGCTTTGTCTCTCACAGGAGGGACTGCCCCTGCATTCCCCAGCTACATTATCACATACTATAAAGGAAGAAGTGCAATGAATGCAGTTGGTTTATTCCCCCCAGGAGTTCCCTCTGGCAGAGTACTCCCAGCCCTCATTCTGTCAGGTCTGCTCGGATGTTTTGGAAGTCAGCGTGCTCCGAATGGGAATGTAACAATAGCAGGCTGATTTTTCAGCAGCCAGCACTGATAACTCTGATAAACAATCTTCTTGAGGTAAGAAGTGACGCATATCAGAGGTTCCTGCCTTAGACGCCAAGGTTATTCGTCATGTAATTGGATATTGTTGGAGAAAACCATAATTATCCCAGATTTAAAGGCATAAGGCCATCTAGTTGATAATATGTGGTCAAAGATAATAATTCGCTGCTGAATCCACTTTCATCTTTCCTATTCATTTACTTTTAAGAGATGTGACCTAACCAGGTCTTACTTAAACAAAGCTGTGGCTTACTGGCTTCATGATTATTGTTAAATTACAGACCTGGCACCCTTGGAATTTCATTGCTATGGTAGGGTAAAACTTAGACTCTCCTAATTCAGAAGTCTAGGTAGTTATCTGTCGACAAAAGCGAGGGACACGTACATCCTCCAGCAGATGTGGAGGTCTAGTTCTAGCTCCAGCCAGCAGAGAGCAGCTGTAGTGAATACCTGCTATTGCCATAAAGTTCTGCCTACACGTTGGCCTATTTCACCCTACAAGTGCAATAAAAATTCTAGCTGACATACAGGTGGGCCCATTGTTCACTGTGCCTGAATTTGCCACTTTCAGCTGACCCTGGGCTGCAGAAATGATGCAAAACCTCACAAGACTTAGGCAGTCTGCTACTCCTGTTCTCACCTACATCTTGTCCCTGCTTCTGCTCTCTGGCTGCTCAGCCATCCCTCTGCTGAAATTGTGTTAGAGCTGGATCCCAGCAGCCCTAATCGTCCCCTTGGAACTGTAGTGACAGTTTTTATCACATCGCCCATAGACTGACCCAGGAGATTCTAGGAAGTAGCTGGCTCAGCTGCCCCAGTGTGCTGAGGCAATTAGTCATCTGGTGGGCTATCTCCTGCTTCCAGGAAGCCAAGGACTATCACATCACAACAGGTTTTAGCTCCTGCCCCCAGGGAAACAAACACATGAAAGCTCACAGAGTTATACCAAACAAAGTCATTCCTCTGGCTCGAGCCAGCTGCAGATCCCAGCAGCCTTCTCCCTCACATCTCCTGGCACCAGAAAATCAGTATGTGTCTCCTCCTTCGATGCTTTGCTCAGTCATGTGGTAGGAAGTCAGATTCCCTACCGTGCTCATTCTTTCATATGCTAACACACGCTTTTGTGTTTCTCATTATAAACATCCGCAAACCATCCACACAAGCATCACAAAACCTTCATGTAAATGCTGTATGCTACCTTTAAAGATAGATTTCTGTTTGAACGGCCTCTTGGTTGCTCATTTGCTTTTTAATATTCTTAGCATGGCAACCATACATTACAATACTTTCTTCCCTAAAGGCCGCACACATAAATGAGGCTTTGGCTTTTCTCCAGATATTTTCCCATTGTTAACAGGAATATCTGTTTTTAGACCCTTTTCCGTTTTTTCGTAAAGGTAGCCTTATCTTCTTGATCCATCAGTAACAGTTCGTTACTGGTGTGGAACTCAGGCTCTTTGAGGCAGCCTTTCCTGTAATTACTGTTTCTGTCATTAATTGTCCCCTGAAACTTGGGCTATCTAAATGGTATTTAATGCAACTCCATAGGCTTATATAGGGGAAAGAAAATTCTACCAGAGTTCTTTGGAGATATTTAATTTCATTGTCTTATCATTATCGACTAGCTTTTAATGTTTGTGAGCTCTTTTCTTGGCATAGGCTGCATATGGAAATAGATAACCCTGGCTGAAGTTCTAGGTTGTTTTTGGTGAGTGAAGTGGAAAAAAGTTTGTAAGAGACTGGTACTTAGCCAAACTATCAAGACTCATATAGATCCTAGGCTTGTTTAGTCATGTTTTATGCATAGATCCAACATATTTTCATGCATATTTTTTCATGCATAGATACAACATATTAAATAAATTTACAAAAGAAATTATGGAATTTTATAATTAAAAATCTCCTAGTTCTGAAGCCTTTGACTATATTATCTTACTCCATTAAATTACTGCTTAAGAAGGAATTTCATCTAGGAAAAGGAAAGAAGGCAGAAGGCAATAAGTAATAGAAAGGCTATGGAAGAAGTGGTTGAAAGGTATAAATGAGGGATCTCAGCTTCGAGGGAAGAATTTATATTGCACAATAGTGAGAGCAGTAAATTCTCTTCACAAATAGCACACAGCATCACCGGGGGGCAGCATGCTTTCTTCTTACCTCCTTTGTACCTTTATGTGTCCACAATAAGAATGTTTATATCTGAGGCTTCCTTACAGTCAACAGACACAAGCATTTTGAGAGCTCTTTTCAGCTCATAGTATAGCAATGTAAATACCTCAAATGAATCAAATGAACTATTTCTGTTGGTTAACTAGAAGGGACATAAGGATTACAAGCTTGAGAGTTTCCTCCTCTGAGAGGAGGAATAATAATAAGAGAAGGTAATAAGAGAGGGTAATAAGACTTTGAGAGGGCTCACATGTATGAAGAATCAGATGTCCAAGGCACTTATCACTTGCCTGCTCAAAATCTTCTGATGCCCTTCTACTGAGGAGTCATGTTTAGAAACAGCATGTTCTGATTATAGAATAATTAAGGGAATTTTAAAACACTTGATTTGAACTGGTGTCCAGTCTTTATTTTTTAAAAATGATCACAGGTAATTCAGCCAGAGGTGGAGAGAGGGGATTGCATATTGCCTGATATTTATGGTTTTAATTCTCAATGTCCCACATGTGCATGTGTGGGAGTCCATATGTTCGCCTTGTCTTTCTATGGCTGCACACATACATACTCCACATACATGAGCATTAGTGGGAGTGGATGTTTTCTAGAAAACATATAATGCTCATTGTGCAGTACTAAGCAAATACAAGGTACTATGTTGTGTATGTAAAAGGCATTTTACATGGTATAATAGAGAAAAATCACTAAGTTGGACATGCTTCATGAATGCAGAGAATATTCCATGACGGGAGGAATTAGTCCAGCCAAGAAACATGATACGACATATTTTAAAAAGGAAATTTGGCTCTTTAAGGAACGATGATACCTTTTACTCAGCTATTATATCTTTTTCAGCATAACTTAAAACCTCAGGCTATGATTTTATGATAACAACGTGCAACATATTAAAAAGATATCCTTCTTAGTCAGACGATAGTTATCCATTAGTTCTTACAAATCAATTCATTTTGGATGTTTCTAACTGGATTGTCTGGAATCAGGACACCCAAATCAGCAGTCCTGTTAGCAACCTGCCACTTCTAGGTATTTAAATCTATTGATTCATAATGAAAAGTAATTTAACATATTTAAATGCTTTTTAGTGTAGTTCAATTGGAGGAGTTTTATGTAAATTCTTGGCAAAATTTAACAACAAAATGAAACAAGTATCTTCTGTAATACGGAAAATAGCATATGTGAAAGAAATGCATGGAAATTACTTAGTGATATCCATAATGACAACTTTCCAAATTCTATTACTGCACATCAGCTCTGCTCAGGAACGAGACACCGTTATTTTCAGATGGGATGGGAAGATCTTCCCACCCAAGGCCACACACAGCTGGAGCAGAAAAATCACATGCAGGAATTTCTGCCTCCCTATCTTATTGTTTCACAGTTCTTCATACAGTTTAGCTCATGTTGAAAAGCATTTAAGTGCTAGCTCCTCTCGGAGATGCACATCCCTTTGCTTAGCATGCAGAGCAAACCAGCATGCCTCAACGCCAACAGCACTTTTTCGGTATTTAGGTGGAAAGGCAAGGATCTGTTGCAGCTGATTTCAGTGCCGCAGCACGCAGTGCTGGCAATAGGCCAGGCAGGGCAATTTCTGACAGCATGAGCACATCTCGCTTCCAGGGTATCTCAGCCCTACATGGGCCAGGCTGCAAGCCTGGGCTGTGGCTGCCAGCTGTGGCCATTCAGTCGATCCTTCAGTTGCGGCAGGGCTGAAATAAAAGATGAATTAGGTAAGCACTCTTCCCTGTGTTAAATTAAGGGAAATGACTTCTCCCAAACAATATAGGGGATAAAGTAACTGAGGCCTTTGTTACTTGTGGCTATGAAATATGATTCTTAGAATTGGTCCTTATCCCACTTTTCTGACCAGAATTGATCCTTACCCCAATTTTCTGACCAAAATATTGCTTTGGCCACAACATTATTCTAAATTTTCCCTCATAATATATGCAAGTTACATAGATACAAATAGCGTTTATATCCAACCCTTTTCAGTAGTGTTCACAGTTCAGCCACGGGTGGATAGCAGAGCTTATATCTATTACCACAGTTTGCAACTGTCCCTTCACCTAATAGCCCAGGTGTTATTGGCAAGACAACACAAACAAGAAAAGACAAAAACATGTTCAACTATGGATGGAAAAAAAAATCTTTTAAACACTTCTTCAGAATACAAGCAACTACAGATGCAAGACACTGTGTCAATAATAAGTGGACTGGACGATAAGATAGCTGGACATATCTGACACCTCTTGAACATTGCACCTGATGAGGACTTCAGGGGTGGTTGCAACTACTCTGTCGCTGCCCGCACCTGGCCCAGGGGAAGGCTGCTCACATGTCCTGCAAACCGAGACACTCAGGCCCGGAGGTTAGCTGGGGATACAGCACTTGGCAAGGTCACGCAGGGCTGCCAGCGCTACCTGGCATGACTCATAGGCATTGCAAAGCGATGAACTCCTACTCGACTCCCTGAAAAAAACAGCACCATTTCTGAACCTGGCTAACAGTGTTACATTTCAACTTGTATTTGTTATTTGTACTGTCTTGCCAATTGCACTTGAACCCTCAGAGTGACCAGATAGCTATAAATCTTGACAGTCCAGAGTAACTATGTTTGAGACCAGATCCTTAAAAACACATGTAAGTATCCAAGAAGAGGTATGAGGCCTCTGCTACTACAGTATGCTAAAAGTTCATCATTCCTAACATTTGCTTTCTTCCTTTGAAGAAAGGTAACACTATTCCCACATTAGCCATAAGAAAACAGTTACAGCTATACAGTGTGGCACATATAAGACACTACAAGCCACTTAGTTCTGGTTTCCTAATCAACCAACATTATCCAGTGCAGCATGGTGCTTTTGCAGCTGTTTTCTAGAGCTTCAAAGTCTGAATTTGCAAAATCTATACTTTTCAAGCAATACTGCTGATATGTTTAAGTAGGTAACAGGCAAACCTCAAAATATTTGGTGAGTCCATTTTATAAAAAAAAAAATACTTGATATTCTGAATTTTTGTTTCAATTTATCTTAGCATCTTGGAATTCTGACAGAAAACCTAAGATCAGTATTTTCTCATGAGATTCTCCTCCCTGGAAACAACCGAAGGGTAGCACCTTCTGGACCATTCTCATCCTTCCACTTCTGATCTCAGTAGAAACTGAGGCACACAGCTGACTCCAATATTTATTTATTTAGAAAGCAATGGAACATTTTGAACCTCAAAACAAAAAGAAGGCAAGTTTCATTGTTTGGATTTCTGCCAAAGATGTGATGAATTCTACCAAACAATTGTTAAAAAGCAATTGTTATAATTTAAGGCATTTGATCTGTGCCAACTGCTATTCCACTGTGCATTATTGTAATTTAGGGTGCAAGCAGCGTGCCCGAACATCAGCACAAAACTTGGCTGGTTAAATTATCTAGCTGTTTTCCCATGGCTCCTCTTTGAGTCCAAAGGGAAGACAGAGGCTCTGTGATACAGTGATTCAGAGCAGAATGCTGATTTGGGTACTTTGAATTGTACCCTTGGTGACTCTCTCATTCCTGTTTAAGTTAGTGGCCAAGCTGGGTACCTAAGTCAGCGTTGTAAAAGTCTCCCTGTTTCTTACACTGACCTTTGAATGATAATTAGTACCTGTCCGTATAACATCTAGTAAAACAAGGCTCCAGCCACACAGACTTCTGTTACCAAATTGATCTAATCCAAAATGATTTGTACTCCCACATACACACTGAGGTATACTGGCATTTAGTAAAAAAGGAAAAAAGAGCAACTAGGAAAGTTGTATTTGGCTTTATGCTGCAGGGAAATGGCAAAGATGATAACCTAAAATTGATGTACATGTTAAATAAAACTTCTGTTTGCCTTTAAGATTTAAATATATAATCTACGAAGTTAGTATTTTTCATCTTATCTAGACAAACTATCATCTGCTTAATAAATGTCTGCTCCTTTCATTATCTTCTTTATAAAATAAAAGTAATTAACCATAGTAAATAGCTACCAATCACTGAATGTATACAGTTCTATTTTGCCATTCATTCTCTCCTGTTTATCTCTCCATAGTTTAACATCGCTTCAACAGGGAAATTTCTGCCAGTTCCTCTTACGACGGTACACCATGTCCCACTGGTCCCAGCCACAGGAAAGGGCATTAACTTCAGAGCTGCTAAGGTTGTTTTTTTTACCACTGTCAGTTCAAAGATATTTGAGTGGTACAGAGATGCTGCCAGGTCTTCCTCTCTCTTTTGTGCCACATACAAGACACCTGCAAGCCATTGAGCTCTTTACCCCAATGCATCCTCATTCTTGCATTCATATTGTCCAGTGCTTGCTCTTCACACACTTTCAGATAGAAAATATCTAATAAGGTAGCTACAGCAAGCTGAAATTTTTTCAGTGGAGTAATTTTGCCTCAGAAAATGAAGTGTTATCATTTTTTTCTAAAAAAATTATTTTTATTAACATTTTTTTCTATGAGGGGAAGTTGCTTCTTGATTCTCATTTTTTAAGAAAACAACCAGCATTACATTCTGACCTTTTCTGGTAATTTTCCTTCGCTATTGTTTTGTTAATTTATTTAGACTTTAATATTCTAACATGTTTATTCAAATGTTATTCAAATACCAGGTTAAATGTTATTCAAATATCAGGTTATAGGATCTGTTATTCTAATGCAATGTTTTGAAGTTATCTCAAGAGAGTGCTCGCTACATCAAAAGGAAAAAAATATTTTCTCAGAAGTAATTTACTGCAAATTTTTAAATTCTGCCTGATGGACATTTGGTTTTAACTTATGATGTCTAATAAAAACAAAGTCTGACATTTTCATAAAACAAATTCTGCTTTCCAACTTGCTACTGCTAACATTATTTTTATTATGTTAGTAATTGTATTCTGAACTAAGGAACTGTGCTTTTTAAAAGAAAATAGTAAGGAACCAGCAGGCAGTCCTAGATGAGCATGCAAGTGCATGCTGTGATTAGAAAAGGAAGTTTATGTTCATGCAAAAATGAGACTTAAGTAAGTATTTCCTATTGGACTTATACAAGCACATGTGATGGCATAGTTGGAAACCTGAGATTTAAGCATTAAAAAAATAGCTGATGTAGATATGGCAAATGTCAGCAAAGGAGATGCAGTTCATTTTCCAATTCATTGGCATAGGAAAATAGTGGTTTAATAGGGTGATAGGCCAACTTTTTTTCCACACAGTCACACAATCTGGTAAAAGTTACATCACTTCCTTGCACGCTAGCCCTGCTAAATTGTTTCCTGTGCCAATGTTCCAGCTGAAGTTGGAAATACTGGAGGATTTCTTTCCCTTTCTGAAAAGCCAGAGTTAATGGTGGCTGAAACCAGTCTCATCTGGTATTACCTGAACATTCATATTATACTTTAAAAATAACAGCAAAAACTATGTAATGGGTTTCATTGAAGTGATAAAGATGTTCCTGATAAAAATAACAGAACCCATTTTACTTATTTAGTATATGCATAATATTCCATTAAAAACAAGCCAGCATTAGCAAGAAGATAGTCTAGACCATCGTATAGACTTTTTTTAAAACTCTGATTTTAGGACACAGTGACAAACACTCTATAACATCTCCGCTTTTCAAAGCACTCAGGAGCGTGAACAGAGCTGTCTGGAACATGAATACAGAACTGGGGAGCACCGTTGTCCCTGGCAGTTCAGTGCTCCCTTGAGCACTGAAATTTTCTTTCCTTGGCTAGTGGAGACACACAGCAATCTCCTTCAGTCAGCTTCCCTGAGTGTGACCAGAACTTTGCAGACTTCAAAAAAAAGTGACACTTTGCCAAGTCCATTCTTATAGACAGAAGACGGTTTCTGAATTAAACATCTTCAGACTGCAACTGTGGGTGGCAGAAAATGTTGGGGAGCAATCACTCTGATGTTTAGCTCTCTCATCCCACCCAAAGGTGACTGAAAATGGTTTTGTTGTTGTTTCTAGAGGATCTCTGTCAGCAGAAGGCAAGCTAAAGGGAGTAACACAAAAGTCTTAAAACTGTGAGATTAAGTAACCAGTGATGTCTTGTAATTGACTTGGCATACAATATTGCAGACCTCAGAAACAGATCAAGCACAGGCAAATATAGTCCCTAGCATTGGACAGATAGTGAAAGGGAGATAGAAATTTTGTCCTGACTATCCCACCTGAAAACTTCGAAATCACATTGCTACTGATGGAAAGAGATGTTTATGGATGTCTATACTATGACCAAAGCTCACATTTTGATGTATGGCTAAGGTCTGGGAAAAAAATCTGTATACAATACAGTATTTGCATGACCATTGTATCAAAATAACCTGAATGCTTTCCTCTTTTACTAAGCTTTTGATCAATTAGGGATCTTTTAATATAATGTATCTTACAAGTAACATGTATTTAAATGAGTATTGCTATCATAAGAGCTGTGCAGAGCCCTGCAAAATAATCTGTGATTGCCTGGATTGAAAAAAAAAAGTAATAACAGATATCTTAAGAAACATTGGAAAACATTTATGGTTTTACATATGGTCAGGATATCTTGGAAAGCGTACTCAGCTGGAAGTGCATTACTGAGAGCAGCCTGCCCAAATACATCTGAGAGAAACAGCTTTTCCAGAAAGCCTCCTCTCCATCTGCAGATCTAGTGGATGCCTTTAGCCAGTTAGAGATAGCTTTTCCTCCTGGGCTATCTACTCGGGGTTTTTTTTCTTTCTGCAGCATCATCAGCAAGACTACATTTTGAGTGGAAGCTGTAGTGAAGAAAAGAGCCGACGTGTGTTTGCGTGATTATCAGTGGGGCTTGATAGCATGATAATAAAATGCCAGCACAGGGGTGACAGCAGAGTTCCAAAGCTGCTGACACTGGTGGAGCTACATCTCCACAAATGCATTTGTAAGAAACGCAAAGAGCTTTATTACTGTAAATATGGCCTGATTTTGCAGTCATGAGAAACTAGGTCAGAGGGAGCTTAGTTTAGCACTAGGATGTTTGTGCATCATTGTTAGACCTTTCCCACGACTTCCCAGCTGTATCTCCTGTCCATCCCCGCAGCAAACTGCACTCGCTGCTGTCATGCAAGATGCAAAGAGGGAAAGGAAGCCATAGCACTTCTGTGAGAGGGCAAATAACCTCAGCTTTGGGGTACGCACATCATCAGAAAGCTGATGTGCAGACAGAATAAAGACAGACAAACTGTAATTACAACATGAACATAAATGTAGAAATGGTACTCGAGTGACATAGATATTTCATCTGAAATATTTCTTCTGCTATAATTCAGTGGCCTAGGTATTCAACCTGACCAAAGTATCAAGTTAATTTAATCACTGCTAATAACAGGTCCGCAATCAGAATATACATGGCATCGGGCAAAATACAACTCAGTTGTATTAGTTTGCTCTCGCATTGTAAACAGGAATAAATTTGGGGGAGGCCTGCACAAGGCCTACCCCTAAGATATGCTGTCCTAATGCTTATCATAGGGCCTAAATGGGATTATGCACAGAGATAAATTCACCTTTAATTATTAAAGTCACCAGAAAAAAACTGAAGAATGACAAGGAGTAGATACTCTGCAATATTAATATATGCAGCCATCAAATATCTAACAAGTTTTAAAAGATAAGAAATATGTACTAATTTGATTTTAAATTGTGCTTCTTTTCCTAGTCAAATATTATTTCCTCTCCATTTTGAAAGATAAAAGGAAAAACTAAGTTATCAGAACTTGCGATATATGATTTATAAGTGAAGGAGCAAGCTCTATTATTTTTCTATATTTATCATTATATTTATGTCCCATTTATTCTTACTGTACTATGCTTTCCTTGACAAAAAATTAAACTAGATATCACTTCATGCAGATTTTTCAGCTACTCGCTTTATTTTCATAATTTCAAAAGGCAGGAAAAGTTGCAAGTCTTTTCCATATATGCTAAAGTACAAGGATACCATAGGCTATACAGCCTCTAATGCCATCTCATTAACATTATAGGTGAAAGAAGAAACATTTCAAATGGGGCACATCTCTCATCTTTCAAACCGCTGCCATAATTTTTAGATACTTATGTCCCAGCTGAGAAAATGTGCATGCACATGCTCAGCTTTAAAGATGTCAGTAATCCTTTAGAATTCATTGAGACTATCCAGTTACTTAATATTAGTTATGTATTTAAGGGATATGCATCTCTCATCTGCTTAGTCCTTTTTTCTACTCAGGCTTTTTTTACCTCTTCACAAAAAGAAATCCTGCAGGGTGCTGCTGTTATTCTTGTTATAGGGTTATTATATAAAGATGATGACTAGCATTTCCACTATCCCGTATAATAGGTTATTATTTTCTGCCTACCTGTTTTCTACCTACATTTTCAATGAGATGCAGCATTCTTAACCTCCCATTCCATTGTCCTAGTTCATCATTAAGCATCCCTTGCAAAAGCGTTGCAATGATCACTGCGCAACAGCTTCTTTTGGGATGGTAATGGGTTTTCTTAAATCTCTTGACTTTACCTTGTCTCACATAAATCTTGCTTGCATGTGAGCATTGAGGGAGGAGATAAACTAATGGAGTCCATCAGATACATTGTGCAACACAGTTCAATGTAGTGCTGGCAATTCCGTTGTTACTTCTCCTTCAGCTTATCATTATTTTCTTATTATGTTTTATTAAGGTGAGATGACTCTATTATCTGTTATCTGTTATCTTTTAAAGCCACACAGAATTTCGCCATGTACTGCGGGAGATTTTAAGCATCAGACACAGTATGCTGAGCTTTTAATTTTCCAAAGCAGGCAATGGAAAAGTTTCACAACCTCACTGTTTCCAATTAGTTATGGACTTCTGTTTATTCCTTTACCACAAGCATTTTTGCTTAGTTAGTAGTACAAATTGTTAATCATAAAAATGTGCTATCTCACATGTGTTAAGAATGAAAAAGGAATTGGCTCCTTGCCCTCCAGAACTCAAACAATCCTCACTCCTCCATTTCCAGAACCTTTTTCCAAGGAGTCTGACTGACTGATGACAACAACCAAAAGATTACTGTGAACCCATAGAACACCACTGCCTGTCTTCAACATTCCCCAGTAGGTGAGGCTCTCAAGGAGTGATGCTGTGCACAGCTCAGGCAATAACAAATAGTGTATTCTACAATCCCCTTAGAAATTAATTTCACTACTCTTCACAATGAGACAGTAGCAGATAAAAAAATCTCCTACTATGTACCTTGAGTATGCATCAAAAAAAATGTTAGTAAATTGTTGAAAATTCTTAGTAAAATATTAAAACAATGTCAGGGTTGGGAACAAAAAGTTCTAAGGTAGTTTATAGAATTTAGTATGTCCAGTCTAGAGCACAGACATAGTAACTTTCCCCCCCAAAATACAAGATTGTTAATATTTAATAAATTAATGGCTATGATAGAGATAACTACGAGTAATTGTTCTCATTAGTAAGAATAAAATTTAAAATTACAGACATCTGGAATGAGACAAATGTGAGGTAAAGAATAAGAAAATTATACTAAGATTTTTAAAGCAATGAAAGAAACCTTCCAGGACGTCATTAGAAAAATTCTTGCAAGCTCTGCATAACTCTACCTGCTTATGTTTCTTCTGTCATATTCTCCAAGACTCTTGGGCACTCTGTTCCCTTGTCCCCTCTAAAAGTTACTCACTCACACTCTTCTTTTCTCTGTTGCACCTTTTAGGCTGCCCTGCAAATGTGCAGCACGGGTTTTTTTAGTTTACATGTAACAACTGTGCCCCAGCATTCCCAGTCTTCTCTTTTATCTTAAACTCACATCACACCGCTGAAGCCTTCTAAAACTTGATCCCATCCACTGCATCATCACTTGGTTCTGACCCTAGGCAATGGCCTAGCCTGTTGTCTCTGCATGACTCTGCAACGCCTAGGACAGAGGCAAAGGCACACTTTTCATAAGTGACTACTGATTTAAGATGATTCCGCTAATATGTGCCATCTAAAGACACATGCTTTACACTTTCTAAAAATCAGTATCAGAGAGTCTTTGAAACTGGTCTCTACATTTGGAGCACTTGATGTTTGCTAATCACTTAAAAAATTTGGTAGTCTTTTTCCATTTTTTTAAATAATGTATCGTATAAATAGACAATATAAAATCTTTTCAGGTGTCTGTCTGGGAATGTACTCTTAGTAAGTTGTGACACAATGCAGTGGTGTGAGTTAGCTGAAAGAACAGACAGTTTCCAACAGTAAGGAATCTGCCACTCTACTAATTTATGAGCCATTTTTTCAAACATCAGCCATCAGATAGAAGTGAGAGGAATAATAGAATATAACGTCTCCTTTACAATGCTCTGTTAATACAGACAGGCAAAGACGCCTGTACTCTAAGGAAGCTGTCAGCAAAGTTGTAGGCTGGAGGTCCCAGTATCACTTACAGTACTGGCAAGCAGGAGGTCATTGCTGGGGAATGAAGCTTGGGGAGGGAAGCAAAAGGAAAAGGCTGGGGGGGGGGGGTAGCGGGGGAGAATCAAGGATCTTTCTTCACCATTCGTTTTTTTACAGCTTTTGTGTGTCTGGACTGATTTGTTGTGGGAGAGTTGCTGGAGGCAGTATATTTGGCACAGGACAGGGTAGCTCAAAGCCAAAAGGATGGTGCTATTGCCAGTTTAAACCATGGCTTTTCTTTTTTTCTCTCTCTTTCCCCCTCCCTTCTTTTTCTTTGAAGGAAGGAAAAGAAAAAAGGGGAAGAAAGGGACTTGCAATGAAAACCAGAGCAGTGGGTTAAGGACGGCCCTGCAGGCTTCAGTAGACTGGAAAGATACATGAAGCGCTTCCTCTACCATCTGGCATGCAATTCTGCTGCTGCCGCTCTTAGTACATAACTTTGGAGTGAATAAGCAAACAAGCAAAACTTTTTAAGAGACACCAATTATGAAACACCAGCTATTAATCTGTCAGCTTACTCCCTTCCCTTTTCTCCCACCGCAGCACTCTTTCCTCGAGTCTTTTCCAGTTCTCGTATCTACCTGTGACAATACGCACTGCCTTGTCAGGTTTTCAGATCTGACTCTCTTCGCCTTTTGATTGGCATTTCTTCTCAGGATGAACAAGGGCCAGAGCTAATACGTTTAGATTTCTCTTGTGGTCACTTAAGCTTCTTTGACTCGGAGTTGGAGACAAATGCAGTTAGTAGCAATGAAGACATCCATCTATCTCTGTTGACAGATTTCCTTCAAATCCTGCTGGAAGAGAGGATGCAAAAGAGAAGATTTAGGTGAGCTGAGCTTGCTCAAGGAATGTTTAAAATGCAGTCACAAATAGCTGGGTACATTGCTGTGTAGGAGTATGTTACCTTTTAATTCTGATGGCTTTTCTCAAGCGCAATGAAAAGCATTATGTTGAGGTCACATCTTCAAGTTGGGTAAATCATCACAGCACAAATGAAGTCAAGAGAAACAGAGAAGTTGCAAAATCTGAGCATTTTGTCTCTTACACGTCTCTTAAAGTGATGCTACAGATGATTTTTGATGCTGAAAACCTCATAATCAAATATACATCTTCCAGGCTTTCCTGTGAGCAGCTCTTATCTGGCTTCATTCTTATAATAAAAAACACAAAAGGGAAGTCAATCAATAACAGCAAAATCTTGGATGAATTAAGGATAAGTAATCACTGAACTGTAGCACAACTCTGAAGCACAAGTTTAGTAAGAATAAGATCTATTCATTTACAAACATACCTATCAATCAATGCCAGGCAACATATTTTACACAATTTATTTTTTTAATTAGCAACTGCTGATCCTTTAACTGGCCAGAAAGCAAGGGAAAAAAAGAAACTACAGGCTATCTAAAGCAGTTGCTTTCATTTGACACTAATTTTCCCAGGAAAAATACATACTGTCTGTTAGGTTTATTACATCTCTTCTTGAAATACGTAACAACATAACAAACTGTAACAACAACAGATCACAGTTTCAGTTTGGTTTTTGACTGACCTCCTGCTTTGCACCTGTAGAACTGTAAGTGAAAACAAATACAATAATTAATGCTTCGATTCTGACTGCCTGGTCCTATCCACAAGTCAGCTACATATGCAAGTGACCCAACCACAGTTGGCACAAAACTTTTCCCAGTTTTAAGGATATAAAAAGGTAGGGTAGTTTTTGAAAAGTCAGATTGTTGTTGCTGCTGTCAAGAGGTTTAGAAGCTAAGTTTGGTGAAGAACGTAAATGTTCACATATTCATCTAACAATTGGGCTGGTCATCTGTGAATACATTCTTTTCCAGTATATCTGGTACCTTTTGCATCCAGTGAAGCTGGAAGTGGCACAAGGACAGCCTTTCTTTCATGGTGCTCTGGCATTTCTGCTCTTTCTCCCAGCAGGGAGCAGGAAGTGCAGAGGTAAACAAAGAGGAAAAACACTAACAAAAAGTTACTGCAACTCCTTGTAGCTCAAAACTAAAATGAAGTAGTTGGGGTGAAAGGTTTAACTCGCCCAGTAGGCAAGTCTTCCTCTCCTAAGTCTTTTGGACTTCAGTTGCCTAGTTTATCCCTAAGAGGAACAACATTGCTCTAAAAAGTAGTTGCACAACACGCACTAATATGAAAA
Source organism: Nyctibius grandis (assembly GCF_013368605.1). Taxonomy (NCBI): domain Eukaryota; kingdom Metazoa; phylum Chordata; class Aves; order Nyctibiiformes; family Nyctibiidae; genus Nyctibius; species Nyctibius grandis. Next base: position 65,528,753 of record NC_090658.1, on the reverse strand, counting down.
ACCTAAAATTCCCCAGGAAGCCATATGAACTTAAAACCAGTAAAATTTGCCTTTCCACAAAATTATAACCATACATTGTATGAATGTTTGAATGCTTGTGCTACTGTACTGCACATCATCTATTTGTTTTCTTTGTTCTTAACCCCTTTGTTCCAAGTGTCAGGATATCCTGATGCTAAGGACTCTGCAAAATAACTACAAGAGTGTAATACTTTGGAAGCACTTCACAATTTTCAAGACAGAGCCACCTGAAAGTGTAGTACGCTAGTAGTATGGCACTCCAGCCTGCAGTCGAAATAGGGCTAGTTTTTGACAAGCATTAGAGTCATCAGTCTGAGGTGGGAACATTAAGATAAGCATGGCAGAGGATCCTAGAACAGGGGAAGCAGCACGCTGCCCCTGCTGATGCTGGCATGAGGAGAAAAGGCTTGTGCACCCTGTTTTCTACACGTAAGGGTGTTTGGTAACTTTCAGTCCATTCTCTTGGCTCCTCTTCCTCTGTGAAGGAAGATCCTGCTTGTTTGCCAGTTTATTTTTCCACCTGGAGAAAAGGGAGAACATCGAATGTAATCCGAATGTAACAAATGTATTAAATATGCCTGCTAGAAAATATTATAATGCCCACTAAACTCCTATTAAATAAGTCTTTGGCAATTTTACTGAAAACTAAGTGCCGGTGCAAGAGCCCACCCTCCACCACTCTGCTGTGTGCTCTGGAAACTAAGCGCTAGGGACAGACCAGTACCAACAGCAGGCTAAAAGGGATATATTGTGGCAAGGCAAAATAAAAATTCGGAAAAGCGCAAGGCCCCTCCCGGTCAGCGGTGGCAGGGAAGGGACGGGCGCTGCTGCGGCGCCGGGCTGGAGGCAGCGGGGAAGCGCGGGGAAGCGCTGGCCGGGCCCTGCGTGCTGCCGGCGGCTGCAGAGCCCCGGCACGCCACCGCGTTTCTGCGTGAGACGGAGCACTCGCCCGGGCAGCTTTGCCTTGTTTTTAAAGATTAGCGATGAATAATTGCCTTCTCGTTGGAGTCTGCGAGCGATCGCTGCCACCAGGCAGTGTCCTAACGTGAACCCGTTCAGGTGGAGCTCTGCAGCCAAAGCGATGGGGACGCAGGGCAGACTCCGCACCCCCCCACCCCTCAAAACCGCGATTTCAGCAACTCGTTCCTCTGCGACCCGTCAAGCGCCGGCACCTTCGCTGCCCTTCTGCATGCTCCTTTTGGGTACTTTCCCTCGGGTTGGCGTCCGAAAGCGGAGCGGGCGGGGGCACCGCACGCCCGCCAGCGGACCCGTGCCCCGCTCCCGGCCCTCGCAGCGAGCGGCGGGACGTGAATCACCGCCGTTCCTCCCGACCGAAGGGCAGCCGAGGTTACCGCGGGGTCTGACTAAGAGGCCAAAACCCCCACCGGCTCCGTAGCCAGCCTGGCGAGGGTGAGGAGGAAGGCAGGGGGGTGGGGGCTCCCCCGTGGCATCACGGCGCGGATAAAGTCAAACCGCCTCCTCCCTGCCCTCCTCCTTAGTGCACAGAGGGGCGTGAGGGGCGGCTCTGCCCGCCCAGCCCCGCTGCCCCCAGCTGCCGCTGCCGGGCTGCGCCAACCTCCGCACCGCCGCCGCCGGCAGCAGCGGCCCGAGCCCCCGCCTCCGCCCCCGGGGCTCGGCGCTGCGCCGCGCCGGCATGAGCGGCGGCTCCGCGCCTGCCCGCCAGCCGCTTCGCCCCGGCTGCCGGCGCCTGGCGGCGGGCTGAGGCCGCGCAGAAGGCGGGCGGCGAGCGCGGCGGCCGGAGCCCGGCGCTCCTTCCTTCCGCGCCCGCAGCGCGGGGCCGGAGCCGGGCGGCGGAGGGGCGCGCCCCCTGCGCGGGGAGGCGGCGGTGGGCGGCCGGGTGCCCCCTCTCCGCTCTGGATGCCCATCGCGGCTGCTCGGGCCGGGGGGTGGCTGCGGCTCCCCGGCGGGGGGCTCGGGCCAGAATGCCGGTGCTGGAGCGCTTCTTCCCCGCGGCAGAGCCGGGCAGGCGGAGGAGAACGGGGGAAGAGCCGATGCCCTTTCCCATGGGCAGCCTGCCCGGTTACCAGCAGGGAACCCTGGCCTGGGACTTGCCCGAGATGATCAAGATGGTAAAGCTCGTTTGGAAATCCAAGGGGGAGCTCCGCGGGGCGAAGCACAGAGGGGTTTTGGAGAGCGAGGATGCCCTGGGCGGTTCGGCAGGTAGGTATCTCCTGCCCTGCTGCTCTGGGGAGCCGGGGGACAAACGCGGCTGGGGGCCGGGGGTGGCGAGGAGCCGCCGCCGAAGCCGGCTCGTCCCGTCGTGGGGCAGAGCCGCTGGGGCCCGGGGCAGCTGCCGCCGGAGCGGGGCAGGTTGGAAGGCGCGGGGCCGGGGAGCGCTGCCCGACGGGCGCCCGGATTTAAAAATGTGCTTTTGGCAGCTCTCGCCCTCTCCCCCCGCGGGCGCACACACACGCGGAGTTTGTGCCGGAACTGGAAGCCAGGTCCATTTGCTGACGGCGCTCTCCCCCGCAATCTGTTGCGTGCTTTTATAAGCGGGGTGATAAAAGCTCAGCTAAAAACTAGAGCAAGTAGCTCCGTGGCTTTGAGGCTGACCTCAGCCAGGGCAGCTGGGCTCGGTGCTGGCGCGGGGGAGCCTTTCCCCGGCCCTTACGGAGCTCGGCAAAGGCGGCCCCGCGGTAAGGGTGGAGGGGGGGCAGCGACACGGGGCCAGAGCGGCGGCGGTGGCTGCTCCCTCCCCAGCGCCGAGGGCTTCCCCGGTTGATTTCGCTCTGGCTTTCTAAGCGCATGGCCTCTCCTCTTACACTGCCAAACTTCACACTCGTCTTTGGGTGTGCTCGGCTCATTTCACATGATCTTCCCGTGCTTCCCATGTGCACAGCGGCACGACACCCTTACGGCTTGTGTGGTGTTAGCTACCAGTATTAAAAACTTCAGACCCATTCTTGGAGTAACACTGCCCCATCCCACTACTTCTCTTTGAACGTAGTGTATTACTGGCTGAAGAGCACATGCTTTTTTATTAACTGTATAAATCTCTCATGTCAGGTTTTTCCTAACTCACTAACAGTCATGGAGCCATATAGCACCATATCGAATGCTTTGTTGAAGTCCAGGTTAGACTTCTTGCATTTTCATTATGTAGAAATGAGTTGTCATGTTAGCATGGTACTTCTTAACATCTGATTAGTTGATACTGCATCTTATCCCATGCTTCACATTACTTACAGTTCAAAACCTCTTGCCTTCTGTTGGAGGCTCTCTCTTGCCTCCTTCAAAACCTCTTGAATTTTGTTGAAGTCAGGTTCGTAGGCCTATGATTGTCTCACTATCGGTTGATAATTTTTTTATTCCCCTGTCATCGTACTACTGTGACTTAATAGACTTACTGAAACTGTGTGGCTCGTTCCTTCAGAACTCTGGATTATCTCATCTCTGCAACTTGGTCCCTGAACACTTACGGAGCATTCAGTCTTCAAAGGTTATGCCTTCATCTTCCTTTGCTGTACCCTTTATCAATTTAAAGTATTTAAAGTATTCTGTACCAGAATAATTTAATTTCTTACGTAGCATAAACTTGTTGCAGGTATTTCAAAGTGTAAATGTGTGTGTATGTATTCTGTGTGTGTAACTGTATATATAAACTTGAATAGTAACTAAGTATCTGTGTATCACTTTCGGATGCCCACCAAGGTTGGCTGGTTGTATGTCCATTATTTCAGATGTTTGCAGTTAAACTAAGAAATGCGTGGTTCACTCCTTTTTTGAAAAAAGGAAAGTAAGTTCTCATGCTCTGAGGAAAATGTACAACCTGCCACCCCACTCTTTGGGAGTCACTTCAGTTTAAAAGAATAATAAGTAAGAGTGTTGTGGATAAAGAAAGGGGAGGTCAAATTGCTCTGTAAGACTTGGAGCAAATCAGCTGGGAATGTACCGTAGCCAACCAGGGAGGTTGAGGTTTGTGTGGTGAATGGTTCAGAGATGGACCCTAATCAAACAGAGCTTACAAAATGCTGTATTGGTTACACCTCATATATGAGTAATAGTGGTTTTTCAGTATGCTTGTGTTATGTCTGGTGAAATTAGTTTCATTAGGTGACAAATGAGATTCGCCTTCAGATTCCTGGAGGCAACTAAAAATGTGTATGAATGTACAGAGACAGATTAGTCCACTAGCAGGATATGAGTAACTTGCATTTACTCAAGTGGCTGTTACTCGTATCCTGTGAAGGGACAGTCTTCTTCATGGTGCCAGATCCTATTTCATAAGCTCAGTTGACTTACACCAGTACAAATCAGAGCAAAAGATGACTCGAACTCTCAACACTTTAAATACAAATCATCAGACAGTTTGAGGGAACCAGACCTGGGTTGCTGGTTTTTCCTCCTCGGCAGCAGTCATCCTAGTAGTTTTCCCTCTTGTGGTTTCATTTTAGTCACTTTAAGTACATTGGAGTATGTGGGAAAACCAGTAAATGCTGAAATCTAGTATACTTAAGTAAGCGCAAAATCAAAGAATGCAGCAACGGGAAGAACAGATAATCGTTTGGAAGGATCAGTAGTATGAGAGGTGCTCAGCTTCATGTTTGTATGGTGTTTTGCACATGTTTGACTCCTTTAAAAAAAAAACCTATATAACTTGCATCTTATAAAAAGTACTTCAATAGGAAATCAGTTTTTCTTCAGGTGAAGCTAAAGCAAATAACTTGTGCTCAAGGTACTGCTAGCTAGGTAAATAAAGGTTGATTGCTCAGTAGCAGAGTTCACAGCACTTCCCACATCAAGGGCTTTTGCATTTAAATTTGTGAGCGTTCATGTGATAACTCATGTTCTGTTATCACAGACTCATGAAACTGCTTTGCTTACAGTAGAAGAGGAGGAAATAGATATGGATTCTGGAAGGAGACTGTCAGGATTTCTGCCTTGTTTGATCATGTTAATAGAGATTTAGCTAAGCAAATTCCCTTGTCCTAGCATGAGTGATTGGACTTGGCTTTGGGCTGGCTTTCTAGAAAGGAACAACCCTCTTAAGCATAGGTAGTGAGGGGGAAGGAGAGCTATATCTGGACATGATGTCGGTTCTGTGGATGGCAATGTCTTTCAGACCCATATAGCCGTAATTCATACCACATTCCTCTTTCCTGAGGTAGGAGTAGAGACCTGCTACAGAGCAAAGCTGTCTATGTGTCCTGGGCTCTCAAATAAAAGAGCTATATCTGTGTCTTTCACCTTCTTGTTCAGTACTGAGAATAAGCTACTCAATCTCCCTGCAAAAAAAGTGTTTGCAATACATCATGCAGCATATAGTTGGGATAAACTAAGAACACAGATCTCATAGAGACTGCCTGCCTGGGATTTCTAGTGATTTTGTTTTCCTTCCAAAGCAGTAAAATCACATTTTGAGCCCTCTCTTATTGCTGCACAGCTTTTTAAAGGTAATATCAATTAAGACTGCAGACCTTTCTCCTGCTCCTGGCCTGCTGTTGCTTAGTAACTCTTTTTTTCCCTGTTTCAATCCCTGACCAAATCAGCACAAAACTGGTTTGGTGGACTCTCTCCAGCTGTGCCAGAAGCCATTTCACATACTCAAACTGGCCATGTGATAGTAAAAAAGTGCAATAATAGAACATAATATTAATTTGAAAAGCATTGGGTGGGTAACAGGTATAATTCAGTGTCGTTCCTTACAGTGTTTCAAACAGATTATTTGCAAGCCAGTGCTTTTTACTTGAATAAAATAACAGCATGTGTTGATATTATTACAATTGAATTATTCAGATAATTCTTAACTGAAACCATGTTCATCCGTAGGAGGGAACTGTGCTCTGTTTATGACCCTAACTTTCTTATCACCTTCTCCAGAAGCAGCTTTGCAGATTAAACAAACCTGATGGGGGAACAGGTATAGGTCTGCCTCCAAGAGTCTTCCTTATGAGCATTAGCAATGTCTTAACTTTACAGTGATCATCCCAGATAACTCCAGTGAGACTTTCTCTACTGATTGAGTCTTGCACATGTGCAAACACGCAAGACTTTCAGAGAAGGTGCAGTGGTACTTACAATTATCAAGGTCCTTTGAGACTCTGATCTCTGTGCGTTTGTTGAAATAACTCTGAATGTTTTTTTCCACCTATCTCTTTCTGTCTGTAGATGTTTTCTCAGAAATGTAGGTTCTGATTCATGCATGCATCACACTCTTTGTTAACTGATGAGTTCCTTTGCCATGAGGAGGAAAAACAAGCAGTACCACACATCACTCCTATTACAGTTTGCTACTGTGAAAATTTCCCCCATTTGTTGGTGTGTCTGTTTACTTCTCTTCAATCAACTGTCTCCTTTCCAACTCAGTAATTTATTCAAACTTCTTGCTGTCATCCAAACTGACCTTGCTCTTTCAAACTTTACAGCTGCGTGCTGAACAATCTTGTGATATATATATGAGAGATCAGAGTTAAATCATCTGTGTGCTTCTTCAGTGGTTGCTTGAAGGTCTTCCCTAAAGTTATTCACAAGACCTCCCAAAGACTCAATTTTTCCATGATAACCAAGGAAACATGCCTTCTACTTCATTTTTCTTTTGCGATGAACAACTTTTATCATGCTGTGCAATGGCTTTGCTGCACATGTTAAAATAAACTTCATGCTTCCCCTTCCCATCATTACTTATAGAACCACAGGATTATTTGGGTCAGAAGGGACCTTTAAAGATCATCTAGTCCAACCCCCCTGCCATAGGCAGGGACACCTTTCACTAGACCAGGTTGCTCAAAGCCCCATCCAGCCTGACCTTGAACACTTCCAGTGATGGGGAATCCACAACTTCTCTGGCCAGCCTGTTCCGATGTGTACTTGCTCAATCATATTTAGTCGTGACGTCTTGAAACTCATGCATGCTTTTGTAGTCCCACTGCAATAATTAATAATCATGAAATGCTTAAAATCTGAATCTGTGAATTACTGAGAACCAAATGGGGGTTTGGCTAACAGCTTAGAAAGCTAATGATTTTGTGTAGTTGATGTTGAGCATGTAGGTGTCACAGATATAGATCCCAGCAATAAATAAAGTACAGGAGCTATCAAATAGCATTGTCTTAGCATCTGACCAGTCTCTTGTGTTATTCCTTAGACTGAAAACAGCTTTGTTTGTGTCCTACTGAGAGATGCACAGCAGGCAGAAGGGCAGCTTGTTATATCTTTCTGAAGCTTTTTTTTTCCCCTTTTTCTTTTTTCCCTTTTCCTTTTCTGGTTTATACTGAGACTTGTTAAATCCATTACACTTATTAGGGACAAAGAATGTGAATTTGATAGGATCAAGGCTACCTGTGGCAACCTGGTGGCTCTCTGACTGTTCTGTTGAAACTCCAGCCCCTGAGAGCAGGAAATATGCTCTTCTGTATTCTTGTGAAGAGCCGGTTAAATCAGTGGAACTGTGTGTAATGGTCTCATTAAGAACAGTGAAATGAGATTGTATGCAGTGCCACTTCTTTAGTGTGTGTATGTAGACCAAGTGATAAAAGACTTAGAATTCAGACCACATCTGTAGGTAGTGCTGTTCAAACATAACTCTCCAGTTTACTGGCTGAACACAGGTTAGTAATACATGTGATTTGGGGTTATTTTTTTCCGAAATACTTTACTAAATAGAGAATTGGCTTCAAAGATCTAAAAAATCATTTTGAGACATTAAATTGTGGTCGCTGTTCGAATTCTGGTCCTTTTTTAGCACCTAACTTTTTAGAAGTATCTTTAAAATGTGGCATAGAATGAGAAGTTGAACCAATATTAGAAGTCTTTGGTTTTGAACATGTCAAAATGAGCTGATGTGTTTGTCAGCCAAACTCTCTGTTTATTTTGGGGGTGAAAATTTTCACTCAACTCTCCCTTTAGGTGTTTAACCACTCTCTCCTACTTCATTCTTATGTAAATTTTCTGTTGTGGATTTGTTAGGGGTTTGGGATATTTGGAAATAAGAGGTAGACCAGGGATAGACATTAGAGAATAAATTATCTGAAAATCTCAACAATTTCTGAATAGTCTTTCAGTTCAGCTTTACTGGCACATTTTTTGTTTGCTTTATTGTGAATGTTGGAGAACAAAATTTGTTTGTAGAAATACTTGGAGAAGTTTTTCCAGCAGCTGTTCAACTATGTACAGCCATAACAGAAAGGAAAAGATTACAATGTGGAGTTAAGACTTCAGGATAAAGTTAGCAGATAAAATGTAATTGCCCAGGTTGGGTGTTGGCCAACATGCAGAAGGTAATGCTTCTGGTGTGCTAGAAAAGTGACAGAGGTTTTATTGATATGTTGACTCAGAGACAAGTCGGCAGTCTGATAAAAACTATAAACACAAATAGAGCAAATTCCAGTGAGTTGTAAAATGCTGGTGAGATCTGTTGCTCTCAGTGAAGCTCTTCTAAATTTCAGGAGCCAAAGATGTGGCTTTATATATAAAAACTGTTTCTAAAGGAAAAGCTACTGCACTATAATACAAACAGGTTTTTTGATGGGGGTGGGTTTTTTTGTATGCTTGTTTGTTTCATTAAGGTTAAAGTCAATATTTTTATTTTATCTGTGGTAAATTGACTCTTAAGTGCTTTATACTCTGTGAAGAATTAAACTGATAAACAGCTACCAATAGAAAGCAGTAGTGATATTAGCTGTGCCTGCCTAGTGATGATAATGTTCTGTATTGCTTAAATGTTGCGAGAGAAACGTTTAAAATGCACTGTGAGAGGCTTGATACTGCATCTAACTTCCAATGCTTCTCAAGTAGTAGAGCATTGTATGCAACGTGTTTGCTATTTCAGCGCTCCTTCATAACAAACTTATGTTATGGTCTATCATACTTCTTAAAACTGTTAGCTTGGAGACATGCATTCCAGACAGCTTTCTGTAGTCCCGCTTTATGAAGTGAGTTTGGCTTTCCAGGCAACACAAGGGAAAGGGGAGCCCGTGTCACCGTTTTCTCCATGATCTATTCTGACCCCCTCCCTAGACCTCTGCATTCAGAATATTTTAAACCATGTTACTTATGATTGCTCACATGCTGCTTAACTGCTGTCACATTTCCAAGGGGCATCTTTATGAATGGGCAAACTTGTGTGAATCAGAGTTGCACTGCAGGAACTCCCCAGTGTCAGCTTCTTTAGGGTACGGGAAAAAACTCAATGACCTCAGGCTGTTTCTTCACAGCAGTTATGCACCCAATTCTGGCCATGACGCTGTAAAACATGCTAGTCCTCCTGTCTTCCCTTGGTCTGGACTAAAAAGTGCAAATACTTAAAAGAAACCCTCTTGAGACTTTCAGCATGAAACATGCTTTGACATTTGTTAAAAACTTTTTGTAAGTCATCCTAACCTTGTTCAAAAAGAGCATTTTAGCCTGCTTAATTATGGGATAAATTACAGTAACTTTTAAGTATTTGGCTGGTTCTTGGTGTAGACTTGCAAATGCAAGACAAAAATGTCTCAGCTCTTCATCTTTTCCTCAGCTTGCGACATAAAATTTCTTCTGTCACTGTTATGGCTACAAACAAGCAAACTCTGTATGAGAGAAGGAACAAATCCTTCTCATTAACCTCCTGGATAAAGCATTCTTTGGACTCTTCTGTGGACAGACAACAATGATTTTCCCTCTCCCCTCCTCAAATCACTGTAAGATCATAAAACTTCCTTGTCTCAACCTGTCACCTGCTAGGAAGAGGCATCGTCCTGTGAGAGTTCCCGATACTGCAAAGCTGAACATAGTGTGGTCTGAGGTGTGTAGAAAGAGGCAGGTCAAACACAACCAGCATTTGGCAGGCTCATCATTGAGAGTATTGCTGTCAGATCTGCCACTTATTACCGTAGCAATAAAGGGGCAAAGCCCTTCCATTGCTTTTTGTACAGAATGTCCTGAAATTCAGGTATCCTCCAAAGTTCTCTCAGAAAATGAAATTTTTTAAATCAGTTTGCAGAGGTTGCTGGCAATCCTTGTGAGTTCTGCCCTGGGGGAGCGCACTCCAGCCTGGGGAGACGAGGACCTGGTTCAGATTGCATTGAAGCCAGGGAGAGTCTTTTGTTCTAAACCTGAATGTTCAGTGGTACTCCTAGGTGAAACCCTGTGGAAGATGTGCTTTTGAGTGTCTCTGTACACAGAAGGCCATTTGGAGAAATTGCTGTAAACTTCCCCAGCTCTGATCCCTTCTGAAAGGGAAGCATGTAAAGCTCTGCTTCCCTTGGGAAGAGTATGAAATCCTTGCCTCTGTAGCCAGCTCCGGCTTGTGTGCAGGTAATGCCTTTCAGGTATTGTTATCTCAGTGTTCTCCTCCTATCCCCGACCTAAGATAAGGGCAAAGTATGAACTCTGAGGCCTACTTAACAGATGCTCTGTGCAGGTGCAGTTAGAAATGAAGCGATGTCCTGGAGGGTTTTCAGAACGCTCTCTGCTGTGGCAGACATTGCTTCATTCGCCATTGCTTAAGTACTGCCTTGAGATTTTATGTTTTGTTTTCAGCTGCTGGAATTACAGATCAGCCTGAATAGCTCTAAACTAAGTACTACACAGTAGCGTTTGAACACTGCTCTTGAAAGTTAAATTGTAAAGTAGGTTCATCTAAGCAGAAAGAATTAGTTTTAAGCTTGGTGGAGCTATGTTCCAAAATGGTCAAAAACTGGTGTGTTGCACAGATGTGCCAGGTGAATATTCAATTAAAAATCATACAGAATAATTGGAAAATGCAGGCACAGAACATTTCTTAAGCCATCAAAACTTTGACAGGTGCAGAAAACACCTTAAGTACATAGTCCACTAGTCTGTTTTTAATAGCTGTTGGCTAAGTTCTTCCTTGTTTAATAAGAAATGCATCCCTGAACAAGCTTTCTGTTACTTAAGGTTAGCAGCAGTTAGCCCTTGGGGAGTTATCTATGCATGTATCTTGATTATCAGGAGACCTGGTTTAGTGAAGCACCCAGGTGCTTATCCAAATAGATGTGCGTTCCAAACCTTGCTTATCCAAACATCTTCCAGACAGTTCATGTGTGCAAAACTTAAGCTGGAAATGTCGTAATTATAGGCTTTCATGGAAGATTTCTTATTTCCTGCTTTCAGCCTCAATGGATATACTGAAGGAACAGCTGCCTTCACAGTAATTCGGCAATTGCATTTCTAATTCCAAATGGAACTGGGAGAATAAAGGGGTGAGAGAGACTGGGCTTCTGTGAAGTGCCAAAAAGAGTTATTTGATCCAGCTTGGGTTGTGCACACAGGTTTGTCTCATTAAAAGAAGGGGGCAGGGAGGGAAGAATTCTGTACGTCTTGCTTGCAGATTACTTTTAATGATTCAGATGATGTTCAAGCACATTAACAGTGAGAAACAGAAAACCGCGTGTGAGGGATTCTGAACTTTGTACATCCTGGACAGCTATTACACTTGCTTTCTCTTCTTCCTGGAAGCACTAGTGAGCGTACATTTCATGCTCTCATTTGGGAACTAAAGCTAACTGAATAAATTAGTACTGGCAATAGCTCAGGGCCTTTCTCGAACTCCAGTTCAGTGTGTGTAGAAGAGGTGTATTTGCTTTCCATGACCACTGGAGAAGAGACCAAGCAGAGAAGAATTTACTGCACAGCTGAGAACTACAGCTCTAAAATGGCAGAGGAGAAAGGCTTTTAGGTGAGACTGTGTCAGCATACGCTTCCAAGAGAGGTCAGTTTGAACATCCTGCTTAGAGTCAGCAAGCCAAAAGCTCTGAAGAAAGCAGAGCAGTGAGGAACAGCTGGCACTTTTAGGAGACTAGCAAAGGATAGGAGTTGGAAGGAGAGAAGAGAAATTTCTTTAGGGCTGTTCAGTGCACTAGCATGTCTCACTTAAGTTTCATCCCGAGTTCCTTCTTTGTCAGTCATGAATAAGGCAACGATCACAGCTGTGTATCAGCACTAGGACAGCTTTTTCCCCACCTTTTTTCTGTCAAGTAGTCCTGCTCTCTTACTGGAAATCGTAATTGCAGCTGTGGATCAAGGGCACAGTGACACAGATATGCTGGGCTTGATGCAGTGATGCAGTTGTGCATTGACTCTCGGAGACTTTTTATTTTTTAAGGAGCATCTCGCGAATTGTGAATTATCGGCTTTTCCTAGCTTCGTGCATCTCAACCAGAGTGAGAGAAAATAGCAAGGATAGCAACTCGAGTTATGGCAGTGTGGGGGCTCACGTTGAAGACATGCTGCAGGCATGGGGGTAGAGAAACCGTTACAGGACTACACTGCTCAGCTTCATGAGTAATCAGAAGGTTTCGGTATGATATCTTTTGTTTCTTCCTCAATGCTACTTAACTTACTCACGGTAGAAGTGAAAGGGATAGTAGGACTTAACTGGCTAGTGCAGACAACATACTGCATGCAAGGTAAAGTGCAACAAATAATATTAAGTAGCTTAAAACAGAAGTGTGCTTAAAGACCCTATCTGGCCTGAGGAGAAAAAAAGAGAATCAGGAGGAAGGGATTTTCCTGTCTTAACTAGAATGGAGTGTGTTTCACTGGGTGGTCTGCATGGCTTACCCACTTGGCGTACTTATGAGAAATCCATTATTTTTGACAAGATTTCACAAGTCCTCAGTAGGGCCTGGATGCTCAGATCTTCACTAATAATTAGGTCTGAAGTTCTGTTTCATTAAGATACAAGTCTGACTTTAAGTGTCTAAGAAGCTACCTGATCAATGTCAAATAAATGCTTAAGTTACCTACAGAATGCAGAGTTCTTGTTTTCCGAGTTGTAAGATGGGATCTGTAAAATGTGATCATCTACTGAAGGTGTATAGCTATTAAATCGTAATTACATTAAAGAGATGGAATTCTGAATAAAGTTATGACCTCTTAAGTAGGCAGACTCTGCAAGCTCATTTAATTTCCCAGTGGAATAGCAATAGAACAGATCTACCCTTCCCCCATTGCCAGCAATGCACATCATTAAATATGTACTTAGTAGCTGGCAAAACAGACTAAAAGTTAAACTAACTTTGCTAATAATGGGCTGGAATTCTCATAATGAAAATGCAAGGTACCTTATTTAAATGTTGGCCCCTTGACAGAATCTGCAACACAAGCCTCACAAGACTGTCCTTAATCTTTTTGTAGGTGCCCTGTAGCCAAAAATGTGCTGATGTCTGGCTTTGCACAGGCTGGAGACCTGGCAGATTATATGTTTCGAATAGGATCAAATGACTAGAAGGGGAAAGCACTCTATACTTAGCTGTCTTGTCATACAGACAGAAAAATGTTTTGCATGTGACCTTGTTAACAGCGTGAGTTAAGAGCAACACTACAAAGTAGAGGCAGAGCTACTGAAGCTTAGATCATAATTGAGAATCTGTGTTCTTCCGGTCATTTGCTGAACTTTTTTTCCCCCCTGTTCTCCTATTTAAGCTTAGTGACTTACATCTGGCCCCTGAGGCCCCAGAAGAAGTCAGGATAGAGGAGGAATCTGTCTTGGTTGATGAGGGCTGGGTCAGGGACCAATTAAGCAATCTGGACGTCCATAAATCCATGGGCCCTGATGGGATGCACCCGCGGGTGCTGAGGGAGCTGGCGGAAGTCATTGCTAGGCCACTCTCCATCATCTTTGCTAAGTCGTGGGCAACGGGAGAGGTGCCTGAGGACTGGAGGAAAGCGAATGTCACTCCAGTCTTCAAAAAGGGCAAGAAGGAGGACCCGGGGAACTATAGACCGGTCAGCCTCACCTCCATCCCCAGAAAGGTGATGGAACAACTTGTTCTTGATGCTGTCTCTAGGCACATCAAGGACAGGGGAATCATTAGGGGCACTCAGCATGGCTTCACCAAGGGAAAGTCATGCTTAACCAACTTGATAGCCTTTTATGAGGATGTAACCCGGTGGATAGATGATGGTAAAGCTGTGGATGTGGTCTATCTCGATTTCAGTAAAGCGTTTGACACGGTCTCCCACAGCATCCTCGCAGCTAAACTGGGGAAGTGTGGTCTGGATGATCGGGTAGTGAGGTGGATTGTGAACTGGCTGAAGGAAAGAAGCCAGAGAGTGGTGGTCAATGGGACAGAGTGCAGTTGGAGGTCTGTGTCTAGCGGAGTCCCGCAAGGGTCAGTACTGGGACCAGTACTATTCAATATATTCATTAATGACTTGGATGAGGGAATAGAGTGCACTGTCAGCAAGTTCGCTGATGACACAAAACTGGGAGGAGTGGCTGACACACCGGAAGGCTGCGCAACCATTCAGAGAGACCTGGACAGGCTGGAGAGTTGGGCGGGGAGAAATTTAATGAAATATAACAAGGGCAAGTGTAGAGTCCTGCATCTGGGCAAGAACAACCCCATGTATGAGTACAAGTTGGGGACAGACCTGTTGGAGAGCAGTGTAGGGGAAAGGGACCTGGGGGTCCTAGTGGACAGCAGGATGACCATGACCCAGCAGTGTGCCCTTGTGGCCAAGAAGGCCAATGGCATCCTGGGGTGTATTAGAAGGGGTGTGGTTAGCAGGTCAAGAGAGGTTCTCCTCCCCCTCTACTCTGTCCTGGTGAGGCCGCATCTGGAATATTGTGTCCAGTTCTGGGCCCCTCAGTTCAAGAAGGACAGGGAACTGCTAGAGAGAGTCCAGCGCAGAGCCACGAAGATGATTAAGGGAGTGGAACATCTCCCTTATGAGGAGAGGCTGAGGGAGCTGGGTCTCTTTAGCTTAGAGAAGAGGAGACTGAGGGGTGACCTCATTAATGTTTCTAAATATGTAAAGGGCAAGTGTCATGAGGATGGAGCCAGGCTCTTCTCAGTGACATCCCTTGACAGGACAAGGGGCAATGGGTGCAAGTTGGAACACAGGAGGTTCCACATAAATATGAGGAAAAACTTCTTTACGGTGAGGGTGACCGAACACTGGAACAGGCTGCCCAGAGAGGTTGTGGAGTCTCCTTCTCTGGAGACATTCAAAACCCGCCTGGACGCGTTCCTGTGTGATATGGTCTAGGCAATCCTGCTCCGTCAGGGGGATTGGACTAGATGATCTTTCGAGGTCCCTTCAAATCCCTAACATTCTGTGATTCTGTGATTCTGTGATTTTCATGCTGACTCTAGATCAGATGAAGAGATGAGGGTGAGAAAATGTAAGACAGCTAGAAGATCCAGTCTCCTGGTCCGGTTCTCCTCCATGTTAGAAAGGCAGAGCACCAATTTGATATGGGATTTCTTTTTCACCATCGCTGTCAAGTCCTCCTTTTCTCTTAACAGTCATTTATTCCCCTTTCCTACTGCAAAGTCTGTCCTGGCGTACTCCTCAGCCTCCATGCCTTTGAGCATCTTTCCAAATTACTATGACCAGGCTGACTACCTCACTACAAATTAATTCTCTTCTGTTGCAATGCACACCTCTGTGTTCAACTTAACTGACTCCCACACCTGCAGTCTTATTTGCCTCTTCTCTATTTTGGATAACCTTTTACATCTTCCCCTCCTGCAGCCTCTACCTCTCTGCACCGCGGATTTTCACCAATGCTTCTTTCAGCCGAAGATTGACATCCCCTATCTCCCGCCCCTCTTCCTCCTTGTTACAGGCAGAATTTTATTTACCGTTCTTTTCATTTACCAAAGAACAACCCATGGTAGAGAAGATTCTGTCCTGTTGGAGTCTGCAGACACTTAATCTCCCCTACAAATACAGCTTTCACTGTCACTGTATGAATGGCTTGTGAAAAGCCTGATAAATATCTAGTCCCCAGCTCAAGTCGATAAAACTTCTATTTTTCCCCAGATATCACCCCACTCCTTCTTTCAGTTAGGGTAGCTGAAGCTACTGGGATGACTGTCACTGTGCAAAGGCGCACGTGCTACCAACCAGCAACTATTTGAATGATGTGTCTCAGCCGGGGGGTATATATTCTTTGCCCTGGGGAAGCTTCTCTTTCACCCTTGTCCAGAAGGAGAGAGTAGGGACTGAAACTTAATTTTCTATGAAAACCTCATTATATTCTGGATCTCGAACACTGCAACCACCAAAACCATATGGCTTGTAGGAGTCATCAGCTTTCCCAGGTGAACTGGTAAGGTGCTGCCAGTAGAAGCTTGTTTGGCTTTAATACTGTTGCTCAAAAGTTCTGTTCCTGTTCCCAGAAACATCTTTTTATCAAGAGAAAGGCCTCAGCCTCTTGTAAGCAAGCACAAGTAGGAAATACAACATCAAAACTTTGTGTCTGTCCCATGTTGCTCTTGGAGTTGGAGGCCGATAAAACAACACAGGACCATCTGAGCCACACACAGAGGCAGAAGTGGAAGGAGCAGAGATCAAATAATATGAAGCAGCATGATAGTAAAAAGAAAAGCATGTAAAAATATGAATGCCAGACAGATGTTTGGGGGGGAGTGCAACTAATCCATGGGAAATCAGAACAGTTGGATGACTGTTTTAAAATCTTTTAAAGGGGGAAACCAGCAATTTAACCGGACTGGGTAAGGAGAAAGCAAAGATAAGCTGCACTAAAATGAGGAAAGAATGGCTTCTTAGACATTACCTATGTAGTGCCATAGGACATCACAAATCTAAGTAGCCCGTTTTACTTGAGTGCTGTATAAATCAAAAACTTATTTGAAAGCAAGGGTGCATATCACCTCCACTTCAGGCTGTCATCCTTGAGGACGAAATAAGGAAATGCTTTCTTTAAGGCTTCATATGTGTGAATAGATGTCTGTGGACAAACTTCTTGGAGAAACAGGAGCTAGTGGAAGGTAGCCAGTGAACAGGAGGCAGCAATGCACAAATGAGGTGGCATTCTGTCCTTTGGGGACAGGGGTACTTGGTTTTTTTGAGGGGAAAGGAGGTGGAAGAATTAAAACTGTTTTCTCTGTTACTTCTCTCCCTCAGTTATCAAATGTAAAACCTGCAAACACGAAAGTTACAATGGAACCAGGGAAGAGCTGGGCAAATACTTAATTTTGCTGTCTCTGTTTACAGGATGTTTCCACAAATTAAGAAACATGGGGGAAATTATGGGAAAAAAAAAAAAAAGGAGCTGCCTGCCAGCTCCTGTTCCCATGCCTTGAGTGGTGTATCTTCCTGCTTGCTTTGTGTGGAAAGCCACACCTGAGAGCATGACCGGCTAGGAGAGGCAAAGAAGTCAAGCTGGTGGAGCCGCAGATTGCGATTATCCTAAATCACCAGTGACAGGCTCCGAAAATGCAACCTGCAAACTGTTAACCACAAGAGATGGCTTTCAGAGAGCGGTCTCCACTGCCTGAAAAGATACCTAGGAGAGGCGGGAGGAGGATGGGTGACCACTGCGATGGGTTTTCTGTACCAGTCTGTTGTAAGATGCAGGGTGGGGGAGGGAACTGACTTTCTTCTGTTTCCTTTTTAGCTACTGAAGGCATGAACGGGTTTACAGGAAAGGTGCTAGGGGTTTGTGTTTGGGGGGGGGGGGTGTGGAGAACAAAGACTCTGTGTGTAACTTAATGCCTTCTGGGGGAAGTGAGCTAGCATTTAGAGCTCTTAGATTCCAGTGTGCAACAGATCAGAAATGAGCTTGGGGTGTCAGCCGTCAAAATACACACAAAAACCACTTTAAGGAAGCATGAATTATGCATGAGGCACTCCGAAGTTGCTCAGAGCTAGCGGTGTTGACATGTCACAGGTGACCTGTGCATCGGATCAGCGGTGGTCTGGTGGTGCCTTCTTGCTGTGTGGCAGGCGGTTGTGTTTCCTGGGCTGCAGGAAGAGGGAAGATTGAAAGCAGACCTACATCTCTGGTTGGGGCTGCTCAGCACTTTGAGAATGTAGTTGTACAGAGCTAAGCAGGACCACAAATGTGGAATTAAAAGAAACAGTCTTCTTTCCATACAGATGGAGACCTCTTTGTACAGCAGTTAAGCAACTTGAGGCAGGAGAGATTTTGAGCTGCTGTGGCACCTTTCCAGGAGCTAATAAGAACTTGAAATAGAGCCCAAGCCCTAAATGCACTTTATTTAGGCTCAGAATAGCAGCTTTCCTTACTGCTGTAATTCAACAAGAAAAAGCTTATAATCATGTCTTTGGGTTTCTAGCTTTGAAACTGGATAGACTTAGAGAGCCTCCATGTTAGTTAACAGGTAAGATAAGGGCCAAACCCTCTTCTCATTCTGGATTTGCTTTCCATCAGTGCTGATCTCTGGTACAGAGACTGTTATGCCTACTAGTGAGGTGAAAACAGAGTTTGTCTCAGAGTTTGTATCCTGTACAGTTCACCTCTAAAACCAGCCCGCAGAATGTGGGTACAGATGGATGATAACTTTTGCAACCATGGCGGTATGTTCAAGTTACTGCCTCACAAGTTCATTAGGCAGGTTAAATAGCTTATTTTGCATTGAGGGAGGCTTGGAGTGTTTGCATGTTCTTCTAACATAACAGAGCTAGAGGGATGGTACCTTCAGCAGCATGGCAGTTACTTTATAAACCAATATACACTTCGAATACCATCACTTAATCTTCTTTATACTTGAAGGTTGGTGACTGCCTCGAAGACTTCACGAATTGAAAGCAGTGGCCTGTTAGCAAGGCCAGTTACCGGTATGGTTGTTGTAACAGAACAGGTTGGGCCCCATATTTTGTAACTGACTCAATCCTTCCCAGTTTCCCAGACTGAAACAGAGTGAACCAGAAGGGAAAGTTTTTCACCGTCTGACCCCATTTTGGCTGCTTGAGGCCCAGTAAATCATGAAGTAAAGCCAACGTTGTAAGAATCAGTCAGCTGAAACTCTGATCTTTCCTCAGAAACATTTCATTTACTGATTTATAGCTTTAATTTCTTAAAATATATATTTTCCTTTTGCAAATTTTAAAACAAGGAAGAGTAAAATGGCAGTTGGCCAGCAAAGCTGACTTCTCAGGTAAACCAACAGAAAAATCAGTTTTGACATGCTATTGAAGGAATTAAATGGTACTCACCCCCACAAGTTCGTAAGTATGTCTAATTCACCTCATCAAATACTTATTTACAGTATCTTATCTATAGATTGATGGTCTGTGATTTATGACGCACGTTATTCTATGAGTTCAGAAAAAAATGATCAAAGTTTAAGGTATTTGTTCCCTTTATGTTTCTCCTGATGGTAATTAAAATCTTTTAAGTGTGACTTTATTTAATAAACACCTTCTGTCTGGTAAGACCCACTCTGCTCTACTTTGTGCTAGCAAATGAATGGGAGAGAGGAGCTGAGCCTGCCAGGGCCTCTTGGAGTTTTGTGAGGAGCTGAGGCATGATTAGAAACTGGAAAAAGGAGAGACCA
Organism: Nyctibius grandis; assembly: GCF_013368605.1. Lineage (NCBI taxonomy): Eukaryota > Metazoa > Chordata > Aves > Nyctibiiformes > Nyctibiidae > Nyctibius > Nyctibius grandis. The sequence goes on along the minus strand of NC_090658.1, from coordinate 65,509,497 downwards.
GGAACTTTTATGTGTCACTGAGAAAGGATGGGAGTTTCAGAAACAGTGTGTGGAACTTGAGCCAAAAAAAAGGGGTTTAAACTTTTGAAGATCTAGCTTCTGTTCCTAGGCATGATAGAAATAAAGAACTAATTGAGCAATAAAACATGCTTATTGGAGTTGGCTAGGGTGTGATCACTTGTAAAGGATTACTAACAACAGGATGAGGGTTTTTTCCTTTGCAGGAAAGAGAAATTAAGGAATATAAAATACATGGCATAATGTAGTCAGGAGCATTTGAAATGCACGTATGTATTATGCCCTTCAGCTTCCTTCTGACTTTTGTGTTCATAAAACATTTCCTCAGTTCTGGCAAGGAAGGGAGGAGTAAAACCTCAGCACTGCAAACGAGCAGTAACTTCACTGTCACTTGTGTGTGTCAGTGCTGCTTTGGGTATTGTAAATCTGTGGGGTCTTGTTTCTGGAGTGCGGGTAAGCTGTGTCAGGCACGGCATTCTGCTCCATGATAGTCTTGATAGCTCAGGGTAACTCCCAAAATACACAGTGCTCCTCATCCTTTACTGTTCATACTGTTGTAAAACCCGATCTTGGAGGTTGCCCTATTGTGCAACCTAGACACCCATGCCCTATTATGCTAGGCACTGTACAGTTGAAAAAAAACCCACAGTTATTAGGTTCCAGAAAACTGAAAAGTAAATCTAAATAAACAAATGTAATCAATGGATGTGTTTGGAACTCTTCTCAAATAACAATTATGATTTGTAAGACTTTGTTCAGCAGTAAGTAGTTGCAGAACTGGATTTTAAGGAAAAACTGAAGGAATCCAAACTGCTCAACTGCCACAAATATCCTGCTCTGTTCCTGTAAGAGAACATAAACCAGCAACTAATGAAAAAAAAAAGTTTTATTAACTGTTGGATGAATTATTTCTATCAGCATTTCCCAGTAAAATTGAAGTGACTTAATTCCCAAACTTTCTTTCGAAAAAGGTGTTTTTTCAGGCTGTTGGAAGTTGGCCACTAAATGTGTCTGTAACACATTAGGCACTGTTTTTCAAAACACCTTGTGGACTGCTAATTGGGGTTTGCATAATACCGCAAAATTGCAGGCATTCCTTTGAAATAAGTAGGAATGAAAACTGCTTTTCTGGGGTAAAAGAAAAAGGAATTTTTTATTTTTAACAAAAAGCCCTAACAAAAATCCTTTGTTTGAATATGTTATAATTATTGTTTGCTTTTTTTTCCTGAAGAAATTAAAATCATTTGAGGAAAAGTTTCTAGGCAGTTTTGAGTTACACAAGTTCAAGGGGGCCTTGTACATACAGTACTACTGTTCAGGCCAAGAGGTAAACAATTATGAAATGCCTTTGAAATGCAGGGTTGGTGAGGCTTTTCAAGGTTATGTATTTTGTTACTGAACACAACAGTAAGTTGTCGGGAGCAGCAGTGAGTGATACTTACTTATGCACAGATGTGGAAATGAAAAAGTTATGAAATTTAATAGCTCAGGGTCCAAATTCTTAGTTATAACGCCCTGTTGTAAATCTGACTTACCCTATAGGGATTGGGGCAGGATAAAAATTTGGTTTTCTTTTTCCAATTAGAGAAATACACTTGCCTGGTCAAAATTCAGACTTACTCTGCTCTTTGGCTGGTGAGTTCATATGCATTTCAGGCCTGTCCTTCCTGCAGATCTAGGGCTATAGTGGGTTTGGGCCTGAAGGTGTTTTTAGGATAGAACAGGATCGAACCAGGGCTGGCACAGAAAAGCATTAGGCTGCATTCTCTGCTTCTGTCCTTTTTAACCATTGGATCACTCTGAGCTGTGAATGCTTTTCATGGCTTTGAATTTTCAAAATGTCAGTCCAAGCAAGCTGATTTTGGTAGTTTCCTAAGTGTCCAACAACTTACCATGACTTATCTTACGAAGGAAAAGCTGGAGAAAGCCAGTTTCAGAACATTGCCAAAGAGTGACTGGGTGCATGAGAGAGCTAGTCCTATCCAATTAACTCTTATTTCTGTCCTGAAATTCTGAAAGGGCAATTGTAACATCTCATCATGCTCTGGGTGACATACTCAGCCTGAAACCATGAACGTTTTCTTTCCAGATCTGTTTCATCTCACTGCATGATTCTGTATTTGATGAAATACAGCAAAAAGAAAGCTTTTAGGCAAGCAGATGTGCTTGATGCTAAGAGAGTTGGAAACTTACACTGTATTTACTAACGAGAACAGTCTCTTATGGTCGGAAGCTCAGTACAGCAAATAGTATGGTAGCTTGGAGAACAGAGAGGTGTTGGGGAAAGGAGAATTTTTTGTTTCCAGTGTCAGGTTTGACAGTACTTTTGTTTATATCTAATAAATATCTAATGCTAAGACATGGTATTTCAGACTTGTATAAAGAAGGCTTTAAATGAAAAGTACACATCCTTCACGTTAATCAATTACACAAAAATAAGGAAAGAAAATTACCTTTTGTTATATTTGAAGCACAGGAGAAGGTGGCAAGGGCAGTTTAGCAGGGCTTTGTGCAGCAGCACCTGTGTATGAAATAAACAGCCTTTGACAGGAAGATTACACAAACTGAAATCATGAAGACAAAAAAGCTGTTGCTAAATGGTGTGAATTTGCTTTAATTACTTACTCACCATTTTCCTTCTGCTTAAACAGAAGTACATTCCAGGTTCTTGGAGATTTTAATCATCCCTGAGCTGTCAAAAACTTTGTCGCCTGTGCTGTAAACACAAGTTTACACAACCTGTTGGGTGGGAGAAGCCCCCTGCCCTCTCCTGTGGTGCCCCATGGGCTCCACTGTGCTGCTAATGTTGGGGTGTGGAGTTTATGTGCAAAAGTGGCTGGCAGCGCCAAATAGATTGCAGAAAGAAGGAGTGTCTGGTACTGTATATTTTTAACTTTATACATCTCTCTTGAAAAGACAGGCAGGTGAACGAAGGAGGCCAGAGGTGAAAAAACATCCCAATGAGAGAAAAAATTCCTTCTTCTAGTGCGAGGTTTTGTCACTGAGCCACGAAGTTCAGAAAATAATGATGAGTGGTCATAGGTATCTGCTAAGCGTAGAATCTGCTTTAGATTGAAAACGAGCAGGAAGAGTAGAAAAATCTCTCCAGAAGAGCACAGCATGCACCCATCTGTCTTTGCAGCAGTGAGGAGATTATCATCATCCTCTTCATAGAGTTCTTGTGAGTACGAAGGTGAGAATCACAGAAAAAAGTCACGTAACGACTTAAGCTTTCCTTCCTTACAGTTCTGACTTATTTTCTCTCATCCTGCTACACAATAAAGAATTAAATATGTAATAAAAATACTCATGAGTTAAAGCACTTTTGTTCATTTGCTTACTATTTCCATAGAAATTTATCTACTCAGAATTATAAAGAGCAGAGATGCTAGTAATTGTAATTAACTGGAGGTAACATGTCATTACGTCAGCACTTTTTAAAACCTGCCATTTCTTTCACAGACTTTCAGAAAAATCTAGAAAAACGGAGGAATGTAATTGCTGTCACAAGACGTGCCTTTGCAAAATTTGCATTGAAATGCGGTTTCCTGTTGTAGGTGTGCCCATGGTTCAAATATATTCTGTTCTAGTGTTTCTTATTTTAGACCCACTTCTTAGAAATTGCAGGAGGGGACCCCAAAAGACAGATAAACCACACGCTGAGAACAGTGTCTTCTGAGACCTGGAAGAAAGTTTTCTTTGCTTCTTGGTTTTTCTAGCACTTTACTTGTTTCCCCTACAGTTTCTGGGTTTGGCCCACACTGGTTGAAATGTGTGCTTACACAACAGCCTGCAAAGAAGTCTTATCTCAATATTATTTTGAGGACATGAAGGCAGTGAATCCTATAAGGCTTGTTTACGTGATCCTTCTTGACTGGATTTGGACACCAAGTGGTCTGCCTTAGCAGTCTGCCTTACGTGTGTGGCATAATCACAGAATCACAGAATCACAGAATCACAGAATGTTAGGGATTGGAAGGGACCTCGAAAGATCATCTAGTCCAATCCCCCTGACGGGGCAGGATTGCCTAGACCATATCACACAGGAACGCGTCCAGGCGGGTTTTGAATGTCTCCACAGAAGGAGACTCCACAACCTCTCTGGGCAGCCTGTTCCAGTGTTCAGTCACCCTTACAGTAAAGAAGTTTTTCCTCAAATTTAAGTGGAACTATTTTCTATATATAGAAATATTTATAATACTATTATAAAGTGGCTATTTTATAGTCATAGCTATAGATGTTAATTTGTGTGCTCGTAGAGAAATGTCTTAGAGTAATTTTGCACCTGATTTGAAGATGATAGGTTTGTTTAATTTTATCATAGCCAGTTAAAGTTCTTTTCCTAAAATCTATTGAAAGCAACAAAAATACTGGGAGATGGACTATCCGTTAGTATTTCCAATCCAGCCAAAATGTGATTTTACTTTCTTTGTGACTCTTTGCTGAGACCAAAAATGTTTCCTTTCTATTAGCCTACTCCTTCTAAAGGCAAGAAATTAAAGTAAAACTGTATCTCCAGCAATGAAAAGTGTTCATTACAGCACTAATTCCATTAAGCAAGCAGAACTTCATCTATATATGAAAATGCACTGAACATCATCAAGCGATCACAGCATTCCTCAATTAGCTGTAAACCGTCATAATGACTCAAATTGCACTTCCCCCACACACACATTTCGAAGATCCTTTTTTTACTCCATTGTTGTCGAAAATCCTCATTTTCTCTTGTTGCATATAGCTGCTGTGCGGGTGCAGTGAAGTAAGAATATTAGATACTTTGCAAGAGTGGTAATTTTTATATTTACATTGTGGGACTGAATTTGGAAAGACAACAGGAGCCTTTAAATTAGTATTCACTAGTTTCAGATAGCAAAGATTTATAGATTTAGGCAAGCTGACAAAGGATGTTTTCCAGTCTTGCAATCGGTTTGTACAGCCTGAAAGCATCTCACATACCACTACTCAAGAATGTATGAGACGGTAGCTAGTGAACTGCGGTGAGCTATAAGTTAGTAAATATTCATATATGGGCATCATACTACGTAGCTCAATGAATTTGAGTACAATTATTATATAATTGCTGTGGTCATGACTGGTTTCTGAGTTTTGACTTCACAAAGCATAGTTGTGTACTGTTAATGGTTGCTAGGGGTTTAGTTTAATTAGTCAATTTTAAACATAGCTTGCTATGAAAAGCAAATGTTTTAGTATGTTATGGTTTTCCTGAGTTAAGACTGTGAAAGTGTGAATTTACAATGAGAAAGCATAGTGAAAGCTGAAGTGTTTTTGGGTAATATCCAGAAAATAGGTTTCTGCTGAAAACCTATTTAGATATCTGTTTTTCCCGTGGTACTGTTGAACTAATAGGTTTAAATACAATTAGCTTTGTGTCAGATAACATTTGAAAATATTTAATCGCATGCCTACCACAAAAAATAAGGTGAATCTAATAGAATTTTACACATTGTTCTAAATTATGCCCAGCATTTAACATATAGCTCCTTTCTCTACAGCTTGTCCTGGAGTTGTCCTTCTAGAGCATTTTGTTCTTGGTCACTAGGGGTCAGTGATTCAGCTCCAAGTTAAGATGCTTCAAGGTACTGAAGTCATGTGTGAGTTCCTGCTGTACATAAGTTCCTGCTGTAGCCCGTGGAAATCGAGTGAAGTGAATACTTCTCTAGGCTCCATTGACTTATGGCTTTGACTGTAATGGGAGCTGAGACAAGTAGCTCACATGCAGATGCTTACAGTTAAGTATTTGAAGTAGGGAAATAAGTTTCTCTTAGCCTTTAGGTTCTGCTGTACTCCGATGAGGTTAGTTTGTGATGGTCTGATCTAGAGCCAGCTCAAGGTTTCTCGGTGGAGAAAGAAAAACTGGATTTGGCCACTCCAGGAACAAAGTCACAGGAGTGTGTATTTTGTCTTTACCTTTGATGGCAGCAGAGCTCAGTATTTGGTGCCAGTAAAAGAAATTCAGAACAGGGGAGGCAGAGAAAGGCTGATAGGACTTGCCAGGTGCTGCAGAGGGGTAGAAGCTCTGAGAGAAGCAGATGGGTATGTGGAGAAGCAGGCTGGGAGAGCTCAGAGGGATGTAGGGGCTGTGAGTGCGAGTTTCTCTGTTCCCCAAATTGACCTCCCCAGAGATTTTATTGGAAGACTGGGATGGATCCCTGGGAGCTATCACCTCGGTGGCAGTACAAGGCATGTATCAGATGCAAAAGAGAAACCTACAGAGAGAACCAGGCAGAGGGCAAGCAAATACAGCTCTTGCTGCTTACCCCAATTCCTTCCCATTGCAGTCACAGGGAAAGGGAACAGTCCTTCCCGCTCCTTCATCCTTCTGTGTGAGTCCTGGAGGAGAAGTTGGTGCAGCAGGACCCAGCACTCAGTGGGACCCAACACACTACACAGCTGCTTTGCCTGGATGGACCTTAAGTGGCTTGTCCCACTTCTGCCTAAGAGTTTACGAAGTTTTTTTGAAGAATTTTTGCCAAAATAATTTTTGGTAAAGTTCACAGGATCTGGAGATTTGCTGTTTGGCCAATACTCTTATCTCTTGTTTTGTGCAACTGGCCTTCCTTTGGTGTAATGTTAAAAAGTAAGAACAGAAAAAAGGAAAAGGAAGAATAACAGGAAATTTCCTCTCATCTGAGTTATGTCTGTGTATCACTTAACTTCTCATGAAGTAATCATTAGCAATTAAAGCATGATTTTGATGTCTCTCCTAAATACTTAATGTGTGTAACTGTTGACCATGATTTTGGACAGTTTCCTATTTCTGGATAAATGGTATTCTCCTTCCATGTGCTAAAGCATTAAGGAAACATCTCTACTGTGTTGGAGGTTTATAGTTTTTAATTTTAGTGGTTGGGGGGACTGTTGTTTTGTTTTAATCTGTAATTAATTACAGATTAAAACAGTTCTAGCCTTCTACTTTTCCCGTGGTCTCCCTCCTCAGCACAGAATAGTATCACAGTATTTTCCTCACTTACTTTGGTTGTTAGGGACAATGTTTGGTGTAGTTTGTAGTCTGAAGCCTCCAAGAACTGTTTCTTTAATTTTATTTGACAAATTACTATTTGACAGATTTTATTCTCTTTTTTCCAAGGAGGATATGCTACTCTTGATAGGTCATTATGGACAGCATGGAGCTATTAGGAGTGAATTGCTCTGTTCAGTCACAGCAAGGCCAGTGGTGGCTGCAGCTGCTCCCTTTTAATTCCCTCTGTGTGATTCTGGCCTGATCCGCAGTGCAGTCCTCAGGAATAACAGAGACCGTCATCCTCTGGGCCAGCAGAGCCCTCAAAACTCCCTACTAATCTTCCTGAGAAGTTCACCCAATAGTGTAAATGGTAGTGGTTGTTTTATGACATGGAGGCTTGGCTACAGAGAAGTGAACACAAACCAGCTTATTCTTAATTGCTTTTTAAAGGAAAGCAGATTTCCTCCATAGTGATAATCAATGGGACTTGTGTTTAGAAGAAAGATGGATTATTCAAAATGAAACCAAATCTGCCCAGGGCAGATTTCCAATGGATCTTACTCCTTTTTAAGTTCACTTATGCTTTCATAAGTAGTTCCTGAAAAATCTTTAGTAAGTGTAAAGTAAAGAGCCACCCATACTAAAAAAATTAGCCAAGGTCTAAATCTGCTTTAGGAACAGTTTTAAAAGCAGTGGTCCAATTGTGTCAGCTAATACATTCTTTTTGCCTTTTATGATTTTCCAAACTGTTCAGTTTCCATATCTAAATGGCATTATAAAGCACTGTCACATGTATGCGTTTCAGAATCTCAGTCTTCCTGATTAGAAGGCGGTGCTATGTTTGACTACACTTGTCGATGAGAAATGCAGGACATAACTTGGGTCTCTAGGGTTTGAGAAGACACTTTTAACAAATCTGTTGCAAACATCACCATAATCAACTGCATCAGTCGCACCCATCGAGAAACTCTACTTGCAGCCTGGGTTCTTGTACCCACCAAATTCAGGTCTATCCCAAGTAATCTAGAAACAGGTCTTTTGATGAGGGAATGCTTATGTGACATCTTTTTTGGGTCCGTTGTCTCACAGGCACGTGCACAACCGGGACGTTTTCCTCCATGCTGCTCTGCCAGCATACCATGTCATGGACCAGCATGCCTTGCTCCTCCAACAGTGGGACTGGTGTGGGAGGCAGCCTACATTTCTAGCGCCTGCTTCTTCTCCAGGCTTGCAGCTGGAAATTGGAGGCAACTCATGGCCTATTCTTTTTCTGGCATTTTTCAGGCCTGCAGAACTAAAAGCCAGTTTTGGCATGTAATCCTCAGAAGTGCCTTCTATGAAAATAAACTTTGAGTTTTTTGAGAAGCACTGAAGCCGCATGAATTAAAAACACCACGTTACTGACTTTGTAAGTGGAGTGACAGATTGTTCCACCCTGACCTGGTGCCATTGTCAGATAAGAAAATTGAATTCTTCACTCCTCACGATGTTTCCTTGGGTGCAAAAAGAAATACAAAGTCTTCATAGCTACAACTGATTATTGTCAATTCTGTAATGACAAGATGTTTCAAAATTACTGTCTCGTGTCCTTTAGGGTTTTTTTTTTCTTTAGCAGTCTCCTCTGTTAGAACATGTTTACAGTAGGTACTCTTTTAAACTAGAATTTTTAAAAGAATTCAAAGAAAGAAAACAGGGAAATTACCTTGACATTCAGTGACAGCCGTAATATCATGTAAATCATTACTAATGGAGAACAATTATGGAGGCTCAGAGTCGACTGTAATAGATTTTTCACACAAAGGAGGAAGGATGTTGGACCTACTGTAGAGCTGTGAAGAAGCAATTACATATCGTCTTTCATACCCAACAAATGAGATATTTTTAAAGGTGTCACACTAGCCGTGACATGCTCAAGAACATCATGTTCTAGGCAGTGGGGTGTTTTGTTTGCATCTACATCTTTTAGAGCAGCCATCTGTACTGCAGCTTTTGTCTACCTGCTACATATTTTGTGTGTGCATGTACGTTACCATTTTCATTTTACTCAGTTGTTCAGTAACCTGTTACTGGGTACATTGCACCCATTTAGGATCTGTGCTGTATACACTGACTGCTGCCTGTTGTCTGGCCTCAGTGAACGTGCAAGTTCTTTTTCAAAGTGACTTCTTTTCTACTTAGCGATGTGACCTCCTCAGGACTAATGCCTCCCATAGATAAAAGGCATCCTATTTCTACTACGGTATTTACACTGAGGTCTGAGAAAGTTTAATGAAATTTAGTAATTTAAGGTTCAGAACTCTAGTCAGAGATAATTATCCATAGTTTATGAAGATGGAATAGATGCTACTTGCATGCTCCCTTGCTTCAAGGACATAATGCCGTTTGCTTCTGACTATTCTATTAATTTTCATCTGATTTTTCAGTTCTCTGTATGAGCACTTCCCTTAGTTATGAGTGGGTTTTAGTTAATGCCATTTTTCTCCTGCCTCTGCCTTACAGATTGTGAAAAATTACTGTAGGGCAGTGTGCATTGACCTGGTAGATGGAAGGCTTCAACTGCACCTGCAATTAGACTCATCTTTCGTTGCATCCAAGTGGAAAAAGAAAGTGGCACTAGGACACAGCACTTACTCTGCTCATTTGTGGACCAAAGCCCAGAACCACGAGCCACCCCTCCACTGAGCTGCATTCGGAGAATCCCCAAACTCGGGTCCAGCCCTGCATCTTGCTCTGTGTGTTGTAGTGATGTTTTGTGTTGTGGAAACTTAGAGCTATGTTGTAGGATCATTTAGTGGCCTGAGTATAAATACAGGGCCTTTTTCAATTTAAACATTAATTTACTTTAAAACGAGTCACATTTGGGGATCGTGATGGTTTTCATTTGTTCATCTGTTTTAATCGTCTGTGCACATCACTTATCTGCCTGTTGCAGGGGTGACAGGTACTAAAAACCAGAGGTGCCACCCTGTTCTCCACCTTTGTCCTGGAGTGCAGAAGTCTCTTGGAGACCAAAACATCTTAGCTTAAACTAAATCTTTTCATTAATAGTTGGGTAAAGTATGAGCAATGTTTGGTATGAAGGAGTTTGGACTTGATGATTTAAAAACTTTAGATTCTCAGAAGTCAGTTTCACTTTCCAGCATCGGTTTCCCATCTGTGAAATAGATTTGGTGTTTAACAGCTACATGAGAATGAACTGAGCCTAGATTACATTCATGCCTTGCTTGCATTAACTGGAAAATGCTGGTGTTCTTCCTGTATTTTAGACTGGCCAAGATCCATCTGACCATTTGTAGAAAGTTTTGTGAAGGAAAGCAACCCCTAACAGTACTAGTTGAAAAAACTGCATATTTTTTGATCTTAATTACTAGTCATATAAAAATCTTCAGTGTTTCTTGAAGACATAACAGGGTCATATGTGTTTTCTTTCTATTTATCCCCAAACATTTGTTTTCCCAGTGAATAAAAGTGTAAACAAGAGCAAGAGGACAGTTTATTTTTCTGATTTCAATCTTTTTGTCCACGTCTTTCATCTCAGAATTGCACTGTAAAAGAAAATTTTGGGAAAGGAGCATGTTCCTGAAACATTTGCAGTGTTTAAACCTTTATTTCCTGTGATAAAAAATGTACACGGAAATCATTTCGCCTAGCTCATCAATTCACTGTTGTGGGAGACATCACATCTTAAAAATATTTAAAATGTGTCTATATATTTATATTTAATTTTTCTTTGTGCTCAGCTTTCCATTGGAGGGTTGTTCAGGCACCTGGCTGCTCAAATGCTACTCTAGCTTGATTTAATTCATGGCCAACTTTGCCACTTGTTGCTTTGCCAATATAGCCTTTAGAGTAGTCCTGGATCATTGCCATGCATTAATAATTTGTCATTACAATAATTAATGTATGCAATCTATCCTGTGGTTTAAAAAAAAAAACAAGGACAGAGCACTTGGGGTTTACTCCTGGGCAGAATTGCCATGTAAATGTTTCTAGTGGTGATGTTTACTTCATCTATTCTCATCGCTGTGCTGATGCCAAGTGATAATTGGGAAACTGATGTGGCTGAGAGAACCAAATTTGTACCGGCATGCTTTTGTTTTTTTTTTCAGATGAGTCAGTTTTCATCATGGCTGACACACAAATATTTGCATCAGTAAAACACTGGAGGCAGTTCAGGGGCAGGAACTTTCTGATAATATAGAGAAGAGTACAGATGACTTGGCCAAGCTGAGTAAAATACATGTTAGTTCAGTACCGTTCTCTCCAGCTGCTACCTTGAATTGTCTTTGACTTCTAGCCTATGATGAGACTAGTGTGCTCCTCTTTACCGGTCTTGCTATCAGATACATCGCACATATTATCTCTTTCAGGGTTTTAAAGCATGTATTTTTAACTGTGGGAGTTACAAAAAAAAAGATCATGTGCTCTGAAGCAATTGCATTCTAAAAATCACTTAATGCATGGGAGATGTCACAGATCAAAGCATGGTGTAATATCTTATGATGGCATGTTGTCTGAAAGATGCCAAGTGCCCAAGTGGAACCTGAGAATGTTTTATTTTTCAGAGTCTTGTAAATTACTGGTGTAAATCTGCCTAGCCGAATAGCTTTAGAAACAAGGTATTGATTTGGTGTCACTCAGCTGAGGTGAGGGAGTAGGAGAAGGAACTTGTCTCACAAGATTTTAATTATTTCTGCAAAAATAAGTAGTGGATTCCAGTCGTTGTGTTGGTTAGGGAAACTGTTGCTCAAAACTTTGTCCCACTGGTGACTAGTTGCTCTTTAGACACCTCTAGGTGAGAAATATCTGGGAAATATATGCATCCTATATAGCAAGATTTTTCATGTGCCTCAGCAGTTTAGTGAGTGTGTGCAAGAGGCTGTGGGAAAGCTACTACAAAATCAAAACATGAATAAAATCTGAACAATTAGAGAACGACAGGGGCTGAGACTTGGAACACCACCACCCCCCACCTGCACTTTGTTGAAGGCCTAACACCTCACAGGGCCAAAAAAAAATGTTCATCGGCTCAGAGAATATGAGGCTAAATTGTGATGTGAAATGTGTCCCCAAAACTACCAATTACAGAACTTCAAGTAAGATCTTGTAGATGAGAAGATAGGGATTTAATAACAACCGTATTCTCGTCAGGAATTTGGCAGCCTAGCCATTCAACAGCTCTTAATACAGGTTAACACTTAAGCATAGCATTTCTGGCCTTTTCCATGCATGGTGCAGCTGGGTCAATATTAAAGTGGCATTTTTTGGTACTGTCTGAACCCAGAACATACAAGGAAGCATCAACAAACAAAAAAAATGACCGTTGGGGGAGGAGAAGAGGAGTGTTGAATTTTTTGATGTGGACAAAATCTACAACAGGTCACAAATGGCTGCCTGGACCCCGAGCTCCACTGGACCTGGTGGTGCTCAGCACTGCTCAGCCCGTGGACTGCCTGTGCTGCCCCATATGCGTGGAATAATGACTGGAGGAGGAGGGGACAGTATGAAAAGCAGCTTCCCTGAAAGAAATTCAGAGAGGAGAACGTTAACTTGCAGCAGGCAAGGTTTGTAGGGTTCAAGATGTTGCTCTGCTTCCTGCCAAAGCAAAGACGAAAAATAAATTGACACTGATACTGGATATAGTCTCAATAGGTTAATCTCAGAAATGAACTCTCTCAAAATCTTCATCGGAAACGAGATTTGGTGGGATTAAATGTGATGTAGAAAGAATGATTAGTGGGGCCAGTGACCCGGGGAGTGTGGATAAACGTTGGGAGCAGAACTCTCAGAGAATATGGGTGATATACAGATCCATGAAAGAAAATAGTAACTTAAAAATCTCCCAAAGTGGAGCAGGAAGATCCTGTTAAATGCTAAAAGCAAGATATTTTTTCCTTTCCAGAAGCAGGAACAACTGCAGCAGTAAAGAATTGCACAGAGCTGCCTGCAACTCTGCCATCCTCCACTCTCAAACAAGCCCAGAGTCATAACATCGAGTTAAAATCCCCAGAACCACACAGGTGGAAGGGGCTGTTGCAGGTCTCCCATCCAACCTGCTGCTCCAAACTGTCTCAGCAGTGAGCTCAGACCTGGTTGCTCAGGGCTGTACCCAACCAGGTCTTATGAACCTCCGAGGATGGAGACTGCACAGCCTCAGTGTGTGAGCTCTTCATGAATTCAAGAAAATTCAAGAGAGCTAGCACTTCCAACTTGTGTGGGAGGATGTAAGAGCATTTCAGGCATTGTCCCAGGCTACTTCAGTGAAAAGTAGTCTCTGGCAAGTGTAGTATGATGCTGGTCTCTCAGAGTAGTTGCCCAAAACCATCTGAAAAGGAGACCACTGCTTGGGTGAGGTGAGGTTAAACATCTTTGTCACCAAGCTAGGCTGATTTTCTATGTGTTGGGAAAAGAAGGAAAAAAAAAGAAAAGAGGAAAGGATCAGGTGGGTGGGATGTACAACTGAGTGGTTAACAAAGGTGGGAGCTGAGTGGGCCTTCCTTGCTATAGCACATTTTAAGGCAAAAACATAAAGGAGAGGTAATAGAAGGTGAGGCCTTATTAAAGAGACTGAAAAAGTAACCTGGGTGATGATTCCGTCTTATGTCAGAGAAATAAAGGCAGTTTTCATCAATGAACTTCCTGCTACAGATGGTGATATTCAACATGTTTATAAAAGAATTGGCTGGGTTTATGTTTATGAAAGGAGTGGATCTATGTCCTGAAGACAAACGGAATAAAAGGGTAGAAGCTTAGTAAATTATGGTGGAAAAGATCAGCCAATAAAAATTATTTCAGTAACTGTTAAAAGGATGAAAAGCCCTTTTTTATATGAAGCAAAGACAGATGTATTATTATGCCATTATAAGGCCGGCATTTATAGAATGGTCTGAAGGAGATATCTGAGAACATGAGGACCGCTGCTGTGCAGAGACCCTCTCCCCTAAATACTGGGGGTGGTATTTCCTGAGCAGGCTGTGTTGGGGGAAGAGGCAGTAGGCAGGTAACAAGTCAATGGATCGAGACGACTGATAGCTGCACAAAGGAGCATACAGAAAAGTTAGCAAACTCATTACAAGGCTTGTTTAATCAGTGCTCTTAAGGAGTAGAAACTCCTTCCTTCTGGAAGAAAGCAAAGGTATTTGTAATACCATGAAAGAAAAGAAGAGACTGCTTGTAGTCTATATGTATTTCATTCATGTGAATTGACTAGTTCTCGCTAGTATTGACAAACTAGTAACATGTTAGGTACATATACTCAGAGTGGCATGGATTGATGGTAGGGGGACAGATTTCGCATAATAGAAAAACGCTACTATGAGCTATACAACACAGAATAATAACAGGTAAGTTATCTGGGGGTCTTCTGACAAAGAAAATGCCAGTCAGCAGCTGGAGGGGATATTTAGAAACACTACATTTAGGAAAACATGTCTTTGGAGGTAAGGTGAGAGCTCGCGTTTCTGCTGTGTATAAGGGGTTTTAGGTTTTTGAATTAAGGAAAGGAACGTCTTTAAGCTGGTTAATTAACGTGGCAGGAGCCTCTGTGGTGTCTACAGCTACAGCAGAACATCTGTCTGCAGCAATTAGGCAGGAACTTCCAAACTAAAGGGCTGCTCACAGACGGAGCAGATAGCTTGGAGGCAGATGATGTAGGGCTGTTTATACAAACCCACTTTTCGTCTTAAAACTAGTAGAATAGTAAACATGTATCGTTGGCGGTCTTTGGGTGTAAAATTAATTATGATAAATCTGAAATGTTAAGTGCCTGCTATTTTGAAAAAATTACACTGGGAGGGGAAAACCCCCTCAAATTCATTAAGTAGGGTAAGAATTCATACTAATGTGACAGAAAAACACAAAATCTTATTGAAAGTTTATTATACTATATAAAATAATAAAAGCCTTTAAAGAATGAGTAGAAGCTTTCTCGGATATGCAGAATAGCTCCCAGTAAAATTAATATATTTCTACCACCTGTCCTATTTATTACTTCTGTTAAGATGAGAGAATTAAGATTGTTAAAGAATTTCTTCTCAGAATCTCATCAAATGTGGAAGCCTGTTTTGGTCAGGGTATATATTGCTCTGCAAGGAGTAGGATATGAAATAATCTGAAGATATTTGAAGATACCCTATGGTGTAGGAGAGGTTTTTCAGTATGTTTATTTTTACTGTATGTAATGTTAATATTTATAGAAAAGTTCTTATAACACTATGTGCTCCACTATTGATTAGATGGCATAGGATTTCATGAGAGCTAAAATCTATTTGATTTCAATAGAAAATATGGTAACACTTAGCATGTAAAATTTTGGAGAAAAAAGATAAAGGAAAGAAGTTTGTACCAAACAGTGGGGAAAGATGTATAATAGTTGCCTTTGGTCTCCCCCTGCTCCCTCAACCCTCTTCTAAATGTAGTGTAAAGAAAATATTTGTACTCTATGGATGCTCTTTCTCTTTACGATCATGCACATTTCCTGTTGATTATAAGTAGTGCTACAGAGGTTTTTGGCAAAGGTGCTTCTTTATCCAGTACCTTGTAGTTGTGGAAGAAACTCAAATAACAGCCTCTGTACTATTCTGGTTTAGCTACCTATACTTTTCTTTGAGAAGCTCATTTTATAAAGAAAATCTGTTATCCTACCTTTTACAACTGCTAGACAAGGTATTGCTCAAAGCAATAATTTCCTACCCTACCACAACCCACGATTTGCTAAAACATAGTTCAGTTTCTCCATCCCGTATCTCATCAGATTAGACCAATTAAAAAAAAAAAATGAGAGGGATCCATATCTGAAGGACAAACATTCTGTAGCCATCATCTTCTGAATTCCAATAGATATTAGTGTATAACACAGTATTTTTCCTTTGTATGTGTTAGTATGTTGAGGATGGATACAGGCTTACTTCTTAGTAACAGTTGAATATATTCCATTTTAGAAAGCAAATATTAACGTCAGTTTCTTGCAGTTTCTGTCTGTTCCACTCCAGGTTTTTAGCTGACTGGGAAAAAAATTGATAAGTGAATCTTGGATCTATTTTTTGAAACACGTATTGTTCTCTGCTGAATTGTCCTTGCAGCCTGACATGACTGCCCTAGGAGTGCAGGGTGTCACTGCTTGTTTTCAGGGGACGGAGTTCTGTGGCTGCTGAATCAAGGTCTTGAATATATGTGATTCTTTGAAGTTGTAATTTCCAACTCAGTTTCTGATCTGAAATGTCAAGATTCCTCAGTAATATGCAAACAGAATAGTGTGTCTTTATAATTATGATAGGACCCTGTTTGCCTGAGGTTGTTTCCACCCTCCACCCCCCACCCCCCACCCCCCAAAAACTTTTGTTCTTTCACTGACCCCAGTGGTTCCTGCAGCATCTGCATACTCTGCAGCATCCGAATGCAAATACAGCCACTCAGTTTCTGAAAAAGAAAGATTTTGGAACAGTGACTTCTCCCTCTGCCGCAGGGACCTAGGAAGGCACCGGCTGGGCTGCTCCTTCCATGGAAGGCTCAGGACAAGCTGTCCCTTTCTTCGTGTTACTCCCAACACTGCCCCAGATCAACACATTTACTTTTCCAGGAGCCTCAGTGACAGTGTCAGTTACTGAGAGAGGAAAATCAGGTCACAGAGAAGATCAAGCAACGGGAAGGTGACTGGGTCACCTCCAGAACCTCATTCCAGTTTGCATAGAGTTGAAATCTTTTTCCCCTTTTTATACAAATGGAGAGTCAATTTAGGAAAATGAGATTTGTCTTTTCAGGTGAAAAAGCAGGATAGGCTCTTCAGCTCCCTTGTAGGGAGTAACAACTTGTAGCCACTTCTGCCTGCCCCTGTGCACATGACATCTCTGCCCAGCGGCCATCTGCATCCGGGGCTGCTGAAAGACCTGGAGATGGGCCAGCAGGTCTCAGAGCAACCGCAGGAGCCCACACAAGGACTGAATGCACCAGTACTTGATTCTTGAGGTCTAGGAAAAACTGTTCTTCATAGATCTAGGAAAAAAAAAATTTGCTGAGCTTTATTTCATGAAAACAGAGACAATAGGAACATCTCATACTGAAACAACAAACCTGAAGTATGAACTCACAGCTGCAGCATACTTGCCACACAAATAAGATGGTGCTGGAAGAAGTGATTATCTTTCTCTATAACAATCCCTTCATGCTGTGATGGATCCTGTTGCATTTTGGAGGGAGAATTACTCAGCCATTAGGTTTTAGGGAGGAGTAAAACAGGAAAATTACATTAAGGTGAACTGGAATATGTGCTCTTCGTTAGGATTTTAGGAATGCTTCTGTCTGCTGGTAGAATTTTAATCAATGTTTTTCTCCATGTAGTTGATATAGGATCTGTGTCTGAATATCCATGAATACAGTGTACATTACCTTGCTACACTTGTGGGGGAACTAACAGAGTACAGTGTTTTTCCCGTTACTATACATCTGGTATTAGAGCCTGGTCCAAAACATTAGTCAGTTTTACAACTATAGACAGAATTTTATGACATTCTTCAGTAGTGTGATAATGATGAGCTGATTCTTACAAATCTTCATGGACTTTCTCTTTAGTGTAGAACCAAATTAAAATTTTACTTTTTTTAAATTTTCAAGTGTTGGAGTGTTTCACAGGTTTTGTGAGACCTAGCCAAATACTTGACGAGAGAAGGTTCTTGTGAGTTTTCTAGCAAAGAGTTTCTGAATTGCTTTTCTGTAATAAATTCAAAATCTAATTTGCAGAACCTTTGCATTATATATAATTTGTAGGTAGAGCCTTACCAGTTAAGATGATTGTTTTTCATGCAGTTCTTGATTTTTCTTTGGTAACCATCAACTACTGAATATAGTTAAGGTAGATTCTAGGAAAAACACAACTTTTTCTGGATGTTACTTTAAGATATACCCAATATTTATTCAAGCTGATCTGTTTTGAAGAAAAAGACAATAATCTTACTGCTTTTTCTGTGTTATGTCTTGCAATTCCCAGAACAGAAAAATCCCAAAAGAAAAAAAAATCTCTGCTTCATGTGAATTGCACAAGAGTATGATGAGTCGAGAAATTCTTTTTATATGCCTTCACACACACATGCCAAAAAAGTCTGTGCCAGAGTTATTCTCTATTGGAATTTATAGGGGTTTGTGAAGAGCAAATAGTGAAGCACTGTCTTGCTCTTTCACCTGTAAAATACTATTTGAGGAGGAGCCTGAGGAGCTGGATTGCTCAGAAAAGGATTTGTTCAATGAATATCTAAGACAGAACTCCTGAGTTGCTAAGCTGTAATTTAAAGTTAAATTTTGAGACAAAACAAAATTAACTTACTGTTTGTACAGTGTATTGTTCCTTTGGGATTTATAAAATCATCTCCAGTATATTTTGCCTCCACCCAAAAAAGTCTGTTTGTTTTTTGTATTGGAAGTTTTAGATTGCAGTTTCCTCCTCTTTCTGAAAGACTTTAGCAATTATTTGAATTCCCTAAGTATATATTAAAACACAGGAGACAAAAGCCTCAGCTTCTGTTTTCAGTCCTAGTTGTAGGGAAAGACAGCATTGCAGTGTACACTGTCAGTGAGATAAATTTGCATTTCTCATGTAAAATTGTTTTAAATATTTGTATTATTTTTGTTGCTGGTTTGGTTTCGTTGTTTTTCTATATTAAAAAACAGTGAGAAAACACTCAGAGGTTTTAGTTAACTTCAAATAAAAAGTAATGTAGATAGCACAATTAAATACATTTACTAGTGACACTTCTTAAATGATGAAGTAATTGGAAGACATTAAATAGGAGGTTCTGGTGGGGTGTCTTGGCCTCTGGAAGGAGTGTGGTCCACACCGCCAGCGTGAGGCACTGACACAATAGATAAAGCTTCGGCAAAGTTTACGCCAGTGGCGGGCCCAAATTGCAGACCTGGCTTCTAGGTGTAGCTCCAGCGTAGTGGTTCATGAATGTAGAATTCTGGGTTAGGCCAGTTAGCAGATTAATTAGTAGCATGATTTTTACAATGTTGGTTCATATTTCCGTCCATTCATGGTAGTTTTGGAAGACATCAAACAAACATGTATTGATGCAAAGGTTGAGCAGTGAGTAGTTCACTGTCTGAAAAACAGATTTTTTTTCCCACTTCTGGAAGGACATACAGAGTAGGAAGAAGGAGAAAAATATTTTCCCTCCCCCGCTCTGTCTGTCCTTCTCAGTGAGGGGCCAAGCACAATCCGTTTCTGTTTCCAAGGCAAGACAGGGTTCCCCTCCCTTCAGGTACACCTGGCCTTTCCTCCCAAAGGGTAGTGTTTGGTGCAGGTGCCTTATGTGACATTGCCATTCATAACTTCAGTGTCAAAGTGATATCAAGACTAGGTATACATAATTACGAGATGAGGAAAGAAGACGGTGATGTAAAGCATCATTGAAAGGAGTTCTGGTTACAGTAAACCATGTCTAATCCTCTCTGCATATCTTGCTAGTTGCTCTTCCTTTCAGATGTTTAGGTTTTGCAGTTTCTGGAATAAGGAGCTGGGAGACAAACCCATATTCACCAGAACAAGTCGGGCAGAGGCTACCTGGCAGCAGCTTGTGCATTTGATGGGCTCGGCGAAGCCACGGTTGCCAGCACGTCTGCTGGGGAAGAAGCCCAAGTGCCAGCTGCTCCTGCTTGGTGTCCCGGTCAGTGCTCAGCCATCCCAGCTGAGGGGAAACACGAAACCAGGTTCCGGGGAAATAGCAGTCCTTGCCAATGGCAAGCACCTAATTAGATTTGTTTATCAACAGTTTTGTAATTACAGCAATATGTAGCTAATTATTTTAATTTGAGCCAGCTCATGCTCAGTGATCTGTTTAAGTGCAAGAGGCAGCATATTTGCTAAATTGTAGCCAGGGTGGGGTTCTGGATTTGGTGGTTTGTTTTTTATTTGTTTGTTGCTTTGTTTTATTTTTTTTTAAAAGATCCAATCAATTGTTTGAAAATACAGTGTAAAAAAAAACAGAAAGAGAAAAACATTTTCCAAATGGTAAAACAGTCAAGCTCAGCTTCCACTTTATGCAGCTTTATTCCTGTGTCTAGCATCAAAATGAAAAAGGTTCCACTTCAAATAGTTATATTATCTACGTATGCTATTTTTATTTTTTTCTAAACAGAAAAAAATCTTATAAGAAAAAGGGGGTTTTATCAAAATAATATTTTCTGATGAAGAAATATTATATGATAAAGTGTGCGCTAGCTCAGGAAATACTCATCTTGAATAAGCAAATAATGCTAAGGTTACCTGTGCTTATTTTGGACAAAGTTCTCTTGCCTTATTGTTCAATAATTCACTGAGTTATGGAGGTATTTGTATGTTTCACAGAAAAACTAAAACAAATTTAAAACCATTAAGGAAGAAGGTGTCCAGCTGTTTACCATAGATACTGCGTTTGAATACACGAAAGAATTTATTGCAATATATGATCTACAAACAAAAGTCAAATCATTAATCTCAAACATTTGTTCCTGCAGTCTCGTGTGTAGATAAAGCTCTCCATCAGAGCAAAGCTTCAGGTGGTGAGTAAAGTTTTCTCCAGCAAGATATTACAGGCACCTTCTCATGCTGCCGAGCCATCACTCAGCGCTTCCTTCTACTCCATCCCCCTTTCATTGCTCTCTCCCAGCCATGAAGACTCCTGGGGCAGCCCCATCAGGAGGAGTAAGTGGCCAACACTGCTGGGCTTCCTGCTACAAAGCCACGCAGTACTCCAGCCTCAGGAGAAGGCAATGAGTACAAGGGAGGCTGAATTACCAGGAAGTCAAAGAGAAGGGGAGGAAGAAGAAGGGTCAACACCCAAGTTAGGAATATATGTATAGTGCAGAGGGGAATTGGAAAGGAGGTGAAGAATGTGCAGAAACTGATGAGGAAGGATCATCCGGTGGTTAATGCACAAGATCGAGACTCATTTACTTTAAGGTGTCTCACTTAGTTGTACTGATGTACCTTAAAGGGTTGTGCAGGCACCATACGGTCTTTAGACAGAACTGTTATTAGATGCGGGGAGATAGGCTGAATCAGCAGAGACTGAATCTCCTCTTGTGTGAGGTGAATGGCAGCCATGCAATGCTAGCACAAGATGAAAAGGGAGCAAATCCCAAAGGTCTTGCACTTTTCCTGCTCGGCTCCTCCACAGGCAAAACTGTCATTCTGTAAAAACTATTGCCAGACTTTCGGTTTTAGCTGATGTTAAGCATTTCAGAAGTAGGCAATGTGTTGCTATAATGGCAATTGCTGTATTACTACCTAGAGTTTTGAGCACGTATCTTTTGTAGTTTCACTGGAGAGGGAAGGTGTCGAAATCTCACAGGCAAAGCTGTGGAAATAGAGAGAAATTTTAAGTGTCCTGTTAAGAGTTGGCAGCACATTTTGGTTTAATGGTATGAGCAAAACCCTCTGCATTCATTTTCTTTGAATGTTGTCTTAACTGTCACTAGTACGAACAGCAGAGGTCATTAGTATTTATATTATGGCAATGTAGAAACTGTGACCAGGACTGCAGGTGCTAGATGCTGTTGAACCACTGAGGCCCTGCATTACACAACTTGCTGTCTACATAGGACAAATAAACCACAGAAGTGGGAAAGTGAGGCATGGAAAGGACACTATTTGTTCCACAGGAAACCAGGAAGTAAGCTCAGGCCTTATGATTGCCATCCCATGTTTAAATTCCAAGACTTCTCTCTCAGAAATAAAAATGTTAATCTCAAACTATTGAACATTTCCCAAAGCAAGCTCCATTTGTTCTATTCCACTTAGAAATTATCAGCATTTTTCTGTTAATATTTATGTTCTTATAGAAATTGTTATTTTACATAAATTAATTAGATATAATGTATCAAATTTTAATCATTGGCTATGTTAGATACATGTGGATTGTAGTAACAAGCAGTTTCAGCTTGTCGACCTAATAGTGCCTGAACAGAAAATGAGAATGATGCCTTATGGCTCAAGTAACTCATCAATGCAACCCATAAAATGCATATACTCGTAAACAACGCTTCTTGGGGAACTTGTAGAATAAAAAAGATTCCATTAACAATGCATATTAAAAAAAATTTAATAAATATTATCGATAGATGTGAAATAGGAATGCAGAACAGTAAAGCAAACTTGATTGAATAAATGCTTAACAATTACCTCAGATTTCTGCAGAAGAAGAATCAATTCTTCAACTGCAAAACCCTCACTGACAGATCTGAGGAGCCCAGTTGTGTTCTTAACAAGTTGCCCAGAAAAGCTGTGGATACCCTCTGCCTGGAAGTGTTCAAGGCCAGGTTGGATGGGGCTTTGAGCAACCTGGTCTAGTGGAAAGGTGTCCCTGCCTGTGTCAGAGGGATTGGAACTAGATGATCTTTAAGGTCCCTTCCAACCCAAACCATTCTATGATTCTGTTATTCACAGTGGAAGCAGTTAAAGCGTTGATAATGTTCAAATCAGAAATCCATGTAATATAATCAGATGTAGATGTTTGAGAGAATTCAGTTTGAAGTTGCAATACACAGGCACATGCAAAGGGGTCTCTGAAAGAGCAGCTATTTCTAGAACGCTATTACAGTTAAGAAAATAAAATTATAGTTTGGATAACAGGGTCTGAGTCTATGAGTGAAGAAAATCATATCTTCTGGGCACTGGCAATAGAAGTAGCTTGACCTAATGCACTACGCATAGAGATCTGAACTCTATACCTCTTCTTGGCATTAGTCTTCGACAAAACACAGATTCTTTGTGGCTTTTCATTTACACAAAATGAAAGTCATTATATTAAACTACTTAAGCTATTTTGGAAATTTGTGTATATGGAATTGGAAGCGTACAAGTCAGAAGTTTGTTATTAAATACATGTTTATTTTAGTAGTTGGGAGTCTAGCAGAAGACTAGAATCCAAAAAGTACAATTTAAATAACTAATAATGTGGTTTTATTTATGCTGTAATTTCTTTGGCAAAGTGATGGGAGTAGCATGACAGTAAGATATTAACTTCAAAGTTGCCGTGGTAATGCAACCTACTACCTGTTGCTAAGAACATGCTGTAGCTGTTGTTACTACTTTTATTACAGCTCTTAACATTTCGGAGTGTACCCTTTAGTTTTTAAGGTGTTACTTTACATTCAATTTCGTATGTGAGAAAACCAGTAAGTTTTGCCACTTTCTGGCAAGGCTCTAGAGCAATAGCAATGATAGCAATGCAAGAACCTGATTCTGCTAACATAGCTCCCGTCCTCTAATGCACAGTAATTTACAAGCTATCTAACAATTTAGGAAGACAAGAATTATGAAGATAGTTCAGTACCCTATCTATATTAATATCCTCTTTCCCTGGAAAGTCAGTGATCAGTATTTGGAGACAGAAAAGACTAAAGCTTCAACAATAATGCAACATAAAACCTCCAAAATACAGACAGGTGATTCTTAGGACTAGCTCTAGAAATGGTAACATTCAGTTTACTAAGAGGATCCCATCCGTTCCAAGTCTGGTGTCCTGCTCCAGCAAAGTGCCCTGGGACCTCTTTTACTACCCTGAACCTGCTGAGCAGCAGCAGTGTGATAAGCCTCAGGTCAGCCAAAGTGCTGCCGTTCAGGACCACAGCAGCAGTGAGACTCTCAAGATGCCATCAGTTATATGCTGGTACTTGTGAGTACTGTAAGCTGCAGGCAAGAAGGGGAATTATAAATAGATAACTCAAAAAAAAGCAGGATCGCATCTCCTCCTAGCTGCCTGTTCTCCCAGGTTTTAATTTTTATCTTTTACTAGTGAGTCCATCCCCCTAGACAGTAGATGCTAGCTCACTACAATATAGTTCAAGCAAAATATTTACCAATGTCAAGATGGTTGTCTAAGCTGATCCTTTCAGGTATGGAGGTGGTGACAGATGACTTCGATCTTCTGCACTTACAACGCTGTATTTGTACAAGTCCCCGTGCTTCCTCATTGCATTCTTTTTTTCCAAGACCTGTCTCTTGCTTTTAGTTCAGTAACTCTATTCTTTGCTGCTAGATACCAATGTTTGTGTATCTTCTCCTCTTCATATGAAAGCCATTAGCTGAATTTTGCAAAAATTGTGCCAGTGAACTCCTGTGTCTGAATTTCTCATGTCTCCAAAATGAAAAGTTTGTATGTGAGTCAGTCTGTGTAATTTGTCTGTGTTTTTCTGCTCCTTTTCTGTCTTTGTGTCCTCTGGTTTAGCACTTTATGTAAACTTCTGTATAAACGTTTGTATTTTTGTCTATAAAATACTGGTAGTTAAGTATCACACAGTAGTGTCAAGAAGCTAGTTATTTCTTTTTATAGAGAACAGTAGTCCAATTACTATTGCATAACAAGTGCTGATTTTTGTTTAACTGAGCTGTGGGGTAATACCACACTGTACGAGCGTACCCAGTACGTGTTTTGAGGGTGTGCCCACATTGGTGTGAACTGCAGGTGTATGCGTCTATTATATTTATTACAAAATAAATAGTAACAGTCACAGGGATAGTCACGGTGAAGAGCATACTTACAGGTAAGAGGTTTGGTGTGGTCTCAGCTGTCTGAATACAATGCTCACAGGCAAGTCTCAGATTCTTCCTGTGGCACCCTGTGCTTATAACCGTGGCACCTAATTTGGGAACAGAGGTGTCTTAAACTCAGTCTGCATTCAAAGTCAAACACATGCAACTCTGAAAGACAATTCAGTCTCTTTAAGTGTTAGTCACTGGGTGGAGGCACCTACTCCTCTCCACTGACTTACACCTACGAGAATGTGAAATACATCTGACCTTAAGGCAGTAATTCGTAGCCTGTTATCAAACTCAGAAACAACTGAAAGCATTTCCAGTGCAATATAATGTATTGACATTTTGGAAAGCTACCTGCTTTAGCACATGAAGGATTGTCTATCCTAATTGACTCTGACCATTTTTTCAGTTGGAGGTAGCTACGTAGTTTTGCAGGCTCTGCGTTTGCTCATGCAAGAACAAACAGGTGTGTGAAGAGGGTAATACGGGTACTGCTTCAGTATCTGAATTTCTGGTGACTGCTGCTACCTGGTTCTCTGTGGCAGTTTTCTCATCCCCTTGGATTTCAGTTACGTACAAGCACTTTTTCCAAAGTCTGCATGTTGTAATAGCTTTGCCTCAAGATATTTCAGTTCAAAATCTTTTCTCCAGAGTTACTGATCTGATATGGTTTAAAGGAGGATTTCAAGAGTGTCTCAAAAATATTCTTTTACCTTTACTCTAGATGTTCATTTGTCAGAATGGATCAGCTGTTAAAGGCATGTCTGTGCCTAGGGTCTTCCTCTGGCTGTATATCCAGACAGGCTATGCATCAGTGCAAAAGCGAACTTACCAGGAGACTTTTTAGCATTGAGGAGGGTTTTACGAACAGATTGTCAGCTTCTGTTTCTTGCATTTTACCGATTGGCGTAAGCAGTGGTGATAATGTTGTTTAAGAGATTAAGATACAGAAATAGTGTGGATTTTGGTCAGTAAAGGAGGGCAGAAATTACAGTTGGTGGGTACAGTCAAGCAGTGCCACTAGCTTATGTTGAGCATAAGATCCACCATTCCCTCCAAAAGTTTTGTAAGAAAACAGGATGAGCGAAATGTTTCATCTGCAACTGCTACTGGTCTGGATATGGAATTTTAAGTAGCTGAAATTCAAATGACTGAATGGTAAAAAAAAATAAATAAAACTAACTCATTCACAGGGCAGGACCACCGCAGGGGAAGTTAAGAGATTTTCTGTGTGAAAAATATGTACAAAGCCAAATGATGGTTTCTACAGCATCATTTTATCCCCTTTTTGTAAAAAGGGAGTTACCATCAGTTATCTTCCTTTGCAGAGCATTCTGAAATGAAACTGCAGAACGCAGTGGATGAAATCACTACTTGGGAGCTCATTAGGACTATTACCAGAAATAGTAGAACCATGCATTGTATGGCACAGAAAACCACATTTTTTGGAATATTTACGTGTTTAAAAATTCAGTGCTTACAAATGGATGAAGTGAGGTGGCTCCCCCAGTTTCTCCTGCTGGAGATGAGACTCGTCCTGTCTCTGTAACCTCTAATGTCAGTCTCGTCATGTCTGCTCAGAGGATTATTCACTGAAAATCTTATGCACATGAGGAAATCTGCATAAAATGCTTTCTGCAGACCAGAATCTACAACAATAATCTTTATAACACTAAGACAACAAAATGAAAATAATCCAAACAAGTACAAATCACTGTGAACAAACATTAGACGTCTTCAAAAATAATTGCAGTATTTCTGCTACTTGTTTTTGACCTCACTTTTCATCTGGGTTTGCTGCTTTTACACAGCAACACTTTCTTCTTTTAGCAAGCTTTCCACCAAAACCAGAATGATGCTTAAAACATCAACAACTCATCTTCCTTCATCTCAGAAATCTCAAGCCTTTTCATAACTGAAATTGTGAAGGAGCCAGGGGCTCCATGGACTCGGTTTTCCATGGGAAGTACTCAGCCACTGCAGTATGTGTCCTAAAGCAGTCAGCTTAAGAAATGTTTGGATGAAAATTGTAGAAAAGCTTAAGTAGAATAAATACTTGTAACCTCTTGTGAATTTACTGTGGTATTCCTGACTTACCACACGGAGCTGTGTACTAAATAAAATCAGTAATTTAGTGGTTGGTCCTAACTTCTGCTGCATGAAGCTGCTCTGTTGTTTTGTCACAGCTATGGCCCTGTTTTCTCTCCTAATTTGTTGTGCTTGCTCAGTGAAATTGAATCCCACGTCATTTCAGGCAAGTCTTGGAGAAGTTGTTTTCCTCGGTGCAGATGGCTCTTTCCTCCAGATGTGTCAGGCAGCTAAGAGCTGCCTCATTTTTTTCTTAACCCTTCTGCCCATCTTGAAATCACATTGATGCTACGGCCGCGGTAGCGCCGTGGTTCTTACCCCATATCTGATTTTCCCATGACTATAAACTCGTGCGTGTCACTCACAGCAGGCACTGCAGAGGCTCCTCTTACCTAACGTAGGTTTCCTTGGTTTGTTTGATTTTGTTCCTCGACTGTTTGTTTTAACAAGGATGAGGTAAAATTCAAGAGCGCGGTGGCCCCTGGGAGATGTCCCCACTGGAAGCTCTCATGGCGACTTGGCTCTGGCGAGGGTGCAGCCTTCAGCCCAAAGCAGCCAAGGAGAACCTGTACCCTTGCCATTTCCCTTCACCCTGTTTGTTTCACTTGGGAACACAATGAGCTGTCAAAATTTCCTGCCCTGTTTCCACAGAATCCTTCCTTTCGCTCCAAAAAGGATTATTTATCTAAAACTGCTAATTGCATAAATTGTTAGAACAATTGTTTAGCTTGATTTTAAGGTAGAGAGCAAAGAGATGTAAAGGTCTGGTGGACTGATGAAAGTCGCCCTCAAAGTCCTCTGTCAAAGTGAAAAAGAGTCTGATGTGTTGCCATGAACGGCCCTTGTCTCTCAGAAATTAAAAATCCTGTGGCATGGTGTACATCTGCTGCAATCCCTATTTTTAGTATCTCTGTTGAGTGTACTTAGAGGTAATTAAAAGTAATAGGGACAAATATAAATATTTTCCAAATAAGTGAGCCAAGAAAAAATGGAAGAAGGCAGGTGTGGTTGATTTAGCCCACCACCACTTCCTAACCTTTCTCTAATGATGTAGAAAGAGACTGGGTGGCACCTGGCGAAGTATTTTGAAATAACAGATTCATGAGGTAGAGCTACTTGATAACATCTTTTACTCATCAGAAACTTGCCTTCCCTGAGGGTAAAGTTAATAATCCTCGAATATAAGGATTTTAGTGGCTTTCACTAAGTCAGCAGGGATGCAGATTTATTCTGCATACTGATTCCTATAGTGCTAGAGACACTCCAAACTTTTATTATCTGTAAAAAATGTAAAATGACACAGATAGCCGATTGGAATCATCAGTAATTTTCCATGACTTCAGGTCCTCAGCTTTACTGGTTAAGTAAAACTCATTCACATTTTCTTAGTTTGAATAACATAGAGCTGGTAGCAAGTTTTTCGATCATCATGCCTAGTCCTTAACTATTTCAGGTCATCTTCCAGTGTGTATAAAGCCCATGCCATCAGCTGCTTCAGTTGTTTTTATCTCCTCCTTGAGAATGATAATCTTCTGACCACCTAAATGGTTCTTTTCCCACTCTGCTGCTTATCAACGGTGGGCATTACTCCAGGGTGATTTTCCTTTTATGAGATGGCTCTTTAGTGCCCTGATCATCTTCCTAGAGGTCTTTCTCTCCACTTTTTCCAGGAGGAATTCAGCTTTCTCAAAGAAAATATTTGAGATGAACTTCTACCAAGTGCTTTGACTAATGGCATCAATGCCCCCCTTGCTTTCCCTCTCTTTACTGGAATTACCTTGCCTGAATAGTGTACATATGTGTCCGAGTTGGATAGTCTTTAGTTCTGTAGGAGACATCAGCAGCACCATGAGAGGAAACTGGACTACCAGTAAAATGAAAGTGGAAGCTGCAGGTAACTGGGCCACAGAGCAGTTGGGGCAGAGAAGGTGACAGTAGCAGTGAACTTTAAAATAGCTGTAGCTGTGTATACCTGGTATGTCCCAGCTTTGCGTTATCATCAAGTCTCACTAGTGCTCTCCTAATTCTGTGTCAAGGTCATCAATAAAAAATTTTAAGACCATTCCCAATGTGAATCTTCTAAAGATGATGCAGTAATTGTTCCCAAGCAAAAGTTTCCTTTCAGTGCACCTTGTTATCTTCTTACTTTAAGTCTTTTGTGACTTCAGGTTTTGTACTCCTCTTGCCTTCTCTTACGTGTTTAACAAAGTCCGTATTGTTGAAATGCACTACAGTATTGATTTTTTCATCTTGTCTAACAGTTGGCTATTTTATTTCAGGTAATTATCAAGTTTTATCTTGTATGGTCTACTTTTGGTAAGCCCACATTGTGTTTTCTTCTGCGTTCCAGTTGTCTACCTACCTTTAGTGTTCTCTTCCTCAAGATTTGGGGTCATACTATTAAGATCAGAGTTAGGCAATTTTTTTGATATGTAACTGTGTATGATTTTGTTATTCTCTAGTACTGTGGTACCTCTCTTGATCTGATAGATACATTATTTCATGTCTAGAAAGAAAATCAGTCTTTCTGGGTTTACAGTATCATGTGTCTTGGGGTTTTTTCAGATTTTTTGAGTTTGAATTTCTCTCTTTTTAAAGTATCTCTTGATTTAGTCACGAGTGACATGTTTATCCGTGTGTTAATGCAGGGGATTATTTGCAGTTTCCCATTAATTCATTGCTGCGTACAGAAAAACAAAAGCCTCAGTCAAGGCATGCTCTGAATTTACACTCGTTCTTAATTTGCTGACGCTTGTGTTAGTGACAGGCTCAAGCCTGTCTGGCTTTTTGGGGTTTATATAATGTGTACCATATGCTTGCCATTCGTACTCTTTCTGCACGAATCAGCCAATCTGATGGGTCTACCTGTGGCGGAGAGCAGTGCTTTTAAGTCAGGGTGCTGCCTTATGAGCTCTGACTCATGGGTGCTGATGGATCTTGCTTTAGTGTTTTACAAGCTCCAGCTATTTGCGCCACCCTTCTGCCCTTTAACAGAAGGATCACAGAGGAGTAGGTTTATATACCTCAGTTGCCACAAGTTGCACGTGATTTTAAACTGCTGTTGAAGGTAGACCCACGCTATTATCATACCTTTGAGGTGCAACAGCTGAAGAGCAGGGAGAGGTTTGCACCTCCTGGCCCTGCTGCTATCAGGAGGGGTAAGTGGGGTCAACAACAGCTTGAGTTGGTTTGGGCTGGTTCCTTCGAGCCGCTGGTTGGCAAGTGGGAGCTGAGTACAGGGAACACATGTTCTGTCTCGAATCAAAAAAGCAAAGCGAAAGTAAGGATGAGAGAAAATAGGTTTATATTTATAATCAAAAGTGGCTGTGTTTGAAATAGTCTTAATTTGAGTGCACGCTTCTATGTCTTTCGTACCTCTAAGGACCCCTAGAGGGCATGGAAGTTTTTCTCCACCTCGAATATTTAACTTAATAGTTCTACTTGGCTTTCTTCCCTTAAACACAATTGTAAGCACATTTTAAGTGAACATTAAATAGAAAAAAATAACAGCATCTGACTAGGTCCTTCTTTCATGCTGCAAGATGTTTTCTTGTTTTTAAACACATGCAGTAGAAGCTAGCGCGAGCAGCCAAATTCTTAAATTATTTTTGTTTATATTAGTCAGATGCTATATTCATATCCCAGAGGAAGCACAATTCAAACTAACTAATAATTCATAATTTTATTGCAAACTTTGAGAGGCCTACAGTGTGAGCTGTCTGAGGAAGTTCAGTGGGTGTGCTTTCAGCACTATGGCCTGTGTTTCTGTAGAGGAGGAGTTGGTATTGTGAAGAACTAGAGTACTCTAACCTGAACCTCTAAAATCTCCAAACTTCATCTTATTTAAGATTTTTTAATATTCTGGTCTTGTTATTTGCCTACAAAGAAATTGTTAAATTACAGTACAAGATATTTAAAGCTATGGAAATGTAAAAATGACATCTGCTTCCCACTTCTTCCTATCTACTTAGAGGGAGTTTTTATAACTCTTATTCATCCCAAGTAGCATTTTTCTTCTTAAATGAGTTTTGCCTATTTCATCAATGTTACATGGTAAGTCAGGTACTGATCAATGTGAATTACACAGTGGTGCTAATTCTTAGTATTCTATTGTCACTTTATGATATTGAAATTTAAATTCTAAAGCTCTGGAGTAATGCTTACCTTACCTGAGAGCATCAGGTTTTGCTTAAATAAAGCAGCTTTGGTGTTTGAGAAGGCTGACATTTTCCAGAATGCTCAAAGAGCAGTAAGTAAAACAAAAACAAACAAAACAAAAACCTAAAAAAAACCCCTTCGTATTTTGTTTGGGTTTTTTTTCATCAACTCATGATTTTGAGACCAGTCCCACAGCTTTGGAGGTCAGTTGCACTGTGAGCCTAGTCCAAGGTTGAGACCTTTGTGTGTGATGCCATGACAGTCAGAATCCAACTGGTCTTGTCTGGGCAAAAAACTGGACCTCGACACTACTCCTGAAGCAATGAGAGTCTATTCACTGGGCGAGAAGCTGTTCAACAGAATAAATACGGGGGTTTTGTGCCTTTGTTCTGATAACAGGATCAGCTGTACTGCTTTACCCAATTACCCAGGGATGTCATGGGAGATGATTTTTTGGACCTTAGTTTTCCCACTGGATGAGCGTAACGTCATCACTTTGAATAGAAAATAGATCTAGATGTAAACAGCAGAGAAAGACAGCTGCCCCTTCTAATGTCTTGGGGGATTTTGTGTTTTGCAGGAGATGCACGGGTGAGAAGTCAGACAGGGGTTCTCTCTGAGCGCCGCGGCTCCTACCCATTTATAGACTTCCGTCTTCTTAACAGTAAGTGCAACCCTTCCTTCAGGTCTGTATTTAAAAAAAAATAAATAAACATCTGTATTGAAAGTATACAAACCAAAGTATCTCATTTCATACATATCTATAGTTCAGCTGTCTTCATGCAGTCAGCATTGATAATTCTATTATTTCCACCCAGTGTTTGGCTGTGAAATGTTTTGATTGTATAAATACTGACCATAATGCTGAGTCTGTCAAGTAAATACAGTAGTGCCATGGGGTGTGCTGGGCGGGGGCTGAGGGTGCTTCAGAATTAAAAAGATAAACCTCTGTGTCCTTTAGCCTCTTAGCCAACAGTTGGAACAGATTTATGTGAGTCTGTTATCCGGTCATATAGAATTGGCACAGAAGGGGAGCATGTGACAGCACTGACCAGTGGTTTACAATAACATTAATTTTTCCAACAATTGGAACCCAATCCAAAGCCCCATGGAGTCTTCTCATTGACGTCAATGGATTTTGGGTCAGGCCAGCAGTGAACATCTGTTAAAAATAATCCTAACCTCATTTTGATTGAAGTTATTTCGCCACTGTTGTAAATAAAGGAGGGCAAATCTAAAAGAAAAAAAAATAAATCAAGATCCTGTTAATTTTTTCACCTCACGGATTCTCTATACAGATGCAGACACATTAGCGAGTGTGTAAAAAATAAAATAAGATAAAATAAAATAAAATAAATAACATAAAGAGAACTCTTAGTCTTGAGCCCTGTGGCATTCAGTCTGGATGCTGTGTTAACTCCAGTGTTCAGACACAGGCAGATCTGGATGTGCCCTTGTGTAGTGCACAGACCACTTCGTCTAACCTGTGAAACAAAAGTTATTCACTGTCTTCATTAAAACAGACTGAAACTCTGATATTTTGTTTAGCGATGACACTTTTAAGCTTCTAGTGATTATGCTTTTCATGAAAAAGCAATTATCAAACCACAGTTTTACATCTCCTTTTTGTAACTGCTTGCCCGAGTGCCTGGGGAAGGGGAAGGGACATAGGTGGCAGGGATGGGGGGAAGAAGCCCAGCCGCAAAGGGTGAGGTCTGGCTAGGAGTCAGGAGAAAAGAGGGGCTAATAGGAAGGGGAGGACCCTCAGCTCTGATCGGTTGCATTCGCCCAAGCTGGCAAAGTTACTGCTGTCTGGCAAAGTGTTTGCTTTCAGTCTTGCTAATAAAAGGTATTTTCTAGGTCATAAGTCCATTGGAGTGTTTGCTATGGCTGAGTTTTTAGTGTATTTACTGCTTTCTGCCTAGGCAGTGGTGTTGGCTTATTTTTTCAGTGCAAAATTAAGTGAGATTTCTAGGCAGTTGACTACTAATTTTGTAGTTGGCAAGTGCACTGGGTCTGGCTCACTTGGTGACCTACAGGTATATGAAGATGCTCGGTGTCAGAGCACGCAGACGTGTTTTGCCAAGAAGTAAACAGACTTTTATATTATTTGCTCATATACGAATGTCAAATCCCTTTCTGCTGTGCATAGCATATAATGTGTACCATATAAGCAGCAAAAACCATGGTGCTGCACATCCTATCAAAAAGAAACGTGTAAATGTCACTACTGCACTTTTTTGAAAAGTGCCTAACTAATACTCACAGTAAAATTTTGGCACCATATTATATTTGTTTGGGGGCAGTAACTGACAGGCAACAACTGTATACTGAAAGCTGTTACAGTAAGGGAGGGCTGAACGAGAGAAAATTTTATGGTAAATATCCTCAAATGTTACAAGAAATGCGTTATAAACATTACTCTAGCTTCTCAATAATTCAGACAAACTGAGCTTAAACAGTTGTTCCCTCTACCATCTGAAATATTATTCCAAATAACAGTACCACCCTTGTTTTAAAGTAAGGGAAAACACTGAAGCTCATTCTTGAACAGAGTTGACATTCATTTTGAAAATTGACATTTAAAAAAACGTTCAGGGCTTTGCTATTTAATGTCAGACTAAAGGTTACTTAAATGTAACTTTTTAAACATGCTTACAGATTCAGCCAAAACTGGTGGATTTTTCCCTACTATGGCTGTTAAGGGTTAACACCGAGTAGACCGTATCTTTTGTTTTTTCTGGAGTCCTGCAGTAAAGTCACTGTGTAACTTAAGACACTGTTAAGTCTTTTGGGGTAGGAAAACTTCCTCTGAAAATGGGATCTTGTGTAGCCCTAATCAAAGCCAACTGGATTAATGTTAGCTTCTTGCTGTTTGAGCTAACGTCTGTGATGCTGTCTACACATTTCTCCAGTGCCTCTCTTCAATATATAGAAAGTTAGTGAGTGTTATTTCACTTTGTCAGTGCCAGCCTGTCAGGACTGTGAAGATTTTGCAGGATCCTTTCTGGAGGAGATGCAAGGCTTTAGCATCTTCCTGCCTAGTTGCAAGCTTACCTGGAGGGGTAGTTGCACTCGTGGGTTTTGGGACTCTTAACTTGATTCTGAAATACAAAATTGAAGGTAAAATATCCCCGTGGCACCAAGAACTCCACAGTACTGCATTGTGAGGAGTGTC
Source organism: Nyctibius grandis (assembly GCF_013368605.1). Classification (NCBI taxonomy): domain Eukaryota; kingdom Metazoa; phylum Chordata; class Aves; order Nyctibiiformes; family Nyctibiidae; genus Nyctibius; species Nyctibius grandis. The sequence continues at coordinate 65,475,567 of NC_090658.1, read as the reverse complement.
TGTTTGCCTCAGCTTCTTGAGTCAGTCCCTGCAACTTGGGGAGACCTGCATGACCAACCAGCTACTCGTTTGTGTTAATGCTATCGAGCCAGAAGCTTGGGGGAAAGATATGTAGCACATCCTTGCCCCGGGGAAGCAGGGGCTTTTTTTACCCCCCCAAAAAAATAAGCTGGACATGTCAGACCTGAGGCTCCACGTTCACTAGGGTGCTTAGGAACAAATATTCAGACTTTACAAACTCCTAACCTAAAAGAACAAGTTGTTTTGGACAGCCCTATAGGTTTATAGGAAAATGAGGAAAGAGGTTCTTCTTCGTGCAAATAAGGCATTCCTTAAAATGGAAGCAGTGGAATTAAAAAACACTTTTAGCATTAGAAACTTATTTTCCTGAAGGAGTAATGGGATGGAATAGGCAAGTGTTAGGTGCCATTGAGCAGCTGAATACAATGTATAAATGATGTAAGCTTGATTCCAAAGCATACCTCAGAAATTTGAGGAAAATTTGACTCTGAGCTCAGTAGCTCTAGCTTGTAACTGAACCTAACACAGGCTGAAATTAATGATGGCAGTTTATTGGCACTTCTGCATTTCTGTGAATTAAATGAACCTTTTTGTGTTCACAGGACAGAGAAGAAGTTAAACTGAATATGTGCAGTGTAATAATTTAGAATTTGAAAAACTTCTGCAGTGAAAATTAACTTGATCCAATTTTCCTTTAAGCAAAGCATAATTTGGATTTGAGAAATAAAAGACCGTAGGGTAAGGCAGCAATAATTTATTTCTCTGATTGACGAAGTTGCTCAGTGAGTTATTGAACCAGATCCCTCCACTGACTAATACGCGTTGATTAAAATAGATTTCATTATCCCATGATGAGTTCTGCTGGTGACTGTGATGGTACATTTCTTCATTGCATTAACCAAAAGTTTGAGGGAATTCCTTGTGACAAATCTGGAACTGTAGGTAGGCATGCAGCAATAACCAAGCAGACCTCACCCTGTTCCAATTATATTAGATACTTTGTTTTATTGCCAGATGAAATTAAGTAGAGTAACACAATAACATAGTTCATATCTGAGATGAGTAACTTTTTATTTACAAATTCGCTTGTCCAGCTTTAAGTCATAAGACAAGGACATTCTTAAGACTTAAACAGTGGTTCTCCATTTCTCATCTTGTTTATGCTAAGCTTTTCTCTGGACTGAATTTTTGCTTCCAAATGACAAAATTATTAGCCTCTAATTGACTATATTTAAATATGTCTATCATGGAGGAATAGAATTTAAATTGTTTCTGCTTGCATTTTTAACTTTTCCTGAAAAGTTCTCCATTAGGGACACTTTGTTTTTGTCACAGTATCAGTCATAGCGTTGCTTTTGTTATCTTGCATCCACTTGTTTTCAGTAAGCCATCCACAGTGTCTGATAGAATTCACTTCTCTGCATGTTGATCTAGGAGGGATAACAAGGAAAGGGAAAGGACGTAGTATCGAAGTGGAGTCTCTGTACCGAAACGGTGTTACCCAGAGAGATTTCTGTTTCCTTACACCTTGAACAACAGGAACAGAGTGGGATCTGAGAATATCTAAAAGGTCAAAACATGTCTGTAGACACTGCAAAGGTATGTCTGTGTATTACCTAGCATCTTGGTATTGTCATGCAGGCAGAAGCTGAGTCCAAAAGAACACCACCTGCTTTAAGTTTAGCTTAGCAAATTAAGTTAGTATAGATGATGTAGTGCTAGTACCAGATGGTGACAAACAATGATAGTAGGTACTATTCAGTCTCACTCCTTGATTCGCTTGTCTGATCTGGGTCAAGCAAAATCCTCTGGTTTTCAGTTTGTTTGGAATAAAGTGATGCTTTGCAGGCATGTGATGAAGTAGGTACTGCAGAAATGAAAAGTATTGTCAGGGTTAGTAAGGGAAGATATGAACTCATGAAAAAATCTCTATCTCAAAGAACCCAAGTCTGTGGATGTTTGAATCTGTGGTTTCTGCCTGTCCACAGAAGGGTCCATTTGCAAAATTTACATTCATTTTGGTTTTGGATTTTGAACAACTCCAGGACTTTCAGGTAGGGCCCATCTCCAGGGAAAATAAAATTTAACCACAGCCACCAACCCAAAACTGAACCATCAAGTAACCTGAACCCAAATGAGTGAGGTTAAAAAGAGTTCGGTTAACTGTCTTGTTTTGTTGTTTCTTTTTTTGGCTAGAAAAAGAAGTGGGAGTGAGAGATGCCTTTTTAGATATTTCTGACCCAGGTTAAATTAGGACACTAGAAGTCTTGTGAGGAAGTTTCAAGAGCTGATTGCATTACTCGTATCCCAAGCCAGCCTGTGGAGATGAGTCCAAAGTTCCAGATGGTTATTAAATTAGAAAGGGAGCAATCTTATGAGGTCTGCATCGTTTCTACATAATACCTCCCTTAGTTCCACATGGATAAGCACATCCAAAAGATACTCATCAACATCCCAAAGGCACGCAGGCTTCTTAATCTGGTTAGCTTGTGCCTGGTTTGAATGGGAAGAACATATCCAGGACTGAAGCCTGTGGCCTTGCTTTCAGTTTCCTATTAAAGGAGAAGGAACTGGGATTCTCTTAGTAACATTTCAGCACGAAGATTGTTCTGTTTTCTAGTAACACTTCACTATATTCAAAAATTCTTCCTGTCATTGGAAGTCAGTCTGGTTCCCCCTTTTCATCAAATAACAGCAAGTTCTTTTGGGTCGGGGTGTTGTTTGCATTTTTAAGTGTTTTTAAATTTTGCAGATAACAACTCTTAACAACAAGGTAGATTGAAAAGTGTATTCTACTTCCTGCCATTCATGCTCCTTGTTTAGCTTTTACGCTACATTTGTAGAAAATGAAAGCCAGAATGTAAAACTGATTGATGCCCGTGCCCTCATATGCTAACAAAATGCAGCCATTTGGGTTATGAATGCTTCAGAACTCATGAGAGCAAACAGAGCAAACAAAAAACTAAATGTGCTTCACACACAAAGTCTTAGTGTACACCGACCTGATTATACAGGTTTGTAACTTACTTTTTTAATACAGATTTGGGATTCAGTTCAAATGAGAATGTCCCTTTAAAAGTTTCCAAATGATGTGTGACCATTCTGCCACCCCACCTTATTTTCCCTGATTAGAAAAGGGAAAGGGTGTACTGATGATAACACTGAGGATACTTTCCAAATGACCAGAGGAAAAGAAAGAACAAGGAGAAGGGATCATTAAGATGATAAATGGAAGTTGGGTTTGCTGTTATTACAGGTTATGTTGCTTTTTCTCAAGGGGAGTGAAGGGGGAGGGGATGTACCATTTCCTGTTACAGAAACTATAATCAGCTATAGAACATTTGCAGTTTTAGGAAAAATGGTCCTGACTGTGCTACTGTACAAAGATTTAACTGGCAAAGTGAAGGTTCATATTGAAATTATAAGGACTTTGTGGCAAAACGGAACACAACATGCCGTTTCCTAAGAACTTGCAGGAGACTTAATAAAAGGTGCCAAAATGTTTGTTTGCATAATGATTGATGACCCCAATAAAGGCTGCAAAATGTGAAGAGAAACACATCTAAATTCATCTTAAATTTGGACTTAATCTATTCCTCTTCCTGTTATTAAGGCTAATATTCTGTTACCTAGCTGGTCTTTGAAACCCTAGTTTCTCCCGAACTTGGTGTAATGGGATAATTCAGTATATAAGTAGGATAGTCTGCATAATTCTTAAATTCTGTAGTCTCTTTCAAACAGTATCAAAAGGAACGTATTTTGGGATGGGGGAGGGAAACTGTGTCTTCAAGTGTTCTTTAAGATGCCAACAGCTGTGCAGGAACTTTATGATTTGGAAACTGAGCTGTTAGAAGCCACCGTCACCTCAGCTGATGTTCAAAGAAGAGGAAACCCCACAGTAAGCTGACCCAGAAAGTTGGTGTCCCAGAACCTCTCACTTTTCATTAACTACGTTAGCCAAAGAAGCATCTCTTCTGTAAACAGGGCTCTGCATTGATTTTGTGCACTTGTGCAGGTTGTTGAGGGATGTAATCTTGACTCAAAGTGGAAAATTTTAAGGATCGTTTGTTTTACTTCTAATTTTCTGCTTTTCTCCGATGTATTCAGAGTCCCTCTCTCTTTCTCACAGCCTATTCCTGATTGAAAAAACATGTTTACCCATTTAAAGAGAAATAATACAGTTGTAACCCATATGAACAATGACAGCTAACAGAAAGCACTTGACCTCTAAAACTGAGTTTTATCAAAAGTCAAGGAACAAAGACTTTTTCAGACATCAGAGAAGCAACTAAAAACAAAATGTTTGTAACACAACCTTTTTGGATTCCCATATAGTTTGAGGAAGTGTCATGAGGATTTCTACATTTACAATATTTCAGTACAACACTTGTTTACCTGTAGATATGATATAGTGCAAGGTGTTCATCTCTTCTTAGTTGCGGTGACCAGTGTATATTCAGATGATAAAATTGACACAATCTTACTATTTTTGAATCAAACCTGTTTGTCAGTTTCTCACACCAGCTGCAGACTATTGAGAAGTTCAGCTGGGATATTCATCTGAGCTTCTTGGTCCTTCTACACTAGACTGAAAGCTTTCAAGCGACAATCCTTTTACATAGGTTTCTGGTGCTTTGTGCGTTTTCTCAGGCCTTTCCTCAAAACTGCGATGTTTCCTTTCCGAAGGGTTTTTGGACTGGAAGGTGCAAGGTAATGGGAAATCCTAGACAATGCAGAGAGAAGAGGTTATCTGTTCTTCTAGTTTACCAGTGCCTTCTCCAAAATTCAAATTGGAAATACTAAGTAAGTTTGGAACTATTTTTAGATTACCTGTGTTAGTTTAGCTATCCCTACTTGTGCTGCTGTTGTCTTTTGGATAATATGATAAATCCATAATGTAAGAAGATATTAAGAAGGCACGGCATTTTTTTTCTATCATCAGTGCTATGCACTGTTCTTCATAAGAAAAATGTAGCAACCAAGTCATGCAATGAATATGCCAAACAAGATTTCAGTAAAGGTGATCTAAATGCCTGGCATGATTTGACACACAAAAAAATGGACAAAACCAATTATTCCTCATAAGTCAATTACATATCTCTTGGCCTCTCAAATACAAGCATTCTAATCAGCTGTCAAGCCAGGAACCAGTGCAAGAAATTACCTCCATAATGTATAGGACCAGAGAAAAATTGTTTCCCAGAGTCCTCACTGTTTGCAAACTGTGTGGGCAGTAAATTGCAGGTCTGATCCTCTCACCTTATCTTCCAGATATTCCAGCACTTTTCTAGAGCACTGGCTGCATACAGAATGTCTTTGCATCCTCGGGAGAGGGGAAAAGGTATTATAAACCATATGAGTCAAAGGCAGGTGCTTGAGGTCCTGATGTATTCTGCATCCTTTTGGAAAGAAGAGGAAAAACATTTTCTGCTTCTGATTCAGTTGACTTTTGAAAATTAATAAACCTGTTGTTACCCACTCATGCTGCTGGGTGACCTGCTTTTATTGTACACTGAGGTGCAATAAAATAAAAAAAAAAGGCGATACTGTGAAGGAAAACTCAGAAGCCTTATTTGAATGCAAAACCAAGTTTGTTTATTTTGAAAGAACAATAACAATGTAATGAATGTCTGGTGCAGAGTTAAGTACATCCTTGTCCAAATTTGATTTATGTGATTGTTTCTGGATGTTAACTCAGCCATTGTTAACATAACCTCCATCATTTTTATATCATGCTGCCTGTGGGCACATGCTAGCACAGCAATGTGAAAGAAATCTGAAAGAAAACTGGTAGCAATTCCTAGTGCAGGAAACCTCTTTCCCTGAAATAACAGAGGCTGGAGTGTAGTGAGCTGTAGATCATGTTAAGGCGAGCAGATCTGTGTAACTGGAGGAACTTTGTTAGGAGAGAGAAGGCAACCATTGATTCCTGTAGCTTATTAACCTCTTGAGGGCCACGTGCAGTATCCAGACATCATCCATGGTCTGATAGCGTGTATATGTGATGTGGATATCAAATGACCCAAGGAAAAATGCAGCCACTTTTGCTGCCTGCTGAAATGCATCAGGAGATATGCTGTGAGCTCAGGCTGCCTGTGTTTTTGAAGGCAGAAGTTAAGCTTTGTGAGGAATGCTTATATGGACGCTTCTGTAAATGTGTATGTATTTCATACAATATGTGTATGTGTATGTAATTCATAGAATAACTTTGTTCAGTATACAAAGAAGGGATTCTCCAACCACTGTGCTAGGCAGTAACTCCACAGGATATGAGAACGTGCATCTTTTAAGAGATACAGATGATGCCTTTTTAGGTAAACAGAACATTCAGAAGTTACCACAATGATTGACGATAAACACAATTCTCAAGGGAATTTTTATGGGTATAAACAAAAGACATTCTTTTTTGTCTTTCACATTCATTTCAAAATTGCACATAATTACTAAATCCTTCCCATGTGAGACTTGTAGCTTGTGTTCTTTAACTAGATAATATAGCGTATGTTTTAGTACCCATAGTTCCATGATTGACGTTCAGTGATATCTGCAATGATATTTTTGGTTCATTTACTTGTAATTCAATTTAACCTAATTAGAAATAGCTATCAATAACTCTTTATGTTTCAAAAAGTCATTATATGACTTACATCAGGTGTCATCATCAAAATTTTATATTTACAATTTAAATTGAAATTTACAGTTGTCAATAAAGAAGTGGTATGTTCAGTGTATTACTGTAAGTCATTCATATAAACCTTTAATTTAATCTTAAAACTGCCTCTTGATTTTGTGTCAGCTGGTGGATCCCATATGCAAGGCATGGCTCTTCGCTGCTGGGAGATTCAGGTGCAACTGCTCAGTTGAGGACAGAACTTGAGCATTCACTCTCATCTGCTTCACCTTTTGGTCGTCTTTTTTAATCGTCCTTTTCTCTCAACTTCATGTGGCTGTGCTTTTCTTTTTTGTTTGACACTGATCTTGAGAGGGGAGAGAGAAAATGCTGATGAGATTATAATAGTATGGGATGTGCTGTGCTCAGAGAGGGGCAGAGTCTTAGTCCAATTTTATGCAAGACTCCATCATAATAAGGTACATTATTGTGGATGGCATAGTAAACTGTTAAGGGTCATAGCAATTGATTCATAGACAAACTAGTTATTACTGAAATGACCCAAAGGATGTGATTTTAACATTATATCCTTTAAGTCAACATCCAGAGTTTGCATGTGGATAGACTGCAGTGTGGGATTCAGGCTGTTCCATCCTACCATTCTTTATCAGTGTTATGAACTCCTTCCCTTATGAATGAAAATACAGGGCAATAGATTATTGTGGGTAATCTTTTTGGCATAATATATTGTAATACAGTGCTCATCTGAAGCAGCAAGTCATGTTTCAGAGGCGCTGTCTGCCGATGATTAAATTTCACTTGAGACCCATGACAACCACACGGAGCAATGTGACAAAGCAGTGGCAACAAGTTTGATGGTTCAATTCAGAAAATACATTTCACAATAAGAAATTGCTTATTTCAACCTGATGTGTTTGTGGTTTGGTAAGTATTGTTTGTGCCACTGAAATAATCTGGTAATCCAAAGGATAAAATAATCACTTCTTCATAATCCAATGTACGGCTGGTTGTTGGGACTGGGGCCAAACCTTCACCTTCAGATCATCCACGGGAACTCTACATGTGAGTTTTAAAGACAGTTTAGGGGAACATAGGTGGTAATTTCACCTGTCTTTAATTGAAAAAAACAGATGTTAACTTAGATAAAAATTTGTTGGAGCAGCTACTCATTTTTAATGTACAAAAGGGAAGCTTTGTGTACTTTAAAATTTAAACTTGTTACCTGAAAGCAGTGACCGTTTGGGGGCAAAGATGGAATTAGGAAAGTTGGGAAGTCAAGAAACAGCTGACAAAAGTTTAAAAACTGAATTAATTTTGAGTGTGTTTTGTTATCCAGGAATTAAACTGAATGGCAGCCACTTCTTAGCAGCACTATATAAATGAAATGTGAAAACAAGTCTACCAGTTCCTCCACATGTCACTGCCACTGGGTAACTGTTAGCACCTACATTAGTCAATCCTTCAACAGGCTGTGAAATTGTTCCAGCTTTTAATATGTGCGAGAGAATTAAGGCAGGTGATGGCATATCATAAATTAAAATCTAACCTTCAGGCTGGTACAGTAGTGACATTGTTACTGTTTGCATTCTTGAAAACACATGGCTTGTCAAGTTGCAATAAAATTATTTTGTGCTTTTATATTATTAAAACTCGGTGGGGTCTTTGGACTGCCCACGAGAAGTATGAGACTTACAGGTCTAAGAGAATACATAAATTATTGATACTCAGTATGTAAGTATGCTTTTTTGGTTGTTACTGACTTTGTGTCACTCAATAGCTGTTGGTTTACTTAAGGAAGAAATTTGCTACAGGAGGTGCTCACACAGCTGCTGTTGGAGAAATCAAATACTGAACCATCTATGATCCAAAAAACCCTTAATGACTTCTCTGAAAAACCTCCTAGAATAATGATACTCATAAAAACAGCATGCAAAGTCATATTTTAATTTCACAGCAGAACAAACGCTCAGCATTTTTGCGTAAAAAGAAACAGCAGAATAGAGAGAGTCATCTTCAGTCCATGGATATTTTTCCTGAGCTCTTATTTAAACCCAAAATCCAGTGAATTGCTATGCAGCTTCTTATCTCAAGCAATCATTACTGTTCTCCGCAAGGAGTGCTTAATCTTCAGTTTCTTACAAGGTTCCTCTTATGAATAAAACTGTGTTGAATCTTACTACCTTCAAACAACCGTCCAGTTTGTCTTCCCTTTTTCCAAAACTTACACCAGACTGCATATTGAAAACATCACAGCTGTACGTGAGGTTCTTTTAAAAGTTCAGATGGAATTTCCTAAGTCATTATCAGTTTTAGGAAGCCTGCATTAATATGAATAATTTCTTGCTAACAATAAGGTAATTTAATTACTCTAATTACTGACTTAATCACTGTATAAAAACTGCCTTGGTTTTTGTGTCACATTTAGCCCTATATGAAAATCTCCTAATACAGCATTAGAGAATTAGAATTATCCTGGTACTGAGTGAAAAGAACATATTCTGTTGTGTAACCAGAAATGCATATATTGCCTGAATATACTTGCTTTCCTAATTGTATAACTAAAATATTTTCTTCATTTATAAATTGCCTTATTATGCTGGAAGGACAACAGACAATACAATAGGATTATTAACCTAGTCTTACTTCTTTCTCTCTTTTCTCTCATTTTCCAAAAGTGGGACATACATTTGTGCTTTCAAACTGTATTTTGAGGTCTCTTTTGGTGTCACTGTTTTGGTTTTATGTCCAAGATCACATTGTATGCTAGTGCTATGCAATTTTAATATATTCCAGTGACACTCCTGTGAGGTAGCAAGGTAACACTATTTTCAATTGTATAGGTAAGGAACAGAGGCACAGAAGGGTAAGAGCAGCTTTCCCGTACCTAACCCTGCCTAGCCATTTAGGGTCCCTGTAGACATCTACAGTTAGGTGATGTATCACCCCCCTCAGTGACTTAGTCTGTAGTACGTTAAAGTCTGTGGAGGGCAGCATACTGAACTCAGATGTTCCAAGTCCTACGTTAGCACTCGAATTACTGGAATGTATTTCCTTTCTGAAATAAACAAATATATTATGCTGAAGTAAAGGGATTTCAATGCTACTCCTTCATGTGGATTGGCCAGAAGCATGAACTTTGTGATTTTTGTATAACTGTTTTAAAGTTTTTGCTATTTCTCTTATTAAATAATTGAGAATGTCATGCTTCATCCTGGGTTTCATGGTTTCTGTACTGATTGCTTTTCACAGATACTACACTCTCAGGGGAAATTGGCACCAAGAAAAAAGTGAAAAGACTGTTAAGTTTCCAGAGGTATTTCCATGCATCCCGGTTACTGCGTGGAATTGTACCACAAGCCTCTCTGTACTTACTGGATGAGGACTACCTTGGACAAGCAAGGGTAAGATGGGGTCTCCAGATCTCCTTTTCTTTTAATAATATTCCAGAGAGTGTCAGTTTTGTTTCAGTGTTCAAATAAACAGATGTATGGCTGATCTTTCTTAAGTGATGCACAGAATCACAGAATCACAGAATCAGAGAATGTTAGGGATTGGAAGGGACCTCGAAAGATCATCTAGTCCAATCCCCCTGCCGGGGCAGGATTGCCTAGACCATATCACACAGGAACGCGTCCAGGCGTGTTTTGAATGTCTCCAGAGAAGGAGACTCCACAATCTCTCTGGGCAGCCTGTTCCAGTGTTCGGTCACCCTCACCGTAAGGAAGTTTTTCCTCATATTTAAGTGGAACCTCCTGTGTTCCAGCTTGCACCCATTGCCCCTTGTCCTGTCAAGGGATGTCACTGAGAAGAGCCTGGCTCCATCCTCATGACACTTGCCCTTTCCATATTTAGAAACATTAATGAGGTCACCCCTCAGTCTCCTCTTCTCCAAGCTAAAGAGACCCAGCTCCCTCAGCCTCTCCTCATAAGGGAGATGTTCCACTCCCTTAATCATCTTTGTGGCTCTGCGCTGGACTCTCTCTAGCAGTTCCCTGTCCTTTTTGAACTGAGGGGCGCAGAACTGGACACAATACTCCAGATGCGGCCTCACCAGGGCAGAGTAGAGGGGGAGGAGAACCTCTCTTGACCTGCTAACCACACCCCTTCTAATACACCCCAGGATGCCATTGGCCTTCTTGGCCACAAGGGCACACTGCTGGCTCATGGTCATCCTGCTGTCCACTAGGACCCCCAGGTCCCTTTCCCCTACGCTGCTCTCCAACAGGTCTGCCCCCAACTTGTACTGGTACATGGGGTTGTTCTTGCCCAGATGCAGGACTCTACACTTGCCCTTGTTATATTTCATTAAATTTCTCCCCGCCCAACTCTCCAGCCTGTCCAGGTCTCTCTGAATGGCTGCGTAGCCTTCCGGTGTGTCAGCCACTCCTCCCAGTTTTGTGTCATCAGCGAACTTGCTGACAGCGCACTCTAATCCCTCATCCAAGTCATTAATGAATATATTGAATAGAACTGGTCCCAGTACCGACCCTTGCGGGACTCCACTAGACACAGACCTCCAACTGGACTCTGTCCCATTGACCACCACTCTCTGGCTTCTTTCCTTCAGCCAGTTCACAATCCACCTCACTACCCGATCATCCAGACCACACTTCCTCAGTTTAGCTGCGAGGATGCTGTGGGAGACCGTGTCAAACGCTTTACTGAAATCGAGATAGACCACATCCACAGCTTTACCACCATCTATCACCGGGTAACATCCTCATAAAAGGCTATCAAGTTGGTTGAGCATGACTTCCCCTTGGTGAAGCCATGCTGAGTGCCCCTAATGATCCCCCTATCCTTGATGTGCCTAGAGACAGCACCAAGGACAAGTTGTTCCATCACCTTTCCGGGGATGGAGGTGAGGCTGACCGGTCTATAGTTACCCGGGTCCTCCTTCTTGCCCTTTTTGAAGACTGGAGTGACATTTGCTTTCCTCCAGTCCTCAGGCACCTCTCCCGTTGCCCACGACTTAGCAAAGATGATGGAGAGTGGCCTAGCAATGACTTCCGCCAGCTCCCTCAGCACCCGCGGGTGCATCCCATCAGGGCCCATGGATTTATGGACGTCCAGATTGCTTAATTGGTCCCTGACCCAGCCCTCATCTACCAAGGCAGATTCCTCCTCTATCCTGACTTCTTCTGAGGCCTCAGGGGTCCGGGGCTCCTCAGGACAGCCTCCAACAGTATAGACAGAGGCAAAGAAGGCATTCAGTAACTCCGCCTTCTTTTTATCCTCTGTCTCCAGGGCCCCCACCTCATTCATCAGTGGGCCTACATTGCCTCTAGTGTTGGCTTTACCTGCAATGTATTTGAAGAAGCCCTTTCTCTTGTCCTTGACCTCTCTTGCAAGGTTTAATTCCAAGGAGGCCTTAGCTTTCCTAGTTGCCTCCCTACATCCTCTGACAACAGACTTATACTCCTCCCAAGTGGCCAGCCCCTCCTTCCATGATCTGTACACCCTCTTCTTCCACTTGAGTTTGCCCAGCAGTTCCCTGTTTAACCATGCAGGTCTCCTGGAACCCTTCCTTGACTTCCTACTTGTTGGGATGCTCTGATCTTGAGCTCGGAAGAAGCAGTCCTTGAATGCTAACCAACTATCTTGAGCCCCCTTACCTTCTAGTACCCTGTCCCATGGGATTTCCCCTAGCAATTGCTTGAAAAGGCCAAAGTTGGCCCTCCTGAAGTCCAGGGTTGTGATTCTGCTAGCTATTCTGTTCCTGCCACATGAGATCCTGAACTCTACCATCTCATGGTCACTACAACCAAGGCTGCCCTCAACCTTCACCTCTTCAACCAGACCCTCCTTGTTAGTGAGGATAAGATCCAGCAGCGCTCCTCTCCTAGTTGGCTCATGCACGTTACTTGCCTGCCTCACAGCAAAGACTGTCCTTTTCCTCTTTTACGGTTACAGCTTTAAAGCCTTAGTCTCAAAGCAACAAGAAAATGTCTACACTATTCGGCATTTTCAGATTCTGTCAACTGAAATTATAATCTGGCTTTATTAAAGGATGAAGGATCCCTGACTGAGTTATTGATTTAAGTAAGTGCAGCCTCAACACAGGATTTAGTTCATCCTCTTGAAAAAAGACAGCTGCCTCTCAGCTGGTATGGAGCAGTTATTAGGCAACCCACAATAGCTCTCCGTAATGGCAAAGGCTGGGAAACAGGGAACGTTCACTGCAAAGAACTTCACAATAATCAAAATATAATTCTCTTATTTTGCATCTCTTATACTTGCTTTGAATGATATTTTCTAACAAAATTTGCACAACTGATGGCATTGGGATTATGTGCCTAGGCAATTTTTATTCTCTGCAAGAGCAGATTATGTGCCAACCATTAGAAAGTAATTAAGAATCCAGAACTGGTTTGAATATAGACTAAGCAATGGGAGTGAACGCACATTTCCTTCACACATATGCCATTGTAGGTCATACAGTTAGTCCAGACTCAGTCTCTTGACTGAACTGATGTAGCTGTAAAAACACTGTATACGGTGGTAATGATGGCTTCTTCAGCATGGCTGAGTGGGCTTCACAGAAGCACTGTATCTAAGTTTATAAAAGCTGTTCCTGTGTATTAGTTTATTTAGTAAAATGTAATTCATATTCACCATGAGAGCTAAGATTGTGTTTTGCTGTAATAAAAACCTAAGAGAATTTGTACCGAAATGATTTTGGGACATGAATGAACAACAAAAAAGTTGAGCAGAAAAAGGGAATATTTTCATAATATTTTGTTTTATATTATTCCATATTTTGAGCTCCATTTAGAAGGTATTTTAGCGTCAAGCTCAAAACCTCCTCAGTTAAAAGTGCAAGTCATATTTTATGCAGTACAGCTAGATTTGGTTCCTGATGTCTGATATTTCAAATACATCTCTATAGCTTTCCTGAAAAAAACTTTAAAGCTGCAGCAGCCAATCTGTGATTGATTAATGTGGAGTAATAATATAAATCTGCTTTACAGTTTGACATACCAGTCATTTGCCTTTTCATATTTTTTTTTTGTAGCATATGCTATCCAAAGTGGGAATGTGGGATTTTGACATTTTCTTGTTTGACCGCTTGACAAATGGTAAGTAATTTTTAAAACATTTTTATTTTAATATCTCTCATATATGACTATTCTAAAAATCCCTAATTAATTGCTAAACGTTTCCAGTTTAGATTACTGAATGCAATTGGACACAGTCAGCTTCTCTTAAAATCATATCCTTGAACATTTTCGGGCTTTTCCCAGAATGTTCACAACTATAGGATAATGATTAAAGTGTGTTTTTGTATTAATCTAATCTGCTACATTTGTTATGGTCACCTTTTCAAGGAGGTGTTTCACTTTCCTTTACTTGGGAAATTCCAAAGGTACTTTAAATGTACCTATTAGATACATTGGTCGACAAGTCTAGACCTCCATAATCGATTTCTGTCATCATCAACATGAAATACCTTTAACTGAAGATACCCTTGCTTCTGCTTAGCAGCAAAAATTAGGAAATTCATTAAGACAGTAAAAATCTGTGAAATGTTTTGACTAAATATATGCCTGTAACATCACACCCCCCCCCAATGTCTAGGCAATACCTCTTGCTCAGGTAACTGCTGAAGAGGGTCACAATCACACCTTTCTCCTTTCGGTATCGCTCATAGGAATGAGATCCCTCATTCTTCACCCCCAATCTAATTAGGTTTGGCTGGGGCAGAAGGTGTAGAAAAAAGTTGGTTTAGAGGGTAATTCAGCTGAGTGGCTGGCAGTGAAGAGTGGAAAGGACTGCAAGTGGCAAGGGAAGCAAAGGCATAATTCTTCTAAATTACCTTTCTGCGCCCCTGCTTAGTAGTTAAGGCCAAATAAGTTTCCATGTCCTCTTCGTACATATATTTATTTTATTTCCTGAGTCACATTAAATGAGAAAAGACTCCCTTCAACCATGGTTTATATGTTGTATGAGTTGGTTGGCTTGGAGGGTTTTTCCTAACTTTTCTGGAAACATTGCTACTGAATAATTCAGTGCAAACTTCTTAAAATACTGTGTGTATGTATAGTTGATCGTATAATACTAGTTAGGCTCAATTTTGCCAATGAAGTTCCCAATATTGGATTCACAGTAAGGCCAGTGTAACGTTACAGTAGGACTTGAGACCATAAATGCTGCAACTCATTTTTTCCTGTCTGCATCATCATTAAGAGATGCAATTGTAGTTCAGCTAGGTATGTGGGTCAATTACATGTTTGTACAGCCATGTGTAAAATAAAAAATGTAATTACAAACTGCTGATTTTTCAGTAATTAATTAATTAGTACAGTATGGCTAACTGGAATGGCAGAAAAGCCATTCTCCTTTCTGTCATTTACCTGGAGGTAGACCTGGGCTGTGAAGATGATGTGGTCCTCAAGCCTGTCAAAAGATTTCCAGTTAAAACCATGTCAATTCGCCCTCTGTGTCATGTTGAAACAGCAAAAGTGACTTTATGGCACTTAGACGCAAGAAATGGCACTCCACTGGTGCAGCTGTATCATCAAATCTTGATTTTATATAGGAGTAATTCATATAAGCTACTTCTGAGTATATAAGTGTCATCTAAGCTCATATGATAGGAGCTAAGGTGATAGGAGATGAATAATAGTTAGGAAATTACAAAGATTTTTAGTCTTGCTTGGTTTGTAACTACATGTTAAGGGAATCTAAGAGTTGTTCCTTTCTGATTTTAGGAAACAGTCTCGTAACACTGCTTTGTCACCTCTTCAATGTGCATGGACTTATTCACCATTTCCAGTTAGATATGGTTACATTACACAGGTTTTTAGGTAAGTGCTCACCTCAAAGCCATCTTTAAATGCAGTTTACAGCTTAAGTAGGGCATCAGAGAAGGCAGTGGCTTGGTCTGTGTATCATGTGAAATCATGATGTTGTTGCAAATATTTCAGTAAAAGATTTATGTGATATATATTAGCATACAATTATACAGGCACTCAGGTCCTTGGTTCAGTACCTATTAAGTCAATGGGCTGACTTCAAGAGGCTCTGCTTTGGGCTGAAGCATCCCAGTACCACAATGGCACTGGTGATTAAAAAAAAAAATATGCCACGCAGAGATGTGGCCGGCCGAGCAGGCCCACACAGACAGACAGGCATTGCAGAACCTACCCATGCACAGCACAATTGTGGTGCACTGTCATTATTTTAGTGACTAATAGACCACTGAGACCCAGGGCAGTTAAAAGCTTGTGTGCAAAATTTAACAAATTATATCAAGCTGTCTGCACTGAATAGTGTTGATGAAAGCCCCTGCTGCTGTTACTGCCAACAGAAATATTAGCCCCATGCTGTCAGCGAACCAAAAGAAGGAATTGGCCAAAATCAATTACTTCTTGCATCATGTTTTGAATGCAGCTGAATGCCGGTTTGTTAAGCCGTCAGATGGGAGTTTCAAAGGCAAGGTCTCTTCTTTAAGACTGCGTAATTGTCACTTCTGGAAAGCGTTCCTCCGGTATGGAGACAGACAACATCTCCCTGCCATTTCTGACTCCTGCGGGCGGCCGTGAAGTGGACGCTCAGATAATTAGAGCGAGTGGCATTCGGGGTTTAAAGGCTTACCCACTGTAATTTCAAATGCTTGTGGAGCTGGAAACAAACTGAAGGCTAGGACTTTCTTTGGCGTTCCCCATGCTGGAGACGAGTGCCGTGGGAAATTTGCCCATTACCTTTCTGTTTGATTAATTTGATAGCGTCTAGGAGAGCGCTTTGGGCAAGATCACGTGCAGCTTCCACTGTTTGCGTGGCCTTGCCCTAAGACCACCTAACGGTGCAGGCACTGCTGCAAGGAACAGGCGAGCGTGGAGCACACATCTCGATGGTTTTCTGTGCGAGTGAAAGCTGAGAGTTAAAAGGTTGTCGCTCAGTCTTCCAGCTGGACCAGTTCCAGCACTGCGCACTAAAACAAGAGGGACAAGTATTTTAAAATGGACACATAGATGTGACTAAAATTATCACAGAAGATTTTGCTCCGAATACCCCAATGCTTTATCTTTTGATTCTCTGGCTGGAGGAGGTAGGAATGCCTTTGACCATTGCTAGTCACTCAAATAACAAATGATGCCAGGGTATCAGGGCCTCACCCCCTGCTGCTGTAAAATAGGTGGGACTGCCTTAATGACATTACTCCCCTATGACAGCAGCGTAAATAATTACACTCCGTTGTGGATAAATTTGCCTCTCTTCCTTATTTATTTTACTCCTGAATGAAAGCCTTCACTAAGGCAAGAAAGAGTTGATTTATGAACGAGACCCAGTATATCCCCTTGGGCCTCACAAATCCTTTCATGCATTTTTTTCTCTAAAGGTATCCCAATAAGAGCACCAGTCTAAGTAAGCTACAGATATTTGAAGAAACTCCTTGGGCAGCTGACTGTAAAACCTCAAATTGTATTTTAAATGCAGTTCCCACTTGTGGCCGTGGCATTCAGAGACAAAAGGATCTTTATTTTCTGTTTTGGTTCCCAGTTATGGTTCAAGAAGATTACCATAGCCAAAACCCGTACCACAATGCTGTCCACGCTGCTGATGTCACACAAGCTATGCACTGCTACCTGAGGGAGCCCAAGGTAATGACAAGCTTTCTCACTGATGTTGCTTTCAGATAATTCTCAATTTTTTTTCCCCAGGTTTGAAAAAAAAAACCCCAAAATATTTTTAGATACCAGAAAATGATTGCGTACTTGAAGTCAGCAACGAGGCAGTAAGAGAGTCAGCTACAGATTACAGATACTTTAAACAAGCTACTGGAGTCACTTGTCATCAGGCAGGCGACATATCACAGTGCTGTCGTATGAGTTTGGGCAAGTTTTACTGTGACCGTGTGTGCCAGCCATCTGCGAGTGGCTGCAGTCCTCCCAGCAAAGCCAGTAGAAGGCAGCGTGTGCCCGTGCCTCAGTCCCTTCGGGGCATAAGCCCCACACATCAATATTTCAAAATACCAAGTTTGGCAGTGCAACACCAGAAAAGGGGAAAACGTTCCCTTTGACTGGGTCTGTTGCAAGGGTGTCCTTGCAACGTGAGGGTGTGACGTTGCTTTGTGTGTTACTGGAAGGCACTGTGATACTGCAATGCTGAGCCACAGTGTAAGAATATAACTAATCTTTCCTGGCTTGAGTTAAATGAAGGGAAGTTCTGCTAGAATTAGCAAATTGTTAGACCAGAATATAGTAATGGTAAGTGGACACAGGAGCAGGCCCCAGCTTTCCTGTATTTCTGTCTTCTGCAAGATCTGCAAGTCCCTGCTGTCAAAAAGTGCAGAGGACAGCTGATATCCAGAAGCTGTACCATACTGCTCTTCATTTCTCATCAAGGATGCTTCTTTCAGCTCATAGACCTGTACTCTGGACAGACTCATCAGGCCAGTAATAGCTACCTCACGCTCAGAAACAGAAAATGCTGAGACTTCAATTCTTTTTTTTCCTAATGGTAACAAAATTTGCCTCTGAAGGATAAGCTGTATAGCAGAAAAAAATCTAAACACGTTTTCAGATTTGGATGTCTAAAGTTAGAAAGGTAAATTATCTTCTCTAATAAAATTCCTATATTTGAACTGAGATATCTAACAGCCAAGTTTGAAATTTCAAAAGTTTATAAACTCTGCATTTTACAGCACAGTGCTGTGCTAGAAAAATGAAGCCTGATATATTGTTGGTATTACTGAACACTGTGTGAGGCAGAGCCCTTACCGTGTATGCTAACGTATGCCAGCCTGCTAGTATACTTATTTACTTTTTAAAACTGAATCTTTTAGACTAACCTCGAGGACATCTGTAACAACAATCCTTATATTGCCATAAACAATAAAGAGATAAGAAGTACAAACTGTAATAAAATATGAATATATAGTCTGATATCTTTATAGATGTTTGTTCAACAGGCACCTTAAAAACGTTGTTCACAAAATTTGTTTTATATTTGATATTTGTGTACTGTCCTACAAAACTGAGCAATGCCATGATGATAGCTGATTCCTGTATTTACCAAAAGAAAAAAAAAAGTGTTTACTGTTCATGTTCTTCTTGTGATTAACGTGTGTGGTTCAGCTTGCCAACTTCCTCACCCCATCGGACATCATGCTTGGACTGCTAGCTGCTGCGGCTCATGATGTGGATCATCCAGGGGTCAACCAGCCTTTTCTGATCAAAACTAAACACCACCTTGCCAGCCTGTACCAGGTAGAACTGCTCAAGTTGACAATATGTCAAATGGTGTCAAGGAGGGTCTAAGCAATTTGCAGTGAACTTTCGTGCTGAACTGCGGCAGTGGGGGGATGTTGATCAAATCAACCTGCACTTTTGAATCTGGACAGTTTCAGTTAAGCTCCTCACTGGGTGTCTCTTCTTACAGCAAAGCTGATACACAGGAGAAAGAAGGTGGAAATGTCAGATTTTGTTGAGGATATTTAAGCCAAATCAGTGCCCTGGGTTATTTCTGCTGTAGATAGTCTGGGGTAAGGAACTGTGGGTAGGAGATTTAAAATCACAGAGAGACAATCTGTATTTCATCTTCCTTCCGTGAGGAAGCAAGCAGCAGGCATGTTCTAAATTGGCATTGCATTAAAAGAAACTTTTGCTTCATGTGGCTCTGGTAAAATTAAACACTTAATGAATGCTGCAATTAAAAAAAAAAAATAGAAGATAGAGGAAACCAAGGGAAAAGTTGTAGATATTTACCCAAACATGCCTGGAGAATATAAAGAAGTTAGAACAGCCACTGTAGGTCACACCACAGGCTGTGTAGACCAGTATCCTGTTTCTATGAGCAGCCAGCAAAAGATCTCAGAGAGAAACATAAGCCCGGGATAAGTACAGAGTTGTCCTTCACCTGCTATACATCCTCCTAGCTCTGGCAAGCAGTAGTAGAAGACTTCCTGAAACTAAAACACAAACCCTCTTGTTCAATAACTATCAATGAACCTATCCTGCACGGATTTTTGTGGTCCTCTTTGAATGTATTTCTAGTTTGGGCCCATGGCAATCACTGTAGCTCTGGATTTTATCTACAACTGTCCTATGTGTATAATCTTTGCTTGCCTGTATACATGATTGTATATGCACATCTCTACTCTTTACATTATACTTACATGTACACACCAGAGCAACGCCATAAATCATTTTCGTTGCACTAACCGTAATTCATAGCTAATAAACAGAGATGGTATTGTTTCGTAGGCTTCAGAAGAGTCAACTTCAGCCTTCGTAATAAGGTATCAGAAACAGAATATCCCAGGTTAAAAATTAATCTAACTGAAGAAGATTCACTGATAGCTATGTACCTTTCTACACATACTTAGCAAATTGAGAATTGTCCTACCCATACGTGTGTGGTGCATTTTGCTCCGGTCTTTTCTAAATGTCAGGCCAGCTGAGTGGGGAGTGAGAAAAGCCAGGGGACTTTGGGAAGGTTATATTAAGGCTCCTTTGAAGAGGAGTGGGTAGAGCCATTCCACAAAAACCCTGGCCCTATGAAAAGGTGTAAACAACTCCTTTTCAAATTAATAGTGGAAAACAGTAATGTATAATTAGGTGGAAAATTCAGGCTAATCTGAAAGAAATGTAGCTAAAATAAAATATTACTATCTTGGAGAGATGGTTTCTGCTCAGCTAACTGGGCTTGAATATACTTTCAAATGTTGGTTAGAAAAGGCAGTCAATACAGCAAATGCTATCTTTCAATAGCAAATGTGATTTTTAAGTATCCTGTTTAGGGATGTTCACTGGCAAGTTTCACTTACATTATTTTGTCTGAAATTGATCCCAGATTGTTTCCAAAGATTTTAGTAGCATACAGTACATGAATGCCAATAAAAGTAACAATGCTGGGAAAAAAGTTTGGCTGAAAACTTTTTTAGTTAAAAATCTAGATTCAGTGAATTATCTTTAAAACAATAAATTATATTCTTCTCAAGATTAGTACTTTAACATGTGCTTGAAACTGAAACAAAAAAGTTCTAGGGTTTTTGGTTTTTAAATAGCAGAGGCACAGAACTGCTGGAACTGATCAGAAAAATGATCAAACAAAAGTAAGTTTTAACATAGTTGGCAATCAATCATCTGTCACTGAGATAGCAGTAACTGAGGCTTAGGGTTATCTGTTTATGGCATCTCTTTTGCCCTTGATTGTTTGTAAATTTAAATTAGAACTTTACATTTGAATCATCTGGAAAAAAAGATTTTGCAAAATGAGGTCAGTCATGCAAAATGAGAGCATTTGACAAAGATACAAAGTGTTTGACAGCTTCTGAAGGGCATATATGAGCAGAATTGTGTTTGGGGAAGATAGGTGTCATCACCAAGGAGTTCAGAACTTTCAATATTCATTTTCAATATTAATTTTCAAATTAAATCCATATTTTACGATGCAAGACGTTTTTTTGGAATCTATAGGGTAATTTCCACAAGAGTCTATTGCATGTGAGGCACCATAATTTTCCACAAAAATAGAAGTGCCTCCTTCAAGTCTCTAGCATTACAAAGACAGTTGAGAGTGTAAAAAGTGACACTAGGGACCTGGAGGTCACTTAGCCTCCTGTGAGGAACACAACAGCATTCCTTGTTATGCGGTGCAGACTTCACTTCTAACTTTCATAGGCCATTAAAATGAGAAATAAAAGTTTTATTCTTGCTTGATAACTGAAATTCTGGTTGATACATTTAGCTTATCCAACATTATTTCTGCTTCTTTTGACTGAAAGCAGCATACAGTTCAAGGTTGCTCAGCCTGATACAATCCAGCCTTGTATTTATCCAAAACTCCACATCAAACCTAACGCCAGAAAAAGTCATACTGCTTTTTCTTTAAAAAAACTGCATTTTACTGAACATTATTTGTGAACTTCCTAAGAAAACAAATAGCATTGATATTAAAAAATGTTATTTTGTAACTTCAGTAACAGAGAGTTGAGATCTGTCTTTGGCTCTTAAATGAAGGGTAATAGTTTAGAAGTCTGCAGTGATCACATACAACATCTGTAGTACAAAACAGGTTTCAGAAATCTATGCGAGAATGCTTTAAAACTTTAAGATAGATGTGTATAAACTAGAAATAGTAAAATACGTTTTGGGCATCAGCAATGACAGTTCTACTTTACAGTCTTCCTTAAAATTACCATTTCTAATTATCATTTTCAGGTATTTAACATTGTGTAATTAAACCAATTGCTCAATGGCTAAGAATGGATGACCAGATTGAAATAAATGTAGATTGCCTTCCACTCTGAATTAAAATTGGAAGTTTTCTCTGCACCTAGTTAATAGCAAGTCTTCTTCTCTTCAAACTATTATTCTTTTCCAAATGCATATGTCAAGTGTGGTGGTTTGAATGGCTCAAGGAAAGTCACAGATAGGAGATTTTGTGATACTCTAAGTGAAAAAAAACTGGTTTTTTCCTCACAGTCCTGAAGTCTGTGTTACAACAATCCACTAGTTTTCGGCAGTAGATGTGACAGAGTCTTCCTAGCATGCAGCCTTTAAAACAAACCTATGTTACTCAGTTTTTTAAAAAATAAAGAGTTAGGAGAAGCAAGCTCTGGAGATCAGAGCTGAGAACCCCAGTCTACAATGCAGGACATAAGACTTCCCTGCATGGGTTCTCTCTTCACCAGCCTAGGCAATCAGATAGATAGCTCATGGCAATTAGTCTTAATAAGGCAGTACAGTGTTCCTAGATGGAATAGCTGACTCTGCTAATTGTTGGCAGCAGCTTCAGGGGTTCTGGCTGCTTGCATTTAACAAGGGAGTCATATGAGTTCATGTTCAGTTGTCGCTTGTTAACTTGACCTTTCCTTTTCCCTCCTCCACCTGCTTTAAGCGTAGGAAGCTAGGCAGTGCAGCAGTTTTGGTTTAAGTTCTCCCTATAGCGTCAGGCAAAGAGCAGAAACTTAGAGAAGTGGAAATACTCTGGAATGGATACCTAAGTTTGCTTTTTCCTTTGAGTAACTATTAGTTGGATGCAAGAGAAGTTCTTGGATACCTAAACACTCAGCCCTGTTCTGGCTGACCTTCAGCATGGCCAAAGAGCAACTGCATCCATGGAGTGTAATTCCACGGTTGAGGTAGGTGCTCCTAAAGCAGCTCCTCCCAGCAAGTAATGCCACTGTGCTGGAAGGGACGTAGGGGCACAGGGTGCTCTGAGGGGGATCTTCCCAGTTCGGATGTTTCAAGGGTGCAGTCAGACCGGGGCTGTAGGAACTGTGCACACAGGCACTGTCTTAAATGAGTGTAAGCCTTCCCAAAAGCCAAAGGCAACAGTCAGGCAGGGTTTGTCTAATTTACCTTAGGGTATGAACATGGCAGCCTGTGAATTTGGGGTGACTGTTGGAACCAGGATTCAGCCCTGAGAATAGGGAGGTGAAAGAAGCAAAGAAAATTTATGTCCTTTTACATTCCCTTATTTTTCTTGGTCAGAGTGCAGGGTTGCAAAAGTCCATCCTGATGCATTTAGGCAAAAGGAGAAGAGGGATATGTAAGTTGGCTAATGAACAGAATTGCTGTCGAAAGTGATTTAGATATTGCATAGCTGATCCTGAGTTCTGAGTCTGTCAGCTCTTCCAAGGAAAAGTCTTTGCATGGTTGGTAAATCTTGGGGTTGGTTTTGTTTTGTTTTTTCCCCCAGTATCCATGATTTCTATTAGGGAAACAAAAAAAAACCCAAAAACAAGCCCAAAGAAATACCAAAGCAACATATCAGTGATTGTGTGAATTCAAAAGCAACAGAATGTACTGCAGAAAATACTGTACTAGGAAATCAATCCAATTTGCACTCTCACCTTTGAACTAATTTTGGGCACAAAATTTTAAGAAAAATATGGACAAGATGATAAAAATGCAAATTAGATCTTGGTTTAGTGTTTCAACAGTCATTAGATATGACAGGATTACAAAGGAGGATGGGGAAGCCTTAAGGAGAAAATACTATTCAGCCCCTCTTGGAGAGGTGGAAGCTGTGCATCACATCCAACAGGAAAGGCAGCACTAATGCAGTTACCCCTCAGAGCTGTGGGACTGTGCAAAAGAGACCCAGAGATTAACAGTGGCCGGAGAGAGGGATTCTGATTTTGGTTTTCCCAGTTGGCAGTGATGGGGTGCAGTCCTTGCTCTGCTACCTGCCCAAAAGGTTTAGTTGTGTTTGGGGTTTTTTAATCTAGTGCTCATCCACTGCAAAAGCCATAAACTGCCCAAAACAGGGATCAGATACCAAAACTCCCCCGAGAGTGTCCCTGTTGCTAGGTGACAGTCATCTCATTCACACTGTGCACGTTGTTGTGGATAACTGAGGACTGTGCCATTCACTGGAGGGGTGCTCCGCTGGGCTGCTTCTGTGCAGCAAGCAGGTGCTTTTGTGAATTAGAAGAATTGTGTTAGAGGTTTCTGAACAAGTGACGTTTCTGAGGCGCTCAGTGGCGGAAAGTACTCTGTGAACTAAACGAGTGATGATTGGCAAATGCATTGTGTGTTAGGACAGTAATATAAAGTCGTCAGACACAAGATACTCAATGTGTTGTAATTTACAGACAACCTAGAGAGCTGGGTTTCTGTTGCCTAGGAATTTTTTCCAAACTAACTTTGGTTCCACTTAGTTAGAAGCAAACAAACAAAAAGGACTCAAAATTTGTTGCAGACTAAGTTGCTGAAGCCTGCAGGTGCTCGGCGATACCGATACTCCTCTTGCTTTCACTGAGCAGCTGCAGGCAGCTTCCAGTTCCCTGACTCCAAGGAAAATTTGGCAGTTTAATTTTCTTTTTCTTGTCTGCTCTGCATTCAAACTGTAGAAGCTGAGAAGTCAACCTGGGATCAGTAGGAGGTAAAAATATGATTTTGGACTCATGCTTTAATCGATTTGTTAATAAAACTTTTAGAATGCAAGCTACCTCCCACTCAGATGAGATTAGCTCCTCTGTTCACAGCAGGACTCAAAAACTGTAGAACAACAGGACTCTAGGGCTGACCTTAGGTAGGAAACCTAGAAGCACAAGGTCCTTAACTCTAGAAATCCAGACCAATTCCTCAAATCCAAAAGGTGGCTAAAAAGCACACATTTTAGGCTCACGTTACAGCACTTCCAACCAGCTCTAAGCATCATGTGATATGGCAAATCTGTATCTGTACCATGGATACCTGCCTAATCCTTGAATTTATTCCTTTTATTCCTCCCTAGAATGTTTCAGTGCTAGAAAATCACCACTGGCGATCTACGAT
The DNA here is from genome assembly GCF_013368605.1 of Nyctibius grandis. Taxonomy (NCBI): domain Eukaryota; kingdom Metazoa; phylum Chordata; class Aves; order Nyctibiiformes; family Nyctibiidae; genus Nyctibius; species Nyctibius grandis. The sequence continues at coordinate 65,450,682 of NC_090658.1, read as the reverse complement.
AGGCATGCTTCGAGAGTCACGGCTCCTCGCCCATCTGCCCAAGGAGGTGACGTAAGTGTCCGCTGGAGGAAGTGCGTCACTGAAACTAGTCCATGGCTTACATCACTCTTCTTAAAAGGAGGCTGACAAAGAGGCCCAGGCTTCAGAGTAGGCTGAACTTCCTGCCCTCTCTTGGTGCCAGTATGAAATCATGAGACAAAGCTATACAGCAAAAGTATTTTCTAAGACTTTGCCACATCTGCAGCACAGGAATGGCCTCTGTCAGCTCTGGAAACACTGGGAGTCCCAGCAGGAATGGACCTTTTCAGATCCATTGTTGGCAATTTTTGTTTTACAAAGCACCAACCAAGTACAGAAGGATTTAGTGATTAAAAAGCATGACATAAATAGAGAGAAAAATGGAGGAGTTAGCGAGTAGCATCGAGACTGCTCAGGACTTCCACACCTGACTGAGGAGGTGTGGTTCAGTCTTCACCGTCTTTTTGGATGAAGCAAAAAAAAAAACCCAGCAACATGAGCACCTTGGCCAAGTTGATGCTAACTTTTTACCTTCTGGTTTTGTGCAGTGTTACTCCCACCAAGGAGTGGAGATTGAGCCAATGAACAGCCTGCAATACTAAGTTTTAATCACAGGTGACCTTACCAAGAATATTATAAACAAGTTACCTGTAAGCAATAAGCTCCATATCCCCCCAGAAATCCTTTGCATAAGACCAACAACTTCAGTCATACTTTAAAGGACTTCAGGCCTTCACAACTTCAGCTACAACTTCAGAGTTGCAGTATTTACCACCCAGCTGTGAGCAGCTGAAGATGTGAGCATTTTTCTAGATGCATCGTGCTGGTTTGTTTTTTGGGGTTTTTTTTTAGTTTCCTATCACTTTTCAGAAGCTTTCAGAATGACCTATGCCAACAAGCATTTTTCTTCTACATTATTGATTCCTTCTGAACCCATTTAGGCAGCTAGAGCAGTTGTACCCTGCAAACCCCAGCAGAGACTGAGCAAACAGATCAGATGGGATCCATAAAGAAAGAGGAAGCTTTATGCTAGCTATGATCCCATAGCAAGTTCTTTTGAGCTATTAACGTTCAATGGTTCCATACTGAAGGGGGTTTATTTTCCTTAATTGCAGACAGGACATCGAGCAGCAGTTGGGCTCCCTGATCTTAGCAACAGACATCAACAGGCAGAATGAGTTTTTGATCCGTCTGAAATCTCACCTTGACAATCAGGATTTGAGGTTGGAGGATGCACAAGACAGACATTTTATGCTTCAGGTAACTTGAAAAAATATTTTTCCACTATCGCTTTTTTATTCATTTTTCAAATCACAGTATTTCCTAGTATGTGTTAGAATAGCATAGGATAGTGTGTCTGGACATCAGCATCTCCTTACCTATCACTATAAACACTTTCTTTCTGCCAGCTGGCATGTCAGGCAAGCATTAGGTGCCTCCAGTATTTCCTTATGTAATTTCCTTGAGTTAAAAAGCTGTGAACGCAACAGACACAGGAGAGTGTCAAATGCTGAGAAATGAAGATAAGCTATTAATTATTTTATTTCCAGACTACTGCTTCTCTTGTCAGGTAATGCTTTGATTATAGTCCCTCTTCTGTCAAATGTCACTTCACTGGTGTTATTTTCTGGCGCCATGCAGGAGAGCCCCCTTGTCAGTGTTCTTTCCAAGGCAGCCTGACATCGGGTGCCCAAGTCCTGTTCCTGTGATGGATGTTCGGAAACTGCCTCTGCAGAGACAGCTGTTGCTGTGGCAGCAGGTGCTTCTTGAGTGGATCTGCCCAGCTAATGAAGAAACCACACTTTATTTCAAAATCCGATAGATTCAAACTGGTTCTTCCTGCTAAGCTGCAGTCATTAACAGGCTCTTCAGAATAAACCTCTACCTATTAAAACATTACCGTGATTAAAGTAGCTGCATATACATGCTTCTCTGGAGAAATGGCATTAATTTCACTCCTAAATACATAAAGGAGTTTAAGTAATCATTACTATTTATAAAAGAAACATCTACATGTTATCACTTTGTCGAGGTTACAAGGAAAGGTGACAGCTGCAAGAAGGGAAGTGCTGATCTGTTAATTCTTCCCCCTTCAGCAGCATGGGAAAGGTAGTAATCTGCTTGCCTGTCCTCCAGCAAACATGGTCTTCTGTCAGATTCCTGCATGGACCATGCAGGGCAGGGTGATGGGTTTATCATATTTCAAATTAGGCAAGAAAGTTGTGCAAATGCCAAAGGCAGAAGGATTACAGATCTCGCCTATGGCAAAAAGTTTCTTACGCACTTTCTTGAAGATATGAACCAGGGCACAGACATGGTGAGATTTACTTATCTGGTGGATTAGTTGTGGAAGAAAAGAAAAAAAAAAATCAAGAAGTCTTGATTGGTTGGGATAAGTTAAAGGATGTTTGAAATGTCCTTTTAAATAGACAGTAACATTAAGGCTAATCAATTTAATCCAGAGAGAAAAGTGACTTGGAGACTTACCTCCTCAAGTTCACAGGCCTGAATTTATATGGGAAATATTACTTACGTTTTCCTCCTGGGTGCCAGAATGATTTCTGACCTCTATCAAGCTAACCGACTGTGTTCAATCTGTGAAGAAATGAGGCACATGACATCTTGTTCCAAGGCAGTAAGACAGACAGACTTGGTTTACTTTTCTGAAGCAGTTACTTGATTTTAAAAAACTCTTGCCTTCCTTTACTCCTTCCCCTGCAAAGCACTTAAAAGTACTAGCTAGCTAAGTGAAACCAAGCCAGGGGCAGTGTGGAGGGCCCTGTGCTTAGCTTTGTAAACAAAAATATGCAGACATTAAGATGAAGTGTAATTGAAGTGAGATGCAAGGTCACTCACTGAGACCGCAGAGAAATGATGCCCAAATGCACCAGCTTGGCTCTTCCCTTCCTTGTCATAAGCCATGGATGCTGAGCCAGATAGTCAGCAGGAGCCAGCGTGAGGCTTTTGTTGGCTTATTCCTTTCAAGGAATATCCAAAAGACTTTGCAGCCTTGGAATTTGGCCCTCCTCTTGTTCTCACTACGGTGAAGCGGAGGGCTGAATGAAAGTTTTGTTTGCAGCTTAAATAAATGCTCTTTCCTCAAAAGGCATATTTGGGTGAGGCTGAGTCTCTAAAAGGTAGTCTTACATCACTGGTGAGGCCCAGGAGTTTCATGACTGCAGATTTACTGCTGAAGCACCGCTAGACAGTAACTTCTTTTCTCACCACTACTTTTCTTCTTTGCTTTCAGATTGCACTCAAGTGCGCTGACATTTGCAACCCTTGCCGGCTCTGGGATCTGAGCAAACAGTGGAGCGAACGGGTCTGCGAAGAGTTTTACCGGCAAGGTCAGCCCTTTCGCACGTGGTGGTCCCCTTTCACCTCTGCTTTCCAGGCTTTTTGTGTGGCGAGACAGAGGTAGCATTCAGCCTACCCAGTTTGCCTTGAAATCTCCCTCAGGAACAAGCCATTGAAGAGAGACTCTGCCTCATTTCAAAAGTGGGAAGGGATAGAAGAGCAGCAAGTATTTCTTTGCCCTTGCTGCTCCTGTAGCAGCGTCAGGCAGGAGGGAGGGCTCTGCTGTGCCTCAGCGCTTGAATTCAGCTGGAGAGACCATGGCTGGATTCTTCTCTGAGAACCCTCCAGTCACCATCAGCTCTTCTGAGCTGGAATGGTGCCAGGGCTACACTGCACCAAAGTCCACTGTGTTTTATCTCGCTTTTCACACTCCCACTACAACTCCAATGGGAGCCTTACCCTCGCTGTTTCCCAAATATGACACATTCTTATGCACACAAATGCAGAGAAAGGGTTCAAACACGGTTCCCAGCACACTGAGCTCTTCTAATGCTGTTGAAAGGGCCAAAGTAGGCAAGCCAAAGCTCAGCTAGGACCTATTGCAAATGTTTTCAAACCCCTGCAGAGAGTGCAGTTGGGCAGGTTTTTTTTTTTCAACACAGTAATTACACCATTTGGCTCTGTCTGCATCGGCAAGGTCACGCTGTGCTACAACACAGGGTGCAGCAGAGTTTAATCACTGCTAAGTGCTTTGTTGGGAGCATCCTGAGAGCTGAAGGCAAGTGGTACAAACACTGGAAGGGCACACAATGAAGTTCTCATTTTAAATTTAAAATTCTGCATTACAAGTTAAGCCACATTTGAGCTGGTACCTAGTACCATTAGTCCATAACAAGGACAAACAGGTCAGCAAGTTAATTTTCAGCCAGTGTCAGCTTAAGCTGGTGAAATGTCCTTAACTTTGATGCTTTTGAAGCTACATAAGCAACTTGCCAGATGCAGGTTTATTTAGTCAGAGGCATAGTCAAGGCATAATCAATACCCTACATCTAATATTTATATATATTACCGCTTTAAAATGTTATTGCAGACCTTTCTACCCCCTTACACGAAATGCTGGGGCTTGAAGGTATTTTTTGTCACTAAGTTTAACATTTGAAAACCAAAGCGCTCATGTTTTGATTTTTAACTATAGATGAGGCAGATGATAATACCACAATTAGCGCCTTGTTTAATCTTCCTTCTGGAACGCATACAAAGTTTCAACATTTTTTGTATCAAACATTTCTAATGCCATTTTAATAGACAGTCAGATCCTGATCTTTCAGTCATCTGGTGCATCTACACTTGTCATGGTTTAACCCCAGCCAGCAACTAAGCCCCACACAGCCACTTGCTCTCTCCCCCCAGTGGGATCAGGGAAAGAATCAGAAGGGCAAAAGTGAGAAAACTCGTGGGTTGAGATAAAGACAGTTTAACAGGCAAAGCAAAAGCCATGCGCGCAGGCAGAGCAAAACAAGGAATTCATTCACTCCTTCCCATCGGCAGGCAGGTGTGCAGCCATCTCCAGGAAAGCAGGGCTCCATCACACGTATCGGTTACTTGGGAAGACAAATGCCATCAGTCCAAACGTCCCCCCTTCCTTCTTTTCTGCGCTCCCTCCCCAGCTTTACACTCTGAGCATGGTGTCATATGGTGTGGGATATCCCTTTGGTCAGTTGGGGTCAGCTGTCCTGGCTGTGTCCCCTCCCAACTTCATGTGCACCCCCATCCTCCTCACTGGTGGGGTGCTGTAAGAAGCAGAAAAGGCCTTGACTCTGCGTAAGCACTGCTCAGCGGTAATGAAAACATCCCTGTGTTATCAACACTGTTTTCAGCACAAATCCAAAACACAGCCCCATACTAGCTATTAGGAAGAAAATTAACTCTGTCCTAGCCAAAACCAGCACATTCTCCACCCCTTATTCCATACCATTTACATCATGCTCAGGTCCCATACTATCCAATACATCCTCATTAACCGCCACTCACCTTCCTACCCTTTGATATAACACACAGATATCATTCCCTATGGACCACCTCTGTAAAATGCCCGTAAAAAGTCCACAAATGTCCATAAAATGTCCATTGAGTCCATTTAATCCATGACTTTGGGCTCCATCTGTTATGGCGGTCACTCAGGCCAGGAGAGTTGGTGTGTTGGGGTGGAGTTATTGGGCACCAAAGCCAGCTCAGGTCAGGTCACTGCTGCACTTCCATTCTTGTAAGGTTTGTCCTCCATTGGTTTAGGTGGTTCCTGCTATATTAATTCCTATAACATGCAGCTCAAATCATGGGTTACAACAATTTAAAGATATTTCCATTTCAGTCTCCACCGTTGGTCCATTTGGACCAGACCATCGGGTTTAACATTGCAATGAACTCCTCCCCTTGCCCTTGCTCCAGCTTGGACTTACCCACGGCCTGCAGTCCCTTAGGGGTGTACCTGTTCCAAGTGGAGCCTTATCTATGAGCCACAGTCTCTCCAGGGATATACCTGCTGCGGCATAGACTTATCCACAGCCACAGGCACTTTGAGGTGCACCTGTTCCAGCATGGCCTAATCTATAGGCCACAATGCCTTCAGAGATATACCTGGTCCAGCATGGCCTTACCCACAGTCAGTCCGTTCAGGAGTGAACCTGTTCCAACATGGCCTTACCTATGGCTGCAGTCCCTCCAGGGGTGTACCTGCTGTGTAGTGGGCTTATCCATGGCCACGCACTTTGAGGTGCTCCAGTGTGACCTTATGCACAGCCACTGATGCTTCAAGGTGTACCTGCTGCAGCATGGACTTAGCCACAGATGCTTCAAGGTGTACCTTCTCCAGTGTGGACTTAACCCTTGGGCCACAATGCCTTCAGAGATGTTCCTGCTGCAGCACAGATATGACAACAGCCACAGACACTTCAAGATATACCTGCTCTGGCGTGGATTTATCCACAGCTACAGACGCTTCGGGGTGCCCTGCTTCTGCATGGACTCATCCACAGGTCACAGTCCCTGCGGACTCGAGTTCACACCGGAGCTCCAGCCTGTTCAGTACAGCAGCACAGAAACAGCAGCGATGCCCTGGCCATCTACCAGCCCAGGCACATGGCCATTGCTGTTATCAACATGTTCCCAGGCACAGCAGAATAAGATGATGATAGGCAGTACAGCACTACAGCAAGCACCGAAAGCAAAACGCAGCCACTAACGAGCACTTGACTCTAACATACAGTGAGGCAAGCAAGCCCCATGGCAAGCACAGGAGCCTATCAATTAATAGCTGAACAGTGATAACAGCTATAAATTCGATCTAGCACATTCCAGTCAAATCTGTCGTTATCTCAGATCGTTCAAGCCCCATGTTGGGCACCAAAAAGGACAGTTGTGGTTTAACCCCGGCTGGCAAACTAAGCCCCACACAGCTGCTCGCTCACTAATCCTGATGGGATCAGGGAGAGAATCGGGTAAAAGTGAGAAAATTCGTGGGTTGTGATAAAGACAGTTTAACAGGTAAAGCGAAAGCCGCGCACACAAGCAAAGCAAAACGAGGAATTCATTCACTGCTTCCCATGGGCCGGCGGGTGTTCAGGCCATCTCTGGGAAAACAGGGCTCTGTCACGTCTAATGGTTACTTGGGAAGACAAAATGCCATCACTCCAACCGTACCCCCCTTCCTTCTTCTTCCCCTTCAGCTTTACATGCTGAGCATGATGTCAATTGGTATGGAATGTCCCTTTGGTCAGTTGGGGTCAGCTGTCCCAGCTGTGTACCCTCCCACCTTCTTGCGCACCCCCACCTACTCACTGGTGGGGTGGTGTGAGGAGCAGAAAAGGGCCTTGACTCTGTGTCAGCACTGCTCAGCAGCAATGAAAACATCCCTGTGATATCAACACTAAGCACAAAATCCAAAACATAGCTCCAAAATCCAGCCACTATGAAGAATATTAACTTTATCCCAGCAAAACCAGCACAACACTACATCATTAGCAAATAAAATACACAACTCAGGTACGTTTCAGGGAGCACCTGATGCCTACAGCAGCTCCTAACACGAACCTTTCCTAGAAAAATAATTCAGCTTGTTCTCAGATGTTTTAAAAGTTGATTAGGAACACAGGGTAAGTAATGCAGCTTGGTTTGTTTATATAAAACTGGAGCTGGCAAGAAACAGTTTCAAGAAAATGACTAATGTTGAAGCAACATCAATGATCGTTTTCTCTGGTGAGGTTCTCAAATTGCTTGGAAGGTTTTGCCCATTATGAAAGTTCTCAGCAACTAATTTGTGCAGTTACTTGAAACATAGCAACTTGAAACAGAATTGACCATCATTCAAGTTCTTACCATGTAAAGGAAAATCTTATTTTTGTCAATTAAATGACTCGTGAAAGACAAGGAAGATGTTGATACACTTTGAGCCAGACAGATCAACCATTTTGAACTCAGAATACCTATAGAGGGGACATCACTGGAGTTAGACACTCTTTTTTTCAGTCAAAAATTTTTTGAGGGGGTAGAGGAGAAGAGGAGGACAGTCAAACTGCACTTTTGTAAACATGACAAACTTATTTTGTCTCAGTCTTGCTGAATTCTTTCTTTTGATCGTGAAGCTAAAAATGTTTCCCTGATACTTTCTAAGTAATTAAAACTGAAAATATTCCCTTCACATTTAAGAAGAAACTGCATACTGCAGAGAGAAGGAAGGCAAGGCTTAAAAATGCACATGGTATTTTATATGAAGCTGTAGAGCCTGAGTAGCACAATAGCATTTAAGTCAAAACTGTCTGTTAGTGGGGAGAAAAGAGCTTTTAAACAAAAACAGTGGATTTAAAGCAAAATGTTTCTTTATGGGTTGAATACAGCATTTTGATCTAGCAGGTCTGTCTTACGGGAAAGTTTGGCATAACCAGCCCTCACTACATCCTTATTAGTAAATCAAATGGATGAAATATTACCGTCTGAGGGCAAGTGGCACATCTTAGCTTGCACACAGTTAGTCTCACTTCCCTCCCATACTGAAGACAGGAAAGGTCCTGTACATCATGCAGTAACCAAGACTGTACCGTGGCCATGTCTCAGAGAAGGCTAACAATCACAAAGGATGAATATGTTGCACTCACAGACAGAGTGTTTGTTTTAAAAAAAACCCAAACAAACCCAAAACCTAACTCATTTGCAGCAGTCTTTGCGTGGAGTAATTGCTTGCATGGGGAAATGCAGTCTCTCCAGCAGGGCAAGTGATTGTTGTCTGGATGGCAACAGGTGAATGAGACTCCCTGAGCTGTTCTTCTGCTGAATTCTTAAATGCCTGTAGGTCCTCTGTGACGATGCCAGCGTATGCATGATCATTGCTATTGATTACCTTCAACTACATAAAAAACATCTCCTGTCCTAGCTATATACTGACAACTTTCTTGTGTGACCATTTCTGCATCTACAGGAATAGTTTCTACTGTTTATAAGCATCTTCTTGATGCCAAATTTGGTCAATTCTGCATCAGGAGCAGTCCGAGGTGGCATCTGGAGTGAGCAGATCCCCCAGCCAGGTTGTTCTTCAATAATTTGAAACAGACCCCAGGGCCAGTCACAGCAGGAGCTGTCTGCAGGAATCACGTGTTTGCACCTAGAGACCTCCTGCTCCAATTAGTCAAATACTCTGATATGAAGGTGGCTAGGAGTTCAGTCAACCACTTTGTTTTAAGTCTGCCTGCTGTCTCAAGTCAGTCCTGTGCAGATGACTCTCTGGGGACTTCTGGACTACTCAGGGAATTAGTGATGTAAGTTCAGTGTAGCAGCACAGGCATAGCCCTGATACCCAGCTACACCACAATAATAAGACAAACTTCTAATGTAATCTTTTTTCCACATTTATAACTTGAACTCCATAGCTCTTGACACATGGACACATGTTGCCCAAGCCCATGCTCTGTCCCTTACTAGTTTGTTAGTGCAGACACAACTGCGGACTGCCAGGCTCCATCACGCTGCCATTTCCACAAGCAACTTACTCTACAGTACTAATGGAGATGCGTTTCTTCTAAAATACATATTCTGCATTTTTGTCATAGGAAGATACTTGAACACTGAGTAAATGAACTAGATTGTCCTAAAAATCTCTCATGTGAGAGAATCTATTTTAAAAATTAAGGTGTCCAGAACATGTAAGTGCTCAAATTTAACGTTCATTCAGAAGTCACCTTTCCTTAGAGAGATTTTTCTTTGTATGCATCCTCAGTTTCTCTGATACCTAAAACAAAGTCCAAAAAATGAAGGTATTTAGACATTTAACAGAGTCATCAGCTGTGCAAGATTTCAGCTGCTCAAATTCACATAGTTGCAGTCACTGTAAGAGTCTGACATAGGTATGGAGAAGAGATATAAGTGGCAGCAAATTATTTTCTCTTCTTTTTGCAGGTGACCTGGAACAAAAATTTGAACTGGAAATAAGCCCCCTTTGTAATCAGCAGAAGGATACAATACCAAGCATACAGATCGGTAAGTATTAGTTTCATTCTCTTCCCTCCGTCTTTATCTCAGTATGGCACAAGCTCAAAGAGAAACTTTTCTCCCCCCCTCCACCCCCAGTCTAGTTGTTTTAACAGTAAGAACTGTAGGTACCATAAGAGTCAACGATTCACATTCTAAATAAAAGTGTTCAAAAAGAAACCTATCCAAGCCAAATATTCAATAGAAAGACAAAGGAGTCATTGCCTAGGGAAAAAAGGGGTCATTCTAATATCTGCAGAGAAAAATCGCAGCCAACACATGTGATTACACACCGGTTACTTTCTGGTCTCAAATCTCCTCAGAGAAGGATGCTGTCTCTCAGAGATTTTACTGTTGCACACACAGATAGAGCCACATCTTGTCATGTGTGCTGGTCAAAAGCTGTGCATTTCAAGAGTTGATGGCTGCTTGAGGGTTTATTATTTCTCTTCAGGGTTTTTGCTACTTATATTGCTGTATTCTCTCGAGGCACTCTATGGGACAATGCACTCAGGGAATGAATTTGTTTCTCACCTGCTGTCCTTTGTGTGTTTCCCCAGGGTTCATGACATACATCGTAGAGCCACTCTTTGAGAGGTGGGCGCAGTTTACAGGCGATACCCCCCTATCTGAAAATATGCTAAACCATCTCAGGAGGAACAAGGCCAAGTGGAGGAGTTTGCTCCACAAGCAACACAGCAGTAGTAGGAACAATGACCACTCAGGTCAAGTGACTGGCAGCCAAGAACAGACTTTAAATGAAGAAGAGACTCCTTAGTGGCAGCTTTGCACTTTTCCTTATAGCACTGCTATCTCCGTCTCGATCACAGCAGCAAACAGAATCCCCAGGAGCGAGGAGCCTGTTGTCAAGACCGTGGAAAGGGAAGAAATGGCAAAGCAGAAGCTGTAAGGGTCCTCACAAACAAGCCTGCAGTTCTGCTGGGTTCCTTTCTGGATCTCCTTCATGTTCCTCTCCCCTCTTCATTCTGCACATGCCTGATGCCATTTGTCATCTCTGATGATGAACTGCCCAAATGCGGAGTCCCAGTCAGTAGTACTGAAGCCGGGCAGGTTACGGCTGCCAGGAAGCATGGAGGATTACTGAGAGAAGAGGGGAGATAGAGGCACTCTTGGTTATATATATTCATTTACCACGAGTCATACTGTGACATATGTATATAGGCCCAGAGTGCCAGACGCTTTCCAGGCTGGCAGCTGGGCTGCACATGAAACCACCAGCATCTTCAGCATCCAGAGGACACTGGCTGAGTGAGACAGCGCTCGCAAAGGGCAGAGAGAGTCTGGTTATTTTACTAATTAAAACAAAAACCTTTTTAACTTTTGTATTCTGTGCACTAAACAACAGATCTATAAACCTTGGACTGAAGTTACTCTCCATATACACAACTCCAGTGTAACAAGGCTCATTTTGGTAATCATTTTTATGCCACTTTGGATAAAAGACGGGCATCTTCTCCTTGCAAGGAACAGTATTCCCTCACAAACGAAAGGGAAGGTGTTGTACAGTCTAAACCTTTGAAACACGAACAGATCTATCTTTTGAGTACTGTTTCCAGTAACATGTTTATATTCATATGTGTACATTTTCTGTAAATACAAAGCGCTACTGATTCCCATGCCAAAATACTGGAGTACTGTGGGATTGCTACCTGTAAAAACATTGGCACTGTGAACAGAATACTGTTAGTTTTAATACAAGAGAAAGCATTTGTAAATATGGTATAGAGTTTATTAATATACACCATTGTTTGTGGATAAAAGCCTTAACTTTTAGCATCCTTCATCTTCTGATAGCTGCCAAATTCATGATTCTGAACTGCCTTTCCACTGTCCAAGGTGTATCAAAGGTCATTAAGGAATGAAGTCTGGCAGGATAACTTCCTGAAAACTTCAAACACATTCCATATGGGTCCGTGTTGTTACTCCATGGCACCTTGCACATTCAGTCTAGGCAAATGCTTCACAGAGCCTGAAGTTTCAGTTCAACAAAAACCAAAACCCACAGCAACACCGCATTATTTGACAGTTCAACCTGATTACCATTTATTCAAGAGTGTGAATTTTTATTAAATAGCTTAGTGATCTATGTGTCTGAAGCACGACATTCTAGTAGTGCTGGAGTCCAATCGTTTTCTCGAGTGATGTTGCAGTGTAGCTGATTTTTTCCCCACATTCCCTCCTTAGAGAGCCAGCATCGAAATGCATTTGTATTTTTCTTTTCATTAAAAAAAATACTTCACTGACTTTTAGATCAGTCTCACTCAATGAAGGAAAAAAAAAATGCATTGTAGTCAGACTGTTAAGAAAAATCCTCTTAACTATCATAGTAGCTGAGGAATTTTCTATGGTCTCGTGTTTGTGAAAGATACATGGCCTTATCTATGCCATAAACAACCTCAGTTCAGATAGTCTTTATAAAACTTTACTTATGCTTCCGTCCTTTCAATGAGATTGTATTCTCAGATGCTACTGCATTGCACCGAAGTGATTGTCCCCTTCTCTACCCCATTACCTGAATGAAACGCATTCAGGTAAAGTGTAGTGTAGTTGAACCCCCCACAAATCTATATAGTTCTTTTCCAAAAGAACTAGCAGATATGGCCATATAATCATGTTTGGACATGAATACCTTGGAGAGGCCAACAAAGAGCGAGCTATTATTTAAGTTGGTGTTTGAGAAAGATAATATTTACTCATAAAAGTGCAAGGGGAGATATAGTAGAATTTTTCTCAATTACAGGGAATATTGACTTGATTAGACAAAGTGTTCACGCTCATAAGGTGACTAATATGTTTAAAGGAAAATAAAAAGCATAAGTTTTAGTAAAGGATGTTTTACTCTCCTAATTCATTGAACATGTTTCTTCAGAGAAAGAGACTGAAACCCAGTGAAGTAGGAAGGTGGAAATCACTATGAGAATGCAAAGCATCCTGAGAACGATGTTTTTCTTCTCCTCTATTCTTTTGTAAGCTATAAGCAGTAGAAAACATTATTCTTCCTCCCTCTTCTAAATGGGACTCACACATTAGAAGTACCATAACAAGCAAAGAGAGAGAGTTGTAGTAGAATAAAATTATTTCCAACTACAGAACATAAATGTCTTTTTAACCACCTGATGGTGGGGGCCGGAGAATCACCACTTTGCAGCTTTTTAGGTGTATCTTTCCTTCTCCTGACAGATTTAGGACAATTATTAGGACATTACGTGAGCAGTGTAATGTGCTGCTTAGAAGCATTTAAGTACATACAAAACAATATAATTTCCCTTGTTTTGTCTTTTTACTAAGAAATGGAAGCCATTTTCCATCTAGTTCAAAGAATTTTTTAAAAAATGTTCTGAAGTTTACTTAAACAAACCCCATGTCTAGCAGCATAAAAAGCTCTTGACAGATACATCGTTGAGCTGCTTCTGAGGAGCTTCCAGAAAATAGGTCCAACAGGAAAGCTTCGGTACAAATCAAGTTCTGTTATAGCTACAATAAAATCAAGACCTTTTCTGTAATTAGAGCCTACAGGGCCCATTGCAAGTCTGCTCTTACCAAGTTAAAACATACCCACTTTAAAAAGCTCTTAAAATGAACAGGTTGTGAGGGGTTTTGGTGCACTAAACAAACTTGCTAGGTTTCAATCACCTTGTCTAATGAAACAATGCTTGAAATAGGTTCAGGGTGGCTCCAGAAATGCTCTGTACTTGTGAGCCAAACCCATTACACAAGATTGGGTCTGGGCCAGTTTTGCCTCAGGTGCTCTAGACAAAAGTGAGCTGAAAAGTTAGGCTCTGGCAGCAGAATGCGTGGCAGCCAGATTTACTGGGTCTCCGTAATGCAAAATGCTACCATTTCCTTTCCCATAGAAGCAGCCAAACCATACCTGATGCAGCCAATCCAACAGCACCAGTGCTCAGTATACGCAGTTGTGATATATATTTGGTATTATCTAGTTTGGAGGACATTTCTGTGCTGGGATTTCTCCCCAGGATGCCAACAGAACGCTAGATGCACAGAACAGAAAAACATCTACGCAGATAATGCAGATTTTTGTCTTGCTAGCCCTATTAGCCACTTTACAAAAAGCCTTTGTAAATTATTTTTCTTTCGTACTGGGCCAGTACAGATAAAAGATTCTGAAGTTTTAAAACTGAGGTTTTTCATATAAGGAAAGAAGCAGAAAACTGCTAAAAGCAGGAGCTTAAAACACTTTTATGCCCCACAAATACAATTCATTTGATTAAAACCTAGTTTCTTTAAATGCAGATTTCATACCATCAAAGAGGCAAATTCTGTATAAATAACAATTATAATAATAATAAAAGAAAGCGGTGATAAGTGAAACTTTCAGGCTGGTTAAAATAAATGCATACGTATGCATTTTCAATAAGTAACAATTTTTACCTACCGTTGTGTTTTTAAGGGTCAATGTTCCAGCCACCAGACAAAAGGGGAAAAAAAGGACTACTAAAAATGTGTACCTTTGAAATACAGAAACAGGATTAGCTGAGATTAAGTAGAATCTATGGAGAAAAAAAACCCACATGATCTGCCATTGTATCTAACTTGCTCTACAACATGGGTCAATTATTTTTGTATAAACCATTGGTTTTCATGAAGAAAATCAAAGTCTCCCTGAATGATCAGTGAGAAGGCTGCTACCACAGTAAATGAGATATGCCCATTTTCACACTGCATAGCTATTTCACCAGCTTTTCCAATCTGTGGTTGAAATGTCTATCAAAAGTTTCCAAAAAAAGAGACAGAATGTATACTAGCCCTTCCAAATGGGCTCTCCTTGGAAAGGAGAAACACTCACATAGTTATAATTTTATTTTCAGGTATCAGTCAGGGTACCAGCCATAATTTATAGCCTTATATTTTAAGTCACTCAGCTGAGTTGTCCATAAAGCACTCCCATTCCCCTCCTGACACCACCATCCCCCTGCTCATGGCCCACAAAAATCAATACTTAAATTTTAATTAAGAACCTGCAAATCCAAATAAAAAGCCACCCCAAAACACAAACAAAACAAAAACTCAAGGCAAGCTTCATGCCATGAATATATATCCAAATTACTTTGATTGGTGCAAACTATTATTCTATTATATGTTCCTATAATCCATCCAGTATTTTAGGTACATAAACTTTTAAGTGCAGAGCATAAGTTTGACTTGGATGTAAAATATATTCTGCTTATCTTTGAATTCAAGATTGTATATGTCATGTTTATTGTAAAGCATTTTATATATACATATTCACATATCTCATACAACTCTATGGGCCAAACACTGGTCCCACCAACTTCACTGGGACCAAGAATCAGCCCCCATATGTGCGTATATATGCCATATGCATCATCCTGAAAGGAAGCACTAGATTGTGTGAAAATGCTGTGACTGCTATGCAGTGATGCCGAGACTTAACTGTATCTTTTTTAACATACTGCTGTAAGTATTCATCATGTCAAAGAATGACAACTAATAAAAAAAAAAAAGAATAATGAAGTGTCCAAAGTTCTTTAGTAGAATCAGTTGATTGAAAGCATCTCCTTAGCTTGCAGAAGACATTGTGGTTTGACAAGGCAGCAAAAGTCCTGCTGCATCCATCCTCCCACTGCCTCTCCTTCCTACCAACAAAATAATCACTTTCCTAGTGCGCTGTTGCTGAGAAGAGCTTTTCACTAAATTTACCCATAGCGTTGCTGTAGGAATTTACATGGAGTTACCAGCAAGGAAAGTCTTTCCATATCTTTCTCCTAAGCGTATGGAAGGATTTTCAAACCCAAGGGAAAAACATTTCCCTGTTTAAGTATTTAAAGAACAGGGAGTTGTCCTTTACTATTGTTTCAGTTCCAGTAACTAGTTGTCCTTAGTGTTGTTGGTCAGTTTTAATCTCTGTTTTCTCATTTCTCAGTTGCAGACAATGTTATATGTATGTGCAATATAACAGAGGCTTGGGAAGTTTAATTGAAGATATGGGAAATAGTGACTTTCTACACCAATAAATATTTCTAAGTAAGAAATACCTGTCATCGCTAATGGACTTCTGCCACTGCAGGGACTCTTCCTCTTGACTTTGATACATTTCTAAAGCCAGAATTTATTTGTACCTCAAAGTCTTCAGTAACAACACTCACATAGTTTGTGCAGAGCAAATGCTATAATTGAACTGAATATAGGAGCTGGAAATAATAGATTTGGTTTCAGTGTTATTTAGCCAATATTTTAAATGCACTTTCTTAAAATAAAAACACCATTCAGAATCATAACAAAAAGTGTTTTCATGTTTTCCCCTGGATGCAAGCTGAATTGCAGAATGGATTCTAGTCTGAAGCCGCTTAGCGATGTCTTATATATGGATGGAGTTGTGATGTCTCCAGGGGAAGTTTTACGCAGTCAGCATTGGAAAACCACTCACAACTTTCCACAATGGATTTAGCAGTGTTATTTTTCAAGAACAGCCAAGTCAATACATTTTCCTACTCTGCACAGCACTATCTGTATGGATGCTGATGTTTAATGGTTCAAAGCAAATAGTGTAGACTAGCATGTTGAAACTAATCACTGAACTTAACAGCAAAAGAAAAGTTAATAATATGGCAATTTTTTTGTCCTGGCCAAAGACTTACTGTGGTTTTAAAGCTCAGGTTGAGAATCTAGGAAATATAACTATTCATTAAGAAAAGCAGTAATACAATATGCATGTCACAAACAATTATTTAGGTGACAGACACTCCTTTTCCCTAAAGGTGAGGAAGGCAAGGTCTCTCCAATGTCCACCACAGTCCAATCCTCTCTGAGCTAACATAGGTGTAGTTACAAAATACACTGGTTTTAGCTACAAAGCAGGTTTACGGTGTTCCCACTTATACGCCTCTTGATGTTTCAGTGATGTTGTGTACAGTACAGTCTCAAATAGCTATTTAGGGACAGACAGACAGAAAATGAACAACAGAAGAGAGAAGAAAGGGCTTAAATTGGCTCTGCCACTAAAACCAATGGATCACCTTACTATATCCTGGGCTAGTTTGGGTCTCAGGCAGAGTTTTACTAAACATCATGCAACAGCTCCATCTGTGACAATTGCATTTTGCTACTAGCAGCACTACTTCCTAAAAGCTACCTTGGGTGTCTACACAGAGCCACGTAGACCTAAACACACAAGGAAGTGAGTATCACAACAGCAGACGAATTTCATGTCAGGTGATTTTATAGTAATATGCTTTAGAAAGAAGAGTTGAATCCTATACTGTAAAGGGCTCTAAATATATTGTACTAGATTAGGAAAGGGACCTGGGTGTCATAAGAAGCTGTAACTAAAATGGAGTATTAGAATTCATACAAACAGGGATAAAGAGTTGTACTATTATCTCCACCAATCCTACCACCTGGAGATAAATTCTATGCCATAATCTTCACACTAATCACCCTGCTCTAGAAAGTGCAAGTACAAGAGTGGGAAGTGCAAAGAAGGGTGGCAAAAAGCAATTTGAATCACGAAAAACCTCCATAAAGAAGAGACAGGAGAAAAAAAAAAAGACTGTAGCTTCATTAGTATTACCTACAAAAAATGAACATCTGGGCAGATTGAGAGCTTCTGTTTTCCCTGAATCAAAACATAGGTAAAACAAAGTAAAGCAACACATGTGGAAGTTGCTGCCACAAGAATACATTAACCTTTAACCACATAGCAAAACTTAAAAGAAGATTGAACATTTATATGAACAAAAAGAAAATTCATGGCTACAAACAAATATTACTAAAGTCATAATCTTGAAGAAAACATACTTTAAGACTTAAATCAACCTTTCGTTTAGAATGACACTTTCATGACCTACCCATGCAGGTCAGCAGCTCTTACATTCCAAATCCAGAGTTTTCATTCCTATGCGCAGAGGATCCCTGTGAGCTTAGCTCATACAAAAGCATATTTATGAAAGAAATATAACTACCAAAAAGAAAAATCTAGAGCTACACCTACACATGAATTTGATGCCCAGCCTCATTTCTGTAACAGGACCTACCAACATCTGGAGACAAACTCGGGGCTAGTCGCTTCAGGCAATCAAAATCCAAAGAAAATAGGAAGTACTGAAACGTATGGTAGATTTAGAGATAGATTCAACAAGAAAGATAAAATATTGCCCCAAAGACCACTCTTTTATATCTTTCATGTTTTGCAGTGGATAAATATATTTCAATTCAATCTTTAAAGGGAGGAGGAAAAAATATATATATTAGTATCATCAACTGAGAGATCAAAATACAAGTGGAATTACTTTGTTTAAAATGTACTGTTTTGCTGAGATGAGGTTAAAGTATATAACAAGTACTTGTGGGACATTGGCACAACACATTTCCCCTCAATGTAGCAAAAAAGTTAACACACCATTTCTACCATTACTGCAAGAAACATTAAGGGTTGGCCGTTTGCACTATGTGCTTTGAAGTACCTTTTATCAGCACTAAGGCCTAACTAACTGCCTGACTCCCACATTAAAGGGAAACCTTCCTCAACAACGCTACTACCTGCAGACTGCCTATGTAAAGACAGACATTAAGAAAACCTAAGAAACATAATTAAATAAGTCAATGGTGATGTTGGATGGGTACTTCAGCTACGCAAAACGGCTAACTGACATTGGCACATTGTATGCTTCAGGTGCATAAAGGTGTGTACAAAAATTTTAACACAGCAAATACACTTCCTACGTTTACCTTCATTGTAGATACAAAGATAATACACACACTAATTATATTACCTTAAGTTATTAGTGGACTGAAGAAACCTGGATAAGCTGTGTAGTCTACTTCCTTCTGCCTTCGACCCTCACAATTCCTCTGTGCTCGCTGTATCAGGATTCACATCTGGAGGTGACTAAAACTGATTATTCAAGCCCCCATTTTTACCTTCTTAGATCTCTTGCCCCCTATGCACACCTAAGTACGGTCAGCTTCTCGAAGGCACCAACTAGTCACAAGCAAGATAAAAATAATTTACTTTGGGGAAGTATGGTATTTATTTAGTATGCTCCCAATCGCATGTTATGTTCTTTAAAGAGAAGAGTGACTTTTTCCTCACCCACAAAAGAGAGGGGGAATTCTTCCTTTTCAGAGATGCTCTGGATTGAGCTGGAAGAAAGGTCAGAGACTGCAGACATGCTCTCTCATGTAAGAGAGCCATAGCAAGAAGCTCACAGCTCACTTGGAGAACACAGCGAGTAAATAAAATTCTTGTGATGCTTTACTGTCACCTAGACATGAGAGGGGCCTAAGAGACTTCGCTGCAACTTAGAGAGGTACTGAGTGAAGTAGAAGCAAGTATTCACATGCAGGCTGAGGAAGAGTTACTTCCAACCTGTGTTTTGCTTTCTGTCTTCCTTGGTCATTTCTGAGTTCTCCCTAGTTAAAACTATGGAGGTTTTATTGTCATGAAACCTGGCTTTTTGACTTCAAGAGAAACGTTTTCCTGAGGCTCAGGTCAGCTTGAATTCCTGTCACACTTCTTATTAAGCACATTGTACAACAGTATGACACCTAATTATTTTTCGGAGATTATTGTACACATTTCAGTTTCCCAGTTTTAGAGGTTCATAGTTAAAAATATTACCATTAATGTTTGCTTAGGAAGGAGTGTAGGAAAAGTGTCTAGACTTCAGCTGTCTTTTGCCAAATCCTCCATCTGCCCAACACCTAAACGTATCACAATATAACCTCGCATTACTAACAGCCTTCATCTTCTTTCTGAACAGTTCCACTACTTAGGCCTACATGTTTGCAGGCTTTGAAATATAAACTGCTAACAAAATGATCTGGCATTTTGACTATTACCGCTCAACAGTCACATTGTACATGAAATGTTAGCTAAAGGTGGAATTTATTTAATTGCACTGTGGTTACACTTTGGAGCACTCTAGTTCTAGACCAGGGCCCCACAAGGGATACCAATACTGCTCGTACCACAAAGTCTTCACAATAGAAATAATTTGATAACAGACTCATGTTACTTCAAAGCTCGAGAAGAAAACCACCACAGATCCTGTAGAGAGCTAGATGTGAAAGGACAGCATTTACTTTAATGATAAAGAAGCTAAACTTCTACAGTTTTGTAGAAAAAGCTAATTAATCAGCTATAAGAAGTAGCTTAAAAGAAACTGCATGTTTTGCTGGGTTTTTTTGGGAAAGAGTTTACTCCTTCACCAATCCAACTGCAGTTCGTTCTTTCTGGTACCTCAGTGTCATTAATTTAAAGGGAGAGCTTACATCATCACTCCTGAGTTACTTGACAGCTTCAGGTTTTGCCTGTGGGTGTTATATTGCTCTTGGGAACATCTTATATAATAATGACAATGTAATTTTTCAGCTGGCACAGCACATCTACAAACTTAAATTCTACCGAAAGCTACGAAAGTATGGAGTCTTCTTGAAGCTCTGAATATCAGTAAGGAGTTTGCACCTTCAAGAGTAGCACAGGCTCCTCCCTCTGTGAAAATAAAAGTACTTTTGAAATGTAAAAGTAAAACAAATATCTTTAGTAAGAGCTGATCTCTTTGTAAGACAGCCTATGATAAACACATTAGAAAATAAACATACTTCAAAACATCTGTGCAGAAAACAATATAAGGGGGAGAGAAGGAAGGCACCATTGTGAAAAGGTGACTCAGCCAAGAAAAAGCTCTTAGAAATATATCTGAGACCTGAGCTTTTACATCTAATAAGCCTTGATCACCTAGGTATCAGAAGCCATGGGGTTTTTTTTGTTGGTTTTGTTTGTTTGTTTCACTCCGTAGATTGTTCACTGTAGAACTAGCTTTGGGTTCTACTACAGAGAAGAAATAAGTAAGAGTCACCACTTCCCACTGTGGATGTCATGCTCATCATTGAAACGCACTCTCATTTAAATTATTCTAGTTTTAACTTCCTGCTACTGGTTAGTATTGTTTCCCTCTGTCAGAGAAAGAGGCTTTTAGTACCCTTTTTTTTCTTCTCTTAATGCATTCACAGACAGATCAGGTCACTGCAAAGAGACTTTCTGTTTCTGAAAGAATACAGTAGCAAAACCTATAAATTTGAACAAAACTCCTTTATAGTTTTCCAGCTGACTGTACTAGAATGTACTCAGTTTCTGAAGACCTAATATACTATGGATTATCATTATGGCTTTGTGCCATCATTCCCATCTTCATTATTTCTCACAATGTAATTTCTGTTTTTAATTATCCACAAATTTTATCACTTATTTCATTACTAAAAACATGAAACTGCATTAACCTAGAACCATTCTCTATAACCCTAGTAGAAATACTTCCTTTCAGTGATTACTATTATCTGCCAGTTAATCAGTTCTACATCCATTTAACATATACTTTGGATAATATGAATGCTATATTTTAATTTACACTATTCTATTACAGCTATTTTTGTCAAAGATGATTTAAAAGATCTGTTTTCCAATAAAGTCACATAAGATCACTCCTGTTATCTAATTTTTTCCAAATCTGCAACAGGATCACATCATACAGATTTTTTGCCTAGAATAGAATGCTAATTGACCTACAGTCACCTGGTTTACTCCACTTTTCTTTAAGAGAAAACTTAGATGCCACAATAATTTTCTGAATTTCTGTATTACTCCAAGATTTATTTGAAGTGAACATAAAAGGCCAGATGTGTCCTTCAGCCACCTTCTTTAGATTTTGCAGATTCAAATGGCTTAACCATCTGCAGTTTAAAGCTTTTTCCTAGCAAGCAGAGTTTAACTTATTCCTCCATTAGAGAATTACTTTAGTAGTAGTTAGTGCTCCTGCTTTTTTGGAAGTAAATACTTTTCACTTTTCCTAAAATCTATGCAGTCCGCAAGACTTTAATTCTTGTTTAAGCAATAGAACAGCAACAACTTCCAAATGAAAGTGCCAGTGACCATTACCAGGTGTGACGTTCATGATCCTCAACTCATATCAGGTCGGCTATTGACAGTTATTGTGCTCAGTCAAGATCTGCCCACACACTGTTTTCTTCAAAGCTACTGAGTGTTTACTGCAAGGGAGACCTGTATGCTGGAGAATGAGAAAGGACTTAGTCCTGTGATCAAGATGCAACAACCTTTCTCCATGGCTTTTATTGCGCTAGAGAGCGGGGGGGAAGGGGAGTACAGGGAAGAAAAAGATTGTCGTGAGTTTGTACAGATGTGTAGAAATAGCACAAGTTTCTGTGGGTTCCCCAGGCAACTACTAGCTTAGAGGACTGTTAACATGCTCTTCTCCTAGCAACAGCGCCCATAGCTTACAAAGCACGAAGCGTGATCGCCCAAATTCTATTTCGCTTACCTCACGTTAATGTTTGTTTCTATTATTTGTGACCTCAAAATTCTAACTTGACATCAAAAAACATGATATCACTGACAAACTAGGTTATAGAGCAGATTATTTGGTAGAGATCAGTCTCACTAGCAGCCTCATTGTTCTAACACACTAAATACAAAGTATAGTCTTCAAATCTTAAAAAAACCTATGCCACTACAGAGAAATAATAAAGGGGCTAAAGATTTACTAGAAGGTTTGGGAAAAAAAAAAGACCCTGCAGAAACATGACAAGCAAAACCTTAATATAATTCGTATACAGGCAGACAGCGCATATGAGAGGAACAGAAGACATAAGAAGCGAACACAACCAGTTCAAAAACATTTGAGTGGTCAAAAGGGTAGATAAGGAAGAGGGGTTGTTGATAAAGCCCACATTTCACCTGAGTCAAATCAAAGAACAACCTCAAACTAGCTGTTTTTACTATTACACAATACTGACTTTCAGATTACTTTCCCAATGTACACGCTGGTAATGCAGCTCTTAACATAACAAAATTAAAAACAAGAACATTGAGCTTGACCTCTATTGAGAAACACTTCCTCAAGAGCAAGGAAAGAGCATAACAAAAACAGCCTGGCTTATCAAGCCCGCTCCAGTAGATGACAGTCAAACATGGTATACAAGTCAAGCAATACACCTACTAGAAAAAGCACAATGGAAAAAGATGACTAAAATACCAGCCAGACAAAATAAGTAACAAACAACAGAACACACGTACAAAAAAACAGCACTCTAAAGGACGAAAACCCCCCTCACTTCAGTAGTAGCACACACAACCATCCTCACTGATCCATAATGCTATTTCAGAACTTTTAACACAGATTCCTACAGCTCTATCAAAAAACAAGACAAATACCCTATACAGTGACCTATGAGGTGACCATGCATCACATAACCATAAGAAAACAATAACACATGAAAAAACTAAAACTAAGCTTACTTTGAATTTCTTCCTACTCCTCCTTTATAGCAGCGGCTGTTGCTCAGTGGCAACTGCCACCCAGCACATGCAGCTGCTGTGTTACAGCAGAAGAACTAAAAAGTAAAACAGAGAAGCAGGAATAATCAATCTAGTTTAACTTTCCCTGTTAAGTAAAGCGCAGAGTACTAAAGAGGAAACACAGATGGCAAGAATAAATGCACAAGTTCTCCACAATTCAAGGTGATAGGATAGGTAAGATATTCCTTATTTAAAATACCACCTTAAGTTCCACTCCAGCAACTCTAATGAAATCAGTAGCGATGCAGAAGCATTACTGAAGGTTGAACTTTGCCCAGCCCTGCAAACATACACTTACTCAGCTTTATGAAAGCACCTAAACTTGTTCAAGTCATCGTTTACATGTGAAGAGCAAAGAATGTGTGTGCTTACAGGAGCAGAGTATTATCTTTCCTCTGAAAGAAAAATGTGAATTTTTATGCCAGATGGTCACTTTGACTTTTTATCAGTAAATAGCAGCATAGTTTCACTTGTCTAGCCTAGAAGTTATTTACACAAATCCCTGCAATTCCGTGGCAATGCTCATTATGTGTGTGCTGCACCACAAACAGAAATTTTCTCCGATAGTCATTTTATGTGGGATATGAGAGGATATTTCTTCAGGAAAAGCTTACTGCCAGATGAATCTCTTGTCTAACTCACCACATAAAATCTTCTGCTATTCTCCTAGATGTTAAATGTTTAGGAAAATTAAGCAGCAGATTTATTTTGTGGATAAGAGAATAAATTAGCCTGGTGTTGACTTTTTACTAAGCCAAATACACACAAATATATATAACACCAATAACTTAGAAGCATGTATCTCTACCGTTTAGTGAGTACCACTAAAAAGATAAAAATATAAAGGGATTAAAATTTTGCTGTTAGACCTATTACAGACAAAGCAAAATCACTTTTAAATGTAAGATTTGCAACATAGATCTGGTATAACACTGCTCTCTTGTGGTTAAACATACACAGTTCATCTGCAGAATGCATCAACTATTAGGAAGAGTTGGGATGTGAACTATTACAGGAGCTTGACCCCTACAAATTGATGGGCCTGGCTGTTATCCACCCGAAGATGTTACGCGAGCTGACTGATGCCGTTGCGAGGCTGCTCTCCATAATCTTTCAGAAGTCCTGGAGATGGGGGGACAACCCAGAAGACTGGAAGAAGGCTAATGTCACCCCCATCTATAAGAAGGGCTTAAAGGCAGATCCAGGAAATTATAGGCACAGTCGTCTTACTTCAGTCTCTGGGAAAGTTATGGAATGAATGCCCCTGGGGGCTATCACAAGTCAAATGAAGCACATGATTGGGAAAAGCCAGCATGGACTCACCAAGGGCAAATCATGCTTGACACACCTGATCGACTTCTGCAACAAAGTAATTTGCTTGGTTGATGTGGGGCAAGCAGTGGACACTGGCTCCCTGGATTTCTCCAAGGCTTTCCATACAGTTCCCCAGAGCCTCCCCCTAGGGAAACTGATGCATTATGGTCTAGACAAGCGGTCCGTGTGTTGGGTGGGGAACTGGCTGACAGGCTGCACCCAGAGGGTGGTGGTAAATAGCTCCTTTTCAAACTGGCAACATGTCACAAGTGGGGTTCCCCAGGGATCGATATTGGGCCCAACGCTAATATCTTCGTAAGTGATCTGAATTATGGGATCAAGTGTACCCTGATGAAGTTTGCTGATGATACCAAACTGAGTGCGGAAGTGGACACTTTGGAAGACCCGGATAAGCTGGAAGAGTGGGCTAACAAGAACCTTATGAAGTTCAACAAGAACCAGTGTAAGGTCTTGCACCTGGTAAAACATAATCCAGGAGTGCAGCACAGGCTGGGATCTACCCAGCTGGGGAGCAGCTCTGTGGAAAGGGACTTGGGGTTCCTGTGGACAACAAGCTCCATATGACTGAACAGTGTGCTGGTGCGGTACAGAAAGCCAACAGGATGCCAGGTTGCATCAACAAGGGCATCGCCAGTAGAGATAAAGAAGTCATTATCCCACTCTACTCAGCACTTGTCAGGCCACACCTGGAATACTGTGTTCAATTCTGGTCTCCACTATACAAAAAAGATGTGGACAGGCTGCAGAGGGTCCAGAGAAGGGCCGCAAATATGATCAAAGGAGTGGGAAGCCTGACACATGAGGAAAGGCTGAGAGAATTGAGTTTGTTCAGCCTTGAGAAAAGAAGGCTTAGGGGAGACCTCGTCACCATGTTCCAGTACTTAAAGGGTGGCTACAAAGGGCATGGAGACTCGCTTTTTACAAGGAGTCACATGGAAAAGACAAGGGATAATGACCAGAAGTTACTCCTGGGGAGATTCCAATTGGACACAAGAAGAAAATTTTTCACAATGAGAGCAATCAGCCATTGGAATAACCTCCCCAGGGAAGTGGTGGATTCCCCAACATGGGACACTTTTAAGATTCAGCTGGACAAGGTGCTGGCCCATCTTGTCTAGACTATGTTTTTGCCAGGAAAGGTAGGACCAGATGATCCTTGAGTTCCCTTCCAACCTGGTATTCTATTCTATTTATATAAATTATTTTCAAAATTTTCAAACATGTTTTATTCTAAGACATTTTTTGTCGATTAGGGGTTTTACCACAACCAGTGCCAACTCCACCTCTGCACACTGTGCTGCTACCTCTCTGTTGCCTGAAGAGGGAATTTAGGCTCCTGCCTTTGGTTCTCTGACCTGTTGAAATTAAATGCCTAAATTAGGCTTAAACAAAAGGTATGAATACTTCCATCCCAATAACAATCCACAATTCTGCTCACATACATAAATAACCTGCTTTTAAAGTCTCCTTCAGCCTTCCAGGCAAACAGCCTGAATAAAAATGTAAGCAGAAATTAAAATGAAGAGGACTAGAAACATAGCTGGAACAAAAGCACTACATTGTTTTTCTTTCAACATGCAAAAAAAATAATCAAATTCCCATTGTGGAAGGAGAGATCCTGCTGACAGGATTATTGGGGAAAATAACGAATATCAAAAGAAGGGCCTTTTGATTATTATAAGCAGTTATTAAAACTAATTCTCTAAATAAAGAAAACCGTGGATAATATGTCTAGCACAATCAAAAATCTCTCAGCTAATTAGCTAAATAATAGCTATATAAAACAGAGTAAAGTTAAGATATTGCAAATGAAACTGCTATTCCAATCTCCAAGTACAAAACATGACGTTTGAATTTAAAGAAAAAGATCTCTTTAGCAACACAAAGTTTTAGAATCTTATTTTTTTGCTAGGATGGCAAGTTCAAACACCTACTGTGGGTGCTTCCATGTATATCTGAATGAATTAGGATTCATAGTCACAATTAAGTGATTTTTCAGTCATTTCTTTCTAGTTCTGTTAAACGCAGGCCAAGATCATTTATTTGTAATATAATTTTGAGATGTGCTAACATAAATTGAATAACACTGACATTTGAGTTACTAACAGTTATCCTATAGAAGACAGCTATTTTATTAATACATGCCCACAGATGGACAGGCAAAACATTTCTTTGACGAATAGTTATAGATACAAAAAGTACATTGAAAACTAACATTAAATAGGAATTATTTCTGTCGGTGACCAGTATCAATGAGAGAAAATATTTCTGAAACACAAGAATTTGTAAGTAATGTGGGCAAATAATACCGAAATGGACAAATTATTTCACAAGTGGAAGGACAGCTGTCTTCTTTAGCCTTTACCCACAACATAATTTTAGATACTGTTAAAACTATCACAGCAGTTGGACAGTGGGCCCCCTAAACTAAATGGTCCAAAGCGTAACTGTGGAGTACGATGTGCATCGTTATAAACCAATGAAAAATTTATAAACAAGAGAGGAAAAAGATTGTGAAAGACCCTTTCGGATTGTGCCTTTCACATTTGGCAGTCAAACTGCAAGAAACAAAAGTAGAATTATTTATGCAGATACAAGCGTTAATGCATGTCTTGTGTCTTTTTACATAACTCAAGCTATTCTTCCTCACAATGTATGCATTGTTTTTGATGCTCTTATAAGATTCCTCCTTTTCTTACAAAATGTCTTCTATATTTACTATCCAATACCTGTCCTTTTTTTGCTGTTTACAGTACTGTTTACAGCAGTACTTCAACAAAGTATTTTGAAAAATGATGAAAAATTTACCTCTTTATACACTGGTGATTTACAACAGGTATCCTGTTCCTTCCTGTTAAGCTACATGCTCCCCATCCAAATCTGTGAAATGAAATTGGACAATTTAAAGCACACTGAATTCCTCTGAGGGAAGCTCCCATATCTACCACTATGGAATTTACCTACTTCCAGTTTCTCAGAGGCAGAACTACATTTGTTAATCAAAGCCGGCACACTTGTTGATGAACCAGGTAGTTTAAATGTGCTTTCTTGTAACAGCTCCTCTCTTCTTTTTAAGCTATTATTTCTTTTATTCCCTGAGGATTCATAATCTCGCTTAATAATCCTTACACCTTGAAAAGATAAAATCTTGAAGGAGATAGTGACCAAGAGAGTCTGACTATGCCAACACAGGAGGAAGTATTGAGACAAGAGAGGTTGGTGAAATAACCAAATGGAGAAGAACTGCAATATATATATATTGTACAAAATATATGATGCTGCATGCAAGCAGTAAGGCAAGAAAGGGAAAAAAATAAGTACATCTATTGAAGAAACACTGCAATAGCTTCACTAGTACATAAGTACATAAGTACTGCAAAGATACAACAAAAAAAGCACATATCCACCCTGTGTAGATTTCATCCACCACCAAAGATTTTCAAAACAGTTTTTCAAGGAAAAAGAAACAAAGTATAAGCTGTAAAATGAAAGTGAGAAAGGATAGTATGTCCTTTCAAAACACCTCGAGAGACAGAAATCAGTTCAGTATTTTAAAACCTCAAACAAAATAACAAAAGCAAGTATTGTAGCAGGAGTTAGTGTCCTGATAGTTGACTGCCTTGCAAATATTTTAACTACCATTTAGACTCTACAGTCAATTATGAAAGTTTACCGGTACTTTGAAAGAATTTGGTAATTAATGCCTAGACTTACACTTCAAAGAAGTTTTGAGAATCATTTTCCGTATCTGGCAATAACTGTCCCAAACAACATAAAAGGGAAAAGAATGGCCTGTGGGCTGACACGTGAGCAGAAGTTTATGAGATGGCAGGCACTAGCCCTGAAAAATAAAGAATAAATGTAAAGCAGGATAAAATAAAAACATATATGTAAAAATCTGTTTGGTTTTACAGTTTTGGTCACCATCAGTTTTCAAATTCTAGAGGTTTATCATTAAAACTGTAAGACAACCAGCAAGCCTTCAAAGCTGCATCAAATTCCCAAAGGAACTGTTGCTATACAAAGCTAGCTGCTTTTGTATATTGGGTAACTTTAACTCTAACTGTGATTTTAAAATAAGTTGTTAATACATTACATTGAAGAACAACATAAATTTGTTTATATTTATCATAGAATCACTTAGGTTGGAAAAGACCTTTCAGATCATTGAGTCCAAAAGAAATAATATATGTATTATTATATATATTATATAAATTATATATGTAATTATTCTTATAAAATAAATAAGATTATATAATCTTGATGTCTAAACAAATATAAGAATTATTAAGTTATTCTTCACAAATGCACATGAAACTATACATAATACTTATCTTTTACACGGCAGTACATTCTCAATGCCAAATGTATTTGGTATGATGAATACACATGCCTGAGAAAGAGAAAAACATGGATACTAATATTGAGGACAATGCTGTTCAGACAATTTGACAATTGAGGACTATGCTCTAAAGTATCATTCACAACTAATTCATACATTATTCATATAAACCTGGAAGGCAATACAGATGTAGCTGAAGTCAGGGTCACTATGAAAAATCACAGAATCACAGGATTGTCTTGGTTGGAAAGGACCTTTGAGATCATCAAGTCCAACCATTAATCTAATGCTACCAAGTCAACCACTAAACAATATCCCTAAGCACCACTCTACTCGCCTTTTAAATACCTCCAGGGATGGTGACTCTACCACTTCCCTGGGCAGCCTGTTCCAATGCTTGATAACCCTTTCCGTGAAGAAATTTTTCCTAATATCCAATCTAAACCTCCCCTGGCACAACTTGAGGCCATTTCCTCTTGTCCTATAGCTTGTTACCTGGTAGAAGAGACTAGCACCCTCCTCACTACAACCTTCTTTCAGGTACTTGTAGACAGCAATAAGGTCTCCCCTGAGCCTCCTTTTCTCCAGGCTAAACAACCCCAGTTCCCTCAGCCACTCCTCATAAGACTTGTTCTCCAGACCCTTCACCAGCTTTGTTGCCCTTCTTTGGACTCTCTCCAGCACCTTGATGTCTTTCTTGTAGAAAGGGGCCCAAAACTGAACTCAGTATTCGAGGTGTGGCCTCACCAGTGCCAAGTACAGGGGGATAATATGCTAAGCATGACATCATATGGATGGAATATCCCTTTGGTCAGTGGGGGTCAGCTGTCCCAGCTTTGTCCCCTCCCAACTTCTCGTGCACCCCCAGCCTCCTCACTGGTGGGGTGGTGTGAGAAGCAGAAAAGGCCTCGAGGCTGTGTAAGCACTGCTCAGCAGTAACAAAAACATCTCTGCGTTCTCAATGCTGTTTTCAGCACAAATCCAAAACACAGCCCGATACTAGCTACTATGAAGAAAATTAACTCTATCCCCAACAAAACCAGCACAAAGGGTTAACATCTTATTATTTGAACTGGGATCCAATTCCTTTCTTCATACAGTAGACAACTTACACAGATGTCAGACTGCTTATCATGTATTGTGACAAAATGAGTTGCTCATATGTAAACAGTATATTGGAATTAGCAGAACCTTGACTGTTAGCAGGGCCGACACCATTAGCAAACATCCTTTTATGGAAATTATTCAAAACTTTGCCTCTGGATGAACAATTCTGGAAATTCAGGTGTCAGTAATCAAAATACTGCTGTGAAACCCAGAAATACCAGGGACCTTGTTCTTCCATCAGATGAATACAGCAATTTCCTCTGTGTGATTTTTCTACTTTTTTTTTTTTTTTTGTTCTTGCTAAACAGACATTGATGAATGCCCAGATGGCTTTGTTCAGTACGACAGCCGTGCTAGCTGCATTAACCTTCCTGGCTGGTATCACTGTGAATGCAGAGATGGCTACCATGACAATGGGATATTTTCACCAAGTGGAGAATCCTGTGAAGGTCAGTATCTAAAAAACATGGGGTAGTGTTATGACTTGCATTACAGTATTTTCTAGTATCTCTGACTGTGCTGGTCAAGTATTGCCTTGGACACTGTATCAATGAAAGTTAAACCTTCATCGAATCATAGAATGGGTTGGGTGGAAGGGACCTTAAAGATCATCTAGTTCCAACCCCTCTGCCACAGGCAGGGACACCTTTCCACTAGACCAGGTTGCTCAAAGCCCCGTCCAACCTGGCCTTAAACGCTGCCAGGGAGGGGGCATCCACAGCTTCTCTGGGCAACCTGTTCCAGTGTCTCACCACCCTCACAGGAAAGAATTTCTTCCTAGTATCTAATCTAAATCTACCCTCTTTCAGTTTAAAACCGTTACCCCTCATCCTGTCACTACTTGCCCTTGTAGGGCTATGTATTGGTAGATCACATGGAGATCTGTTCTGAGAACCTGGTACAGGAATCAGGATCATGAATGTCTCACAGGTACCTAGAGTCACTGGCAAACAGGTTTCAGATAAAGCAGAAGTGAAATCCGGCTGCAGGCCTTGCTAACACTGGGACACCGCTTGCTTGACTGCAGGACTTTCTTTACCCAAGGCTGCTGATCAGTAACTGAAAGGCTAACCTATTTAGCAGGATCCCTTTGTCAGTTAGGCTTTTGGAAAAAAAAAAAATCCCTTCTCGAGAAGAGGAAGAGACTGAGGGCAGTGAATACTGTTGCATATTCTCTTCTGTGCCTTTCCCCCCAAACTCTGTACCTACACACACAGAGAGATGACAGATTATATATTAATTGTCCCTCACAAGTAGTATTTGGACAGGTCTGGTATATTATAGGAGTTTGTCAGCAAACAGTGATATTCTGACAGTTCAGGTAATTGTATTTATTAGTCTCCTTGTAATGGGAAAGCTCACTGACTGAGAACTCAAATCTCTTAGGGTCTCCTAGGGAAAAACCCTTAAGAGTGCTTTTAAACAACTGCATTGTACTTTTCCTTATAGCCCTATTTACTCAAAATATTTGAAACATTTATTCTTGTTTCAATTGAAAAACTGGATATATTATACATATTTCTTAGTCTTTCTAGGGGAAAAACAAAACCAACTTTCATTCCAGAGACCTCCCCAGCAACTCCTGAAGGAAGACATCCTGCCCAAAAATTCATCAGGAGGGTAAGTTTTCCAGATTTCTTCAGTGACAGGAGTAAGGCGGCACACCATTTCACAAGATCGTTCCAGCAGACCAATAGAGCGCTCATGTTCCTGCATCTCTTCCTCCTCCCCCACATCACTACCACATCTAAGAGTTGTGTTGATTGTCACTGAGCAATTCAGTCAGGGACCTCATGTAAACATGGTTACTTGTAGGTAAACAGGGCATGGATTCTAGGTAGGCATGGATAACCTTAGAGAACCTCAAGTTGCTTCCAAGTTGTTGATACAGATATTTTAGTCAACAAAAATAAGATTACAAAGCCACATTTCTGAAAGAGAGAAAAATATCTGCAATGGGTGATAACCTTTTCATGACTAAACATCACTGTCTAAGCTTTGCAACTTCTTAGTATTGAAAACTGTCAGATGTTACCAAATGCCACCCACAGACTTCTCAAAGTATACCAGAGCTTAATGCCTAACCTAATTTACAATTGGAACAACATAAAACAAAGAATCTGTTCTCATAACATGTGTAGGTGGTACATAGTTGAAAAAAATCATATGGCCCGTGACTTATTCTTTTCCCTAAGGAAGTGGATCAGCTATGCAAACCACACAATTCACATTAGGCTGACACAAAAATCAGAGATAGTAGCCAACAACTTGAAGGGTCACACAGATCACTAGAATTTGCAGATGCTTCTGAAGTCTGACACTAGATCCTTGGTTTAAGAGGTACTAAAAAATTGTGAGAGAATTCCCTTCCAAAATTAAAAGGTGACACTTTCAAATTCAAAATTCCCACTGCAAAAGGCTCCTGTAGGCCAAACTTGTAGTTAAATGATGAACTCTGGAGAGAACAGAAAACACATACAAAAGGAGTTCAAAACAATAGTTCTTCCTGAAGAGAAGAAAATGCTGGTCACAAAAAGCAACTGAAGTAGGAGAGAGAGGAGACTACTGTATTCAAGGCTTTGCAGATTAATTCAGTCCCTCACAGCAAGAATTACACCTTCATGTTTGTCACTCACAGCAGAACGGCCACAAATGCCCAGATCCCCTGGGTCTACAAATGCTGACATAACACAGGAGATAACTTGCTCCACCTCATCACATTGCAGATACTGAGCAAGAGGGAGCTGATTCATAGGCTTTACGCTCTCCAGGACTCACCTGCCTTCATATTCTTTTCTGCAGGCACTGCATGGACTTCCTTCACTGTTGCTCCACTGCTGCCCTAGTTTATCAGAGACCAGAGCAGCAGACAAAAGACAATGGGGAGTTTTGATAGAAGAGGGTAAGACTGCCTAGTAGAGGGCCAGGCTGGCTATTCTGTACAGATATCATAGCACTTGTCAAGTTTACGTAGAGAATGCGGCAAATGCATATTTTGGAAATGGAAAGAAAGGGAAGGTCAAACTGTTACAGACTGAGAGAGGAATGGGAGAATGTGATGAAGTTCAATAATTACTAAATTCAGAAAAAAAAAAAATCTAGAAGACATAATTTTAGAAGCATAGAATAGCAAGTCACTTAAGCTCCAGTTTTAGTCAAAAGATAACTTTTAAAATTAAAACATAAGTATGGGATTTGCACAGTAATTTCTTACAACTGTGCAAATAAGACTCAGCAGCAAGAGGGAATCCAGCTGCCAGTCTACTCTGTGTAAGTGGGCAGGAAAACAGAAGCCACGTAGGATACACAAGGGGGACAGTCCACAGTCTAACTAATAGGATTTTGGTTTTATACATCAGGATCATCAGACAAAAGATTAAGTGAAGGCAGCTATTGTAAGCAGTGGATCATAATAAATTTGTAAATAAGGGACTCCATCAAATAGTCTGGCAGAAAAAATGTAAGCTCTATTTAATTAATTGTAGATAATACAATTTATTTAAGAAGTTGTCTAATATGGTCAGCGCCTAAGATACAAAAAAGTTACTCTGAGACACAAAATACCACTATGACACATATCTATGATATAAAGAAAATTTTATTTTATAAACTCTTGTGAACAAAACAAATTTCATATGGAGAAGCCAAGGAGGGAGTTAATGCTTATTTACATATGGAATTCAGACTATGTGCTAGCAGATCTCCCTACAAGGTCTTTTTTATCTCAGAACACAACTCCCCCATATTACAGGCTTTAACAGACAACCTGCAGTTTACTTACAGCACGACAAATTTTCACAAACATAAAAGTTTATTTACTGACCCAAAATAAGTTAGAATACTGTTTGCACATGGAATATGGAGTTGCATCAGCAAACTGCAAAGAAAACTGAGGCAACTATACCACTCTAATGAAACAGTATTAGCTACCATTAATTATATACAGTCACTTATATATAACACACTAACAAAAAGTTTACACTTCCTCATTATTTACACTGAAGTGCAAACACGAGTGCACACCTCAGCTGCCACACCAATAATTATTTTTCTTTCACATACATTTCCTGCATTTCCCAGGTTTCAAACACACTGCTCCATAGCAATAAAAAAAAACCTTTTTTTGATTGTGTGCATCACATTCACAAATTTGGCTGCTGGGAAACTAAGGAAAAGGAAGAGGCAATTTTACAAACCCTACAACCCAACCTTCAACAGCACAGAAGAGACACATTCTAGACAACATTACAGCACCTTGCAGCATTCAAAGTGGACCTGCCACTTACACACACTACAAAGTTTCCTCAGAAGTCTCCATGAGTTAAATATGAGCTCTCACTTTCAACGTTGATACCTGTTTAACTTCATCAGTTCTTGTAAGGTTAGATTTTGCACTCGGCTTCCGACTGCAACGACCACCCTGGGGAGCAGGTATGGAATTAGACAAAATTATACCCAAGACAACTGAGTAAGAAGATGTTTACAATAAAGACAGTTTGGAAGAGTTGTTGCACTTCTCTTAACATAGGAAGAATAGAATAGTAAGCCTGTGCAATTGCTTTAAGTACATTTACACTTCAAAACACTCAAGTGTAAAACAATTAGAGGCTTGATTACAAGCTCATGAGATTATTCAGCTTTAACCAGAAAAAGCCTGACTTTCTGCATCTACTCCTTAACATGCTGGCCTTAAGCAGTCTCTCTTCCAGGACTTTGTAATTCAGCTGTTAGATCCTGGAACATAAGCTATTCCATAAACAAGCTGTTCCAGGATCTAACTTTGAGTTTTGTATCTAGAATCAGGTATGTCAGCTATGCAATGCAATGGTCTGCAGCATCCAAAATACAAGCCTGGCTGTTTTTAACAAGTTTCTAATTTTTCCTTTAGGAAAATAAGTCAGCAGGGAAATTTATTAAGACTGCACCAGAGCTGTTGACTCACTACAGTCTATAAAATATATGCTACACTTCACTTGTGAAATACTTGTGGCAGCTGAAATAAAAAAAATACTATAGATAAGAGCTGGAAACAGAAACACACACCTTGATTTTTCTTAAATTTTCAGCCAAGAAGCTAGCACACATATAAGCAGTGGCCTTCAAAGAATGTCCGGATTTCCGTGATATGTTTTGCATTATTTTCCTCCATTAGGCTAACAAATGCCACAGTCCAAGTCTTTATCTCACTCTTAAGATATAAAGATGGAATTGCTAAACAGAGACACAGTTTAAATTACTGCCACCTATTTCTGTTCATCTCATCTAAGCAGTTCGGAGCTTGTGGATGTCTCTAACAAATAACCAACAGTACTGCTGGACTGTGTAAGTTGAAGTAGCTTGCACAGGCTGCTCTACAGAAACCAGCGCTCAGAACCACCTTAGTCTGATGGCTCTGTCTACCGCACTTGTCTTGTTCATAGCAAAAACTGTATTTTTCATGGGCTTTGCAAGAGCGTTCAGAATTTTATCTCGTTCTGGATAAAGATGCAAACTGTGTGGAAACGATGCAACCTCAAAGAAAAATATTACAGCCAATGCCTTCATTTTAATTTCTGAACACATAGCACATGTTAGTCAGACCTCTCTGCACCTTTCTAGCATCTTTATTGGTAAAACTAGTTAGTCAATAAGTAGTTAGTATTACTAACTAGACACACAGTTTCTGTGTGTGGATACCTGCCAGTTACATATCAGGCAGATGTCCATAGTTCAATCAACTATGAGATGAATTTTTAAGGTCAGTCTTATAAGTTTTTCCTCTTGGTGCATCTAGAAGTGTACTTACCAGTCTAAATCCACCCAAAATAATTAATCTTTGAGATTCTCTGCCTTGATTATACTTGAAAAAAGCAACTACCTATGCTGATGGCTTAAAAACATTGTAGAAAAGTTGTAGACTCATAAAAAGCCTGCAACTATCCATGAGAACAGCAGTCGCTTCACGAACATAAAAACACATTCTTATATAAAAACATACCAGTGAGATCTCTGGACTAGAAAATGGGGAGCTATCAAAAGATCGATTTTCTTTGTCCAGGGAATCATCATCATTTGTATGTGCAAATTTCTGCTTTAGTGCATGAGTTAGCAGAGCAACGGGATCCCAATCTGAACTTTGCCTCTTTCTGGGTCTGGAAAGAGGAGTACCTCCAGGTGACCTACAGACAAAAAAAAAAGAAAATTATTGTCTCCTGCCCTTAATCCTGTGCTGAGTGATCCAAAATCCAGAGACACAACTTCTGTATACACTCTATCCTATAAACTGCTAATTACACAAATAATGCTGCTAATATTTTATAGCAATTCACCAAACAGGACTAATACAAGTACACCAAACAACTCGTCAGCCAGATTCTTAGCTTGAAAATACAACTTGATACTGTTCCATAAAGAAACACGGCAGTAAATCAACACAAAGTATTAAAGTTATGCAAATAAATAATGAGGGGGGAAAAAAGCAAAACGTGTAGTTTTCATATCAGGTCTTATTTATAATTTATATTAAGGTATGTCAGTGGGAATTTCATAACCATTGTGAACATAATTTGATTTAAACTTCATTAATTTTAAGTTAGGGACAGTATGCTTTTCTATGGTCTCAAGAGAAAGCACAAACTTATAAAATTCCTCAGAGCAATTATATTTAAAGGAATCAACCACTTTAAGTCAAGCAAGCAGCCAAGTGACCATAAAGCCCCATTTATAAACCACACTTGAACTCAAGTTTCATTATTTAAAAAAAAAAAATTATAATCAGATTTGGCACAAAGGCTTCAAATACAGTTTTTCCCTCCAAGTGAGCACCTGAGCATCCAAATATGAAAATTAAAAAGTAGAGTTGGTATTTTAACTTAGAGAAAAGCTTATCAAATTCAAAATCAAAAGATATCAAAGAGATGCAAGATCAAAACAGCACTTGCACCCCAAAACCTAACGTAAACGTGGAAATTTGTGACTAGCCCAAGAAAATAAATTGTAAGAAAAGCTTCCTAACCACTGAGATAGTTGGAGGCAGGGGGGGAATGTAGAGATATTCACACTTCTGCTAGTAAAGTGCTATCTCCAGGGCAATGAATTGTACCTATTAATGTACACTGACAGCACTGAGCTCCAAGTCTGGTAGCTACAGTAAATGTCACTTAACATGAAACCTGAAAGAATTGAGTTCACCCTTCCTATAAAATCAAGTTGTTAGAGCACTGGCCCGATGTGTTATAGCTGGTGCTCGGGTGGTAGAAACTGGCATCTTCAGGCTCTCAGCTTCTGCGAACAGAGGTCTTCCCTTTACAGCGCACACATTAAACAACTGTCGGACTGCTGTCTGAAAGATCATGGCAATTTTGACCGTCATTACTCCCACCAACACAATAAATTCATTATCCAGTTTCTACCTTCAGAATACAGGTAGATGCCTAAATCCAGAATGCATTTCAGATGCACACCTGCCACTTCCTACTAATTATGCTCCTGCTCAACATGATGGTTGTTAAAACTGCCAACCTGAACATTCCACTTTCTTCATTCACCATACATGGAATTATATGGAAGAAAACATATATAAGGAAACACGCAGGTTTACCTAAGTGCACTTTATATTTGCTTTGTTACTGTGAAAATGTCCTCAAAAGGGTAAAGATATGCTTTAGAGTTGCATATAGACAATTTGCCCAAGACTTGTGCTAGTTATTTTCAGGGACAAAGCTCACAATTAAGAAAATGCTGAAATAAGAATGCAGTTAAGTTTTGGTAAGTGACATTCTTCCCATATTAAGAGCTCCAAATATTCATTATAGACTCAGTTGTTCTGATACACTTTTCCAACTCAAGAAGTTCAGAAAAGACATCTGACAACCTCTATTACACCTAGCATAGCAGAGCAACCCCGACCTTTAGAAGTACTGCAGTCTTTACTAATGCATTTTTGTAACATGCCAGCTGTGCTTACCATCAAAATAGCAGACTAACTGCACTATTGAAATACAAATTTACAAAACATTTTCAATAAAAGATACAGTATGTATTTTCCTTAACACTTCAAGGCTAGGACCAGAATACTTTGGGTATGTTAACAGTTTTCCAATGCATCCCCAAGGATTTGTCCTTTCACAGTGAAACCCAAAAGTTTAGTTGTCCAGATCAATTTCCTGTGACTGTGTAGGCAACTTTGTAAGCGATCTCCAGATAGCAACATACCCATCTCCCCACCCCAACCTGGGATTTGTGTACTAAAGCAGGAGACTAGTTTTAAATGCTGTGATATTCAGCACGTTTTAAATGCATCTAAAAGCCATGTCACAAGTATCTTACATTCCAAGCTGTGAACTTTGAAGTTGCCAACTTAACGTTTGTCAGCAATAGCTGCTCATTAAATGATGTTTCACGTTGGTGTTTTCTGGTCTACTTAAGTGCTGTGATGCTTACATAGTCTTGGATTACTCAGACACACATTCAATTCAACCTACCTCTCAACAGCTCGCAACTGAACTTTGTTTAGGTCTTTCAAAACGTCCATCATACTAGGAACGTTCTTTGTGCTCTGGTGATCAGCACTATCAGCTGTAGTTGAACCACTGTTTCTTGCAGCACGACGTTGTTTTATAAGTTCAATTGCTGAATTACTAGCATCAACACCAGATGGTACACCAGAAGGAAGTGGAGGAGGCGAGGGAATTACAAAGTGATTGTGAGAGACGGACAACGGTGTAGAAGTCATGGCTGGCACTGGGTAAAATCCATCTGGAGTCCTGAATGTTTTAAAGGCTTCTGGATACGGTTATAAAAGAAAAATAGCGATCTTATTTTTAGTCAGTATACCTTCACAATTAACAATATTAAGCAACGTCTAGGATGACTCAGTTTTAAGTCAAGATAAGACAGCCCTCAAAGCACTTTCTTACACACCTCACATATACCACAGAAGAATTATATTTAAAACAAAGAACATTTTTTATCTCAAAGCCACAGATTCAGAACACATGAAATAATGGATCTGAGGTGTCTGGTGCTACCCTGATTTTCTCCATTTGTGTCTTCAATCTAAGGTCTAGATTAATCAGGAAAGCAGCCTGCTACTACGTACAGTTCATTCTCAATGGTCTGAATGTTAGAATATCCCACATACATGAAGCAAAAGCAAAGATAACCACAAAACATGTAAAATAGACTACAATACTGAGTGCAATGGAGAAGAAAGGAGCCGCCAACAGAATACCTAAACGAAGCACATAGGTGCCTGAACTACTGTTTAAGTTCACTTGGCGCAATGCACACAAATATAACTCGCTCACACCAGTTCAAATGTTACAACAATCACAGCGCAAGTAAGACAAGACCTCAAAACCTTTTTTTTGGGGGGGGGGAGGGGAAATAAAAAAAAAAAGTCACAGGATAGTTGGTCTCCAATATTAACTTCAATCTTTGATACTCAAATGCTGCTG
This sequence comes from Nyctibius grandis, assembly GCF_013368605.1. Lineage (NCBI taxonomy): Eukaryota > Metazoa > Chordata > Aves > Nyctibiiformes > Nyctibiidae > Nyctibius > Nyctibius grandis. The sequence continues at coordinate 65,411,258 of NC_090658.1, read as the reverse complement.
TAGGTGTGCTAACAGCCACTAGTTTTTGTTAAAGCCTGAATCTGATTTCCTTAGAATACTTTTTTAAAATCCATAATTTTGATAACTTGTCAAAAACAGTACAAAACCCAAAAGGGATAATTAATAGCCTGTAACTTTTTAAAGCAGCAATTGGTAGCCTATGGATTGTGTTGTTACTAAGCTCCTTCACAAACATGGAAATGAGTATAAACATCAGTTAGGATCAACTGAATTCAAAATCGGCAAACAGGCCATGAAAAAGAGGGGGGTGGGAGTGGCACCAAATACTGAAAAGAGAAACAAAAGACTATATTCTGTAAATTTTGTTGGTGTAAGTTCAATTAGACAAATTAGAGAATGTTCTCTATCAACACCAGACATGGCAAGCTGTGAACACGATATCTAAAGCAGAAAAAGGAAAACTGGTTTGCTTCAAACCAGAAGGGCTTACGTGGCAGAATGCTTCCTGATGTCTGCGCTGAAACAATCGCAGCAATCTGAGCACGAAGAAAGGTTAGCTCATCTTCGAGCGCAGAAATTTTCTGCAGTGCTGCTTGATCAACAAGGCTGTCTTTTTGTGTACTGTTTTTTGGAACACTTTGCATTGAATCTATAGATGGATGTAGGTCACGATAAGCTGTACTTTTTTCTTTTCTCCATAATTCAGTCCTAGAAATCAACAAAAGACACAGTCTCAAAAGGCTCAGCCAGCAATGGAAATCTCAAAATTTACTCATTGTCTGTTCAAGCAAGTTATCGTAATTCAGCAAGACAAAGTTGCAAACTATTTAAGAAAACTTTAAACTTTTAACCACTCATAACCTTAAAAATATTTTAAATCTCCCTTTGCTCAAGTACAATGCAGACCCTTGAAAAGTCACCATAAAAAAATAGCCAGATAATTTACTCAGGGACAGATTATTATCATAAGGTCATAATGTAGGATCGAGCTGCTATTATTCAATAACTATTAAAGTGACACCATAAAGATGTCTCTCCCTCCTCCCTACCTGAAACAGTAGATATGAAAGGCAGGGAGAGTGAAATAATAATGATCTCTTAATTAGGCTTTACACATTTTAGCCATTTATCAAATTCTGCAAGATGAACATGGCAAGCAGCAAAGAATCTTTGCTGTTGCAAGATTGTTGAAAGATTGGGGTTGCAATCTTTCAGAAAACATACTGGAAAATAATCATTAATACACACTTACAGAATAAGAACTGCACCTTCTGTAAGCTATGTATGAACACAGACTGAATTAGAAAATTGTGCTTCAAATTGCCTCAGGTTTTAATTTTAAAAATTGTTTCAAGTCTGTGCCTGCAGAAATAACCTTAAAATACAGAATGAGTGTAAACTCAAACTACCAGAATTTCATTATGAAACAAAGAAAGAAATTAAATTTACTTTATTTATTCAAGATGCACTAAGTTTTGATTGAATCAAAACCAGACCTTTTCCTTTATATTAATCATCCTTTTACTTCAAATCAGACCTGCAACATTGCTTTCTGATTTGTCAAAACCCCTTTCTCTTCACACTGGCTCCGAAGGAAAAGATATCAATGAGAATACTTGTTCTTGAAAAACATCCCACAAAGCCAGGAGAGGAGGAGGAGGAAGAAAGAATGAAAACAAAAGAATGAACTTTCATGGATCTGTGAATCAGACGGTCTAAAGAACAGCACAAGCAAGACAAAACAGGCCACAGCTCCTTTTAACAATGTTCTTACTCTTCCAGTATTTTACAGCTGCTGCAAAAAAAAACCACAACACTTTCATAATTCAACAGTAACATCTCAGGAATAAGATGAAACACAACTTTATCAAAACGTCTCTAATAAAAAGTGTGCCACGTCATCAGTTTCTTGTCGTTTCATTACCAGCAAGCTGCACAAAGATCAAACACATGCCAATATGAAGTACAATTACATTGTCCAATACAAATGTAGTACAAGACAATACAAGTGTCCAAATTTTAATCTTGGTTCTGGCTCTGACGCATCCTCTGATTTTGAACAGATCCTTTAGAGGAACAGTAAGCCAACTTTCTGTTTCTTCAGGGGGGTGGAGGGGTATGGAAAGAGACTTGTATACTATTTATGTCTGCAAATTCCTGGATAATTTGTCCTTTCACAGTACTTGTAATATTTTATAGTTGTAAAAATATTTCCCTTCAGCGCTCTGTAAAAGCTAGAAAGAATTACAGGAACTAAATTCAAGGTAAATTTTTAAAATAAAGAAATTATGTTTTTCTTTACACCAAAGTAACCATCAAGGTTTACACACAGAGCACTGTAGTAATAGACATCAAAAGGAGGCACTGAAATATTTTTTCTTGTTTTCCCCTTTATAACGTTTATCAAAATGCTTGTGAACTAAAATGATAAAGATAAGAATAATCTTCTTGTATGTTGCAATACACAAGTTTCCCTTAAACTCCCTCTCTCACAAAGTACTTTGCGAGTGAAAACAAATTAAAATACCAGTAACGCACCTGACGTGCTACTAAGAAGACAAAAGAGGGGACTCAAATTTTAAAAATCTTTCAGATACGAATACTCTACATAGCAAGAATTTCCAGGTAAGCAGGAACTTCCCCCCTAAAAAAACAAAAAGTTTCCAGGATTGGTTTAGCTGGAAGCCTGAAAGGGCTAGGAAAAAAGAAAAAAAAACAACAAACACACCACAACAAGAAAAAAACCCACAAAACCACACACCACAAAGGAGAGAATACATAAGTTACTTTTACGACTCCTTTTTATGCATATATTCTACTTTTACTTACCTAAGTCTAGTAAATGGTTGTCCTTCATCATTTGCCACCCACAGGACGTCAGCAAGTGATGGAGCTACAGGAGTTGGAGCTGTGCTTTGTTCATCATAACCCAATGGACTTGGATCTTTAACAAGCTAAAACAAACAACAAAAAAAAAAGCATGAAGAGAAACTAAATTCAGCACATACTAAAAGTTCTGCCTGAGCAAAAGGAATTTTTAAACAGTCCTGTAAGCAAGTTGAAAACAGTGAGCATAAGGGATGCAACACGGGAGTTACAAAAGCTAAAAAGAACAGGAAAGCTATCACTACATTAAGAAACTAGAAAACTTAAATAGTTGAAGCATACGTGTAACAATAAATCACTTACTTGAAAATAAGGTCTTGGGTAAGGCTCTAAGGAAAGAATTGTCCCAAGTCTACGGACAACACTTCGAGTAGATCCATATTCCTTTTTTTGGCAAACAGATACGACCTAAAAATTAGAATACCTTTTAATCTGAGAAGCAAAATCAAAGCCCTCAGTTCTTACAATCAAAGTTATTTAATGTTATACGTAATTAAGCACAGCACAGTTAGGTTAACCTAACTTTTCAATGCTCTTCTCAAGCGGAAAGTCCAAAGAGGCCTACGCTGGTTTTAACAGACTGTTTCCAAAACACCGCCAAGATACACCTTGGACCCAGTGTATTTCTGAGTAGCACAAAGGCCAACAAAGAATGTAGCAGCTACCTGATGTTGCTAGTAATATTCTGAGCTAATAACAAAAGAAAAAGTGAACATTTGAGTAACCATATGCGTCTATATAAGTGTCAGGGAAAAAAAATTAGTAAAGAAGCAAAGTAAGTTTAACATTCCTTGACCTGATACTTCCTTATGACTGTATATAACTGCTGGAAATGCCTTCTCGATGAGATTGCTGAAGGAAGGCATGTTCTGATCGTACGACTGATACTGCTGCCGAATATGCGAGTTTCCAAAAATATGGCCTGTCAAATAACCAAGAAATCCCAACAACGAAACTAGAAAATAACCCCGATAGCTCAAACTAGTACTCCTAGAAATACTTCAGTAGTTTCACATAAACAAACCAAGTAATTCCTCAGAACTACAAGCTGCGGCTGCGCCTCACTGTTGACACCCATGACTGAAGAACTGCCCATAAACTCACGCTCCAACATCAGACCCTGGCTGTTACTCCAGCAGTTAACCTTTCCATGTTCCCGTACAACACCCTTCCCAGGTCTCTGAAAAGGGTTTTCAGAGGATTAACTGCTACTTGGGAATCGTTATGTAGCCTTTCATTTAAAATAGCAAAACATTAACAGCTAAAGTTACTGATTTTTTTTTTCCCCCCTCCGTTCTGAGAAAAAAGAACCACTTGCACGGCTGTATAAGAACAGTGACCCACCGAAATCCCACATGCGGGCAACGCGCCTGATCGCACAACCCAAGCTTTCCCACACCGACAAACCCAGCTGTGAGCAGCACAGCCCGTCCTGCCGCAAGCGTGCGGCGGCTCCGAGGTGACGACCCTTCCTCCCCTTAACCACCGCGGCTACAGCCGAGACGCCCCGCGCTAGCGGGTCTCCCGGCGCCGCCCTGCAGGAGGCAGCCCCCTCCCCTCCCGCCCCGCCCGGGGGCTCACCTGGTCGGGCGGCCAGCCCAAGTACTCCAGCACCCGCCTGAGGAGAGCCAGCACCAGCGCCATGGCCGCCGCGCGCGCGGCAGGGAGAGGTCGCCGTCCCCCACAGGCAAGGACACCTCGCCGAGCGACGGCCGGCCTCCGTGGCACTCCCGCCTCACCGGACGCAACCGGTGCACTCTCTCTTCCGCGGGAGCCGCCCGCGGGCAGAGGAGAGCCCGCACGCCTCCTCTGACCCCTCGCCTCAGGCCGCAGCCGACGGGCGCCGAGGCCGCCCTGAGCCCAGCTAGGCCGCCCGGGCTGGCAGCACCAATCAGGAGTAGGGGTGGGGCAGAAAGGAAATCAGGCCAATAGGAAGTAGCCAGTGCTTAGTGCAGAGCCAGTAAGGGGCCGAGGGCGGGCCGCCCTCGCGGGGGCTGTCGGGAAGGGGCACGTTTGAATGCCGCCTGGACGCCGCGGGGCTCGGCGGTGCCCCTGCAGGGCGAGTCCCGCCCGTCGGCTGCTATAACACCGCTCCCGCGGGGCCTGGGCTCCCGGGCCGAGATCGGTGCCTGCCGGTGATCCCAGTCTGCTCTGGGTGAGAGCCCGCATCTCTTCCGTGGGGAAGCCCAGCTGCTTCAAGAGGGTTCCGGTGCGCGCTGTCGGGGTGTGCGGTGGGGGGAGGGGGTGGGTAGTGCACTAAGCCAAGGTCACAGGCCAGAATGAGGCCGGTTATTGTACTCACAAGAAAAATGAAACTTCAGCGTGTGCAATAGCAGAAGACAGTATGCTTCGATAGAAGAAACTTGCTAGGGCAACGGGACGTGACTGAATTCATGATGGGTTCGCGTTAAGGAGCTAAACTCATATGAGATGTTGTAGGTCCTCTGTGTAGTAAACTTCTAACCCGTTCATTCTGAGAATTAAGAGAGCAAGACAGCAGCAGAGTTCCAATATACAAAGTATCCTCAAAACACCAACTACTTGATAGCATCTGACCAAACTGAGCTCACTTCAAAATAAGAAATCTTGGCTTTGGATACTGCACTTGCTCTTTTATCTTGCTTGTCAAGATTTCTGCTGTTTTGCTTAAGAAACTTTGAAAACTTCACGAAAGGCGGTAGTGTAACAAAGTAAGACAGTGCTTCTACTCACAGGAGAAGAAATGCAGAGATCTTTTTCCTCCAGCTATGCAGTTAGTGTTATCTGCTCATAACTATGAATTCTTTTGAAGACCTAATTGTACTGGTCCCAGTAAACCTAATTTCACCAAAGCTTTCAAGAAATTAAGATAAATTGGATTATTAGACATTTTCTTTATTCACCTTTACAGGTATGTCTCAGCAACATTTCCTAGACAAACAAAATCCTCTAACTGCAACACTTGGCTGCAATGCAACTGTTACTGCCTCTTCTTGTAGTTACTATTATCCATAATTTGTCATGTGGGTTGATTCTCCAAGACCAAACACAAAGGAGGAATAGTGTTGGTAACACAGGCTGTAGTAACAGCACAAAGCTGTTTTAGGGGCCTACGAGGGTTTAAGCTTGAGGAGAGGAAGGGCTGGACTTTTTAATGGGTATTTTGAAAAACTGTCCTACAGTACTTGCCTTTAACAAAATGTACTTCTCACCCACTCCACCACCACCTTACTAAGGAAAGGGAAGCGTCAGCACGATCAGATGGAAACAACTGCATGCAGCTCTACCACAAAACTAGGAAGAGGCAGGGTCTCTAAAGCAACAGCAAAACTGAGGCAATTTAGTTAGTCTGCACCAGCACCCGTAACAAGCTGCTTTGGAACTGGAGGCGCCAGTTGGGAACTCATACAGAAATGCTCCAAACCAGCAAGCACAACTCTGAACAGCACAGGATCTGCAGGATCTCCTTAACAAAAGGATTTTGTGAAAGGCCAGCTTTAAGAAATAAAGAGATGGGGGGCTTTACCCCTGGAGGTAAATCAAAGCTAGGTAACGGCTCTTCTTCTGGAGCACCAGCACAGGAAAACTCATGCAGGAAAGCTTTAATCATATGTGTCTGCCCACTGTTAACAGTAATGCTACTGATTGTTCCTGGGAAGTGAGAGGATGTCGGATTTAATTCCAAACCGAGAACCTGAAAGAATGCAGAGTCGAGACTAACAGGATAGCTACTGGATTCTTTTTATTTTTGCCTAGTGAAATGAATGTCTGATTTTCTCTAAACTGCAGGCATGACTTCAAACTTCATAACCACACCATGCAGAGATGAAGCAGATTCAGAAACTGCTGCACCGCTGGAAAGCAATGAGTCAGAATGAATTACTGAACTCAAACTGTAGTTGAACATTTTATACCAGTAGAATGCTTGGATTTTTCTCCTACGGATCTGTTAGTGATCGTCCTTAACTTCTAACAAGAGAAATGCAAAATGCACTGAACTCACATTCACAACAGTCACACAGCTATTTCAGTAGCACCTAACGATAACCTCAAAACATGTTTTTCCTTATCACAACAGTGAAAATTCATTATTCATGTTGAAGGACTAGTAAATACTGAAGCATTAGTTTGGATTTAAGAAAAACCCACTGGCCTCCCCTTTGGTTTGTTTTCTATAGATCTCTGATAAGATTGCAAGTTGCGTCTTTGACTAGATGATCTTAATTCAAGCAGTTTTTTAAATAAATGAATTTATGTCTGTCACCATGCGTTCTGTAATCAACAAATGACATTTTTAATAAACTACACTGAAATTAAGGATAATGAAAAAAGGATTTTTATGATCTAACCTACAGGCAGGTCAGTAGGATCAAATGCCATTATCAAAGCAATCTCTACTAGATTTTCTTGGACACTCAACTGAAGCAGAAAACTTAAATCTGCCTTATCATGCACGAACTATCTTGCCTTATGACACACAGACCACAACAATCCAGTTTCAACTTGACCTAGGTGATAGATTATCTGTTCTAAGGTTATGATGGTTCAAGTATATCTTGGTCCTATTTGTTAGTTTCAGACTGATGTCAAATTTAACTTCGTTAGGGCAGACTTTGACACTGTTGCCAGGTTTATTGTTTTGTTCCTTTTTTTGCTTCTTCTGATTTAATACACACAGTCTGTGTGAGCTTTGCTAAGAAGTCCAAAATAATCAGTTTTACATTTAAAACCACTGTTAAAGACACACCGTACATGTAAAAGTGGATCTTGCAACAGTATAGTTTGCCTAAACTTCCTCAAACATAAGGCAGGAATGACCCTTTACTAACTACCACTAGAGGGCAAATATTAATCCCATTTCCTCACAGCCTGGACGTGTTGGAGCAAGTCCAGAGGAGGGCCACAAAGATGATCAGAGGGCTGGAGCACCTCTCCTATGAAGACAGGCTGAGAGAGTTGGTTGGGGCTGTTCAGCCTGGAGAAGGCGCCGGGGAGACCTCTCAGCAGCCTTCCAGTACCTGAAGGGGGCCTACAGGAAAGCAGGAGAGGCGCTTTTTACAAGGGCATGTAGTGACAGAACGAGGGGGAATGGTTTTCAACTGAAAGAGGGTAGATTTAGATTAGATATTAGGAAGAAATTCTCTACTGTGAGAGGGTGGTGAGACACTGGAACAGGTTGCCCAGAGAAGCTGTGGCTGCCCCCTCCCTGGCAGTGTTTAAGACCAGGTTGGATGGGGCTTTGAGCAACCTGGTCTAGTGGAAAGGTGTCCCTGCCTGTGGCAGAGGGGTTGGAACTAAGTGATCTTTAAGGTCCCTTCCAACCCAAACCATTCTATGATTCTACACAGATGCTGGCAAACTAGTGCCATCTGAAATACAATTTCCTCAAATACACAGCATTAATGACAGTACTACTTCTTCCTGCCTTCTGGTGTTTAATTTGGATACGGCAGGTGGTTAACTACTCCCTAACAGTAAAGCCAGTAAGAGGGAATACATTATATATGTATTTAATACAAACACCTCTACCAAAGCTTCCCCCCCCATTTTTTTTTTAAAGACATTACATCATTCTAAGGGGCAAAGTAAGAAAAATACTACACTATTAACTCCATATAACATTAAGATTTACTGTATCTATAGCAGTCTGAGAAAGAAAACCTAAGTAGTCGTCTTGTATCAGAATGTCCTTGTTCTGGTAATTCAGGTGTGTTACTGTCATCCTTAAAATTGTGCAGGTTAAAAGTGTACCTACCAGTCAATTAAGTTTGTGGGTTTGTTGTTTTTGTTTAAAACCAAACAAACTGTAAAATAAATTCTGCACTTTGGCTACAAAAATACTAGAAGCACAATTATTTAGAAATCAGTGTCAAAGACAGACTCAGTTCTCACATCTTTTGCTAACTTAACTTTTACCATTGAGTTGTAACTTCAAATTTACACATTGTATAAAGTGGAATACTAAAGAAATGTACTTCCAGGGCACTGTAATGGAATTCACACTTTATAAAAGCGTTTGGTATATCTGAAGTATCTTTACCAATTCAGGTTTTAACATATCTTACTTTACCCTTTCCAGGGATTTTTGTGGTGGTTTTTTTTTTTGTTTTGTCCTCCTGCCCCGATTTCACTAGAGGCTGTAAATGTGATAAAAACTTACTCTTGCCAGATCACATACCTGAATAGGCAAGTCCACATAGAATATTAAAGAGGTAGCTTAACAAACTGGAACAAAAATTGATAAAAAAGCAGCTAGATTGATACTGCCACTGATTTCTTAACTGAAGTGTTCTGTTGATGATTAAGCTCTCAGCAGAAAGGTGAAACTATAATCGCTAGTGGCCCTGAACATGCCACTTGTACTTCATACATCACAGACAGCACATTTTTCTTGCAGTGAGTTTAAACTCTAAGGATATTAAACCTTAAAAATTGTACAAAGTTACCCTTGACAAGAGAAGCATCTTTTAATGACAAAGCAAACCACTAGGTATCCATAACACATGACTGATCTGTTCTAGACACAAGCTACAGGAATTAAGCTAGTTGTAGGTAGTTCTGCACTAACAGCAGAGATGAGGGAGGGAACTCCAGTTTTCAGATCTGTTTAAAAGTTTCTAGCAGCAGTGACTCAGAAATAGGTTTCTAAAACTCACATTCCAGAAAGGAAATAAAACACTTCAAACTCACTTGAGTATTTATATACATATGTATTTCTCAGGCTACTAAAGAAGAGTGACAATTTTGCTCTCAAAGATAAAATTCTTGCTGCATTCTCTAGCATGGTGGAGTAAAAATCCAGATTTATCACTGACACACTATGTAAATGTGATTCTTGTGAACTAACATATAATCAGCATTTTGCACAACTGTTTGTGCTTACACTATATGACTGGATAACTACCCTTAAAGACACTTCTTATAAAAAGGCAACACAGAAGTAGTAGTTTATAAAAAATGCTGCTCAAAGATTTCAGGTGTGCAGAGCTGTAAGTTTACTTCAGAATAAAACACAGACATAGGGGAGAATCAAAACTTTTAGAGTTGTACTTGACCATATATTTGGACAAAGCAGAATTACACTGCATATAACAAACAGTAAAATTTCTTAAAAGTTGTTACAAATATTTTACTTTCTACCTGTACGATCATTAACATAGTTTACTATATCAAGATATTTTTCTAAAGGCTTAAAACAAAAACAATCCCTCTAAACTACTTTCGAACAGTAAAATTTAAGTAAAACGCTTACATTCATCTGACAACAAAAAAAACATATTAAAAATGTTGTGTGGGTGGTGCAAGAGCTGCTCTTTCAGCTGTAACTTTCTTCCAGGGTTATTCCTGTGGAAAGAAAGAAAACAGTCTTGTTGTAAACTGTTAATAACCAAACTCCAAAACCTTTTAAAGTGATCCACACACACACGATTGTTTGACACACTGCAAGATAAACCATCTAATCTGCAATTCACTAAACTGTTTACCTTTTCCTCTTTGCGTCTGTCCTTTTCTTCATTATTCTCAACTGTTTCTTCTTCATCCTCCACAATCCCATCCCCTTGATACTTGTCGTGTGTCCACTTCGGACTGCTACCTGACTTCTTGAAGTTAAAACGCCCTCTGCCACGCTGGAAAGTACCACGGCCTCTTCCTCTTTTGGCCCAATAATCCACACCATCGTCTCTGTCATCATGCTACAATATGAGACAAAGACTAAGATTAGAACAACTCTTAACTGTACCCCTTAAATGTTGATACTCTATATCAAATTTATACTATAACATAGGAAAAAAACAATTAAGAGAACTTTTTAACAGTCCAGATCATAATGTATAAAACACGTTATGAAGTATATCCTTAGAAGTCATGATGCTATAACTAAAACCACAGCAATAAAATTGTTTTAAGAGACCTTATTAGCTGTGGGTCTACTCCAATGTTTTGTTACTAACTAATAGGTTATCTGTCAATTATCTTCAGTCAGAAGAAAGAATTACTTGCTAGTTTTGAGAAAAAAAAAAAACCTATGATTTTAAAGGCAGAAGCTCTAGGAATGTGCTAGGATTTTTTTTTTTTATTTCAATGCAGAGACAGAGTTCTTTATACTTATTAAGGAAAGAAAATTGAAGGCAGTTTTCAGAAACCCTGCTTCACCTGCACAATGTAGGGCAAATGAAGTTTAAACTGTTTAAATCTGACATTAACAAACAACAGTTGAGTTTCTCTGGTTAAGAAGCTTAAAGTTTGCTATCTTGCTACCAAATATAGCCTTCCATGGTTTGGTAAGTCTTCTGACAATCATTCCATGCACTGCATGAACACTACAGACAACTATTTAACATAAAAAAGGTTTATATTTAGAAGAGTGAGGTACACTTGCTTCAACATCTACTGTTTTTACTTGTGATTTGGAAAGAAATCTGAACTATTAAACACATATCACATCTATATAAAGCAGTTTATTAACAATTATATAAGAATAGCTAAATGGTGGCCTTTTTTATAATTAAAAAAGATTTTTAGATATGAGAAAAAAAGTTTACTAGCTACAGTTAGTTATTTGTTCTAGCTATCACAGAATTTCTTAATGAATAGATTATCACTTCTCTTTCTATGCTTATAGATCAGGAAATTTTATATATGTATGGGGAGATGGAAGAGAACTCCTTGTACAAACATCCAAACTGTGATTGCATTATTTCTCAGATTACCTGTTAACACATTTGTGACAAACTATAACACTATAGGAGAAGGTCTAATCTTCACTACTTAACATTTTTCAACAGTGAAACAATATCCTTAGAAGTTTGCATTGTTAAGGACATCAACTGGAACAGAGGCTACATATTCAGTATACTACACGACCTACTGGGTGGTTACATCAACCTTTCATAACCCAGGCAACAAAACTAAGGTGACTTATCTTAATGACTATCACCCTACTCAACTAAAAACAGAAGGACTGCTAATAACAGAGTCAGCCTACATACATCCACAAATACCATCAGCTTTTCCTCATCTTCCAATTCTGCAGACTTCCAGACATATCTAAGACAAAGCTCGAATGCCATACAGCCATAAATCCAGGAAAACACAGCACAGGTCTTTCTGGTTTAAAATTTGTTTTTAATAATTTTAGTCTGAGTCTGCCTTCTTCCCCACTCACTGATGTAAGTTTTGGAGACTAATTCCATATCAGGCCTCAGGTATTGCCAGCCTGCTGCGGAAAGACACAAGAGAAGCAGAACCAGGCACCACAACAACCCTGATACTCTCATGGTGATGTAGCTGAAGCCCCTGTCTCTACATGCATGCTACTTCTACACTTGTAGAAAATTTGAGAAAAAAACAAAAGCATGCATAAGACATCGAGTTCTCCACACCCACCAAGAAATATTTCTTGCTTTTTGGGGTATATTCAGGATCCCATTCCTCTTCCTTCGGTCTCTTCTGAAAAGTAGTATTTGAGTTGCTGGGACCAGTATTTGTTCCAGCAAAGACTCCTCTGGCTCTTCCTCTGCCCCTAATTCGAAACTGATTAACCAAAATGTCATTTAATCCATTTACATAAAACCACAAATAAGAGTTCAAGTTCTCAATTACTGAAAATGCTCTTTCTGTGCTTAATTACAGTGTCTGCAAGTATAACACCATTTCAAAATTCACATATTACCTTAAGTAATATATTCAAGCATTCACTTTGAAATAATAATTCTATCAAATTTAATTGAAACACATTTGAGTTCTGGGCATAAATTCACCCACAACCATCAAAAAGAAATTTCCTTTGCTGGTAAACCAGTGTGTTGCAACAAAAGGTCAGAAGAAGCTTCTAAAGCTGTTCACAGACAAAAACAAACAGAAAAACTAGACTGAAAGAGAGAGAAAACTGTCAGGGGGAAAAGAAAGGTGGTGATTTATGGAGTCAGTCATACTGGTTATGGGAAAATGATTCTAGAATACATACAAGCAATGCAGTTTTCAAATAAGTATATCCACTTTGTGTTACTCAAACATTTTCAACTGAGATTCAGAAATTTATTTTAGACCAAATTAAGTGTCAAATGAATAAATTCTTCACTCAAAAATCAACAATACGTACTGTACACAGCAGCAATGCTTGAAGAGAAAAATAAGTGTCAAATATTCTTCATAGTGCATTAATAGATTTTAAATGTTAGGCTAAAAAGTCTCACAGCATTAAAGAAAATACTTAACTCAGAATACACTAAGAAGTAATATATACAGTTCCCTCAGCATATACATTTTTAGCTTGTGGAAAACATTAAACAAGAGTTTATATCCTCCATTCAAGGGGAGGAGAAAGGTTAGGTTGGGAAGGCAGACTGCTAAACCCCGCAGTTACTACAGAACACAGTTTCCATTAACAGCCTAGTTAAAAACACAGAACTGGGTCTTCAGAGTTACTGTACAAAAATATGACTGGAAATTAATTTCATTTGTTAAAAATAAGTATGTTCCATAAACATGGACCAAAAAGATATAATTAACTAACTTGAAAGAGGACTATTATGCACACTTCGTTCCACAGAGCTCCAACATTTCTAATGCAGAATTTATCCTGGAGAGTTTTAAAACTACTCTGAAATCAAACAGACTGAAAAACTACCTGTAAAAGGCTCACAAGACCTATCCAACACACTGCAGGCAAATGGGAACAAAAAAATTCTTGGGAGAATCACTTGGAAAGTGACAGACTATCACCTGAAGAAAACTGTACAAGAGGAAATACTACATGCTTTATTTCCAATAGCTTTGAAAGCTTTACAAAATTAGGGCACAAGAAGCAGTATCACAGTGGGGGGAAAAAAAAAAAAAGGATGCAGAGGCAAAATGATGACAGGATTTTTTTAAAAAAAAAACTCAAAAAAAAAAAATCAGCATTTCCTGGTATTAGGTCCTATGATCAGGTTCCCTTTAAGAAAAGAGTCTACAGCTTTTCCCAATATTGTATTACACCCCCACTCCCCCCATCATCTTTGCCTGAAGAAATACAGGAGGTGAAATCCACTATGGTGTTATCTTTATGGGCTTACTTACTGCAAAGACCATCACAAACAATACGGAGTACATTTTCTATAGAAAGAGAAAACTCCTTTTGATCAGAATTGTTACACACAGAATTCTTTAGGAGCTCGATACTAATGACAGTGTCATTAACAGATTCTACTTATCCTTATTTGTGTGTAGCTCCTTCAAAACTATTCATGATGTTTACGTACAAGAAGCCTAGAATTAAACACTATAGTCTATCAGCAAGTGTTAGTGAAAAACCATTGCTGATTTAACGTGAAATTGACAGCTTAGCTTACATTAAAGTCTCCGCTATCCAGCAAGCTATGCTCTCCCAGTGTATTTAGGCTTCCTGCTTAGGGGAGGATTCACAACCAAAACATTTTCACTCCAAAAGCAAAGCAGTATTTACTGGAATGCAGCTACTATCAGCCCAAATTACAAAGACATTCCTACACTAGCTAGTCTGTACGTTTCACCACTGTCCAAGCTGTATCCCTAAAGAGAAGATTTGAGTCAACAGGTTGGTCTATTTAGATTCTCCTGTTCAGACACAGTTTGTTCGATAAGCCTGTGTGTGATCATGTATGTCACTAGGGAACATTAACCAGTTATTATTGCATAGTTGGAACTGGTAGTCACCAGTAATTAAATTTGTAGAAGTCTATTTAATTTCCAGCTCACATCTACTTAAATTTCATGTAAAGTAGCACCTCTTTTACAGTATGTACAAACTGGTTTTATAAAACAGCAGGGCTTCCACCAATTATGAGTTTTCTTCAACCGATTCTCTTCGAAAGGAGAGGGGGTTTTAAGCTCTACTTTTAACTCAGTGCCACTAGCTTATACAGCTAGAAATTGTGCTGGCATTGTCGTATTTGATGCCTACACCATCCAAGGGTTTACATATTTATGCCACATAGCTGTTCCTTAGTGTAATTATATAAAAAAATAACAAGAAATGATGCATTTTAGTGTTATAAATATATATACAATTCAATGTACATTTGTAACAAACAATGCCTTTTAGCATTATTTAATTACAGGCTACACGAAGGAATTATTGTGGAAGTATGAAATTACTCCTACCCATTATGTAAGTTTATTTTACGTGTTTTGTTTTGGTTTTTTTTTTTTTGTTGTGGGTTTGTGTTTGGTTTTTTTTTTTTTTAAAGTGTTCCTTATCTTTTCAAGGCCTCCTTTATAGATTCCTAGTCTTTCCTAATGCTTCTACATTTCTCAATTAAGTATCAGTAATTACATTAACATGCAATTTTTAACTTTAAAATTTTTCTGAAGGCTATAGTGGTAAATATGTCTGTCACCTTCCAAATCACAAAGCTAGAACACATCCCAAAGATAAATCAATGAGCTTTCATGCTCACTGTGGCTAGTCCAGGCCAAAGAAACACTGAAAAGTAACAAGTATACCATCTCCTCTCCTCAATACAGCTATTTCAAGGTTGGTGTATATTTTTAATTATGTGCCACTCTCTATTTAACAAGTTGCAGGCATCACACACACGGGAGGGCAAAACCAAACTGAAAATGACAGGGAAAAACAGAACCTGCAGGGAGTTGAGGTAACAGATCACAAGATTTAATCTTTACAGAACAGTAAGTTTTCAGATCCTGTTAGGAAACAGCATAACTACAAAAGAGCAAGGAATAAACAAGAAATCATTTTTTCCCACCCTTACACTAGGGTCTCTAATGGCATGCTAATACATATTCACACACCAATCAACTGCTACTGGGCAGTGCTGGGCAACAAAAAAACACTTTTCAGGTTTGGTACATCACAAAATAATTCAAGAATCACTGCTATGAAAGAAGTCCAGCCTAACATTAATCACTGCAACACTTCCTCATTTTATTTGTTATACTGTTACTACTGGCAACACGTTCATAATTCAGGGGAAGATTAAGAGAGCAACTTACAAAGGTGCCTCTTGGCCTGTTGACTCCTGCAAAACCAGAGTATTCTTTCTGTTCATGGTGGGTTTTGAACTCTTCATCTCTTTCTTTCTTGCAATCCTTTTCTTCTCGAGAACTGGATGAAGAAGATGATGGGGAGGAAGATGGGGAGGACCGAGTACGGTCTTGATCTCTTTTTTGTTTACTGAAAGATAAAAAGATACACTGTGTGCTATTTTAAAAGCATTAGATAGTCTGTAACATGCTATACTAAAAGGGGTCTCTATATTTTATGAAAAACTATCCCCCTTCTGGTTATGAAGTTACATATATGTTACATATTTCAGATGTTAAGGTAAAGTATAGTTCCACTTTCCAGCCTCCTCTTACACATTTAAATGCACTAAATGTCTATTATTGCTAGTGAGTTGGAAAGCAGCAGTCTGCAAACTGCAAATACAGTTTTTCTAGGTTTTGATGCCATGAAAAATCCAGTTACTTTTAAGATCTGCCTTTCTTCTGAGGCAGAAAAACAGAAATTGAAGGGAAGAAAACCCTCAAGGCAAAGTTTTACAGAGACTTTACATAGTTCAGTTTGCATACTGTTGAGAAGGGATGGTGTGGGCTTCCCTATGTAGATGGCTGTATGGAAGTAGCCAGTGGAAGATAACGTGGATACCAACATCAGAAAGTAAATGGGAAACAGGAAGCATAAGTAAACATTCATTGTACATCCAGTACAAAGCAGGGAAGAAAAAATTCCTACAGCAAGACTTTTAGTAGCCCCATAGTGGTACTAATTTGACCCGATTTACAAGATTTTAATATTCTATTCAAAGGAAGGTCATACCTGAAGTAACTCTTACCACTGCTACACAGTATCCACTGAGATATGCTAACATTTTTTGTTAAAAACAGCCCACTGGCTTTAGACAAAAATAAAAATTCCCCTTCTTGCCCATGTTAAAACCTAAGTATCAGTAAGATTCTCATACTCTGGGTGTTATGAGTTGAAAAAGTGCGGAATCAAGCATAACGAACCAAAGTTCTTACACAAACTGTTTATAGAACTGTACTGCATTGAAGTCCAACCTCCTGATGTAGCCTGGATAATAGGACAGATTAATTTGTCATTTTTTTTTTCAGTGTTAGCTTGCTATTCCAAAGTTTTTGTCCTCATCCACCATAAGCCGTGTAAAAGACAGATAATACATATTTGCTGTAAAACAAATAATTTTAATTGTTTAAATTTAAATGTTCCATTATACATTGAAAATTGAAAGCAATTAAGCTTACAATTACAAAGGCTAATTAGAAGCTATAAACCTATATAGGGACTTCAAATATTTACCTGTCATCTTTGTAAGATTTGTAATCCTTGTAATCTTTTGGAGTTTTCTCCTGCTTTCTTGACCCACTGGATTCCCTGGAACCCTTTGAGTCTCCTCGCTCTTTACTTCGCTCTTTTCTACGTCGGTCAATGTCATGCCGAAGATCAGCAGAATCACACCTTAATTTTTTATCTCCCTGTAAACAAAGAAATATTTTGGAACAAAATTCTGAAATAAAACATCCAGAAGAGAATCTGAAAGGCAAGCTGTGCATCAATTTTCAAAAAAAGTGACACAGAATTTACCTATTTTTCAACAAACTCTTCAGCACACAAATTGACTTTAAGTGAAGGCCCTTTACAGACAATGGCTAGATCTAAAAAAAGAAAGCTAAGAATTTCAGTTTCAAATAAGCATTCCCATCAAGCCAATGGGATATCTATTTTTTGATGCAGACAGACCATAACACATGGTTTGGGAAGATGTTTAAGCATTCATTTTCTTCTGGTGAATTGTTTAACAGACTACAAGCACCTTTGCAATTCAACTATACTACTCACTGACCACATCAGTACTCTTCCCCCACCCCCTCACCCCCTTCTATTCTTTGTTCTTGGGCACCTTGGTGCCACAAAACTGGTCAAGAAATGTCCAAGAAGAAAGGAAGGGTGTGAGAAGACTTGACCTTACGTGCCACATTATCAATATAGCAAAATCATGCTACATAAACTGGTGTCTTGGTAACATGTTTTACTCAAAGGAAAAAAAAAAATGTTCTAAACAGAATTACCACAGATACGATAAATACGAATTATTTTTGTATTTTTACACACAAACACAAAGTTGAAGATCAGATTTAAAGGGAAACACAATAAATTAAGTTTGAAATACATATAGGATGTTTAATTAGAACCTACTTTTTGACTTTCTTCTTTAAAGACTCTCTCTTCACCTGTTAAACGGGTATGCTTCCTCAGGGTACTTGGAGAAATGTCAATCCTCCTAAATGTAAAATAAAAGCAGTGTCTTGCCATATGCATATGTAACTGCTGATGGCCTCAGACATTTTTTTTTCACCAGAAAACTGAGAAACAAGACATTTTTGCAGTAGAACAAACATTTGTATGTAAAGCCTCACCATCAGAATACAGAAGACGACTAAAAATGAAAAACCTTGGTTCTGTTGTGTGAAGTATGCTGAAAATCACAAATATAAAGGAAACAGGCAGTTTGATTTTTCACATTTTAAGTACAGCTTTGAAGATACAAAAAATTTTTAATGAGTTATTTCAAAAGATCAGTATATGCATCCAGTTGAAAATCTATCCCCCCCCCCAAGAAATCATCAATACTACAATAGTTTGCTGTAAAGTCAAAAATACTTAACAGTTAAGAAAACTTATACAGTTGGATACTGAATATGGAGACAATATATCCTCACATGCAACACAAATATAGTACACTGCATCAAAAAATTATAGCACTTGATCAGAAACTACATCTGCATGCCTACCTTCTTACCTTTCAAGCTCTCAGGTTTTTCAAAAAACTGCTGTAAATTAACACACACAAAAACTAAAGCAGTATGAGATGGAACATTTCACACTGAAGAATAAAGATGCATGTACAGGGCTTCTTTTCATCTTCAAGACATATGCCCCTCAATATTTGAGCACTGCATGTGAGAAAAGTAAATATAGCCCAAATGAGATACAGAGGTAGAGAAGACATCTGCTACAAAACCACAGATGAAGCCAGACTTGGCTCAGATGAGTTCTCTTTTACAGAAGGGGGTTTTGGTGGGGGTTTTTTGGTATTTCGTATTTACACAGAAATTGACAGATTACTCTATACAGATTAGAAAAAATATTTTTGGGTTCTCAAAAGAAATATTAGCAGACATTACTTGAAGCACAAAGCATCTACATACACAGTTAACATATACCTATGTATTTCTGGGCTCTTTTGCCGGGTGCAGTGTTCTTCAGTAGCTTTTTGATATGCGGTGAACCTCTCATTTAGGGTCATTCCAGCTGACTTGAAGTATTGCTCTGTTGGTTACAATAGAAAAAACACTGTTTCATTAGTTTAATTCAACTCACAGCTATTTTACTCCTGACAGAAAGTCAAGTAGCAGGCAAAAACACAGTATTTTCAATAAATCTATCAGGACAAGCAAATGTGGTGTTTTCCCTATTTTTACACATTCGTAACCCAAACAAAGTAACAATGCACAGCATCACTGCAAGTCTACTTATAACTATGCCATGACTGTACTACATCTAATTCAACCGTCATTTACTGATTGTACTTGCTCATTTTCAATGACATTTTCCTCTAATGAAAGAGAAAAAAGCAATTCCTTAACAGTTATTTTATACTTTGTCCATAAGAGAAAATGAAGTTACTCTAAGTCATGAATACTTGCAATAACTACATTTTACTATTCATCTCATTTTTAACTTAAAATAAGAGTTAATTCAGTGAACACACTTAAGTAATGTATGCTTCAATAACTACATGAGTGACTTAACAAGTCATTTCTTAAAGGAATACAATTTCTTCATTTGAAGTTGTGATGATATACGATCCAAGACAATTAACACACCTATATGTAAATAAATTCATCTAAGCATCTGGCATCTTGGCAAACTTGACAACTTCTCTGACAAATTTTCTCTTTCCTTCAGAGACAGTTAAATCAGCAACAGCAAAACTCAGTTTTTAAACCAGCTCAACAAATGTGTTTAAATGTAATATAGAAATACATAAAGTCATGAGCTATGAAATGTTACATATGAAGCAAGCTATCTGCTTAACAGGTCAACATACATCTGTATCAACTTACCGCCCAGCATCCAGTATTTGTCTCATAACCAACCATTAAAACTTGAAACGGCCACTACAAGGGTAGTGCCTCAATCATAATTCCATCAAACACAGGAATTTGAGCTAGCAACTCTGTTTTTATGCCATTTTTGCCAGGAAGACAGAAGGTTCAACTTTGCCTGTTTGGCATCTGTATCTTTCAACAGCTATTTTACTTTTGTAACATGGATTTTGCCATTTCAAAACACATTCCAGGACCTAGTTACAATGAAAAAGAAAACATCACTGGGCATTTTCAGCTCTACATTAATAAAGAGCTGTTCAGACTGGTCGCATCACACCAATAATGAACATAACTTCACTTTGTCAAAAGAGTTACTAAACTCTGATCACAAACCACAGTAAATCTGAAACTTAAAGAGAGGTTCTGCTTTCAAAATCAACCATAACAGTACATATTCTAATACCCTGACCAGATAGGCTGTTAAGCTGTTACATTTACCAGGTATTTGTTTAACATACAAAAGTTTACAGAGAAACAGTCTATTCTGTGATCAACATGTGAGTTTCAGGATTATTTCACCTACAGCCTACATATATACCATATAAGCAAAAACTTGCAGAAGCTCTCATTGGATTGAGCCTTAAATCTCTTTACATATCAATAAAATAGATACTTCCACAACAAATATCATTATACACTAAACAGGTGTCCCAATAAGAATTTTTTTAATCTAATACTTTATCACAAAGTGCTATTGTTGACTATTACTCTCTTCAAGTAATTCAAAATGCAAGAAATTGTTCAGCCTTAGTAATCTGTATTTTGCCAACAAAATGAAACTTTTAAGGGAACCTTAGCACATACTTCTAGCATGCAAATCTTTGCAATTTTAGAAGATAAAGCATCTTAAAAAACAATGCTTACAGACAGATATGCTAAAACTGGTCACCTAATTAAGCACTTCCACATTCCCCCTTTGTACGCTGATATGGCAAAATTGTTTTCACCAGCAAATTCTTCCATATTATCTCAGTACATTAAAACAAGAAAAAGACAACAGCCCAGTGAAATAAAGTAAATGCTATGGAAAAAAATCATTTATAGAACCCTCCAGATATTCTCACTGGAATTTAAGGAATTCTCTATTTTTCCATCAGAGAACTCTGACAGGATATGTGACCTAAATGAAATACATCTAACTTTGATGGTTTGGGTTTGGTTTTTGTTGCTTTGGAGGTTTTTTGTTGCTTGGTTGGTTGAGTGGGTTTTTTGTGTGTTTATAGCAAGCAACAGCCACTACTGTTAAATCAGAAAATAATTAGTGTGTAATTCATGTAATGGAGGTTTATTTATTGACTGCCAAGTTCCTTAAGTGAAACTCATGGCTCCAGTACTACAATACTGTCAAACAGGAATAAAATGCAATATCACAGTGTATTTTAGTATCATTTAGAACACAATTTTTCTTAAATATTATTATTTTGAAACAAAAAAAAAAAAAACAACTTCTAATGAGAACCTGGAAATGAGCTCTGGGTGTTCCAAAAGGAATGCTATTGTACTTACAGTGCAAAAGACACCTGTCAACCCACACTGCACCACTTAATATAAAATTGTATGTTAGAGCCATTCAGATAAAACTAAGGAAAGACTGACCAATGTAGTATGTTTAAACTACACTGCAAAAATTCAAACTTTATATGCTACTTAAGCTCAGAAATTTATCCAGAAACACAGTATAACTGCTATTATGCTCTACATTGCTTGGTGGTTTGGTTTGTTTTTGGTTTTTTGTTTGTTTTTGTTTTTGTTTTTTTTTTTTTATAGTAGCTTCTGTGGCTATTATTTTTATATGTACCTCAAAGAGAAGAAAGTCTGACTAAATAAACATTGAAACAGGGCTGAAATGTTCCTGTAGTAGAGACAGCGAACAGGCTTAAAGGAAGATATCAGACGTGTGTTCAGTACAATAAACTGAATACATACCTTTGACATGATGAACCAAGGACACAATGTGCTGAATAAATGACTCTGATGTGCTTTTGCTGGCCTGTGGCAACTTAATGTGGTCAAAGATGGATCGGAACTCTTGCTCCTTCTTGACGGAATGGACAAGTGTGCTAGCAAGCAGTCTGTCTTTAGTCAAGGAAGCAGGTCTAAAATGCATCAACAACAAAAAAAGACACACAAAAAGAAACCACGAGTTTAAATAAAGATGAATAACATTGCAGGCAGGTGGAGAACCACACTGTAAAGTGGAATAATTTACCTATTGGAATCATCAAGAGGTACCGGTGCCATTTTGAGTTTAACTTCAGGACGATGGGAGTCACTGGCTATCATTTTGATCCTAAGTGGACTCTCCTCTCTGAAGGTGGATTTTTCTCTCGCATCCAGATTCTTGTGTAGAGGGGGACTGTAATCAAAGAGTTCTTTGAGCTTTTCAGACTTTACCTGCTCAGGTGACTGAGTTTCTTTCTTCATCAGCCTCTCAGAACTCTTGTCTTCTTCCTTGTGCTTATCTTTTGTTGCACTAGGCCTTTCCACTACATAGCCAGTCTCTTTAAGCTTATAACTTTTCTCATCTCTAAATCCATCGCTCTCTCTATTGCCCTTGATTGGTATTTTAGATTTGTATTTGGTTCCTTCCTCCTCAGCATTCCGGTGAGATGCAGTAGGAAAATTTTTACCCTGATCTGCCAGAACAGACTTTCTGAACTGTCTGTAATCCTCTGTCTCCTCTGTGTCCTCCCCTTCAGAGTCATTAAACTTTTCTTTCCCAGTCTCTTTATCAACAAAAAAATCTAAAGTTTCCTGTTCCTCCCATTCCCTTTCTCCCTCTGTCCTCCCTTTTTCTGATCCTCTCTCCTTCTGGGCCTCCTTCTCCCTGGTATTACCCCTATCAAGCAGGTATACTCTAGACTCTTCATCTGTGTACCTGTGAATAGCAAAGAAGAGACTGGTAACTCTGGATTGCATTCAATTCCAGTTCACTTGCATTCCTCTTTTGTGTCAATTCCACACCAGAAGAAGAAAATACATTCCTCTGAGCAATTCAACTTTAGCATGCAACACTTCGCACACCATTAACACTGTACCCACTGTCATTTATGTATCACTGGAGGCATGTGAAGAATACAATGCCTTTCCATAGAACACCTAAAAATTCTCTGCTTCAGTTATAAAAAAAGCTAGTGGTTTGTTCTTTCTTAATCGGTACCCAGTTTCACATTCTCTTACACCAGTCATGTCTTCCATCAAATTAAAATAAAATTTGATAATTCAGAGTGCAATTCATTTTTGTACTTCTTTCAGTGAAAAAGTTAAAGGAGTACCATAAAAAAAAAAAAAGGTGAATTATTTTCAAGATCCTGCACATTTCTAAGAAAAATCCAAAGGCTGACACAGGCTTAACGCATTCACTATATTGTGTACAAGCAGGGAACCTTTGGAAGGCAGCTCTCCTAAACACAGAAACACACTTACCAATTCATTAGTTCAGCCACTGCCTTATCTACACACTATTTTCACATAGTTCCTAATACGTTCACTAACTCCAATACTCTAACCCAGGGGAAGTAATATTTTTGATCTTCTAAGCAGTATATTTTTACATAATAAATCACTGACTAATTCACTGAATCACCGATTCATTGAAAAAACCTACAATCAAACCTATACAGCGTAGTCACAGCTTCGCTCTATAACTCATTTTATAATAAATCCACTGAAGTACAAGTCACATTAAAAGAAACAGTCTAATGTCAGTAAGATTTTTACAACTTTTAAAAGTTACTACTATATCAAAAATTTTAAGAGCAAATTTAAGAATTTTACGTTAATTGGAAAATATACATTCAACTTTAAATATATTGTCCTTCACATCAATATAATTATGTTCCAAGAATACCAAGACCTACCCTCTTTCATATGTAATGCAAGTCAAGGCATCAAAGTTGTCATATTGCACCACACAATTAGCAATGGATGCTGTTTATGTTAACAAAGAAACCACTGTACAACATCTGTATTTTTAGACTTCCAGAAGATCCGCGTTTAAACTACATGAAGCATTAAAATTTTAAAATACTTGAACAGAATTCACTATCAAACAAGCAAGTCTAATGCACTATTCCAATTAAGATTTTTCTGAAGGAGTATAAGAAAATACACCATAAAGGAAAAGCACAAACTAATTTTTTCCTCAAGGATACACATCCCTATCTCCACTAGCCAATGGCCAAGAACTTGAAGCATCTTAGGAGGAAAAGGCATATGTTTCAAGCTCAATTCCAACCAGACTAAAATTAGTAATATTTATTCCACAGTATTCCATATTGCATTTTTCCAAGGAACAGTGATGATCTCGTCAAAACTCTGTAACAAACAGCAATTTAAGAGTCAACATTAGGCTTATAAGTTAATTCTTACCTTTTCACAAACTTTCCACCTTTTGCAGTTTCCTGGTCGCCACCCTCAGGATAAAATGACCGCACTCGAGCCTCCTCACGAGGAACGCTCTGTGATGGGATTGTCGTCGCAGGGCTTCTCCTCGAAGGGACGTGATGCAATGGGCTATTCTGAGAAGGACTATAACGGCTAGAACCATTTCCAAGAGAACCAGAGCCAGACCTCTCAGGACTATGCTGAATGGAATGGGAATGTTGAGGCGTGTCCTTTGCTGAGTGGGCTGTACTAAGCAAAGGGGCATCAGAGCAAGATGAACTCTGACTAGGTGGGGTGGCAATAGAAGGACTATGGGGTGACCTTGGACTGTTATCATACGCTGAAAGGCCAGGCCAAATGTCGCCAGAAGCTGCTGATGATTTGTTAAAATCGTCAAGAGACTCTGATGGGTCATGTTCAAATGTATCTTTCTGTTCATCTTGTGATTTATTTTTCAAAGGGCTATCTTGCAAAGGAGCCCCTTCAGTTTTCTTTGCCTGCTTTTCCAGAGACGCACGTCTTTTGGAAGAGACAGGTGATTTGCTGTATGGGGATGAAGAACGAGATGAAGAGGACCTTGGGGACCTGGAAGATCTGTAAGATCGACGAGATCTGCTCCGGGACCTCTGGGAAGACACAGACCTTCGTTTTGGACTTCTGGAACGTGAACGGCCACGCCTAGGGCTTCGGGAGTGTCTTCGGTTCCAGACAGGCCTATAACCTCCACGATGGTATCTACCACCTCCTCCTTGATAATACCCTCTACCTCTTCCTCTGTAACCATAGGGACGTCTCATTCCTCTATTATTTCTGTAATCTCTGCGATAATCTCTAGAATAAACACGATCCCTGCTGCGAGATCGTGAATATGTCCTTGACCGAGACCTAGAACTAAAATTAAAAAGCAAACATTAACATTTGACAATTGGAGAATTTTTTTTTTAAAAAGTGCCTTGACACCAAATCCTAGATTTCTCAAATGCAGTCAGAATGGTAAACAAAGCAGACCAACAGTCTTAAAGTAACTTCTACAATCTATCTTTATTATTTCTGTCTCAAAGGATTATAATAAACATGTCTATACTCCTAAGCACTGCAAAACTTAGACTTCAGCATCACATGATTAAGACATTACCAGCCTCAGTGGCCTGCCCTGTCATTTTATTAGAGATTATCACCACTCTGAAGCATGGCATTCAGTTCCTCAGCCACCACAGTTCACAGCCTGGAACATGAAGTTACATGACCACCAGTTTAATATGCCAGCCTGTGGACAGCAGCTGATGAGGCCATAAACATTCAATTCAGCCACTTCTTTTATGAGAGGTAGTAAGAAAGGTCCACGAGTAAGAAAGATGAGGAAAAGGCTGGAGGCAAGTGAGGAGACAAGATATAGCAAAGCTTATCTGCTGAAGCCTTAAGTTACTCCAGATCTGAAAAGCTGCACGAGAAATACAGAACAAATCACAGGGAAAGAGACTGAACAAAGAAAATATCGTGTGAAGCGGGGGCGGAGAATCAAACAAGCCACAAATCACAAAGAACCATTAGCATTCTGAAATTATCTTGAGAGACAGGAAAAGAGAAAAACAGCCACATATTAAACAGTCAAAGTAACAGAAACTACATTCAAAGCAGAATTTACCTACTGCCTAAAATGAAGTAAGATCCCAGGCTCACTTTTGCCACAGCATCATGCAAATGAAAAATAATTTCCACACAAGAACTAATATACTAAACCAACTTTTCATGCAGTAAAACCAGCAATTTACCTGTATCTCTTTTTTCTAGAATGTGATCTGGATCTTGACCTAGAGCTGGACTGAGACCTGGACTTTGATCTTGAAGAATGGGATCTCGAGTTAGATCGACCCATGTTTCCCAGTAGATATACTCCTTCCCAAAAGGAAAAGCAGTGAGGGGGGGGGGGGGGGGGGGGAGGAAAAAGGAAGCGACTATTTAGAGTCCGTATAAATGAACAAAATTTGTATATGCTAAAATGAGAATATTAGAATGGGTATAGCATTTCCTAAACAAAAGAACTTTGAAGAGGATATGAGTACATTTATTAGTAAATCAAAAGCTCAGCAACATTTTGAAGAATTTAACATAGCTACAGTGCATGCAGTTTGCTGAAAAGATAAAATGTAACAGTAAAGGCTTCCCAGATTTAATTGCAAACTGATGCTGTAGAAAGAGAGAGGAAGCAACAGGAAAAAAAAAAAATTTCTGCAAATTAAGGCAAGAAATAATGTTAAGTCTGGACAATTACACATTTTCATATATTTTAAACAAAATTTTTGCTATTTGTGTGGTTTATAGTTTCCTTGCATTTCCAACGCACCAATCCTTCTCTGAAAGGGCTTTATAGACCCCTACAGTGTACCTTTTACAGAAGCAAAGAAAAAGCCCTGAAGTATTCTGTCCAGCAGTTGTTGGTTTGAGCCAGGGGTATTATTTCTCTTAACCACACGTACTAAAGCTAATCACTCTGATCCGATTTTCCACCAGTCAATATGCCCACCCTGCATCTTTTTAGGTTACCCTTGCTTTTTAAACTACATGTAAAATGCATGGCCAACTTGAAGATTTTAATAACTAGTTAAATAATACTGTTTGTAACAGAATTAAACATTTTTCAGCTCCAATTAAGCTATGAAAACTATAATTGATTATAAAGCAATGAGTCCTAAAAGAAAATAAACTCATAATAAACTATCACTTCTTATGTACAGTCACAATAAATATTTAGAATTAACTAGTGCTAACCATAAAAAAAATTCACACCTTTTCCTTTTCTTTTCAGATCAGTGGCTAAAAATCCCCAATTTAATTAATAAAAACTCTGACCCATTACCATTTTCTTTTGAAATTGCCCAGCTTCAAAAAAAAAAAAAGTCACATTAGATAACGTGAATATAAACTGTGGAGAAGTAACTACATTTTCAGGCCTTTGCATGATCAATATCTATAATTATCATTGTTTAATAATAATTAAAACAAAAATGGAAAACACAAACATTGAGCTTCTGTATTGCAAACAAGCATGAAAGCCTAGAATTACTGTACTGAACATCCAAGCTCAAAACAACAAGCACTTTCTGTCACAAGGTACTTTATATAATCTTTCTTGTTACCTGGGTGATATTTCAATTATGTAAGGACAAATAAACAGCATTAGAGCTTAATTTAAAGTTAACAAAATTTCACAGATTTTAGAGACATACAAGTAAACCCAAAAGAAAAAAAGCAGACCAACCTTTCCCCTATCAACTAATCCCTCCTGCCCCATATGACTTTCCCCACCACAGGAGCACAAGAGTTTGCATGGCCCCAACGAGATGTAACCTCATCTGAAACTAACCTAGTAAAAAATAATTTTAACCTAAACTAGCTTTCCATTTAACTAAGAAAAAATTATTTACCTTGGAGAACAATGTTGAATTCTTTTATTTGCTCCTTCCATTAAAAAGCAAATTTATATAACCTATACTCAGAAGATGAGCACAGTGAATTAGAAACCAATTAAACTCACAGAAAACAGCTTATAATCTCTTATGCTCATCTACTCACAGCCAACATAAATTTAGAGTTTTTAAACTGTTGTAAGACATGAAGCATACCGATTTTCCAGAAGTGATAGAAAAAACCCTCTGCTTTTTGCTATTACAAGTAATTTTCAGACCAAACTTCAGATGCACAATAAGTTTATAATACAACCCAATTTCAGCTTTAAAGGAAATCTGTTCATTTTCCCTGTATTCAACAGTAACATTTATACATTTGCATTCTATGTACAACAAGTACATATATACTGTTCTATATCTGACCTTTACAAGAGAGATGCTACTTTCAGAAAGTTTTATACATTTTAGTTTCTTATTGCAAGCATAAATTTTAAGAAAATCAATTCTCATTTTAAATGGTTGGGTTCAATCAGAACATTTAAAAATAGAATTAAGTTAATCTTACCTCAAACTGTTAGTTGGTGCCAATGAAGTAATTATTTCAAAATTCTCTGTTTGTGCTTTCAGCAATACTGATTCCTATAGAAGAGAAAAAGAGACTGTCAAAGACATGAACTTTTACTAAAGGACAGGTAATACCTTTTGATTACATGGGTTCAAACATTCATCCGTTTATCATGAAAAGACAACACATAAGAAATGGCGAATTGGACTCGGTGAAGGTGCATGTTAAGACTGGAGTGGCTCAAGAGCCAGCCACTGCCAAGGGGCAAATCCTACTCCCCTTCCATACATGGATCACTCCTCCTGCAGCCTTGCTTACAGGGCTGTGTAACACACTATCCTCACCTTCACAACAGCCCTGACACCCTTCAGGTCCTTCAGTGAGTAGGCTCTTGATACCCAGAAATCACTTCCATACGGCTAAATTATTGAACTGGCTTAATGAAAGGCCAAACAAGTGCCAGAGCTGGATTATGGCGGAAAGAACAGCATGCAGCCAGGAGGAGGGGACAAAAAGGACGGTGGTAAACTTAGACCAGTTTGAACTCTAACATGCAGCTTTGCACTTAACTGTAGCCATCTTTTTTGGGGAAAAAAAAAAAAAAAAAGGGATAAGAACTTAGGACAACAGTGAAAGCTTTATCTTTAGGTTTCTCTGCAACATTGATACAAGCATTACTCTGTTATGCTTTCTTGTTTAAAATGCATACATACTTGAGTTTACATAAATATCCAACATCTTCAAAAACAAGCTTTCACAGGTATACAGAAACAAAGCATAATAGTAATAATGAAAACAGTCTCAAAAGTACAAACTTTTCACTACCCTCAGCTTTTAATTACCTCAGAGCCTTAAGACTACGTATACATTTGTAGTCTGACGCAACATTAAGCAAACTTTCCAATTCCACTCGAGCAACTCAGAATTCTATCCCAATTCAATACAGATGGGATAGATCTCCCAGAAATTCTGCATCTCAACAATCTGTTCATTAAAGCCAAAGCCGTAAGACATCCATTGCTCCTAAATGACACTTTCACACTTGTTTACAGATGTTTTCAATGTTTTCTCCACCTAAAAGAAGAAATGTAGCACTTGTGTTCATAAACTCTGCTTTCAAAAATCCACTTACCATTCACTAGTAGTGACCAAGATATTTCCAATTTCTACAAAATATATGCTTTAATAAGATTAAGTTTTTACTTCACATCATCAGCAAGCATGAGTCTCTGTAGGAGCACAGTAGTGTATCGGACCATTTCAGATCTTGTCTAGACAAAAGGCGAGATGGTATTAGCTAGCAAAGGTCAATTAAGGCATTCAGAAGTCTAGTGCAGAAAAAGTAATACAAACTTCAGCTAAATGGTTGAAGTTCAGTATGAGATTTTAAGTCGCTATTTAAATCATCTCTACTTCTGAGTTTTAAAAACAATCTGTTGCTGTTAGCTGAAATTTAAAATCCTAATTTAGACAAGTCTTTAGATCCTAGGGATATAGAACAAGATAGTTACTTCACCTTTAAAACCTCCAGGCAGAGGACAGGATCTTAAATTACTACAGCTCAAACTCTAGCAGCCATTTCCACATTTTTCGAACCTCTTCTAGCAGCTGACAAAGGTGAGAAGCAGCCACACTTCCCCCCCTCCCCCAAACAGCCATTACACAGACCATGTACAACCCTGGATATTTGGTACCCTTCTCCCCCCCGACCCCCTTTTTTTCCTCTTTTTTTTTTTTTTTTTTAAACAAAAGTATGGATATAACATTTTAAAAGAAAAGGGTTTTGACTAGAAAACTTTAAATATTGAATAAAAAAACCTCAAGTATTTGCAGCTTTTTTTTCCATTTAATTGTAATACATAAAACCTTGACACACAAAATCCCCTTTTCCAAACAACTCTCATACTTAAGAGCAGAAGTGAAAAGACTACATAGCTGTTTTTTGAATAAAGGTTTGTCTGTGTAAATATTCTCACAATATTGTGAGAATATGCATATGCAAGAATCTAACATTTGGTTAACCTCTATTAAAGCTAATTTAGAGAGAAAAGCTGTAGATATAGAAATATGTAGGAAAACAGCTCCTTTATAACAGTAAGCTTCTACATGCTTAGCACTTTCATAGATAAAGTCCACTTTCTTCTGAAAACATCACAAATACAAAATATTGTTTCACAGCAGCAAATAAAATCACCCACTGCCTCTTCCTGTAGACTCTTGTGCTCACTGTCAGTCTGTAGTGGCTACACCATGTCACGTAAGGGCACGAGTGGTAAAGGGCAATGAAAAGGAGGTGCTAAGCATCATATGTTGCTACACATCATCATCAATCACTGAATCAAAACACTAGTCACCCCGCTCTCTCCAGCGCATGAAGCTTATCTCTGGACTAGTCTCAGAAGAGACCCAAAGTCTGCCAAAGGTGTGTATTAAGAATGTGACAAGGTATCATCACTAATATCGAGCGTTTATGAGAGAGGACCATGACTACTAGGAACATGGTCTATGCCTGAAACACCAGGGCTGTAATCCACGTGGTTTTTTGCAACTCAAGCTTCTTTTTCCCTTGCTTTCTGCCCCGAATACAGGAAAAGATATGCTTGGCTCTCAATCATTTCACTCCCGTGTTAGAAAATCTGGATATTACAGAGGAAGCTGCTGTAGCTCCACAGTAGTTTAAACCAGAGTAAGTCGGCACCACTAGTTTAAAGAAACAGTCCCACCTCTCCTATCTTTTGTTTCCTCACGTTCCTGATGATCTTCCCCCTTATGCCCGCACAAGTATTTCTGCAGTCACATAGTGAATTAAATGAGAAAATGTATAGACCACCTGGATTAGTTTCAATACAAGTGATTTTTTGATATGGTTCATGACACAGCCCCACAAACATTTGGGCCAACACAGGGAAGCTGCAATAGCAGTCAGACAGGACTGCTTCTTTTGGTAGCACTGCAATCTTAAAGCTTCCCTGAAACTAGATGGGCAAAGCCATCAGTAACAAATAACAAACTTGGAAGTTAAGCTTTTTAACAGTACTTGCAAGCAGCTTTTTAAAAAACAACAAAAACAAACACAAACACAACCCCCCACACCTAAACAACCAAACCTTAACACAGAAACCTAGATATTTTTAAAAAATGGATAGTCCACTAACCTGTCAGACACTGAGTCACATTCATGATCAAAGCAGAAGTCAAGAAAAGTTTAACAACGTAACAGCAGGATCTTTAGGTGTCTTGAATCAGTCTCAGCCAGCAAGTGTGACCATCAAGCAAAACCAAGACATACAACAGAATCAGGCCTATCCCACTGCAAGCAACACAATAGTGAGGAAGTAAATGTTGCTGTTAGCATTCATTACATTTAAAAGAAAAATTAAGGACAAAAAATTGTTTCTAGTTCCTTTTAAACATTATTTTTAAGAGTCTTTACTAAATCACTGATGGTAACAGTTTTTGCAGATTAAACAGACTGCAGATGAAACATATTTGTTAAGCCACTTTAGAAGTTCTACGCCACATGGAAGTTTTTGAAGACATTTTAGGACAGTTATCCCTACTTACACTAGCAAAACACTGCTTCCTCTTAGCTTCATTAGTTCATCTATCCTTCATTTAGAGTTATTTAGCAGTCTACATTTCTTTTGCTTAAGCATTACTTGAAAGCTGTCAGGAAGATTTAAGTCAGAATCTTGTTAAAGTAATTCACAAGCTGTTGCCAAAATGCATTTTCTTTCAGCGATTCAGGCTTCAAAAGAAGTGAGGCTTATACAACCAGGACAAAAGGGGATAGGACAGTCTTCAAGAAATCCCACAGAATTTCTAATATGCTCTCATAATACATACACTGAATTAAAGAAATCAGTCTTATTGAGACAGCAGTGTAAGGCATCTGTTCAGTGCTAGTACCTCTGCCATGCTTTCCTATCCATTCCCTACCTCCCTCCCCCCTTTTTTTTAATGTCCACAAACTTAACAGCAGCACATCACAAATAAGTATAGAATGCATTTCATTAGTGATTGTAAACGCATATCACTCAGACTATCAATGGCTAGAATCCTACAAATACTGAAATACCAGAGCAAATTTGTCCAAACTATCTTGGAATGTACAACTAAGAGCTGGGAAGCATATTTTCCCCCACATTATATTCTTGCTAGATCATATTATCTTCAGAATATCCACACAGTTACAAAGACAAAACAGACCCATGTGAGAATCACAGCATGAAAAGTCAACTGGAACAGTAAAGCATACAAAGGCCTTTTTTCCTAATCGATTCATTTCTTAATTTGCAAATATTTTATATTGTTTTCTATAAAGCCAAAAACCAGCATCCTCATAACAGTAAAATCAGCTCTGCAAAACCGTCATATGATTGGTAGCTGTTCTTTTATGTAACTACTGGCAAACAAAGGCATGTTTCTCCTCTAACTAAAAACACAGAAATCAAAGTGACTATTTCTAAGAATTTTGTCAATACACAAAAAGGAATTAGCATGCTTTTGGATACATGCTGTTTTGGATAGCCATTCTTGATATTTTTTTGTTTGTGTTATATATGCTGTGTTTTCATATGCCCTTATACAGTAGTTTCCACAATCTCTTCGCAATAAACTAAGCATGCTGCCGCAGAAAAGGCTATCTTTCCTCCCTCATTTGTTCCAAGACTGATACTCATATAGGTGCTTGGTGAGCTGCAGCAGGGAAGTTATCCAGAAGAAAAGTACTCCGGATGAAGACAAAGCTGCCTTTTCAGCCACATCACCTCCCAGATCCCATGTACCACAAGGCTGCACAGAGGCCAGTGCCAGCACAATGAACAAGACAACAATGCACTTTCTCAGAATACCTTTGGGAGAAACTCTCACACAGATAAACTGAATACAGTTGAAACCCAAAGGCTTACTTTCATCAGTAGTTTCCTTCACCTATTTCCACTACTTGTAAACAAACGCCAAATGTTCTCTGGCATCCCTCAAACCCCTACAACACAATCTCTCCTTGACAACCAGCCCAAATCTAATCCATCCAAATACCTGCACTTAGCTCCAAACAACGGCTCTCTGCCGACACTTTCTAAATTCCTTCAACCACTCCAAGTTTTTCGCATCCCCAATGGCAACAGGCCCTTCCCCATGGTACATGTGCTGTCATCTGTCTGCCCGAACCCCCTCCCCCCCCACCATTTCCCCCAAGAAAGATTCCCTCAGCCATAGCCTTCACCTGAGGAACTGCTCCTTACAGCCAGGCCCACTAAAGCCTTGCTCAAGGCCACGGAGCCAGTGCTCAGGAAGGAGGCAGTCACGCCCCAAGTACTGATCTATGTAACCCATTAAATCTCCTCCTGCCATTCAGCACAGCCTGTCACTCAATATCAAAAGGCACGAGTGGGAGGAAGTAATTCCTACCCTCCCTGCCACAAGAAGCTGCAGGCTTGGAGCACACCTCAGAGCCAGAGCCTTTACCCCTTCTTATATTCCCCACTTTTGTCTAAAGCAATGGAGAACATCAGAGAGGAGAAAGAGGAGGAAGGAGGAGAAAGACAACAGCTAGACAGCATTTTCCTGGAACCCCACACTCTTTACCTTCCCACACTGAGAACAGCTATTCTAAGGGATGTTTTTATATATTTATAATAAACCAACCATTACTCAAAGCAGTGACTACTTGCAGTATCAAAAACTCCTTTGTTTTGCATGTCCCCGGGTCCTTCTGTAGTAAAATTTAACTGCTACTCTTAAGGTAAAACTTTGATCTGAGAGATAAACAAGTGACAAGTTGTACTCACTTGATAAAAGATCATCATGACACAAAAAAGAATCTAGTTTTCATAAGAAAATTAAAGGCGAAAAGTAGGTGGTTTACAAAGCAAACTAGAAATAAAGGACATGATCCTGCAAAGGTTGTACACTACAGTATGATCAACACCGGGAATATAATAGCCCGCTTCCAGCAAGCGGCATAGAATCAACCCCAGCCCCTCACCGGCTTTTGTGGGCCCTCCTGAACAGGGCAGCTAACGTGCGGGGAGACAAGCAGGAGCAGAGTATTTAAGCGCTCGAACCGCAGTCATGCCCGAAGGGAAGTTCCTCCAACGAGCGTTAAAGGCTGACCCAGCACCGGGAAGCATCCCTCCACCCCAGCACCGTTCCCTCCTTAGAGTCACACCCGCGAGAGTAACGGGGAGATTTTATATTCCCGTAAGCAGTGCCGCATGGCGATCCCCTCGGGCCTACCTCCCACAGCGAGGGCGGAAAGGCTGCAAGTCCAGGTCGGCCGGGGCGGAGGCCCAACGGGGCAGGCCGCCCTTTCCCCGCCACCCCCCACCGCCGGCGGGCTTCCAGAAGCCGCGAACCAGCTCAAGGCAGCTCCGCGGCCGCCTCCCCCCGCCCCTCAGTCCCTACCTTCGCTCTCCGGGGCACCGTCCAGGCCCGGGGAGGAGCGACGCCGTCTCGGCCCGACTCCCGCAGCAAGCGGCGGCAACCCGCGTCAGGGCGGTGACGGCGGCCGCCCGGCCCCTCCCTGGGGGAGCGGCTGGGCCCGTCGCCCCAGGGGCTGGCGCGGCAGGCGCGGCGCGGGGGGGCGCGGAGGATAATGGCTGCGGAACGCCGAGGTCACGCGGCGGGGAAGGGCGGGACGGCGCGGCGCGCGGCTACCGCGCGGCCGCTGGGGGAGGGGAGGCGGAAGGTGCGGCCGCGTGCGGGGGGCGCGAGCGCCGCGGAGGGGCGGCGCGTGGGGAGCTGATCCCCCTCAGCCTCCCCCCCACCCCCATCTTCCCGCGCTCCCGGGGCCGGCTCGGCCGCGGCTACGCACGCCACCCTCCCGCAAAAGCCTCCCCGCGGCCCCTTCACCTCCACCCCTTCCTCACCTGGCGGGCGGAACTGCCGGCGGCCCCGTACCTTATCGCAGCTCGGCGGCCATTTCCCGTCTCGCCGGAGGAAGAGACGCGGGGCCCACAGGGAAAAAGAGAAAACCACCATAGAGAGCGGGGGGGCGGTGGCCGCCGCGGGTGCGTCACTTCCGCCCCGGGCGGGGAACGGCCCGCACCGCTCACCGCCCGCCCGCCATCTTGGTTGTGGGTAGCCGTCCGCAAGGAAGATGGCGGCCGGCGGCGCTGCCGGGCGATCGCAGCCCGGCCCCGGGCCTGTGTCCCGGGGGAGCGGCGTGGCCCTGCCTTACGTCCCCCACACCTTCTCCCACGGCCAGGGGCTCCGTGCCCCGCCGGCTGCAGGTCTTATCGCTTCCCGCACCGCCGCGACTAAAACCTGTCGCCTTTTATCCTCTCCTGCCCTGAAGAGTGATCCGAGGGATCGGGGCCCCCCGGCCTCGTTACCTGTCGGGCGGGATGCGCATCCATCCACCAGAGTTGCTTGGAAGGGGTTGTCTGTAAAGCGGAGCCCAGCCAGCGGATCACCGTCCAGCGGCATTTGCGGCCGAGGCTCCGCGCACCGGGAAGGAGATGGCGTAGCAGCGGTGCTTTACTGCAGCAGCCTTTGCAGCAGGCGGGTGCCTGGGCTGGGTTGCGGTACAGCAGCGCAACGTCTGGGGAAAGCGTGCCCGAGGGGGTTGTGTACTGCCAAAAAAGTGCAGCAGAGGGCTGTGGGTGAACAGTATTGACTGACGCACAAAGATGTGTGTTGGCTGAGTAAGTCCTAAAATTTAGACTACTCAAATCTTGCACAGCTGATTTATTTTTTAAAAGGCTATTGCATATTATTTCTGAGGCAAGAAAAAACAACATTAAAAAAGAGCAGGGAGGGATGCACGTGCACAATTTTAACTTGAGTTTTTAATTTCGGGGGACAATGACTGGGAAGCAGCCCAAACCAACTGGTGGGAGACAAAAGGCACGAAAGATGGGAAGCAGATATTATCCCCAAATGCTGGTTTGCTGTTTCCTGTGTAGGGAAAGTAATGGACTGCTTAGGTCTATTTCTTTTGGCTACTGAGTTCCCTAAGCATGGCCTTCTATGGAGACCGTAACCAATGAGTGGCTGGTGCTGAAACAAACACAGTGAAAGTTTTCAGTTGTGACCGATTGTGGTTAACTGATGAACAGCCTGGCCTAGAGAGACACACAATTCCCTCTTTTCTTCTTTCAAGCTTTTTCTCTTATGCAGGGGTAGGGGTAACTAACTTGTACCTCAAGTGCAGCACATGTGCTGCAGCTTTTGCTGTAACCAACAATAAGACGCTATTAACATGGAGGCTGCTCGATAACGGACTTGTGGGAAGAAGCCAGCTTGCTAGTGCCAGTAGGGTTGCCAGAACTGTTGTGGGATCTGGCTGCACACACCCCGCCTGCCCCGCCCCCCTCCCCCCTTCAATTTCTTACTGGTTCTGAAGACCTGTGGGATGCTCATGTCTTTTCCCTTCAGTGATGGAAAGCTCTCTATTTTCTGAGGTATGTGGGATATATCTTATTGGGACAGAACGGGTGGCGACTTCTACTCTTTCAGTTCTCCATTGTATCTAAGACTACGTACTATAAGCCCAGAAGAAAAAAACAAAACAAACCAAAATATAACGTGAAACTTTTTGAAAATATATTTTAATTATTTCAAGTGTATTTGCCTAGTGACAAATAGTGAAATTGTTTCAAGTTTTGTTCACTCCTTGTTTTACCAAAAATTTGACATTTGAGCTGTGTGATGCTTCAGTGCAGCCCCTTGTTAGGAAAAACATCGGGACATGCACCTGTGCCTTGAAACACATCATACCAGTGGTTTTCTAAGAGTACTGTCTATGAAACACAACCTGACAGGTCTCCCTTCACCTTTGTCCTGCAAGCTGGTATACTTCTTCAAATACTTGATGCCCTGCCTTCAGGTTGTAATTTACCTCGTAAAAATTCAGATTATTTTTTTTGTACAATTTGTTCAAGCTTCTAAGGTAACGTAGACTTACCTTTGATGTTTTACAGGCACTATCGTTTGCTACAAAGCAAAAAATTTACCAAAAAAAATTTAACTTATGTGTTTGTTATTGTCATAGGAGATAGATAGTAGCTCTGGGCATGACACAAAGTGCCGCTTTATTTGAATACAGCAACAGTCCAAAAAATTTCCAATGAAGTACAAAGTTCAAGGCAACGGGAAGATACATGAAGACAAAGCAGCTCGATAATACTGTGTCATCACCGGCCCAAGCCAAACTCTTGCTGACTGTTAGCAGATGTCCTCACTATGCAGTGAGTCGGCCAAGTACTTGTACATCTTCTGAGCACTAATGTAGAAAGGGGAAAAGAGTAGGAAAGTCCATGGTTAATAGTCAGCGGTGAAGTTGGATTGTCTCATCAGGGAATGCTGCTCTTAAGTGTTACAAAAAGATAATGTAAGCTCAGTTCCAAAGACCTATAAAGAATGAAGAAACCCAGAGTGAGGTTGTTTTTAATCTCTTCATAAAATGAGAGCGTAGGCTTGCACAAGTCAGTGGTGTTACTTACCATCTTTAGCAGCTGTTACTTTAGAGATTCACACCTGAACAGCTTCTCCTGTTAAAACCTTGCTGAGTTTTACAGCCCCCTTGGGTAAATTTTGTCAGTCCGAGTGGGACAAGGCTCAAGGGAGCTGTGTAAAGGGGATGCTTCAGTAGATGGCACTCTCCCTCTTGAGCGCGGATGAACAAATACTTCAGCCAAGGAACTCGATGGAGTGAGAGCCACTTCCTTTATACTCTACAGAAATGGCAATGAATGCACACAAAGCTCTGCCTAACTGCGCTATGCAGTAACCCCTGGCAGTTTTTCACAAATCTGGAGCATTCAAGTCCCCCGCATCTGGCTTCCTCCCTGCTTAAATGTCTATAATCTGCTTCTGTTCAGCCCAAATTCCTCCTGAAATCTTAATGGTGAATATATACATATATATACACACACACATATCTATATATTTAAAAGATACATACATTTATTATATATATAAAAGATACATATATTTAAAAGAGCTTAGCAGTAATGTAAGTCACACACATCAGACTCAGGATTTAGAACTGTTCTGCTTCATCAATCATTTTCTAATTCATTATTTTATTTTACTATTCTGTCAATGGTAGATCCAGTTTAAGAACTTAGTACCTTTGGTTTGTTGATTGTTTTTTTTGTTGTTATTTGGAAGCCACAAAATTTCATAGATCCAGTTTAGAGAGCAGTCACGTTGAATTAGTACAAGTGAGGAGGCCTTAACTGCAGGAATGGGGACAATAAAGAGCTACTAGGCATTAGGGGAGCTACCGCCTTCTAAATCAGATCTGTTGCCTCCCAAGCAGTAATGCACAGCCATCGTCTTACAGCTTTCTAAACTGTACGGTGTTTTCCTCACTCCTGAACAAAAGGGTGAGACAAGAGAGTGAAAGAAATTTGTATAAGACAAAGGTTGCAATAAAAAATTACATCGGACAAATTCATAAAATGCAAATTTAATTAGTTCAGATTTCTACAATTTCGGATTCTTGAGTGATATAAGTATATTCTTTCGATTTACTGCTTTTTAAGCATTCCTTTAAGTATCTATTTTCTTATTTGACTGGCACACAAGTCAAATCAGACTCCATACGTTCTCAATCCCTGCCTCTCTCCTACAGTCCCCAAAAATCCTTTTACCACTGGTTAAAATCACAGTGATAACAGTATTTCTAAAATCTCAAACATGGAGCTATCATTTTCTTCCTTTAAGAGGAAAGCATTTGCTACCATAGCTCAAGTAAAGCTGTTGACCTGTTTTTTTTTCCAATATTCGTGTCAGAGCCTGAGGGTTTTTTGAGCCTCTTAGAATGAAGAGGCCCTAGGGAATGTATGGAAGAAGAGTATAAAGAGTATTTGTGTGTACCTCTCCAGTGCCGGTCAACTTTTGAGCAATCGAAAGTTATGCACCATTGCAAAACAGATAAAGGAATTTCTGTTACAAGAAGTGGTTCAAGCAGTGGCCTGCTGCGTGAACGAAATGGCGGATGAATTTAGTGATGAATAAATATATTTTTAGATTTTCTGTTCTTAATTCAAAACAAAACAAACTTACTGCGAGTGTCGGATGCTTAAGGGACTGTGCCCAAAAGCAGTATTTTCTGTCCTTTGCAGAGAAATTACACAGCGGATAAAATGCTGGAGCAGTGGAAGCTCTCTCTTGAAAGTACCATTTAGCTACAGCATTCATCAGTTTTATTCATCTATATTTAAACTTCCAAGTGCATTTTGTACAGAATTCCAAATAGTCTTCACACAGTAATTTTACTGCTTGGAAGTCTCCTTTGCACATGACTGAATGGAAATGGTTTGGAGAGGCTTGTTTTAACACTTTACAAAGGAACTGATTTTTTTTCCTTTGGAAAAGAAATCAGGGTGTGGGGCTTCTGCTGTTTGGAACATGTTCTTTAGAAGAATAAAAGCAAAATTGTTTAACACTATTACGGTACTACTAATTTTTCCCCTTCTCCTTCTGCAGTCTTGAGCTGACATTTTGTTCAGTCAGATAAGGAAACATATCTAGGTCATGAAACTAATCAAAAACATCGGGTTTATGGTTGCAATCTTTACCTTTACAGCAGCTATTGTGAATTCAGGGGTTTGAAGACCCACAAGCCAGCCTTCTACACTGGCGTTCAAGTAGTGGTTTCAAATCAAAGAACAATTTGCTGACTGAATCGTCAAACTAAATATTGGGATACCTGAGGTTTATGCCTTTAGGCAAATTATAGCCTAATTTTCAGGTGTGTGCATTTCTTTAACTCTCATTTATTTCAAATGGAGTTACAAGAGCTCAGTACCTCTGAAACTTGTTTTTAAACCATTTTGGGACTATCTTCCTTACAGATACATTGGAAAGCTGTTTTAATGTTTGTAATACATTTTGAAATGCTTAGTAAGAATACGTTACAGAAATGCAGTCATTACTAACAAATGTCTCATTGAAACAGTCCTGGTTTTTTCTCATCTCCATGCAATACAGTTCAAATAACATTTAAAAAAAATCTCACAACAATTAAACCTTACAGTTCCGTAGACAGGACAGAGCAAGAGACAGAAGGCACATGCGATGGGTTCCCAGGGATCTGCCACCTCACTGCTTTTAGGATGGAAGCTGAAGGGTGGAAGATCATGAGCAAAAGGTGAAGAGCAAGTGGTGGCAGAAGCTGGCCCTGACAATCACATGGGTTCGCTATACTTTAGACGATCCCTACTGACAGGTTTCAGACGACATAGTGAGAAAATAGGCGTATTAGCCTTGCTTTTGATAATATTAAGAAGCGAGACAGAGATCAGAACTCAGTGGGCTTGCAGAACGGGTCAAGGAAGTAGCCAGAAAAGTCAAAGTCTTGGTTCTTTGTAATGGATTGCATGGTGTAATAGAGGTCTCATACCTTTTGGTTTACCTGGTGTAGGTGGGTTTATCTGTGCTGCGTGGTATTTGTGTTTAGGCAAATTACATTATATGTAAGTAAGAGATTTCAGTGAGCCTGTTCATCAGTGTTTGGAGATGGGCGCAGAACAAAGGGTTGATTTTCAAGCATGATTTATTTAGACACTTAAGCTCTATTAAACAACAGTGAGGCTGAAACTTACCAATAAATGGATCAAATGCAGTGGTTAGAATAAACCAATCAAATCTATGGATAAAGAGAAGTTAATAACAGTGGTCAAGACTCAGCAGACCAGTACCTGCTGGTTTCCTAATGAAAGTGACCTTGAATCAAACCAGATTTTACTGGAAACCTCAAGAATATTACAAATGTCACTTCATGCTACATTAATTAGACCAAGGTAATTTGTAAAACTGTTCAACCAAGGGTGGGCACATGCACCAGAATTAAGCAAAAGGATGGAGCAAAAGGAGAACTCTTTCCTTTTGCTATGTTTTTCTGCATGAAAGTTGCAGGTGAGTTTTGCATCCTCCCATTGCTAGCTTATCCAGACCACTCTGCAGGATTTGCTTGACAGGAGGAAAACATAATCCTAAATTCCGTTGCATTTTTTTTTTTTCAGTTTTCTATTCTCACTGATTTGCAAAGTCTCAGTTGACTGAGTTATGAGCTGTTTGCCCAACAGGACCTTTGTTCTGGTCTGTGCTTCAGCAAAAACTGGAAGAACCTGTTCACGCACTCCCTTTTTTTTTTTTTTGATCTTCCTCTCCCATTGGCAGCTGCAGCTTGTACACATACAGACAAGGTGGTGCCTGCCTTTCATGTGGAAAGCTGCCTCACAAAAACTGAGGTTGCTTTTTCCATTATCCCAGAGCTTTTCTAGCCTCACAAAGGCTTTGGTGGATGCTCCAGGACTTGAACTCTGTTTGTTCTCCACAAAATGAGTTTAGGTCATAATTTTATTTTTCTTCAAGTGAAGGGAGGGCATTTGAGCACGGCTTCAGTCCAGCCTTTTAAATAATATTTTTTAGACTCCAGCAGATCTGCAGAAACCAGCCTTGTTGTGCAGTGTAGCTTTTTGGACACAGAAGCTTGTCTTCTTTACAGCAGCTGCACACAGTGTAGTGTTAACATCTGTAAGACAGGACAAACACTGAGGCAGCAAGTTAGTGCAAAACGTGGACAAGTTGAGAAGAAACTTTTCTTTCCATCTCTTTCCTTTTCCTCTTGCTTTGTGCTGCTGTTGGAACAAGAATGGGTCAACTGTGTGGACGGTGCATGCAGCTGCTGCGGGACTTTGTGGCCTTTGTTCAGAGGTTGTCTTCTGACTTGGTGCATGGTATCAAGGAGTGCTTAACTCTGATAAGCAAATGTTCCTGCTTAAAACAAAACAGCTCTAAAGCCAGACAGCTGTACAAGCCCATCCTGCAGCCTCATGAGAGGGTGACAGCACAGGAGTTTCTGCAGCATATTGAAACAGGTAAGAGGGCTTGTTGTTTTTTTTTTCTAAAGGGTTGTGAAAGAACAAGGAGATTCGTTTTGTGGGTTGAAAAGAGATTGCTGGCTGAACTGCTCTGGTATGGCGTGGAGCAGCTTGGTGATGTAGGAAAGGCCAGAGCTACAGAGCATTTTCTTTGTGTATGGGACACCGAGGGCTCAAGTGGCATAACAGTTGGATCTAGGTAGAAATGGTCGGTCACTTTCTTGCTCTGTCACCACTGTTAATACATAACCCGTGTAAATATGTTTCATAAAAGTGAGTCCTTCTAGTAATTGAAGTTAATGTTTTGAAGTCAGTCACTGAGGTTGCAAAGCTGGAAACAGGCTGTACCAACACTGGATGCTACATGTGTGCTGAGCTGTGAGCAGGCAAGTCATGAGTGTGATCCTGGCTGAGTTGTGCACATCCATATTGGCTGGCTGCAGAACACCTGGACTTGCACTGGAGGTGTCTGCCCTATACACAGGGAAGGTCAAAGTCACCCTGGGACAAGCACCATTGGACTCCCAGGACTTTGTCAGATTCCAAGCAACTGGTCTGCCTGAATACTTTTGTGCAAACTTTTTAGGCACAATCATAGGATTCTGCTTGATTCAAAGTAGATTCATAACTATTCATATATCTCCTGCTTCACAGGCTACCTCCTTGATTTGCCCGTTTTATCTACCTGTGATGTCTTCTCTATCCTGTCCTAGGAAACAACAACATCAATAGGAAAACTTTTTTTATTTCACTCCTGCCATGACAGAATATCTTCTTGGATTAGTGTGTTTTGTCAGTTGTCCAACCTAAAAACATTTCTTGTCTCAAGCTTGGGCAGGGGCTGTTGCTTGTTCATTTTGCTCTGTCTCACAGCTAATTGGGTATATTGCTTTAAGCTTAACAACCTTGGGCTAAAGTTACGACACAAAATTGCATAGCCTTCTACTGTCATTTGTGTGAAGTGTGTGGAACACAAACTACTATTTCTTTACTTGCCTTTTTAGGGACATAAAACCATCTTGTGAGGGGGACCAGGAAAGACATTTTTCCTTGGTGCAACACAGTTAATGCTGTTTAAAATGATCTGTCATGGAACAACCTTCGGAGTAATTGCTGTGATGCTGGTTTTTGGGAACCTGTGTGAATTAGCCTCAGCTGGTATTAGCTGGTGCCTTTACCCTATGACTGTGGGGGGATCCTGTGCTGCTGATATGGTTCACCAATTGTTGCACATTAAGCACTGGCTAAATCCTCAAGTCCATATCCAGAATAGGACCAGACCTTTCAGCTTGATGTACAGTGAGGATCTTCCAGGGCTGAACTTTTTCTTCCAACTTCCTGACTGTATAAGAGACTGTCTTGGCAGTATCCCAGCTCGGTTGATGGATCAGGTGCAATGAAGGGGTGGTGTGGAAAAAATGCGAGGCCAGAATGGCCCTTTGCAGAACCCCCCAGTGCTTCCTGAAAATAATAACTGTATGTTTTCTTGAGAAATCCTTTCCTCTCTGAGCTGGGTCTTCAAAAGGCTGGTCTGTCTTGGATCCTCAGGAATTGGGGTACAGCAGCAGTGAGCCTAGAGCTTCTGTGACAGCAGTGCACAGGTGGCAAAGTGCGCTCTCAGGAGGGTCCCAATATCTGTGATAGGAGATACACAGTACCCAGGAAGAAGAACCAAGGTTAATTCTCTGAGTGGCCAAATCCTGCTGCCAAGACAGATGGAGGCAGGGAAGCGTCACGAAGAGAACCAAGACACATGCCTCTTATTTTAGCACTTGCCTGTGTATTTTATTCCAAGATGGAACAAGCCCATCCTCAGTTCTGGACAAATTATAATAAGCAGGGAGCCAACATTTGTGTGGTTTGGGTGTAAGGAGAGACTTCATGGTTGATCATCATACTCAGCTGTTAGCTAGGGCAGCAAATGCTTGATATTATAAGCAGGTGAAGATTTTGAGTGGCTTCTGCTTTATCACTCTCCCAAACAAAACCACAGATACGTGGGAGATTCAGATAGTCAGTGTGTAAGGAACAGAATTAAACCACATGAAGAGATTTCTGGCTTTTCCCTAAGACCTTGCACACACTGGCTAGTCCTTCCTTTGCGTGTATTGTTAATTATTAAACAAAATTGATCTCTATATGAAGCAGTTCTGTGAAGCCCACTTACCTAATCCTGAAGGTAGGAGGTTGCTACTCTTGACATGTCAGCAGCTTCTAATGGCTTGAGATATTGGCTGAGTTTTGCACTGAGGTGTGAAAGCTCACACCCCTCACATCTCTTTATCCCGTGGGAGGTAAAGTAGCTAGATCTTGTTCATAGAGATATTTCAATCTTTAATGCACTGCTTCAATCTATTGTCTCAAAATATATCTTATAATTGTGTGCTCCACGAGTCAATTTATACTACATTACCTTTTCAACAGTTTATACCATTGAGCAGTGCTTCAATGGCCCTTTTTTTTTTTCATCTCTGCTGCTCCATTCCACACATTATAAGTACATTGTACAGTGACTTGCAGAAGTCACGCATGACTGCTATTACTTGATAGCTATTGCTGAACATCTGGTTTATTCACGTGGG
The DNA here is from genome assembly GCF_013368605.1 of Nyctibius grandis. Taxonomy (NCBI): domain Eukaryota; kingdom Metazoa; phylum Chordata; class Aves; order Nyctibiiformes; family Nyctibiidae; genus Nyctibius; species Nyctibius grandis. The sequence continues at coordinate 65,366,476 of NC_090658.1, read as the reverse complement.
AACTATCATACTCAAGAGCAGGTAGACTCATGCTAGAAATTTGAGCCTGAGGCAATCCGTGTTGCTATTATCTAAAATCCTTTATTGTAATACCCAGGACAGGAAACACAGTGAACTTAAAATGTAATAAATGAAAAATATATACTCCTTCTATAGCTCATAACTAAGAACACCATGTTCAGTAGATACATTTTAACAAAGAACTTCTATGATTCAGGAAAAAATAAAGATTTTTATGGAGAACAAGAACACCTGCATTTATATTGGATAGCATAAAAGTGTCTAAAGGTTATAATTTATCTTGCTTCCAATCACTAGCTTTGTGAGCTTCACAAGAGGCATCGCTAAGGACAGGTTATTCCAGATTCATTTATTGCTTCTTCTCATGGAAACATGAATAAGGATAGATGGGCTCTGTGGAGTTGTTGCAGTACAAATATCCTTATGTTTTTGGTTGGCTGTAAATTTTAATTTATTTTTGTAAACTAACCCTTTTCAGGTATAATTGAGTCCGTTCTGTCAAATGTATATCTTCAGGTTTTGAAATGTCACCACTTGGAAAGGACCCTCTGGAAGCCTTGAGGACCTTAGCCTTTTCAGAAAACCCAGGTTTACAGCAGTCTGCTGCCCTCTATTACTTGCATATCAGTCAGCACAGTAAGTTATCTATCTCAGTGCATTAGAAAATTTTCACATAATTATAGATAAAAGTATTTTTTAATCAAAGTTCTTTTTTTTTTCTTGCATGCTGTGTTGTTTGTTAAGGAAAATGGAAATGCTGTCATTGCGTGTGGGCAGTTATTCTGGGTTTTGCTATGAGGAGATATCTCTCATGAGATTGTCATTTATGTAGTTGTAATACTTCTGGAAAAACTCAGCAGAACCCAAAGTAATTAGAGTCAATGTGTACTGAATCTCCTGAGAGCAACACAGTCAAAACTATTGTCAAAGGAAATGGACATGCAGACTGTTTAAGGTTTTATATTATATACTTTTTGGAAGAGAACAAAGCCCTATAGACCAAATTGTAGTGGAACTTTACGAAGGAAACATTCTTCTTTATGCCAACAATTCCGTGGGAGCACTTGGATCCTGAGGTAGTTTGTGAATGTGTAGAAGTCAGCCTAGATATGCCAAATAAGATTCCAGCAAGAGTTTGGGTCCTACAAAAAGGTTGAAATACCAGCAACAAGCAGGCTGTGATTTATTTATTTATTCGTTTGTTCTAAATTCACTTTAAGGAGAATATTCTGGCACTTGGCTTGATAGCTTTATCCCATGTATTTTTTGCTGTATAAGAAGTGCAGCTAGCCACAACACGAGGACCTGCTATGAGGTGGAATGACTTGTTTGGTAGTGAGGCATACTGCTTCCCTTCCCATGAAGTTTTGAAGTACTTGATTATTCAAAACCTTTTCAGGAAACTTGCCGTGTTTTGCTAGTAGCAATGGAATTTAAATGAAGGGAAATACCACTCAGACTATGTATGGTAGCACTTGAGGTTTAAGACCAACAAGAGAAAAATGTGACTGTGGTGAACAATGAGACTCCTGAATATTTCCTTTCATTTCTGCAGTGAACATCCCCCTGCCTGTGGAGCATCTGGAGCCCTTCTACGCCTTACTACGGTCTGCTGACCTGGAGGTGCAGCAGATGTCTTCCTTGTCCCTTGTCAACTTCTTGCTGGAAGGAAATAGTGAGTAATTAACAACACGTCTCTGTTCAGGTGAAAAAGTATCTCTTCAGCTAAACTGAGAAGGAGGGCAGATCTACACATCCAGATCTACACAAATCCAAATTCAGTTTTTTGTGTTCCTGATAGGACAGGTGTGAGTCTGTTTCTCTCTGCAAGCCAAATAGATTCTGGTGGCACCAGGATATATCAGATCCCTCCAGATAGGTTATATCATGTGGCAAGAGATCTTGGATCTGTGTGCAAAGGCTGATAAATTATTCCCAGACTGGTGTGGGAACAGCTATACTATTCTCATTCTTGGAGTGAGAGCCCACCACTTTTACCCTTTCAAGCAATAGATACAGCTCTTAGAAATAAACTCTGCCTATGAGACAGTGTTCATTTTCTTGTTATTTATTAACTAGACCTTGGTCTTAATTTGCTTGCAGATTTAAAAAAAAAATAAAATGTTTAATAGAATTCACTTTCTTCTGTAGCTAATAGGGCAAAGGTAATTGAGATAGGATCTGGAAGTTGCAGAAGAAAAACTTCTCAGTAAAGTTTATGTTGATAGACAGGGCATGAACACTCCACACCTCATCAATGGAGTACCTGTTGCACCTGGGCCACAAAAAGTATTCCATCACGCTATCCTGTAACAGTAGAAGACAGGGTCAGTCTTCAATGAGGCTAGCTTTTTTCTTTTCTTTTTTATGATTATGTGAAATAGATCTAAGATGGAAACAGCCTGAAAGGCACTCACAGTCCACAGCTTGGTTTGCTTGATTCCTCTTCAGACTCATGGAAGAGCAGAAGAGCTGTTCAGAGGTTCTGTGCTGGGTTTGGCTGGGATAGAGTTAATTTTCTTCATAGTCACTAGTATGGGGCTAAGTTTTGGATTTGTGCTGAAAACAGCGTCGATAATGCAGAGGTGTTTTAGTCATTGCTGAGAAGTGCTTACACAGACTCAAGGCCTTTTCTCCTTCTCACACCACCCCACCAGTGAGGAGGCTGGGGGTGCACATGAAGTTGGGAGGGGACACAGCCAGGACAGGTGAGCCCAACTGACCAAAAGAATATCGCATACCATATGACATCATGCTCAGCAATAAGGAAAGGAGGAGTGAGCAAGCGGCTGTATGGGGCTTAGTTGCCAGCTGGGGTTAAACCACAACAGTCCTTTAATTCTGTTTCCATCTTAGGTCTATTTTGCATAATCATAATATAGACCACCAAAGCAGAGGAAGATGTATTCTTTTCACGAAGGCATTAACTGTTTACTTTTCTGTTTGTCCATTTTTTCTTGTATTTATGAATAGTTGACAAAGAAATAGTTGTCCAAATGGGTTTACTTGAGCCAATTCTGGATCTGCTTGAGTCAGAGGATCCCACTGTCCAGTGTAATTCGTGTGCCTGCATCATGACTTTGGCTGTTTCAGGTGAGTGTGCTGTTCTTTCCCTTTATCCTCTGCAGTGAATTCATTCAACTCTTACATCATATTTCAAGGTGAAACAGCCTATTTGCAATTGGTTTAAGAGTTTGGTATTCCCACATCACAAATTCAACCTCTTGAAATTCCAATTAAGGTATTTTTCTTAGTGTTTCTGACCTTCATTCTCTTTTTCTGGTTTCAAACCTAAATATATTCATGACCAGCTTATCTTAATTAGTGTCTACATTGGCTTTTGCTTCAGTAGTTCTCCCTCTCTGATGTTTATGCTGATAAGGCTCCTTCATTTTACTAAACTGAAAAAGCCAAGCTCATTTAAGACAACTCTTGTAAGCGAGGCTCTCCATTCATCTTTGTAGCCCCTTCTGGGTGTGAATGATATGTTCCAGAAATGGAACATAGCAATTGCATCTGTGAAACCACAGACCTCAGGCATTGTTACAGTCCCAAGATGTACATAAATGCTGCAGGAGTTCCATTTTGAATTCATCTCTTCTGAAAGAGAGGTCACCAGAGCTGTGTAGTATTTAAGCTGGAGTCTCACCTGTGTCTTTTATTGTGGCATCCAGGGAAATACCTTTTGTGGTACATCTCGTGGTAACACTTGCTTTTTTTGTGATTGCGTCATGGTGATGTTGTCATCCTGCAGCTGACTTAATCAATAAGTCTTTCTCCTCCCCTGCTGCTATTTTGAGCAGACACCAATTAATTAAGGGTCTGCAACAAATGTTTTCAAGTGCCCATCCCCACATTTTGTACTATAAAGTTTCATTCTCTTTCTGTTGCTCCAGTCTTCTAACTTGGCTGTTATTTGTAAAATACTCCAGTCCTCCACCACATTGACGGTGCTGCACTGACACCTTTGTATTAACTTTTTGTTTCAAAACCAACAACAGACCAGTCTCTGTGGAATTCCACTTGTAGCCTCCTTCCAGGTGGTCATTCCCATTCAGCAAAACTTGCTGCCAGCTTGCTTTTAGTCAGTTCCTTATGCACCGTGCACTATTTGCATTTATCACCATCTTCCATTGCTTAACTATGCATATTCCTTATCATGATATAGATATTTTCCTGGTATCCAGACAGGTAAGCTCAACCACAGTTAGGAAAAGAAAGGTTATAAGGTTAGTCTGGCTTATTCTACCTTTTGCAAATTGTGTGATTCTACTGTACCAATTGTGTAAAGCCCTATATAAAAGCCATGAATAATATGTATTTCCCTTCCTCTAGTGTTTATTCCACCACCTTCCCTCTCCAGTATGGGAAGTTGCAATCAGATCTCTCAGAAGACTGGGAGAAGCATGGTGAAAGTGTTACTTCCTCACTTAGGTATTTATATTGCAAAGAGGGAGTGGATAAGCAGGATCAAACAACATGAAAGTGCTGATTTGCATTTTGTCCCATCTCTTATTTATCTGCAGGTTTTAAAATATTTTTCCCTTTGAAACTTTTCTTTAAGGGTTGCATACTATTATGGTCAGATTAAGAACTCTGTATATTACATTACTTTGTGTGGAATGCACATTGCCTCATTTAAATGTCTAAATTAGGCCTGGCATCACTAAAGTTTTAGGTGCTTGGCACTAGGAGGGCTTTCTTTATGCGTGGTCATTGGAGTTATACACCTGAAGATCTACAGAGAGATATCCCTTCACCTGTTTTAAGCAACCCACAGTGAAAGCGACTTCTTTGGGCACCTAAGGATGTTCCCTAGTCCCGAAGGCACTATGGCCCTCCTAGATGTCTGTCTTTAACCCAGAGTATAGAGAACCCTCAGCCACTCCAGATCCAATCCACCTTCATTCTCTGTTGAGAGTGGTCACCTAATGCCATTGCTCACTCCCCTAAATGTCAGTGTACTTCTGAGCACAAGTAGTTCAAATTAAGCACTCAAGGAGCTTTCAAACTAGATAGGAAGGCATCTGCTGAACATATTTTTAGGCAGTCCTGCAAGTACACAGGCTGGGTTGCTGTCTGGGATTTAGATCAGTTTTGAGGATCTCTGTCCCAGTTTAACTAGCATTTAGATGGACTGGATCCTTTTCTTTCTTTTTCAGACTATGTTTAGCTACCACAGCAATAAGACTAAAGCAAGAGACAATTCTCTAGAGTTTATTTTAATTTTAACTTGTGGACTCTGATATTTTAATGGGCTTACTTGAGAAAAGTATTCTGTTCAACCATGTCCTTCAAGTAAGCCATTCATGCTTCAGAGTGACTTAAAAAAGATAAATATGGAAGCACAATCAAATTAGGAAGATCCTTTAGATAGCTTTAAGGTGACTAAAATTCTAAGTCCAAGAATAGTAATGTGTCTTAACTCGGCTGCAATAAACATCCAAGACTGTGTACAGAGTGAAGCCTTTCCAAATCAAGCCAGTTATGTTTCTTTAAGGAAGAAAAACCTTTGAAGCACCCAATGGCTCATATTCTGTCATATTTTCCCCAAGTTTTGTCTGAATGTTTGTAATCCCTTTGCCCAAATGTGAGGTTCTCTTCCACATTCACAAACATTCATGGAGTGTATTATGTGAAAGAATGAAGGAAGCGGCAATATCTGAATTCTCAATCTTTTTACCTCTCTTCTTTACTCAACTAATTAGAGTTTACATCACACCAGGCTGGTTTCCATCAGTTGGAGCTGCACAAAAGAACTTCTGCTTCCGCTGAGGAAAACAAAAGAACAATATGCAAGCAGATTAGATTGGAGAAAGGCTTGTCTACAAAATTGGCCAGAAAATTTCACCAGAATAATAGCTTCCCACGTGGAAAAGCTATTTTTAAATACATGACTCTTCCCAGAACAATTACTTTGCTCAAAAATGAGAGTATTTTTTTCCAGAGTAAAAGGTATTTGCTTGAGTATAAGATATTCCAATGAATGCAGAAAGGGACTTGTCCTGGAATACTGAACTGATACTGGCTGAACTATACTTGAATAGGTATCTTGGCTTATCTATGTGTGTCAGTTCCCCAGTATAGATAGGCTTCAGATATAGAAATAATGGCGTTGTTCTCTTAACACCTCTTAGTTGGCACCTGAAGAGCTGATCTCATCCAAATACCTTCACATTTCTTGCTTTCTTCTGTTTCATGTTTCTCTCAGCAAACTTCCAGAGACTGACCACTGTTTAAACTGTCTAGAAATATAATAAGGGCAAGTGTAGAGTCCTGCATCTGGGCAAGAACAACCCCATGTACCAGTACAAGTTGGGGGCAGACCTGTTGGAGAGCAGCATAGGGGAAAGGGACCTGGGGGTCCTAGTGGACAACAGGATGACCATGAGCCAGCAGTGTGCCCTTGTGGCCAAGAAGGCCAACGGCATCCTGGGGTGTATTAGAAGGGGTGTGGTCAGCAGGTCGAGAGAGGTTCTCCTCCCCCTCTACTCTGCCCTGGTGAGGCCGCATCTGGAGTATTGTGTCCAGTTCTGGGCCCCTCAGTTCAAGAAGGACAGGGAACTGCTAGAGAGAGTCCAGCGCAGAGCCACGAAGATGATTAAGGGAGTGGAACATCTCCCTTATGAGGAGAGGCTGAGGGAGCTGGGTCTCTTTAGCTTAGAGAAGAGGAGACTGAGGGGTGACCTCATTAATGTTTTTAAATATGTAAAGGGCAAGTGTCATGAGGATGGAGCCAGGCTCTTCTCAGTGACATCCCTTGACAGGACAAGGGGCAATGGGTGCAAGCTGGAACACAGGAGGTTCCACATAAATATGAGGAAAAACTTCTTTACGGTGAGGGTGACCGAACACTGGAACAGGCTGCCCAGAGAGGTTGTGGAGTCTCCTTCTCTGGAGACATTCAAAACCCGCCTGGACGCGTTCCTGTGTGATATGGTCTAGGCAATCCTGCTCCGGCAGGGGGATTGGACTAGCTGATCTTTCGAGGTCCCTTCCAATCCCTAACATTCTCTGATTCTGTGATTCTGTGAAATGTACATAAATGAAGCAATACTCAACTAAAAGTCCTGTGGTCTTCAGTGACAGTTTGGCTCGCATAAACAATGAAAGATACAGACTGTGGACTTTGCTTTTTCCTTTTATAAAATAATCTGCAGAATACTATGATATTAAGAGAATTCTTCATTGGTCTAATTCCCATTTAAATCTCATCAACTTCAAAGAACACCACTGCCAGCACCTTATTTTTTCAAAATTATGCCACTGGAATGCTTATAAAAGACAATACAGATAATGTATAGATATAAATGAGACAGTAAAGGGGAGAGGAACATAACTAACTGAATGTGGCAGCAGGTTATTTGTTGCAAATGTTTTGATGGCCTCATGGTAGAGAGGTAGGGAAGAGCATAATGTAAGGATTCTTTTCTATGTGGCACAGCTGAGGCTACCTTCAGTAAGTCCAAAACAAAAGGAGTAGAACTAAAAGCAGATTTTTTTTTCTAAATTGTATTATATTTCATAGCACAATATAACTTTATCATATGTAGTATCCATATATACACAGTATATAAATATGTTATACAGTATTTTATAGTATACAGTTAATTTTATAGCATTATATAAGTATTATAGTTATTTTTTCCCCAGTTTTTCATCCAGGAGTCTCAAGGGACTCTGCAGATCTTTTTTGAATACTCCTTGTACTCCAGGATGTTGAACACAACTGTACAACTCAATACACTGTCATGCAAGGAAGCATCACCACTTCAGAGAAACAGCATCTTTTCAAATTCCAGTGGTTGAGTCAAATTTGGTTTTTAGAAATCTCTACATTGTTCGTAGCTGTCAAAGGAGTGACACAGGCACATTCAAAGAGAGAAATTGGCCCCGAATACACCCTGCTAAATTAATTCAGTTTTACCTGCAGTTAATTACACAGGTTTTGGTTGGCACACTGTGAATATCTTGATCAGACGTATCAGGGGTACAAGGCAAGTACGACATCTTGCTAACCTGTTTAAGGGGAGTTACGGTCCTTTTATTTTAATCATCCCAGTCACAAAACAAAAGCATTGAACCAGATTTACGGCTAATCCAGAAGTAATGAGTTAGTTTCCTTCCCATTGAGCTCATGGAATTTTTAATGGGTTCCTTTGAGCATGCAGAGGAATGTTGATACATAGCAAAGAATCAGAGAAGCAAATGCCAAAGAAATCTAATCCTGCTAGTTGTCCTGCTCCTGGCTCACAATAAATTGGCAATGTTTGTTTTCTTTCTTTCTTTCTTTTTCTTTCTTTCTCTGATTCTTTTCTCCAGAGACCAACCGAGAGGCTATTGGCGCTGCTCGAGGAGTTACACCCCTACTGTCTCTTGCCAATTCCTATGATCCTAGAGTCCAACAAAATGCAGTTGGTGCTATTCTCAACCTCACACAATCAGGTACTTTCTGACTAATGGTTTATCTAAAATTGCTGAAAGAAAATTTCTCACTGACAGAAAAATAATTCAAAAGGGTTAAGGCAAGAATAAAAGTGTATCTGAGCAACAAGTTATTTTCTTTGCATATGGCATTCATGTTGATACTATAGGCTGATGATTTAAGTTTGGCCTCTTTAGCTAATACAGACCTTTTTTGCCTCGTACCAAAATAGGAAGGCTTGATTTTCAACCCCAAGGGGCTAATGTACAAGCACTTAAATCATCAGTCAAAGAAATAGAAAACAAAAATCATTTGTTAAAGAAATAAGTTGGTCTAAAAAGTTAGCAGCACATTTGGTGGTACTTCGAAGCAATCTCAGAAGCTTATCCAACAAGGTCATGTTCCAGGAACGTTTGATTCATATTACTAACTTGATGTTGGAAGATGCAAAATATAACTATTATGGGCGAAACATTAAAGGCTCCTGGGATATCTGCCAAGAGCTTTAGCAAAAGCAGTATTTGGTCCTCTGCAATATATGTAGTACCATACATTAACTCTGAAACAAAGCAGTGTTAAATCTCATCCCCCACAGTTAAATGATACAGTCATGAGTAACGTCTCATCTCTAGATCGTGAAAGGGAATGGTTGGCAGGAACTTCCACAGTTGGCTATTATACTTCTGTTATTATCCAGAATTTTTTAAATAATGTGTTTTTTTAATCACAGAAATCATGGTGAATATTGTACCTGAGGCTTTTCAGCTTTACCAGCAATTCAGATTCTCAGAACAGTCTTTAGCATAAACCCAGCTAAGGCTTAATCAATCAGATAGCCTGCTAGTCATTTTGCTAAAATGTCTGCCTACTGCTGTATTGCACAAACGCTAAATTATATATTCTCCAGCCACACTGATTGGCATATATTTGGACAACTTCACCACTCTGTAGAATCCAATGATCATGCACATCCCTTTTGAATGGTGCCTTCAGATGACAGGGAGGGAAGGGGAAAGACACACTAACAGCATTTTTTTTTTAATGGCAGAGAAAATCCAACAGGTCCTATGTAAGGAAGGAGCCCTACCAGTTCTTGCCTTGCTGCTGGAATCTCCTGACTCAGAAGTACAGGTATGGCTCAAACAGGTCAGATTTTTAAACAGTAACAGTGAGACTGTAAGGAGAGCACAAACCACAGCATGTGGAAATGAAAAGGTGGAGAGGAGGGAAGGTTTCTCTAGAGAAGACAGGAAACACATGAGAGCATCTTGGCGAAACTCAGGTCAGTCAGGTGACATATATGCAGAACACTCACTTTGTCTAGCTCCACAGGATAAAGTTTATGATGCAGAAGTGCATCTGCCAGCACGCACTAACGCTTGCACACAGTTGTTACGTGGTTACCTTCCTGTGTGTTTCAGATCATCAGACAAGTTACAGATCAGCCTCTTCCTCTGTTTTTTTTGCATCCACTCTAAGCAATTTTACTAAGTGTTCTGAGAAGGCATAACTTGCAAGGATTTTTTCTTCTTATTGTAAATGTCTGGGAAATCTTCCTATTTTATGCTTACCACAGACATCTCTGATTCTCCACTTGTAACAGAGAGCCGTCTTGTTTCAAAAGTATGCTGATGAAAAACTATGAATCAGAGTTGTAAACCTTAAAATCCGCTAGTTCATTTATTCAGTCCTCTGAGTAGTACAGGAATGTTTCCTCCGTTGGTTTTGTTATCTCTATTCAGTTCTCTTTTAAATGTCTGAAGTGATGGAGCCTCTGGAATTGCTTTCTGCAAACTGTTTCAGCATAATCAGCTTGCTTTCTCTGAGATTCGTCTTAAAATTTCCTCCTCTGCAGTTCAACCTGTTTCTTCTAATTATACCTCCCCAGTAATACATACTATTATATATATAATCCTCCCTAGCATTAATGTTTAAATCCTTTGAAAATGATCTCTTGGCATGCTAGGGCAATGACTACATCCAGCAGGAGTAAATCAGTGTAAACATATAATACAGTTGATGCAGATGAGCTAACTTACATGCCAGCAGCAGTCGTTGCAGCAGCACAGTACATTCCCGAATACTCAGGGTCCTAATGAGTTGGTACAACATGCAGTGTCACAGCGTGATTGCTGTTGTAGCGACAGCAGATTGCATCGCTTTTCCTGGAGGAAGCCCCCTCAGGCTGTTATCACATCTACCCAATAAAACAGCCTTAAGATGAAAAAGCACTTTATTTTCATCATCTCTAAATTTGAGCATTTGTCCAATTTATTTTTTCTCTCTTCAACATGTCACCACTGTGACCTCCCTCTCTCTCTACTTTTTTCTTGGTTCTCTGCAGTATTACAGCTGTGCTGCCCTAAGCAACGTGGCAGCCAACGCTCAGCACCATGAAGCCATGCTGAGACCTGGCAACAGATTCCTGCTGCGGACACTCATCTCTCTCCTATCATCTTCTGTGGACAAGGTAAAGCTGTAGCTTTCTCTTTGTATAAAGGCTTAGCATCAGAGTAGAGCTGTAAACTTGGGCTTCCAGTTTCAGTCTTGCACAACTCTGCTCATCCACTGTACAGGTGGCTATGTGGCATCTTTCCCATAAGAAAAGACACATATATTAGAAGATACATAGGTTCTACAAGGTCAATGTATGGAGGAAGAGAAGAGAAATCATTGAAGTTGTTCCACAGCCCTGGACACTTTAGACTAGGATGGTCTGTATTCTTTAAACTTGAAACTATGTGTATGAACTGCTCTGTCCAGGCTCTCAACTATCTTTGATCATTGTGTCTGCGACAGAAGGTAGCTGGAGCATCCATTATGCTACTTTATTTTTTTATTTTTGGTATCCGTAACTTTGACTATAAGGCTTCAAAGAATAAAATCTTGAAAATTTTGCTTTGTTGGGAGCCACACCAAAGAAACTTCAATAAGCCACAGTTCAGAATTTAAAGGGTGGAACCTTAAATTCTATGTAGGAGGGAGGTGAAAAAAAGGCAAAGCAAATCAGGCAAATTCACGCATTTCTTTTTCCAATAACTTATCTGACATTCCTAAAATAAATGAACATCTGAACCCCATTGGCTCTTCCTCATCAACAACAGGATGACTGATAGAGAAGGTTGAAAAAAATTCATGACACTTTGAAAAAAAAAAATCATGTCCCAAAATTTGTTCTCTAAAGATAATGTAACAGCTTGCTAGTGTTGGCATGTTTATTTTGCTTACAATAGGCAAGAACATGCATTACTGAAATCGCTCTTTTTTTCTCGTCTCTTTTTTTTTTTCTTCCCCCCTCTTTCGCACAAGCAGGTTTCAAGCCAGGCATGTGTTTGCCTAAGAAATTTGGCTACCAGTGGTAAGCAATATATTGGAGACAAACAAACCACACTATTTCTTTTTCTCTCTGCCTTTCGGAGTGAGCGCAGTGGGCTGGGAACCTTTCCTATTAAAAGCAAAGAGATGCCATATTTTCTACATTTTAACTGGCTGTTAAGGGAAGAGGGACGTGCAGTTTTACTAACTAAACCAGCCTCAGAGCTCCCAGATAGTGAGGGGAGGTATCTGAACAAAGCGAGAGGGACAGCAGAGGTCTTCTTATGCACAGAGCTTTTGCAACTGTATTAACTGTACTCCCTTCCACATTTCCCAAGCATTAAACCTGATTAGGACAGAATGTCTCCTGAAATTGCTGCTTGAGTGGGGACCTGCCTTCTCCCAAGGCATGAATCTGTCATTAAATATAATTTTCTCCCAAGCATTTGTCATCCTCTTAAAAAAAATCGTATCCTATTAAATACCCAAGATCCGTTTCTACAGCATGCTTGGGAGATGAAAGCAGAGGACTGGCACGCTCAACACTAGAGCCCTAGGGTCCCAGGTAGAGTTGTTCATCTAGAAAATGTAGAGATGCTTCATTTTCAAGCAATCGCAACTATAGTGGAGCTGGAAGCAAGGGAATGGCTGCGCTGCTCCTTGACGTGCTTGAAAACCCCTGGTCTGCTTGGCCTTTTAGGAGTGCCACTCCATCTGCTGCCTGCTCTGGCATTGCCTTGTAGTGCCCAAAAGTACTCACTGAGGTTGTGGGGACAAGTGGGGTATAAGGATTCAGCCAGGATGGCTGATCTCTCCCCTGGCTAACTATAACTCTACGAGATGGGTGGTGCTTGGGGAGGTCTTTCTGTCTGTGCAGCAGAAGCTGCTACCTTCTCACCGGGCCTTTGGCCAATGAAGCACTAAGAAAATTCCCCTCCTTTCTTCTCACTGAGGTTCAGACATAAACTGAAGGGTGCCCAAAGCTACGTTCTGCTCTCAAGCCTGTATTAATCCTTTGGCAAAAGGAGCCAGAACAAACAAGGGTTTATTTTCATACCCAAACATCCAGTGTTGTCCCATCCCACAGAGGTGGGGAGGTCCCCTCTAATTTCATCGCTGAGGCTGTCAAATGCTTATGAGTCAGGGCCTGTATGTCTCCTCACGGTGCTCTGAAGCTCCCTGACCTCTGTCATTTTCCCAAACCAGCGGACATCCAGGCCGAGATGGTAGCTGAGGACGTCCTGCCCAAGCTGCGCTCTCTCCTGGCATCCATCAGCGAGGACGTGCGTCGTGCCTCCATCGCTCTGCTCTGGATACTGTCCCAGCACCCGCAAAACCAGGTAGGGGAGGTCATTTTCCAAGACCAGAGGGGAAAGAGTAATTCTGGCCCCTGCCTGGGGTAACTCTCTGTTATGGCAAAACTGCAAACAAAACGCGTTTTATGAATGACCAATAGACTCCATGAGTCTTCCCAACCCTTCTCCCTCACACACAAATTGAAGAGGTTTTGTCTGCTGCATCTGCACTGTCACCAACTACCCAAGGAGCCTATCTGTTGCGGTGAGTAGGAACCAAAGGATCCCGTAGTTAATCAGATTACCTGTAACGGGACCAAGGGGAAGGTAGAGGGGGAGATGGGTGTCAGACTCCTTGGATGCGTGGATACTACACTGCACTCCCTGCAACTCCACATGGTCCCCTTGGTCCCCAAACTGTAGGTCTCCAGGTGAGTGTAACAAGGGGCAGGATGCATGTGTAGCACCACAGAGGCTGCAACCATGGAGGCAGCTGAGGAAGTTATTCCTTGGCTACAGAGCTTCCACGCACATTGAAAAGCAAACTAATTTAGAGCATGCACTTAAAGTGCCTCAGTACAAAATAAAGTGCAAAAATACTTCCCTACATGGACAGTTATTCAAAAGTATATTTGGATAAATTTAACACCTTTTGAATTAGGATCAAGACAGCAAGGGGGGCTAATAAAATCTGAAATCTTTAGCTAATTCACGAGGACTTTCCTGTGTTTCCTCATGTCCTTAGTTACGGAACAGTTCTTTTGCCCACGTTCAGGGTAAACACCACCCTTAACAGTGCAACACTATGCAAATACATGAAGAAGTCTGACCAGAAATAAACTACAGCAAATAAACAAAACAGACACTCCTGCTGTACTTTCATCCTCCACATAAAACCAGTAAGTAGCAACTGACAAATTATTATTATTTTTAAATGTGCTTTTCCATTACAGTAATCAGAGACATCCTTAGGAACATGGATATGAAAGGTTTTTCGTAGGTGTCTTAAGCTAATAATAAACTTTTAAGAAAGTCAGAGTTTGGGTAGATAAAGAAAAAAAAAATGTGAGAACATTTCCTGCCACATTGCTTTAAGCAGTAGTGACAGGCGACCTCAGTAACCACAGCTGGGCTTAGGTGCTTCTCATGGCTGAAATACACTCAGTGATGTGAAATGGCCTCCGGGTACTGGAAGCCTGGTGCCTTACACCTCAGTTGCACATACACAGCACAGCACGCACCAAATTGCACCTCCTCCTTTAACTCGGACATGATGGAAAAAATGGGTAAGCTCAATGCCTGGGAAGCGGCACTAGAGCACAGAGCTTTTCAAAGGCACTGTGGCTTCGTAGGTTTTGTGCTGGCTGCATTAGACCAAACGTCCTCATCCCTTGTCAAACTGCCTCATGCAATCAAAACACAATTTACACTCAACAAACTTACAATTGAAATAAGTTAGTTGGAGGCTATTTGCACAGTAAAAACGTTACTCAGTATGAGGCATTATGCTGGAACATTGTCCTCACTCGTATTTGCTTTTCTTGCCCCCAAACACCATTTACACTTTTTGTTCTCCCAGAAAAGAGTGTCTGCAGCTCCTTTGCTCCCTGATCCTGAAACATGTCTTTACCAGTGCTTCAAACCCCCAGCTACAAAGGGCACGGCACAGCGTCAGTGGGAACAGACAGAAGCACCAGGAGCTCACACTCATTAGACCAGCAGTGAAACAGTCCGTCCTTCATGGGGGAAGAGGGTCAGCAGCAGTAGGCTGGAAAGCAAAGCATCACCCCTGAGGGTTTATTCTCCAGTGAGAAGTATCTACATCTCAAAATTTGTTTTAGCGAGCAAACACGGCTCTCCCTGACTACTGAATGTTGCTGCTTTGTGTGAGCGAGTCCTGGGCACTCTGAGAAGAGGCTGACCTCTCCTTACTCATATCCTGCCTCCCCACCTCCATGCCTTTTCTGCCCTGTTTTTCAAATCGTTTCAAGGTTTCTGTCTCTAACCCAGGCTGAATTCTCAGTGAGTGAAAGAGGGACTTCTCCATGGGAACAGCTGTTGGAAAACAAACCACCGAACAAAGCTAACCTTTACATCCAAGTCAAGTGAGGCTTGAATTATTACAAGTACTGCCCAGGATACAATAGGGCAGAATTCATCTGCCCTTTCGTTACCATGAAGCAAACTCCTGGGAATGCTTCACAGGAGCTCCTCTCCCTGCTTAAACCCCTTTTTTGTGATCCCCTGGCCAGGCTGTTGACAGCAATTCCCAGCAAACGCTGGAAAACTTCCCTCTTGCAGGGGGAATTTTATTCAGTTCTCCCACGGACAGTCCAACCCTGAAACACTAAAGAAAGAGTCAGGCTTTGTGAGAAAACAGCCTTTTAAATAACGTTCCTTTGAGCAAAGACCTGGAAGTCAGGGTGGCAGGGGTCTGTCTACTCCAGATGAGCCACTGACTTTCCACTCCAGGTACAAAATAACTTTGCCTTCCCATCTTGCTACCTGGTAAACAGGGGATGATATTTATCTTGCCAAGAAACCTCTGGCAAAGGGGTGCAAGTGCAGCATTGCAATTGTACGCATAGTTCCTGCTGAAAGGCTTTTCCTTGCTTTTTTTTTTTTTTTTTAAATCTTGGGAAAAGTTAAATCAATATCCATCTGAACCACCCAATCCATTTTTACTCAGAGTTTTCTCGTGATTCTCTCATGCTGTGCAGGATTGAGCCAGGAAACAAAATCTGGATCCCAGCCATATGCCACCCAAAAAAGAGGTTCGGCAGAATTTAGAGTACTGTCACTTGCTAATGTAGGTCCTAAATAAACAGGAGAGCTTGGCAGGGAAGTCATTATATATTAGAAAGTTCATTTATAGTCCGTAGACAATTTCCTCCTCTCAGGCCGTAGCAAATCAAATAAGGGTACCATAGCTGATGGGATTAAACAGAAAAGAGGACACTTGGGACAAAAGTACAGAAAACAGTCATTAATGGTAATATAATTGGATTATCTAAAATTATATTATTTCAGCCTTTGAAGAGAAGAAAAACTAAAACTAGGGAAAATTTGTAGCCATACCTGCATATAGGATCCTCTAAATGCACTGATTTTAGCGATAGCACTGCCCTTTCCATCTATTTCCATGTTTTATTTTAGGATTGCTGGTTGTGACAGGGCTTAAAAATGAACTTAAGATGTCAGCTAATGTTAAAAGAAAATAAAATATACTTTTGTAATTTAACCTAAGTAAAAGAAAGATGCAGATTAAACTAATTTTTAAAGACATCTGCCTTTCATGCTGCTTCAGTGATCCTGACGTTTCACAGGTTTCAGAAGTATGCGATTTTTCTCAGCTGTATATAGGACTGATGATTTGTTTTATATTGAACACTCTCGCTAATGTGTCTCAGTTTCTAAGTAACACAAATAGTATCGTTCATTACTAACACACATAAGAACTGCATAAAGAGCTCAAATTCCTAAGGGAAACAGACTGAAAGAATAAATTATCCCAAGAGGAAATCGTATGTTGCTTTTAACTGTGGACCTAACTCAAAGCCTGCTGAGATCAGGTGTCTCTTATAAATAGCAGTGCTCCCTTGATCCATACTGTTATTGAGGGAACTACCTGGGCAGTACACCAAACTCAGAGTAAGATCTGATTCCATTAATATTAATGGTAGTTGGAGAAACACTACATGCAGGGAGAGAGGGACTCGGTAAAGTCCCTTTAAAATATCCACCAGATGGCAGAGAAACATATGTATAAACTCACAAGATGCTGTTCAGAACGTGTTACTAAAGTGATGCCTGATCACGAACTGATCTAAACATACAGTCCATTATTGTAGGTGAGGTAAATTGCTGAGGTACTCAAGGACACACTGCTGCTGCTACTTCACCACATACTTTTGCCTTTCACACCTATCCTGACCACTTCTCCTTCCAGGCAGAATCACATGTCCTTCCCCTGACTACCAACAACCTCTAGGAAGCATTTAATGCAAACAGAAATAAACTACTAGACCTTAAAGACTCCAGCTTTCCATAGCAAGTGCTCTAGATCAGTGCCAGTCAGTAGACCATATTTTGAGAGAAAAAGCACTGGAGCCAGCCCCTACGCGGTTGGTTTAAATGAGCTAAGTAATGCGTTTCTTTCAGAGCTAAGATTGATCTGTCTACAGTTTGCTGCACTGTTGCATCGTGCTGTCTATACTGCATGCAATTGAGATACTTGTTGCTCTTCTCAGGACACACTGGCATGTGGCGAGCTACTGGAGAGCCTGGGGATGCTACTGTCAGTGCATAAAACAGACCCTGTGATTGTTGGCCATACTGCTTGTATCATCAAAAACCTGAGCCTTTCCAAAAACAGACAGGTAGGTACCCTATATTTTTCACTGAACTATACCCTGGGAGGTTGCAGTTATGTTTATATATCAAATCAGCATTACCCACAGAAAGACTTTTTTTTAATGAAACATATGCCAAGGACACTGTACACAAAACTGTGTGTGTGAATACAAGGGCCTGATGTGCCATAATGAAAGGGAGTTTTATTCGTATTTTTCCAATACAATAAAAAAATGCTAATGAAAATAAGAAATATCTAATTTTTCCTCTGAGTGATGTGGTTACCTAATTTAAACAACTGCATCACAGGTATAAAATGTACTTCTAGCAAAGATATTTCATACTAATTAAAGGAACCATTCAGGAAAATCTGAGGTTTGTTATGAACTGAATCCTTATTTCCTCTCACTCTTCAGCTGCCCTTAGTTATCCATTTATGGCATTCAACACTGATCTAATTGCACTCCCAGTTTGTTAAATATAACCCC
Organism: Nyctibius grandis; assembly: GCF_013368605.1. Classification (NCBI taxonomy): domain Eukaryota; kingdom Metazoa; phylum Chordata; class Aves; order Nyctibiiformes; family Nyctibiidae; genus Nyctibius; species Nyctibius grandis. The sequence goes on along the minus strand of NC_090658.1, from coordinate 65,348,579 downwards.
AGCTATTGATGTACATTTTGCCTGTTTGGCAAGACACTAGCTGTGCTAAGCTGCTGTAGAAATCTCTATTGCTGACTTTGCTTCTCATGAAATCCATATCCACAGATGCACTTCCTTTCTCCTTGCCTTTTAAGAGTACCTTGATCAAATAGTGCCACTAGTAACAACCAGTGTTGGAGAAAAACCGCCACCCAAATCAGTGTCTCTGCTTTGCCCCACTTTCTACTACACACTTTCTGAGACTCAGTTCCTTTTTTTTTTTCTTTGTTCATGATCCAATTACCAGAGATTCCAGAGATTTAAACTAGCCAAAAGGAAAACTATTTTCAATATTTTTTTCACTTACACAAGAATTATATGAATTTCTCATAGTGGTGAAATCAATTTTTGCAGGGAAATAGTTTTCCTCAAACTCAAGGCCCACAGTAAGAGTAAAAATGCACGATCCTTTCAAAGTTTGCTTTAAAAAAATTACCATATTTGTCACTTAAATTCTGTAACATTATTCTGTTATTAGCAGGGACCTGGTTCACCTTCATAAAGCTTTATAATGTATAGAGTATTTAGCTCTCACTGCACAAGTGAATCCACAGACGCTATGGGAGTGCCAGGTTTCCAGGGTCAATTCTAAGGAACCATCCCTAAACCCCATAGGAGTCTGTGGCAGAACAGGAAAAAAGTGGTGTTTTTATGCCAGTGGGACATGAACAGAGTGTGGGAGCTTGAAAGGCAGCAGTCTTGAATCCAGCTTCAACCTCTAAGCAGCAAGTTAAAAAACTGCAACATAAAATGAGCACACAAAAAAAAAAGATATTCCCTTTTGTTGATAGACACCTGAGCTCCCTTATGGAGGTGCGAGCAGCTTCCATTATTGGGACCTCCCAGAGAGCTGATGACTTTGTGATTCAACTTCAGCAGTAACCAGTCACCTCCAGGTGACTCATTTGGGACTCATTCCTTGGTCTCATGTGCTTTTAATCCAGGTCAGCACAGACTAAGTCTCCTATCTGTTTTCAACTCGATCTCTAAAGTATATATCCCAGTACAGAGACACGCTGTCCAACACCACTTTTGGAATAGCAGATTCAACCTAAAAGATAAAGGATACACAGAAGTTTAATTCATAACATTTCTCTCCAGAAACAGAACTCACCTTTGCTAGTGAGAGGTCATCTCCTGTTTCTGCAGATCAGAGCATTTAACACCAGGAAGTTTTCAAAGCCCTGGAGGCTTTGAAAAACTTCCACATCTCCCAATGCTTTGCCCCAGAGCACTCAGCTTATTCACCTCTGCAGCAAGACTTGAGCAAATGACAGCTTAATACTAACATACAGCCTGATACAGCAGCAATACGTCAGGAAATTCTTTGAGCTGAGAGTGATCTGTGATCACGAGAACATCCCACAGACAGAGCAAACCTTGGAAAGTGCCTAAAACCAAGCGATCTCTGAACCATCCAAGGTGTTTGTCACCTGATTGCGGTAGATCTGGGAGGAGACATTTCCATTATGGATGTTTAGCCCTCAGTATTGCTAGGAGTCACTCAGTACTTCTGAAGTCCTCGGATACCACTAAAACATAATGAAAACGCTAAACATGAATCTCTTCCTTGTTGCAGAGAATCATTGATAGCCCATGTGTTGAAGGTCTCCTCCAGACCATGCTTTCTACTGACATTCAAGAAGACTCTCTTCATTATGTGACATCTTGCCTTGCTGAGCTGGCAAAGCAAGGTAGGGAAGCAACCTCACCATAAATGGCTTAATCTGAGAAGTCTACGTATCCTTTATTGATCCTAATGGGAGATGAAGCACAGGTGGGCACACAGCCCAGGTCTTCCCCTTTAAATTCACTGCGAGTTTTGCCACAAGCTTCAAGAAGAGCAAGATCCAACTTACTGGCAGGACACATGGGCTCCATTGTTTGCACTATATTCTGTTGAACTGCTTAAAATTTTTTACTAAAAATTCTTCATGCTGAACTTTACTGGTGTACATGGCCCATCTACTTTTATTTGTAACGTCACCCAGTTTCTCTGGCTGAATTCATTTCACAATAGCAGAAACTAATATAAGAAGAGGAAAAGACTAAAATACAAAGTGGCTCTTTCTCTTTAAATATTTTTGCACATAGATTTTATCAGAGATCCCAGTTTACCACCCACGGAAGGTACAGCAGTCCTCATGGCAGAGAGGATCAGTGTAAATTTTCCCAGCCTGCCCAGCATTGGTTATTGTCTGTCAAACATTTCATCTCTTGTATCTGGTGTAACTGCCATGCAACTGGCAACATGTCGCATCTAATTTAGCAAGGAGTGCCCAGCAGCTGCTGGACAGACTAAGCCCACTAGGCAAGAGTGGATCTCGTACATAAAATGATTCATTCTTTCAGAACACAAAACCAACATAATAAAAACCCACCAGCCTTTCTATGAATGAAATCCATAGCCGTACCTTCCTGAGAGCATAGCCTCAGGACATGACCCTTTTTCACAACCTAAACATACTTATTGCACGAGTTTAGCACTTATTTTGCTTCTCCAGCTGTGTAAAGGATTTCTTATTTAGGCAGTACAGTTTCTGGCAGACCTCTCACCTTCATTTCTTTGGCATTGGAGTTTCTGTTTACAGACTACTCTCTTATTGTTCTGTCTTCCAGAAGGAGCCACGTTACGCATGGTCCAATGGATGGATGAACCCTTGACAAAGTGCTTGGTGAGACTGGCGGGCCAACTGGAACATCCTGAGCCATCATTTCAAGCTGCCTCCATCATCCAGCACATGATAGGTCACGGTAACTGTCACACAGCATTAACTATGCTTTCAAAGATATTTATGGCTGGCTGAGTGAAATGAGCCTTTTCCTGAAGGAGATGACTGTCAGGCACCAAACGACCTTTAACATTCCTATAGCATCCTCCATCTGGTCGCTACAAATTTATTAGCATAGAAGTGCCTACAGTCACCCTTGAAATACACATAAAAAAAGTGCTTGAGTACATGAGAAAGCCAAGGGATGAAAATGGACCATAGATGAAGATCTGATTCAGGTGTTTGTTGCCTTCTTCAAGTGCTACTAGTCTGCAGGGCTAGTCTGTAGCCAATTCTAAGGTCCTTAAAAATAACTGAAGTAGGAAGGTGGAATAACATAAAACACTCCTTGCCAAGGGCAAGATGAGAACACATTTCAGACAGGAGATATTGTTGCATCTTTTTGTTTGATCCTCTCTGACAGTATATACAATGTCATGGCATTCCCCACAGAGAGGAGCAGAGGTTGGTAGAGACAATTACAATGGGATGGTTGTGTTCCAAAATTTTAGATCAACTCTGCTCCCTGACCAGCAAGAGGGAAGCATCTTACTGAACCAGACACTACTGATGTAATTCTAGACCAGATTAGCAGGAGCAGTGAAGTGGCTTTTAAGAATGCAGCCTATATTTTTTCAGTTTCAGTGAGAGAGAATAAAAAGAGAATTATTTTTACCTGCAGAAAACAAACAGCTTTATGCCTAATATACTTGCCCCATGCAGCTGAGAGCCATTAAGACTTGTTAGAAAAAGGTGTTCAGATTATTCTTGCCATGTTCTCTAGAAAAGCATGGTTAGATTTTAGTCCTTAGACATGAGAAAAACTGAAGTCCGTAATGAGTCTCCAACAAGGGAAAATGCAAACCTGTTTCAATCCTACCATCAAGGATTTGAGACAGAGCAGACTCTCAAGTAGCGAACAGAGTCCAACAGCATAATCAATTCATGGATGGGTTAGCGTGACAGGCTGATCAGTCCGTAAGTCAGCACGCACCTTGCATGAGGACCAGCTTCCTAGCACAGCAGCCCGCTCAGTGTTTTATTTACCTGAAGTATCAGCGATACCATTAGAGGCTGTAGTACGTGGAAGCACTTTGCCATTCTTTGCAGTAACATGGGTTGTAGCTGAAGTTAGATGAGTCATTAACGGTCTTAAATGCTGTTACAAAATCAGTTTCAAAGTGTTTTAAAGGCTCCTACTGATCTCCAGCGGTTCTCCCGTCTATGCAGAAAAAATGATGCTTTTGTTGAAGCGTCACATCGGAGAGATTCAGGCCCACCTCAAGAATTTTCTTACCCACCAAGAGATCCGCTTTCAGCAGCTGGGCATCTCTACGTTCTGCAGCCTGCGAGAAGGTACGTCCTTCCTGCTGGGCCGACGGCAAACAGGCACTGCTTTAGAACAGAAACTACACTGCTGGGCAACTTCCTCTGGGGACTAGCTCTGCTCACTTAAGCAAACAGAATAATCTCAAGGGTGGCTGTTACCTTACCTGTTTTTAAGTAACAAAGAGTATCTTACAATAAAGGCAGAGGGTTTTGTTTGTTTGTTTGCTTTTAAACTAAAAGCTTTCTGATCAGCAGGGAAACAGGACTTCAGCTACTGATGTTTTTATCCAATATAAGAATGTTTGTCACTAGACACAACCTGAAAAGTTTTGAAATATGAATTTAATTTATTTTGATAAAGCACGCAAGCAAGCAAATTGCATGATTAGCAGGTATTAAAGCTGGGAAGTCTCACATCTTTTTCATACTTAAATAGTGCCTTGTTTTTTTCCATTTTTGGTTAGTTTTTTTGCTTTTGGGTAGAAGTTGAGTACAGATGAGAGTTATAATATGGTAATAAATGTATACAGCATGTATCTTCACATATGTAGAGCCAGAGCCAAGACCCTGCTATGTCTTGATTTGCACCTGTTCCATAAGGCTGAATTTGGCAACTGAGCTATAGAATCTGTATCAGGAGAATTTAGCAGCAAACAATCAAAAGTAGGGATGAAAGCTGAATTTGTATCTGCTTTGTGTGGTAGAACATTGTTCTGCCTTCTATATACTTTACATTGCAATAAGAACTCTCAACTCTATCTAACCTGAGATATAAGCTTCTAAGCATCTGCATCAAAATACAGGGAAAACAAGCAGGTTGCCTAACACTTGTTTCTCCTCTTCAGATCCAGACTTTTCATTAGCATTCAGAAAAAGCCAAATGGCCAAACTCCTTGAGCAACTCCGTCAACAAACAGAAGAAACTCAAGAGCTCCTTAGGGCAGCTATTTGTCACGAAGACAGTTAATATTTAAGCTGGATGGCTTACAGAAACATACCAGATCCAAGAGCCTGAACTTTCAGAGAAGGCAATTCCTTCATCGGTTCCTGTAGTTAAAGTTTTCTGCTACTTACAGTTTCATCATACAAAAGAGATGTTCCGATAACAAGAATCGGAGCAGGTCAAAAGACAATCCCTTGAACGCTTTGGCTGGCTTTGCTTAGTGTGCTTGAGGACTACGGCTACGTTCCTTCCAATGGTTTGGAAAACACCTGTCATGCTTGGGCAATCTTCAGTGGTTTGGTTTTGGTTTCTTCACCACCCTGTCCAAAACAACAGCACTGTATTCATGAGGTTTTATTCATGTAACAGGCTGATTCTACTGAAGAGGCATCTCTCAAGTACGCAGGTTCCTCTGCATTCATCTTTATTTTGTTTCTGTTCCATCTCCCTTATTTCAGAGCACACACCAGGGACTTCAGAAAATAATTGAATTAACACATAGTGTAAAGGTAGCAAATTACTAACAGGAACTGCTGAGAGACAACTCAGAGAAATTGCAAGAGATTTGTAAGAAATGAGAACAGGGCAAGCCTTAAGACTGATCCTTGCCTATGCTGTAGGCACAACTCCCCAGCAGAAGAGCAAAGGCACACTGAAGCAGGTAAATGTTGCATAGAGCATGTTCAGAATACAGCAGCGACCATGAAAGATTTGGGTGAGATATGTTTGAATACAGAAATCTGTGCTCTTCAAATGGTAAATTACTTCCAAAGGTACTTGCAACGGGGAAAAAGTGAACAAATCTGGCAAAATTAGGAACTGATCTTACATTTTGATACTGATATTTCATTTTAAAAGGAGTTAAAAGAACAAAAAAAAAGTAGTATGTTTAAATTCAACTAATTTTCTTACATGTATACAGGATACTGAACAACCTCCCCTTCCCTCTTCTCCAGAGGGGAAGAGTCTGTCTCACAAACCTTTTAGCCAAGCAAAACAGTGTTTTTCAGGAAAAAAAAAAATAGCACAGAGCCTTGAAACTATGGGGCGCTAGTTTTTTTAATGTAGGTTTTAATTCGTAAGAGAATAGTAATCTAATAATAATAATCTGTTAGTTATCTAATTCCACCTTTGATCAATACACTTGTTTTTAAATACAAGAATCCTGCTGGAACTTCATGTTGAACTGGCTGAAATACTGAAATTTTGGAACCTCTCTTATGGCAAACATCTGCTCCCAGATAGCAGAGTTTCTTATGAAAACATTTCAGAAGAGTTTCCTGTCTTTTGAGGTGCTTCTGACCATGGTTATACCTCTTACGTGCATGTAGAGCTTTAGAGCTGCTATTGGCTATAAACATGGAATAAAAGTGAGATTAAAAATAATAGTAGTAATAATAATAATTAAAAAACCCACATTCTCTCAACTAAGAGCTCGACATTGCATTTTACTGTGGCCCAAATCTCTAAGCTTAGTTTTGGTGCTTGGGGGAGGCATTTCTGTTAAATATTCCTTTTAATAACTGCAAGTTCTCTCCAATAGTAATGTTTTAAAAAACCCCAACCAAAACCACACTTAAAAGCCTCTCTGCAGCACAGTAAAAAGACCTGTTAGAGAACAGGGCAGAGAGAGACTTAAGATAAAGCAGTATGGCATTTTCAATATTGTGTGACAAGAATTTTCTTTTGAAATCTCATGTGCTCAGCTGTGGGCAGTTGGCTTATTAAAATGGAGGACTACAAAGAGCTGAATGACACATCTAGGAACACAAGCAGAAAATCTCAAACTCCAGGCTACCTCCTTGGGTAACTTTAGGTCATTTTCCAAAAAGAAAGCCAGTGCAATACTAAGTAATTACATTAGAATATGTCTGTTTTTCTTAGGTATTTAATTGCAAACATTACTTCAAGGTCTTAGCAAGAAGGAATATAACAAAGCATTCTTCATCAGGAATGAGGAAATAAGAGACACGTGAAACAAGCAAAGCTAATGGCAAACAGCCCAGTAGCTGTGATGTACCGAACTAAACTCACTGAATGTCACCCCCCCTAAGCATTTACGTTGTGCTGTTAAGACGTGAGCAAGGAGCTGAGTCTTTCCAAAGCACACAGTCGAGCTGCTGTGAAAGGTTACTACTCTGTACCTTCAGAACAGCTGTCTGTGACTTCTACAATTGCTAGTTCTACCTCACTGAATAGTTAAGTGTTGCCTCTGATAGTACAAACAACAAAACCAGCTGCAATAGCAGGCAAAGGAGCTGGGCCTTCATTTGATACCATACTTTATTATCAAGAACAACATTCAGCAGAAGAGAAACTATTTTTTCCCTGCATTTAAAGAAAGGAGCTTAAACCAAGACTTAAAATTTCAATCCCTTTTCATTTTTTTGTTGTTTTTGGTTTTTTTTCTTCATACACCTAATTCTACTCCCAATTCCCTAGCTTTTAGTCTGTATGACAGGCCCTTGAAAAGTAGGAAATTTTCTCTCTCATTTGAAGCAAACCTGGAATGAATAAATTATAAATTGTTTTTATTGCAGCCCTATTAAAGAAAACCACACATGAGAAATGAAACAGGCTATTCATCTCTGTGCTGCAAACAGTGAAACAAGTGTTCTGAAGTCTCACAAAAAACGATCAGCATAATTTAAACCTCAACCTAAATAGATCAACATAATTTAAGCCTGAGCCTAAATGAATTCTCAAACTTAAAACTGAAGCTAAATCTTAGTGGCTACTTCTTTGCTCTGTTTCTAGCTGTGAGTGACCCTGTACTGATTTTCTAGTAAAGAGATTAGAGGAAACTTGAAGAAAAGTTTTAAGCAGGCCAGGAGTCGCAAGAGAGTTTTCCATCACAGATTGACTCCTGCTTCAAACTGTGCAAGAAAATGAAAATATAAATAGAAGTAAATATTTCAAACAAGTTTTATTTGGTACGTACATGCTATATATAGGTTTAAAGAAAAACTACATGTTTTGGACACTTCAAAATATTGTGGCTATGTACATGGAAAACTAAAGCAAGCAAGAAAGGAACCCAATTCATTTCACTGTGTCACAAGCTACTATTGAAAGCATTCTGACTGAATGGCTGTTTTTTTCCCCTTCCATATATATTCTGGCAGATGAAGTCTCTTTTTCATTGCATTTCCATTGCTTTTATCCCATCTCCTGTATAAGATGAACACTTGGCAGCAGCAGAAAGTCATTTCTTCAAAAACTCTTCAGCTTTTGTCTCAGAGGATTTCTTCTGCTAGCACAGACTTTCTGCACAGCCTCCTACAGGCCTGGCTCACTGCTTGCTAAAGGCAGGTGCAGGAATCTTAATGGTGCATTCTCTGGTAGCATGAACTGAAACCCCATAAACCTCTCTTTCCACTAGCCAAGGATCTACTCACTGACTTCAGTGAGCAATGCATCAAGCCTTGGTTGGTGCTTCAAACTCAAATGCCTAGAGTGAGCTCTCCGTGTAACAGCATTGTGTATCAAAGCATAAAAGGGTGCAAGATTTTACAGTTCTGCCCAATAGCAACCAAAAGTGAGGGACAGAACAATGTCAGTAGAAATCAGCATCAAACTGAAGAGAAAGCAACCTGCATTGCTCCTCTTATCACTCAAGCTGTACTGCTTTATAAAAATCACACACTACATAAAAAGCACAAACAAGGATCATTTTCCATTTGCTCTGAAACGAGCAAAACCAAAAAATCCCCAAACCAACCTGTTTCATCATCCACAAATCAAATATTTCAGGTTTCACACGGTCTTCAATAGTCTGATAAGGCAAAGGCAAAGTCTTCCGTCATTGGGAACAGCAGCAATTTACAGGACTCAGAACAAGGTATTTCCTTGTATGCGTACACATATGCGTACATATCTTTTATAGTATTGTGAACATGGATGTAACTTAAAAAAAAAAATCAAGTTTGCAGTATCATTTTACCACATTTTTCTAATTTATTCAATTAATTTATTTCTGTACTCAACAAAATTCATAAATACATCATCTAGGAGAACAATAGGTTTTCTTCTTGACCATGAAAAAATAACGCTTTCAAATTTCACATTTTAAAACCTGCCTTGTTTTGTGTTTTTAGAGAAAATGCGAGAAGATCATAGTGACGTCTCAATTTACAGAATGTCCCTGTAGGAATTACATTTACAAGAACCTGATACAGAAGCCTATACTTTGCCCCCATAATTAGAGTTCTCTGCAATAATATTTAAACCAACAGGTTTAAATGAAACACCCCATTAACTCTACTTGTAGAGCAATGAGGTATTTATTTTTTCAAGTATTAGAACCACAAAGTGTAAAAGATTCTTTGCCAATTTTACAATTATGCCTTTTAAACCAACACACGCCTTTTTAAAAAAAAAAGAATCAGTCCCACCACCCAAATCAGCCCATTGCTTTGATTCCAGTGTCTTGTGTCTTAAGGAATGCAGAAATACCCATTTACTAACAGAAAAAGCTTGTTGGAAAAAGCCATATTAAGTAATGCACGTGAAGCATGATTTTTCTAGTGATGAAAGCTATTAGAAAGGTGATCCAAGTCTATTCCCATATTTCTTCTGCTGGTTTTACTGAAGTCCTTCCAAAAAAAGATATTCAAGAAATCTTTAAAAAATTGGAGAGAAAAAATAAAACACGCCTTCATAGCATGGAAGAAACTCCACTGACTGCAGAGATGCTCATATCACCTTTGGTTCTTCAGAAGAAACAATCAGATCACTTCTACAACAGAAGGTATCAAAAATGACAGGTCAGCAACGAGTGACAATGCTTACTTCAAAATGCTATGTGTTTATGCAGTTATTTTATTGTAAGATTATTTTCCTTACATTTTCTAGCCACAGGAAGAGAAAATGGTAGTCCAATTTAATTTGCTACATTAGTATTTGTTTACCTAACATCCTTTAAAAGTTGTAATGTAATTCAGAAAAATTTAGCATGGTGCAAACCATCCCTCAGTATTAACATCAGCAAGAACTTGATGAGGGAAGTACATCCAGAATTCTCCGTGGAAGGTAGGTACCAGCTCCCCTTCTGCATGTGCGTATCAGATATCACATTTGCAGAACTGGACCATGATTGCTGATCGTAAGCTAGGAACAGCAGTTGTCACTGTTTCTGTTTGAAAGCAGAGGGCAAACAAGTTTCAAGCAACTTCAAACGGCAGAAAGCGCAGCGTCACTGAGAGCGCCCCTCAAATAAAAGATAAGGCCTCACCATAATTTGCACAGCATCTGTATGTACTTGGCGTGCATAGCTTTACAAAGAGGAGACATGCTCCTTTCCCCAAATAATATGGGGCTTAAAAATGCTTAAATTAATCAACTTACATCAACTAAGAGCTCTAGGTCCTCTGTCAATTACAACACAGTACAAGTGTTAATGAACCAAGGCAAACCTACCTGCTGTTTGATGTGTTTGAACGCTATCTACCTGAGGTAAAAGAGTCCCCTTCTCTTCAAAGGCTAGAATTGGATTCAAAGGAATTTCAGGACTATTGCTTCCATCATTGTTCATGGCATCCAGCCGGGATGGTTTAGAACCAATAGGCAGGTTTATGATCTCTTCGAAGTTATCGTTCTGCATAGACATTCCATTTTCATTTGTATTTTTCTCTGGATTGAGATTGCTGAAAGAGAAAAGTAGGTATTTCCTCATACACTTCATCTAGAACAGAAATTTAGTTCTCCTCAAAGCAACATTACAAACGGAAGAAGAGTCTGCATTAATCCAGAGCATTCTTTTAGCCAGTAAAAAACAAAACTATGCTTCTACCACAGCAGAAAAACTGTTTTTACAGCCAATTACTGGATATGCCTTCCCTCAAACACACAGGATCGTTGTTACGTTTGGCTACATGATACCCAGAACTATAGAGAGCTTTACGGACACTGCAGTTCTGAGAAGTGACTGCAATGGGAAGCAGTAAGAAAACCCCTGCAGCACCACCCCTGCTATCTTGAGCCACCCACCTACTGCAGTTTACAACCTCTAATATCTTTTTTCAGCTCTCACCACCTTTGCCACACCCTTCCTCTTAATGCAAATCAATGTAACTGCCCTTAGATAAGATCATTGTTATTTTTGTTATTCCTTGGATCACCTCCTGCCTCCAGTTTTGGAGCAGCCTCTTCTACCTGCCACTCAGCCAGAGAAAAAACTCCCTTACCAGTGCAGTCCCTCTCCTTTCAGTCCCTCCTCCCCTAGAAGTCCTTAGGGCTTATTTCCAAGGCGCTACCCAGCTCTGCACTCCTCCCATTGATCATGCCCAAGCCAAAAAAACCAGCTCCCAGCATCCCTCATGTCAGTCTACACTTTCTTCTTCCAACTCCCACTTGACAGAGATGCCTTATGAGCAATCTCTTGTACATCTTCCCCGGTCAGGAGCAGTGCAAGCACAGACACACTCTCCAATTACACATACTCTCCTGAGAAGATACATGATCATGTCTCACAGTCTTGCCCCTTCCCTTCCAACCCTTCTATTGTCAAATCCTGCTGTCTTTGCAGATGGCATTGCGCTGTCTTGCCAGACAGGAGAAACTAAGGCCCTACTTTAGTGAACAGGATGACAGTACGGGGACCATAAGGTCCTCGAGAAAGAGCAAGTACTCAACTGACGCTCAAAAATTGTATGACCTTTTGCAGGTGCTTCTTAAGGCCCTCAACAGTTAGATCCTGACAATCTTGGGTACCTATTCCCTATTCGGATGACATCACGACTGTTCAGGTTGTTTGGAAATGCTTCAGCCACAAAGGCTCAGATGCAATTTTTCTAGATTTAAGCTAGGCTATCAATTTCCCCAGGCCATTTCTGAGCAGGTGGCTTGGTTTCACAGGCTAATTTTCTCCTGACAGTACATTTACCAGCCTTAAAAAAACCAAAAAAAACCTGCTTGTAATTGGCATATGGTTTACTTTCATTTGCTGGCTTCTTTGGGTGTCCAACTCTTCACAAAAATTGTTTTACAGAATTGTTTTACAGCACTTCCCAAGAGACAGAAAATAATTATTGCTCTTTTGAAAGTAGCAACACTTTATCCAAAGCCCAGATTTCCTGTGAGAACGACATGCTGGTTTTCGTATCAAGCCTTTCCCAGTTTTTCAAACCATCATCAGTTCTTTTTCAGAAAGGCACTCTGTTTTTTTCATCTGTGGATATGCTGAGAGAATTTCAAAGTGAAAAGTATGTTTTACTGCACTAAGTTTGAGAGCAGACACAGAAACCCTGCTGGCTGCCTGAGAGAGGTCAGAAGTCACGTTGCCCTTTTGTGCCAGAGATCCACATCTGTAAGATGAGGAGCAGAATCTGTGAAATGCTTTAGGACTAATAAAACCTGCTCTATAATGTATAGTTATTAGGCTATTATCCACTATAAGGTATCCTATTACTTGTATTTCATCCCCATCTACTACCAATAACCTTACCAGAGCTAGGATAACACAGCAAGTTTGACAGATGGAGTAAGAAAGAAGGGGGAAGAGAGCAACTGCTCACTCGTATAAATTAAACAGCATAGTACTTCAACAAGCATTGGTACATGAAGATGACTCTTGCTTCTGCAAACAGATATTAATGTTTCTATCGTAGATAAATAGTTCTTCATATTTATTTGTCATTGCACTGCCAGTATTACATACTGAGTTAAACCAGGATTCACAGACTTGAAAGATGTCTTTTGAGACAGAGAAATCTATATAATCACAAAGAGGGTACAGAAGAGGAAACCATGACTATGAATCTTCTACATTTTATGCTATAAAATCTATATTTTATGCTGTTTGCTCCACCAGGTTACTAGGGGAACAAGTTTATAAGAAACAAATGGAAAAACAATACTGTGGAATTAATTCCGCTTGACATCTTAGAGGCCATAAGCTCAAAAGGAGATTAGACAAATTCCTAGGAGACCGGTATACCCTCCAGCTTCTGGTAATGAGCAGCTTAGGGACTACTTGAGCTTATGGTTGCATTTGGACCACAATGCTTAGTAACCCTTCATTGACCAGAGGATCTCCTGGTACTTACCTTTTTTTCCTTTACACTCTCTCCCTAAGTGACTGCTACAGGCCGTTAAAGCAAAGATCACAAAAAAGTAATGGATTTTTGACCTGCAACAGCTGTTCTTACTGTCTTATGTGATGTTCTTAGCGATGTCTCAGTGTCCAGCACAACACTGGAGACAGCCTTTTCAGGCATACAATATTGCAGAGGTATGTTTCTAAGAACTGTATAATTTTGGCATTTTAACATATTCCATGAGTGTGCCTGTTGCAAGACACCTACGTAATAAAAAAAATTTGCCCGAGTTATTCAGAGTGCATTTCCAAACATAACAGTCTTGCAAGCATCTGAAGGATGGGTTCATGGCAGCTTAAAAAAAAGCATCTGTGCAGCTTTGCATTTTGAACTGAAGACATCAATATTAACAAGACAGACTAGAGGAATTTAATTAAAGGAACTGGAACATTGAAAAAGTTAAAAACTACTGAAAATTACATCTGATGTAGATAATTTTAGCCAAAGCTCTGTGTAGACATAATCTATATATAAAGAATTTGAAGAGAGTAAAGAAGAAAGAAAAAAGACCAGAATTTCAGAATTTAGTATGTCTGTCTTTCTGATCACCCATCTGAAACCAACACTGAATAAGAAAAAAAAATACTAATTTTGCAGGCCTTTGAAATCTGCCAAAGCACTTCCACACCTGCTATCTAAAAACTGGTTGTTCTAATCTACCCAGACCCAGCTCCCTTTATACAGGATGGAGACACACAGATGAGGCAAACTGCTCTCACTGAGGCCCATTGCAGGCATTTATAGAAAGGAGCACAGGGAAAAAGAAAATTGAATTACAGGATAAGAATAAGTATCATAAGGAAAATATTGTCAACATAAACCACTGTACTGAAATAACTTTCTGAGAAGTAGCAGACAGGATCTAACCTGGGTAAAGAATTAGAAAGCAGAGAACAAGCAATAATCTGCAAGTGGGAGATGGATTAGGCAGCTGTCCTGGTTATCCAACTCCTATCATTGTTTCTTCAAGGATTCTACTGTTCAGTAAAGCAAGAAAAAAAATAGAATCTGGAAAAAATCTTGTCAGAATCTTTTATAATTTACAAAATGTTTGAAAGTACTTTAACATTATATCTTATTTTCAAACAACTGTTTCAAATTCATTTTTCCATTTGTTGGAGGGAAAAAACAAAACCCAGAATCTAGCCAGAAGTTAACAGGCCATTAATAATATTGTAGCATCCATGAACTATCAGTCTTCTTGGTAATTCTAGATACTTTACTAACTGGAAAATTTCCATGGTATGCTCCATTTTAAAACATATTTAGCGTTGCCCTTTCCATCATACTACACCTGGATGAGAAATGTCTTCATTTAAGTTCAATTTTGAGTCTTCTTGCCACAGACTTATAGGTCAGATATAAGGTCACTCCCTGCCCCCCCTCATCCCCCATAATTCCCTATTCTTCATTAGCATTTGAGCATTAAATTGTTTAACCCAATTTACTTGTGGAGAAGATACTCAGAGAAAGCATAGGTGGCAAAATCAAAACCCTTGCAGCACCACTTAAAACTACATACCACAAAAGTCACATTCATGTTCCAACATTTCATTTTAACTCAGACAACTATGAAAAAATAAATTGTTTCTATGAACTGAGAATTCATGTAAGATCTATTTGAAAACCTTGAGTGCTAACATGGTAAAACAGCTCAATTCACAAGCAAAGTGAAGAAGCTTTAAGCCTAATGAAAATTCATTAATCTTCATTTGTTTAAAACACAGGATTACGAATACCAATACAAATTTTGACAAAACTATTAGGTGGGATAGATGATTGCACCAATCTATCATCAGCAATAAATATTTATTAATAAAACTAATAGTTGTTGACAACAGATATATGGCAAATAATGAAGCAATCACAGCATTTTCATTAGGGTTTATGAAGATCAATTGTCTTGAAAAGCTAATGAAGTTCCAGTACAACAAGATCTGCATTGCTGATCAAAAGCAGCAACAGAGAATGGTGAAGTATTGAAATCCATTGCCTTCACTCCACCAGAACGCTTTTAATTTTTCTCAGTTGCATTGTACTCATGACCATAGAAGCAAGCACACTATTTCCAACTGAATCCCAGCCACAGAGCTGACACAGCATGGATGACATGATGAGGAGGAACAGGGATGAAGGTTCAGCACAGTAAGCAGTCAGGCAACTTCCTATTATGCCCCAGAGTAGAACTCCTTACCTTCACACAAACCTCTAGCAGCTTTCCACGTCACCCTCCCTCAACACTACTGGTGCAAAGGACAGAGCACCTGCAGTGTCTAGGGAGTGACCCCAGCTACAGGTATTCTGGGTTTTTATCACCAGCCACCAGTCCTGTTCAAAGACACGCATTTAGGCTAGACCCCAGTGCTGTACAAAATAGACCCATGAACACTTACATTTCTTCTGTCCTAGTCCCAGCGAAACTTCCCATACCGTAGGAGGAGAATGAGACTGACTGTTGCTCTAGGCCTTAAGAAGACTCCTCTCCTTCACTCCTTCCTCTTGCCCATACAAGCACATGCCACAAGCCCCCCAGGCAAAGCCTTTTTAAGTTCTGGTCATAAATCTGAGCTATCTTGCCCTTAAAACATGCTCAAGTCTTGTCCAGGCAAAAGCCAAATCTTTCTTGGGACTGGAGTGAGGTGCTCACACAAGAGACCATCTCCACCTGTTGCTCTTGTGTGTGCTACAATATCAGGTATATCTAGATGCCAGACAACTACAGCACATGAGATGCAGTAGCAGTGGTGTTGGCACCCATGGCTTCTACCATGTGATAAAGTCTATGTTGCTTTGTATTCCTTACAACAATTTTTCAGGCTACTTGGGCTAAGCTTACACCAGGATGCTACCAAGCGCTTCAGCCTTTGCCTTCCCAGTCAGTGTGGGTGTACCTCTAGAGTCCCTCCGCACCCTAACCTGGCATACCAGTTTCCCCTTCCACAGCCTTATACACACTTCCTACTTCTGTTGCTGTTCTTCAGTCTCATTTATTCATGCTTCACTTTGGCCATTCTGAGGTTCCTTCCACATGGATTATAACACTACGTGACAGCATTTATTAGCGTGGCGCATTTTATATTACAAACATCAAGGTGCATGTAAGGCTGGAAGTGATGAACATTTAATAGCCGCCTGTGACTATTATGAGGCAGCTCTGCGCAGCTCATCCAATGCAGTTCAGTGCTCAGTGTCGCAGACAGAACTTCTCTCAGCAGGAGCATCCTTGTCAGCATGACAGCAGGCTGGGATCCCTCAGGCATATGGAGGGACTGAGAGAGGGCAAATTCCTCCTTCAATTAGTGCCAATCACACCCTGAAGCATCCCGCCCATTACAGGCTGCGGGATGCCTTCCCACATTCAAGTTCTCCCACGCATATTCTGGCACTACCTGCATAAAACATGAAAGGACTAAGGGGTTATTTGGCTTTCTGCATTACTAAAACTGAAATAACTGACAGCTCATGCTTATGTAACAGATTTCACTCGGTTCAACACTGAGGTTTCAAGCGTTTCAACATTTTCTCAAAGTCTGAGTGACTTGCTTCATGGCTACAGAGAGCTCCCAATGTTAAATATCTGCCTCCCCAAACTCTCCTTCCAGAGGACAAAGCGTTTTTTAAAATGCAAAGGCAAAATGCGTAGTTCTGTATCTCACATGAGGGACTTTTGCTTAGTAAGCAAAACTTGCTAATACTTCAAGCAGTTCAGAAATCGAAACATCCAGGCTGAAAGCACAATGTTCCATTATTCCAGTCAAGGAAACTAGCACTGCTAATCCAGAGTGGTTTTTATGAAGCTGAATTCATGGAAAGGAACAGAATAAATTTGCCCTTTCCATTACATTTCAATTTATGTCCTAATTGCTGGCAAACTACACGTTGTTCCAAACACTGCAAGGAAGGTGCTGTATTTTTACAGAATTCTTCCCTATCAGTTAGCAAAAATGGGTTACTGCTAAGTGAAAGATGACAAAGTTCTTTTCTGAACACAGGAAAAGATAAAAATAAGCAGGAAACGGGCCAGATTGAACAGCTGTCTCTTATTTAGTTAATGAATACATGGATCTCAAAATAATTTATTACTCTAGTAACTTTCATCCTCTAAACACCCTCCAATACTTAGCAATGTTCTTACCTGTCCATATTTACGGGGGGTTGATGTGAAACAATCACACGCGTGCAGGTGACGGGCGTCCCGTAGTGCGGAGATTGCGTTGCATGCTGAAGCTGAGGTCCTCCTGCAGGTTCCAAGGGAGATGCAGGACTGGTTATGACTAGAGAGAGAAAACAGGTTTTCATAAAACCAAGCATCATCACCTACCTGCAGATTAGGATAAAACATTTCCTACAAAAGACAGCACAGTCAAGGCAAGCTACAGTTTAGAGTTACCACACCCCTCCCTCCCCCACCCCACCTGCTTTGTGAAGTTTTTGGTCACATAAGTCCTGTTTCAGATCCAAAGTAAATGCCACAGATTTCAAAGCTATAGCTTTATGGACAAGAATAAACATTTTACAGTGATATACACAATTCCAACACATAAGCCAGTGGTCAAAATAGGCTGATATCTAACAGAATATTATGCTGGCGCTTTTCAAGCAGCAATAGAGAATGGAATAGGAGAACACTGGGACATCATCAGTTCCATACACTGCTATTTCTTGGTTCCTGTGTTGATCACTCACTATAAGTCAACAGGAAATCAAGAGGAAAAAATCTCCATGGGAAGGATACTTCTTTCAACAAGTACCAAATCACTACTATAAAATGCTTTAGAGAGCTACATAAAATTAGAGTATCCTTGTGCCTCATCCAAAGACCATATGATAGAGGTTATCAGCCTGCCTCAGGATGTTCTTTTAAAGTACAGCTACAGCCTTCTGCATTGTATCTACAGTCACACTAATTCACATACAGCTCAGTAAAAGGAAGCAATTGCACCCCACCCATGCCAGCATCTGTTTCGATAATCACAAGGACAATTTAGTATTAATAGGCTTGGACACATTTATCTTGGTTACCCAAAACCTCATCTGAGGAAACCCTCCTTCAGCTGCCCTTGTTTTGCTATGCTCTAAATGCTTAGGCTGAAATCTTTTACACCGAATGTGTTAGTCTGATCTTTGGCAAGTTTTTACGCGAAAGATACTAGCAATACAGGTTTTGGTGCTTCTACAAGTGGAACAAGAAGAAAATACATTGGCTTTAACATTTAAAAGAGAAAAGCAGAAGAAAATTCTTCTGCTTTGGAAAGGCAGAGTGATCTCCTATTTTGAAGCAGAGGCCAAACAAATGACAAAAAGGTGATGGATTTTGTTTCATTGTGTGATTTGGCCATTCCCACAAAAATCACCATTTGTGTACGGTCAGAGGTCTGTTAGAGCATAGTATGTAAAGTTAGAGTTGGCTGAAATAAGTCCATTCATTCATGCCTTTAAATCAATAGCGTATCTAGATAAAGCAAAGCCGAACAGTAGAGCAGCCCTAAAGGTGGGGGCAGTTTTTCTCTTTATCCAGTCACTCAAGGACTCCAGTCTTCCCTTGGGACTGGAGAAATGGAGGTCCAAATTCTCATATGCCTTAGCAAACTGACTACTTGTCTTCTGCCTGAGGCAGGAAAGTGCTAGCCACAGGTTACAGAGCCATTTATAGTTTCAAGAATTAAGGGGTTTATAGCACCTTCAACAGTGCCTGCAGCAAAAGATGGCATCCCAGATGCATTCTGTGTAGCAGTTCTCAAACTTTTTCCCCTGCTAGGATAATATGTAAACAAAGAACTTCCAAACACACGTAATGAAATCTGTGTCAAAAGGTTTCCTGGCAGTGCTAATTATAGCATTCACTTTAAACACACACACAAAAAAGCAGTACATGCAGCCAGTGCTGTTATTTGTCCTCCATGTTACTCAAACACAAAAGAGAAATAAAGATTAATTTCATTTGATGTGTTATGCTACAATAGGATAAGCCATTTGATAGCTTGACTTCAGTATCTTCAAATACTGCTAATTCATACTTGGTGACTGTTGAATATGAGCTACATTTTATTTTGCTTCCTTCATTGTAAGTATTAAAATCTTACATAAAACTACCTAAAATGACCAGAAAAAAAAAGAAATAGAGGGAACAGAATAGAAGGGAAGTTTGAAAGCATGCGTGCGACAGGGAGGCTCTCAGCTTTTGTAGGAGTTGAATTTTGAAAGAAATAGAAATTAAGACCAAGTGAATAAGGCAACAGGTGTGGAAGAGAGAAATCACAGGTAGATGTTTGGATAACGAACAGTTTGTTTTGATGACTGAGATGAAATAACCCTTTACAAAAATAGAATGTCTGCAACAGCCATGTCTGTAATACTATGCAAAAGAAACTATAGAATCTGTTTCTTTTGTGATCAGAAAAGAATTTGTTTCTTTTCACTTTATAAATAACTAAACTTGGTAAGCAACTCCTTCTCGTTAAACACCAATGTGACAAAGCTGTTGAACAGCTGACTCATTTAGTAATGGCTAACTACCTATAAGGAAAGGCTAAATAAACAATGTTTGCTAAGACTTCAGTTATACTCCTCTCATTTTTTTTTTTTTAGTGCAGTTAGTGTGCCAAGTTTCAGAACTGTATCTCAGATCACTGGGCTTAGTAGGCATTGTTCAGGGCACAGTTAAACACAATACCTGCTTCTCCAGTAATATTTGCCTTTGATATATGTCCATTTTGCTGGTCACTGGGTTTCTGCAAAGGAAGCACAGTTTTGTAAATTAAAAATGACACTAAAGAAGTGTAGCATGCCCAATATTTTCACATTAAATAGCAGCACTGACCTTATCTACAACTTCTACACGCCTAGTTCTCTTCATGATCTCCTCAAGCCTCTACAATGAAATATAAAGGGGTAAAATAACGTTTGCTGTCAATTTAAAAATCTCTCGCAAAACACAAGTGCTTGTCATTTATCAGTTGCATCTGTTTATTGCAAAAAGGTGAATTATTTATTACTGTTGGCAATATTCCCTTCACTTTCACATCAGGCTACGTAGACACGGACTGCAGCTTTTCTGAGGACACATTTATATCATGGATAACTTTCTACAGCTGACATGGGAACAAACTGCTAAGGCAAAATGAATTACAGTTTCTCTGCTTGTCCTGAGTTACCTTCTTCCTTTCCAAGCGCTCTTGCTCTTCTCTTTGGAAATGCTTTTCACGTTCTAATCGAATGCGCTCTGCCTCTTCCCGTAGGCGAGCTTCCTCTTCTTTCTGAGTTGATGGTAAAAGAAAAAGAAGTGAGGAATAATTTACTATTTAAGGACAGATTTACACCAATACCTGCTTAACTATGCATATCTACAACACCCTGAAAAGACACTTTTGGGGTTTACAAGTCACCAACGATCTTTTCAGACTGAATTGAACATTTCTTGATTAATCTCCATGTTTTGCATAGCATTAAGAGACGTGTAACTAAACAATGGACATCATATTTGGTTCTGTGCCTTTCCTGGGCATGTGCATGAAAGCACACCAGATGACAGCTGAGGAATACATTTCCTAACCTTCAGCATTAAAACAGCAGCCAGGGAAGTAATTCAAGAGATTCATGTTTTGAATGGGGGATGTTTTTGAGATTCAAACAAAAGCAGTAGAACGTTTTATTTGGCCAGGGTCATCGCTTAATGAGATCAAGGACAAACAGCCACAGGTACATTTGCACAAGCTTTCCATTCCTGCTTTTTTGATTAAATGTAAAACTCGTCTGGAATATACTGTAGAGAGGCCTTGCTCCCTGACAGTGACAGTGTTGTATGATGGAACTACTGCAACAGTTCATTTCTTAAGCCTGTAACATCCAAAAAAACTTGGCTACGCGTTATCCAAGTGCTAAACCAGGGATGTACCTCAGTTTAGCATTTCAAAGCAAGCAGCGTACATCTTCTGGAAAAAGAAAACTGCAGCTTCTAAGCTATATTTCACTAACACAATCCTTTAAACTTTTATTTTCAGAAGTATACATTTAATTATATACCAGAAGAAGAAAACTAATGTCTATGACGCAGATTGAAGTGCTGAATTTTGGGGGCAAGAAAGCACATGCACAAAGTAAGGGCATGTGTGAGAAGAATCGTATCCAAAAACGCTTACCACAGCCTCTCCTGAAGCCAGTAAACCAACATTATGCCCATCAAAAATGAGACCACTTAAAAAATTGTATTTTAATTTATTTACTCTTATGTCTTTTAAGTAGCTGTGCTGATTTCAGGAGGACTGCACCAGGTCAAGCTTCTCCGTGGCTTGATTAAAGTGATCAAAACCTAACCCTTCCCATTAGCCCCACACAAAAGCAAGACTGGGCATAGGATTAGAACTCAGCAGTGCTATGTCTCCAACACTCTGAATAGTTAGTTATCTTGGCATCTAGACTTTCTGTAACTGTGGGGCCAAAGAGTTCTCCGGTATAACACCATTCATTAAAATTGCCCAATACAACTCTATTGATTTTTTCATCACAATTTGTCAGGAATAGGAAAGGATTTGTTCTAAACAAATAAAGTCTACAGGGGAAAAAAAAAACAAAACAAAACTCAACTCCCTACTGCATGTTTTTGTCAAGAAGAAATATCTTTACTCTTTGAACCACTCTATGGAATGAACTCTGCCACAACCCTATTCACTTTATATACAGCACTTAAATTTTAGATGTCCCTCTAATCTGCGTGCTGCATAAGAGGTGTTGCTTCATCCACTTCTCTGCCAACCAGACTGGCACAGGAATTCCAGGAGGGAGCATACTTGTTTCTGAATGCGCTCCATCTCTTCTTTCTCCCTCTGAACTCTCTCTTCCACCTGTCGGCGCAGCCGTTCTTCCTTCTCCCTCTCCTCCTCTGCATCCTTTCGTTTTTTTTCCGCTTCCTGTCTGCGAGCTTCTTCCTCTTCTCGGCGAGCTCTTTCTTCAGCTATCCTGTGTGACAGCTCCTCCTTCTTTTGCCTGCAATCATGAAACAAGCATAAGAAAAAGTAGTAAAAAAAGGAGGAAAAGCCCCAAACCACCAGATTCCTGACCCATGACACCAGCACTGCAGAGCAGCTGGCCAAAGGTTGCACTGCTCTCTCATTCATGAGAGCATCAAATCACATGAACTGGGTCAAGCCAAATTGTTTGTTCTGCTTCCAGCAGGGGCCAAAGGTGAAGCCCTACGGAACATAAAAACTTTGCAAGACAATACCAATACTTCTCCAGCATATGCCTGGCTTCCACTATCTATGACTTGGGTACCTTCTGAATCAGAAACAGTATCATTGACTTTAATGCATCTTGCAAAACACTTCTGTCTGTCATTTCATTTGATCATATTTTGAAATAGTATACATTTTCAGCACCCACCTTATCTTGCGGCAATGACTCCTGAATTTTAAAGAAGTATTTAATTCTGCTGATTTTTGAACGCTACCTCCTAACCTCACTGAATTCCCCCTCATCCTTGCATTATGGGAGTGAATAACTTTTCCCCTTCACCTTTGATGTTACCCAAATTACTTAGGACTTTGTAGTTTATCATATCCCCCACTGAGAAGTAGAGGGCAGATGGTCTTCCCAGCTGAAGAATCCTCACCTGTTTAGTAGATTTGCATATGGGAGCTGTTCTATACTTGTGATCTTCCTTGATGTCTGCCTGTACTTAGTTTCCTTGTTTTACTGAATTTACTATCTCAAAAAATATAAAACTCAACATTCAAGAAGTGGATTCACCTTGGATAGTTCAGAATGATGTTTTACTTTTGTTCTCCTTTTCCAGTAACTCGTAACAGTTCATTTATTTTGTTGACCATGACTCACCTGAGTCATGACTTTCATATACTCAACTCCAAACAAAACGTCTTCCCTCAGACAGCCTAGAGACCACCACCACCACGAGTTAAGTTAGGATTATTTCCTTATACGTATTCCAGTTCAGCTTCCGTTTTGTATCTCAGAAATATGATACATCTGAAACTCTTCACCACTGCTTTTTCTCACCGAAGACCAGCATTATCTCACTGGCCGCAACTCCTTTCGAGTTCATTTATGAAGGCACTGAACAGAGACTGAAAACTCCTTCATTATTCAGGCTGATTACTCTTCACCTTTTGTTTTCAATCTTTCAGTCTGAGTATTTATTCACCATATTACGCTTATGCCACAGCATCTTATTTTCTTTAAAATCCTTTTTGAGAGGAACCATGTTGTCAGCCTTTTGCAAAGCCAGACCATTTTAACTGGCTCTGCCTTGTTGCTATGTTCAGCAATGTTGTTAAAGAACTTCAACAAATTCCAGAGGATGGCACCCCTCTAAAATCGCGCTCAACTTGTGTTATAGCCACAGTCATAAGTATCCAGATGGGCTACTCATTTTCTAGTAGAAAATGAGATGCAACAACAATTACCCTCCAAAACTGTTGGAGGTCTTGATTTTAAATGAAAATAAGAGCTTTAAGTCACAGCTGTTGGGACACCTAAACATCACCCATGGTAGAGATCTTACAATTCAAAGTAAGAGACGTTGTCCCAATCACAAAGTTGAAAACAGCGTGCAGAGCTCCCTAGCTGGAATAAACAAGTATAGCTTTGTTAACCTCTGAGGAAACAATGAATCGCTACAGCAAGGATCTGTTCTCTCCTCTTGTCCTATTTTAAAGCGCTGTTTGGGATAAGTTTTAACCTTACAGATCTGCTTAGGTATATATTGCGCCTACAAAAAAACCCAAGAGGAAAATTAGTTTTTGGGGAGGAATTCGTGCCTCCTACAGTTCACTACTGTGCTTCATATATCACAATATAACAACAGAATATACACAAGCAGCTGCTAGGAGGCTGCTAAAAACATATATTCTCCACTGCAGAGGTCTAGAATCACCTTTCAAGCTCTTCTCTCTCCCTCCTTTCTTGCTCCTCCCGTTCCCTCTGCTCACGGGCAAGGCGCCTCTTCTCAGTCAGCAGCCTTGTTGCTTCTTCAGGGTCAGTTGTACCTGCAGAGGTCTTTGTGGGGGCTGGAGAAAGAGCTGGTGGAGCAGGAGGTAGGGATGGGCTAGCTGCTGAAACAGATGGGAAGGAAAATTAGTTTGTATAGACACAGTAGCCAAGATGACACTCTCTTGAGAGGAACAGACAGTAGTTTCAAATACTCTAAAATATTTTCAAGTTTACTTTTCTATAAATGATTCAGAGTAGGAAGAAATTTCTAGATGCTAGGGGTTCATAATCCTTAAGAGAAGTTTGTTTTTACAGGATATGTGAAAGCAGCTGCAGTTGAAAGGTTAAGTCAACTTTTCCGTCAGAAGAATAAATGCTGATGGGTGCTCAACAGGAGTTATGCTGACTCAGCAAGTCCCTACCATCACATTTCTTAAGTTTGCCCAACTCTATTCAGAGAGCAGAAGTGAAACATTGTGATATTATATTTTCTTCTGTCTGATAGTCTACATCTGAGGAGCAGAGCCAGACTTTTTGGTGACAGGCTAGTCACTTTTGGTGACTTGGTGATCTCAAACATCAACTGTCTGAAGTGATCTGCAATAAGGGTAGGATACAAACTATCACCAATTTTGCAGTTACTCCAACCTGAGGCAATTCGTGGGACCAGGACACAGCTTCCTAACAAGCTTTGCCATTATTGGTGAACTATGGCTTGTGTTCAAATCATAACAGTGCCTTCATATAAATTCTATATCCAGGACCAGCCTTGGCCACCTGGTAGAGAAGGTGGCCAATGAGTAGAGAAGGTTAGAGAAGGCTACACGTTTTCCTCAAGTAAAACACTAGTTCACATTTCTGTAAGTTTGCCTGGCATTCTCTAGCACAGGTACAGAGTGCTTCAACTGCACTTTTTCTCTAGAGGCCAGGGACCATTACCAACACACAAGCTAAATGAAGGAAGCATTCCCAGGGTAATCACATCTGGTAACACAGACAAACATGGATAGGGAAGACTTTGAAGTGTCAATAGAATCAGATTCCGATCCTGGGAAGATAAATGTAAAATAAGTCATCAGGAACAGCCAGGAGATGATTTTAAAACTACATTTCTAACCACCCTTTGGGATGTTACAGCATTTTCCTCACCTCACTAACAACTTCTGAGAGGGCTTTCCTCCCCATTTCCCCCTTCCTATACCTCATCACGTACACAAACACAAATTCAGCTACTTTCTCAGTGCTGAATGCTCACATCTGCTGACCTCCCTGCTCTCTTCTTCTATCAAGTAAAAACTATGCAGGTCTTCCTAGAACTGCTTCAGGGCTTTCACCTTGAATTCAAATGATACATGTACACCTGTAATTTAAAGAGTGCCAGGGCCTGTTCTCTAGCCCTGAGGTGAGCTGGCACAGTTTAGCCACAGCCAGAACACTATTCTCTCACCTTACCAAAACAGGTATTCCGACCACCCCTAGGGAACAGTCCAGGCCTGGGCTAACCTCCAAGATGTAGCTGGGAACTCAGAAAATTCTGGTGTGGCCAAATATAAAAAGGTAAGTAATTTGATCACTCTAAAGCTTGGGAGCCCTTTAAAGCTATGCTCTTAGTAGCCTTGGGGACGGAAGGTAAGAAAATGTGGAGCTGCAATTACAACCTGGATCAGAAACATACCAGAGAGCCTTTGTAATAGTTCAACAGTATAACTGACAGAGTTCCTGCACCTCGGCCCTTTTTAATTTACTAAGATGGACCAAGGCAGGGCTGTCACTCCTGAAGGGAGCACAGCTTTGTGCTGCTTGGGGTTCACTTCTTTCCTCAGGTGCTGAAGCTGGTAGTGTAACAAGTAGCCTGTTTAATGCACACCTGCCCTGCTGTCAGAAAAGATGACAACAGCTTGCACAGGCACACCCAAAATGTCTTTAAAACTTCATTGGTATTAGTAAAGTCACATGAGATTTGCCTGCAAAAGCTTGAATAGCTCCATCAGTGATCATTACCTGCTGACCTCCTGGCTCCTGTGACTACACAGCTAGCAGGCAGCTGAGCCAGACAGGTTAAAGGCCAGTTCAGTTACCTGGCAGAAATCAGCTACGTTCACCTGCAACACAGACCTAGGAGACATCAGCAATGTCCCTCTAGCTCCAAATCCTGCACTTGCCCCTCTCTAGATTCTTGCATTCAACCAGTGGCTAAATTTTGGCAGTTTTGGCCTCCATCTGCAGTACAAAGCCTCTCCTCTAACCTCACATGTAAAATACTTAGCCTGAGGTCTCAATCTTTGGTCCCAACCATCACTTTCTCTGGCTTTGGCAAAAGACATCCTATTTGAAGTGCTGCTCACCACTTTGATTCTAGTATCCTTCTCTTTTGCCCCTCTCCACTACTTCTTTCTTTGCTGTGAATACAAACTACTTCACTTTTGAATATCTTTATCACACATAACCTGTTTACATACTAAGTGACCTTGTCACAAACTCAAATATTGACACTCTGCAGAGAAGTCAAGCCTCTCTTCCTCCTGAGCTAAACTGTCAAACCAGTATGACTATGTTTCTCTGGTCTGCACCTTGTATCAGGGAACTACAACTTGTAAATATTTGCAAGGTTATCTCAGTGGTATCTCTGAAATTCTTTTAAAAGGAAGCAGGCAAAAGGTTATCAGAAGAGCAGTGAAAACCCACCCTAACATGGCAATTATCTCATATCTTCTTTACATGCCCATGGCCAACAGATGCATCCATTTATTATTGGAAATCTCTCACTTTTTGTGGGGTTGCACCTTGTGTGGTAAGACCTGGGTGTCAGACTGGAACTACTGTAACAGAACTTATTAGAACTAAAGAAATCAATCCACATCAGGTCTTCTCGCAGAACAACCATCCCCAACTACATATCTTGCAGTTACATGCAGGATTATTAATATTTAAAACTGTTTTCTGAAGGACAGTCATAGGGGAATCTATGCATTTTAAATTCAGAATCCTAAGTAACCCATCCTGGGAATCCCAGTGGTCACAATGGCCATTCTATCCCATCTGCGAGATAGACAGTTTATGCCATATTCACAATGGACTAAAATGTCTGCTAGAAGAAACTTACATTTTTCATTTTCAGATTTACCTTTTGCCCTTCCTACACTTTATGATCATTATTGTATTTTGTGTGTACATCCTTTTCTGCCTTGCTGCTTTTCAGGGTTGGTGTGGTTTGGCGTGGGTTTTGTTTGTTTGTTGAGCAATTTTTTTAAAATAACTTATTTTCCCTAAAAAATTCTGCCTATTCCTCTTTACTCTTCTCCTTAGTTCTCCTCTGCATTCCACTTCATTCTGCTAGTCTCTCCCATGATGTGGTACTCTTGCAATATTACAGGTAAGCTGGTAGTGTTACCAGCACAACTGTACTGAGTGTCTGGCAGAGATGGACATTGTTTCTGCTCATACTACCTTATGTGATGGCTTCCTGCACCATTAGTCTTCAGATCATTATTATTCTACTTCAACAGTTTGAAAAGAAGCTGTGTCATTATGTGAGGGACAAAATCCCAGTCCAGAAAGGCAGAGAGGAGGAGGGCTGTGAGCCCACACCATGAGAGGCAGGTCTGCGTGTTGTTTTGACTGTTACAAGCAGGAGGGCTTCAACCTGTTTACACTTATTACCTCGTAATGACCATACATCTGCAGGAACTTTCTAAAGAACTTAGATTAACACTTGACAGAAAACTACTGAAAGCTACATTGTTTCAGAGAAAGGGAGGGAAGAACATGAGACTCTAAGACATTCCTTAACCTAAAGGAGGATCGCTCCTTACCTTGGGTGAGCTCTGCCTGGACAGTGAGCTCTTCCTGACTTGCAGGTTCTCCAGCACCTGCTGAAGTTCCTTTACTCTCTTCCGTTCTCTCCTCATTGGCCTTTTCAGCCTCCTTTTCCAGTCTTTTCTTCTCACTCTCTGGTTTGACCTCTTTTTTGACTGGCCGGATGTTGCCAGGAGAAGGAGGACGTGCCTGAGCAGAGGAAACTTTGGAGGAACCAGGTGGGGAAGTTATCTGCTTGGGTGTGCCAGGCAGAAAAGGCAAAGACTTTGACGCATGCCTGTGTAACCACAAAGAGTGACAATCACTATCAGACATGCTCTGCTGGAACCCACCTACATATCACTTCTACAATAGCTAAAAATAAAACAACTCCTCTACTTCTCTGCTATCAAGCAGGACTGCTGGAGCAACTGATTAGCTTTCATTCAAAATGCTTCTCTTTGCATCTCTCCAGATGTGTGAGCACTGAGCCCAGCCAAGAGGGAAGAAACCAGGTAACTTCCTCCTCTTCCTCAGAGGAGTAGTAATACTTTTCTAAAAGCAGGACTGTCTTTCCTTCGTTGCAGAGAGAAAACATCTATATCACCAAATAAGTTTGCACTGTTTCACATTTAATTGAGAACAATCAGAGCTGCTTATAGCTCAACCTCCAGCTAAGCATGTACTTGGCTTACCAAACTGGAGAGGGAGCTGGTGATCTAGCTTTGGGGTTGGAAGAAAAATGACCTCCTTTGAAGCTGGCTGAGAAGCTGGATGACAAATGGTCTCTCTCCTTTTCTTTTTTGTCAGTCTATAGTTCAGCAAACAAAAAGACAAAATCAAGCCAGAGTTCACATGGATAAAGAAAGCAAAGCAAGCTCAGTTAAGGACGAGGGGTTGGGGGGCTGAAAAAAAGCAGTGCTGAGTCAGTAGTTTCTACAGCCTGTTTAACAAGTTCATTAATATAGCTCCTGTAGTCTGCCACCATCTTTGTCAGTAAACATTCATTTGACAACAAGAATCCATCTTAATCACGCTCTCTACTGTCTTAAGACATAATGGGCTAATTCGCAGAGGCTTATTTTTACACAGGCAAAAAAATTACCTTTTAAGGTTTGACCTTTGCTGATTGCCACACCGTACCTTCCACTATTTCCCATAAACCCCGTATTTCATTTGAAGAAAGAGCAAAACACTCCCCCCCCCGCTGCCCTAGGGTCACCCTTGATCACAGTCCCTATATAGCACAAGCTTTTTGCCTTCATGCTTATGTGAACACCACATATGCCCTCAAATGTGGTACAACATTTATCCTATTTTTTTTTCTTGGATGATTCCAGAGCACGTACTTTTTTGCCATTGATTCTCATACATAGTAGCAAAGTCCTCTTTTTCCTTCTTTATTTCTCATCTCAGGATCTTATTTTTTTTAAATATTTCTGTTATAGCTCTGATTTGTATTAATAGGACTATTGGTTTAAAGGAATATATCAGAATTTAGGCATCTATATACTTCCTCCATTTAACTATAGATGAAAAACTTCAGGTTTTTGGAATAACGAGCTCAGACTCGGGGAGTCTGAAGAATGGGAATACTTCCCCGTGCACTGAGCTGCCACTCAGCCAACGTGATGCGGAGGGGCTGCTACTCACCACCTTGGCTGGGGCTTAAGCACAACCCCTGCAGCATGTGTACCATGCTGCTTTAGAACCTCCCTAGCTGAGAGCTCTGCAATGCTTGTCTCCTGAACTGAAAACTAAGTTAACAACTGGAAAAGAAAAATTGAAACCAACTTCATGAGCACATAAACCCTTTGTTTATCTTCATAAATCCAATAGGGGTTTTTTGGTCATTATGGTTAAAATCAGTTATTTCAAATTGCCAAAAGCATAACGTAATATTAGCAATAGATGGTCTTGATCCTGAAGTCATTACTCAAGAGTAATTAGCCAGCTCTTTGACAGTATAATTTACCAGATATCTACTGATTAATATGATAATAATCACCTGAGTTATCCAAGCATACATAGCCAGAATAAACGCATTACAATGAAGAAGAATTTTGGCTTGCTAGCAATAACTCTCTATACTGGATCTATTTCGTTAGTCTCGAAAATAGAGCATCAGAAATTTTTTTTTGTAAACGTCAGTAAAGTAAAAAACTGAATTCCTGTAAAAGTTTACAGAAGAATAAGATTCTCCACACCACACAGGCTACTGAAAACAGCTTTTAACTCAGTCATTTTGTATTAGCATTTTTACATTGTCTCCTCCACCAAAATGTATCAACCTTTCTTCTTTTTAATTAAAAACAACAACAAAAAAAACCCCAAACAAACCAAAACAAAACCCAAAACACAATGAGAAAGACCCAAGAGGTGCTAAACTGATAGCCCTGGAGATTGCAATGCACTATGCACATACTATGAGATCTCCCTACAGATACAACCCAATGCTGTGCCTTAACTTAAACTTCAATATACTACCATCTGCCTGAAAGATTAAGACCTGGCTATGATTCATGCGACTTTCATTAATACTGCTTCCAACAAGGATGTCAATACCAGCACTGCTTCTTGATATTTTGCCCATCAGGCCAAATGAAAATGCAAGCACCTCTTACACAATCATTTGCGGAGACGACTTCACTCTCCTCACACTCAAGACAAACTCAGGCTGTACAGTACAAGAAAAAATATAACCGCTCAGGTTCAGCAAATATCTGAAATGGGGCTGACTGCATCCCATTGGCTTGGAGCACAGTCAATGTGAATTCGGTCTGCCTGTATCACGCTGTTCTGATTTTCCCTGAAAGCTCAGATCAGTCAGAACTGCTACCAAATCATTCAGAATGAACAGGTGATCTGTGGGAAGCCTCACTTACAAACGTGCTGCTAAACCAACCTCTTCCTTCTCAATGAGTAAAAGTTTACTAGCCTTGTCTGCTAAGAAAATAAAGCTGAAGTAAGTGACAGTGCTCTGTGTGCTTATGTATATGGACATGTGCGAGTGGGTGCCTTCCCCCTGCTCTTTATCCCATAGGCTCAGCTGAATTTGCTTGAGGCCTCTGAAGAACTGAAGTTCTACAGGCTTTGTGAAAACAGGTTGCTGGGAAAAACTGTTTCCCCACTGCAGGAAAAGCTGCAATACCAGCTTGGGCCTTAGAAGGCAGCAAAGAATCCACTTGAGAAGAGGACACACACTCTGACTGACTCTGTGCCTCATGAGAAGCTAAGGCAGCCACTCTGCAAACACGGGTGTTTTTCCACGTGGATTCTTCGGTACATAATCAGGCCATGTCCCCACATAATAATATTTCAGTTAAAATCCAGCCAACTATGAAACAAATCAGAAGGGGTGGGGACAGCGCAGAGGGAAGGATCAGACTTAGTCAAGTATCCTGGCAACTATTGCTGTCCTAGCAAGCAATGCTATCAAGATAGTCATGGCATGAGACACTAACTTAAGTACCACTGACACGCTTACCCCTGCAAGGTGCGTTGTTCTCCTACGTCCAACAGCATCAGTAGAGGCATAAAGTTTTGCTCGGTCTCCAGGATTCCTACAGTTCATGGCCTTGCAGGACAGAGGACTGATGGGGCTGCAAGATGCTGAACGGGGACAAATGGGGATAACTACGGTGTTGGTTGGTTTTGTTATTTATTAATTTTAATTACAGAGCAGCATTGGAGAATTGACAGAGGAAAGCCAGCAGGAACAGAAACAACCGAGAAAGACAGAAAAGAAAGAAAATATTAATACACAGAGGAATGACTAATTCTCCAGTCAGAACCACCATTGCACACATTAGCGTGGCCACACATACAGTAATGATACAATTTCAATAGGCACTCACGTACTTTTCCATTTGTAAACTAATAATTTCTTTTAAATAAAGAACTATGCCACATAACTGGGTAGTAGAAAGTAACACTTTTTCTGTTAAGTTTTTATACAACTGGTGGTTTTGAAAAAGCAGTGACTGGTCTGACTGACTTGCTTAGTATATGCATTGACATGAGTTTCAGTGACATTTGGAAGAGAAAATAATCGAACTAGAATCAGAATGCCTATTAATTGGTCTTGGAAGTGGAGGAAAATAAAAGGAGATATACACACAAAGACCAAAACACATTAGCAACACACAACAGTTTCATCTAGGAAATCAATGAAATTGCAGTCTAGAACTTTTAGCAAGTTACATGTTTTTAAAAATCCCTATTTTAGGAATATTTGAAGCCCATCCATTTAAGAACTTTTAATATTTCTTAATAATCACAGAATAACAGCTGATTCAAATACACTCTTAACAGTAAATTATTTTACACATTACAAAAAGCAGGCTAACAACAAATCAACTCGGAAATTAATATTTGTATGAGTAACCAGAATGGCAGTTTTCCTTTGGTTTGCACAAGCACAAAGACTATTTATTAGCAAAAGATCTCTTGCCAATGGCAGGTTATCAGGTGTACAGTGTTCTGATTACATATCAAAAAAGAATTGCAACACTGCAAAACGTATCATGGGGAACTTCTTGCAGCAAAGTATTCTTGGACTTTATCTAACTGAAGGAAATACTGAGGAAAATAATGTTATTACTACAGAGTTTTATTTGTTTGCTCCTGTTTGTCTTTCCTGGTTATTTAATATAGTCTTAGCATAATTATTATTCAGCATGTTACTTGAAAGAAAAGTAGAGCTTCTATATGGTATCTTCCCTATCCCTTTTCTTCTTTTTTAAAGGAAAAGAGAATTACATCCTCCGTTTCCTTGGTAAAAAAATCTAACATTTCTTGCCTGTAGATCCCTCTCTGAGCACACTTGAAAGAACGCAGCTCTACATACAGTTAATTCTTCCAGTTTTACAACAGTACAGCTGCTGTTACAGGAAGAGCTCATAGACTTAACAGTATTAATGCTGCAAATTCTCCTGCACTGAGAGATTAACATTATGAATAAAGACAGTCTCATGTAAGTGTTACAGCAAGGGCACTCATGCTTGCCTTATCATTTATAGGGATTTATGTTTAATGAGGCATTACAAGATGACTGACAAAAAAAAAAAAAAAAAAAATCAAGAAACAAGAAAACAGGGGGTTTTGTTTGTGTGGGGTTTTTTTTGTTGAGTGTATCTAAACCAGATGGGAGGCAGCAGCACAACGTATGTTTTAAACAGCTTATAATTTATGTGGTTCCCACCCTCTGTAAATCAGTTCTCTTGCTGCACGCCGATTATCTGAAGTTACCAGCAAGGATGACATCATAAGTATTAAAAGACAAGCAGTTCATTTGCATTTGCCGTGCTGCCAAACAATGCTTTAGGAAGCACTCCCCGTGAATCCTGTACCAACAGGATTACATCTATTCAGAGCAGCTTTTGGAGAGTTTTTTAAAAAACAATTTGGTTTTGGAGGGTTATTTTAAAAAGATCCAGATGTACTCTTATGCTGGATGTCCCCGATAGCTCACTTAAAATTTGAGGACATGAATCCATATTTAATTTGATTTTGATTTTTTGCATTGTAATTTATCTTTACAGCCAAAGGGCAGGGCAATTTTCTAGAGAACAATGACAGGCTGGGATGAGCTGAGCGCTCAGAGCACAGCTGTGAGCCATTACCACCACCTGATCATTAATCTCCAGGAAGTGTCCTGCATGAAGGGACGGCAGTTATTGCTCCTAGAGAATAATACCTGGAAAACAATGAGCAGTTGGATTATTCTTCTGGGTGGTTCAGTTCCAGTTAGCATAGGGAAGGCATTTCAGGGGAATTACCTCAGACTGATGACTGACAGATCAGTCATTCCTGGTATTCGCAATCTTTCTTGATATTCTACTCAGTTTAGAGCTTATTGCTCAGTGTAAACAATAGCAGTCACAAAAAAAAAAAATCTTCATGCTTGTTCCAATGAAGTAACCCCTGATAAAATTAAGTCACTGCTTTCTCAACTTTTCCCTAATGAAGAGCTGAATTTCCAATATCCTGCTTGGTAGATGACATTAAGTATTCACTTTACAAGCTGTTTTTTGTAAAGAGTGAAAAGGAATTTTGTACTTGTTAATCCCACTGTTTACAGAATATCATCCACATATTTGCTCCTACAGTGCTACCCTTGTGGAAATGTACTGCAGCCTAATTAGTTATAAGAGTTCTTAAGTGAAAGCTTCTTTAAAAGTAATCTTAGCAGATCTCTATTCGTTATTACCTTCTACATCCTTTAATTAGAATAAAAATCCCATCCATATCAGACAGGAAAGACCTGCCTAGACTTAGGCATTCAGCATGTGCAGCAACATACTATTGTAACGGTAAAGTCCCCAGTGCATGATCATAAAACATCCTATGATAAAAGAAGAGGCAGCTGTCACCTGCCTAAAACAGATGATAAGCAAGTATGGCCTGGTTGTCTTTGGAATACAGTTTTGCCTGGGCTTTAAGTTACCACCTAGCAATATTTTCACATTTCTGCAGGTTCATTTTCCCCTCAGTAGTACATCAGACAGCTGTTCTGGGGTTGGTAGAGAAATTTACCATTATTGTAGCCTCACTAAACCTGCGCATTTAACTTCACGTGTATTTAATCCACTGGAACCAGGGTCTATCTTTCTGCAAGTCTAGCGTGTTCCACGTGGGAAGTGCCCTGGTACAGAGTGAAACTATTTTTTGCAGCAAGCAGCTCACAGCCTTAGCAGTGGGTGTGCTGGATCAGCTCTTTACACCATTGTGGGCATTTCCTTAAACAGCCATGGACAGCATGACACTGTTGCCCTGTGTATGTTGTATTCATTTATTGCACCGATAACAAGGCAAAAGAAATTAAGAAAGAGGTGGTGGGAGAAAGAGAGAGAGCATAGCAAACAAGTGTACAAACAAGCCTTCATGCTGTCATGCAATGTAATCATGGACATTCAAGCTCATTCTGGGATGCCACTGTACACTCGTACTTAGATCAATAACTTCACAACATCCCACAGGGAATCTGGAAAAATAAGTGGCTGAGACATGAAGCCTCTGTTCTTATAGGTTTACCTGCATCTCCAGACAAGGCAGCTGTGCTTTTACTTCGGGCCAGGAATGAGTGAGTGGGCATCAGAAGCCTGCTAACGATGCTGCTCTCCCATGGACTGAGCTGTAGACGGCGAGCTGAACGTGCACCATACAAGCAAGATGTTAGATCAAACACTTCACAAATAACTACAGGTTGCAGAAGTATTAGTATTATCTCCTCACTACTACATACCATGAAAATCTTCACATTGTCCCTCAGAGATCAAAGCAATCATTCAATGCTTTGCATTTTATTCTTACTCCATTTTAGTAGAGGAATTCCTATAGGAACAAATCTATCTGAACATTTAACTTGTGTTACTGCCTGTGGCATTATGGCAAATTGTTATCAAATTAATACCGATATTTTGCACATATGCCACATTCCCTATTAGGAATGACAGGATAGATTCAGTACTAGCAGAGCAGTTGCCACTCCTAAATATAGACTTTGACAGAGATGTTTGTGTCCCAAGCTCTTTCTACATGTAAGGTATGTAGTCTTCTAATTACAAAAAAGAGCAATTACTAAAGACCAACACCTTCCAGTCTGCCAGCCTAGCTAGAAAAAAACAAAGAAGGTTATTTACTGCTATACAGAAAACTGTGCCAAAGAAAGAGGTTTTGTCAAAGCATCGCAAAAGGTTACAATGCACCTCAACTGCAGATACCAAGCTCAGCAGCTACAGTTGTCTCAGTAATACATGAAGCCACAGAATACAGTAAGTACATTGGATCATTAATTCTCTGTCAAAAAGTCCTGCTAATATTATTTTCAATTTAGAACAGTAACAAGAGCCAACTTTTTGCACCGTTAGTCTGTTTTGAAAACACACACACTACACATTGACCTTGCTGCAATCACTCCCTTGCCTTGCTTTTCCCAATATTGCCTAATGCAAATTTAGCTTGTCAATATATTCCTTCTGCCTTGTAAAATTTCTTTACTTTTTAAAAAAATACTACTTAAACATTGATCATGGTGAAGTAGTAACCAAAAGAGCCCTATAAGTTATTTTTATATTGAACTAGATGTTTCTTTGATACTCTGATGCAACAAATTGTATTATAATGAGCACCACAAAACAAAACATTCAACTAGTTCCCATAGTAATTCATTATAACAAGCTTAGACCATAGCAATAATCTTGATGTTGCAAGCAAAACCAGGTCTTACATCTCAGCATTCATTGGCCCTAGTTTGGTGTTTACGGCAACAAAACTGCAGCTTGAATTTACGAGGCTCAGTCTCTAAAGCATTCATTGAAGTGACTTGCTATAATAAACCTGAGATTAATTTGCATTTTTAAAGGTAGAGATCCATCACTTTTAATAGCCATAAAATCTGAATCTGTCTTTAATCTACTCCATGCTGTGCCCCATGAAAAGAGGAGCTGATCTTCATCTCATCCTATGAAAATATAATTGCCTAATCTGCCCTCAGTGCTGTTTTTCACTTATGAAATTGCTCCCCTAAATTCTGCTAACTCAATAAGGGGCTTTACTATAGAAATACAGGACTCCCAAACACAGCAGGCTCTCTGGATAAGAGTCCTTACACAATGTACTACTGCCAGAGCTTTTTGTGATTAATGGTTCCATTCTGCATGGGTACAGATTATCAGGACATAAAATACCCTACAGAGACCTCCATTACAGCACACACATTATCATTAAGCTTGTAGTTTAACAATGAAGAAAAATCACCGAACTACCATTAAACTGGATGCAATAATGGCAAAATCTTTGCTTCCTTTCTTCTCCAGGCACCATGCTCAGTATGGTCACTGTTTAAAGCTACGGTTGCAAGACAACAGACTCTTTTTTGTGGTCTCAGGCTCTACTAGGTGAGGCTCACAGGCATGAGTATGGATGAGTCTGGAGAAACTCTTTACACAAAGATCATATAACTTCAGAGGGCAATCCCTGAAATTTTAGGCCAATAAATCCATACTATGTATACTGTCAATTTCTTAGAGTTCATCTGTACAGCTGCAAACAGCTGATAAGTAAATGTCCCAGTGTAACATGGCCCTGTGGGCCAGCCGCAGACCTTACACGTGAGGCCCCAGAGATGAAGTAGTCTCAAGAGGACACAGCTAAGAGACTGATGACTTAAAACACTGAATTGTCATGTCTCACCTATCTCATGTCATTTGCCCTAAAGGTCAGCATGGTTTAGTGCTTTTATATTGGCCCCTAACACAGGGGAGCTTATTCCCACACCACCTACTGGAAGCAATCGTGTGCCCACAGCATCCAACTAACAGCACTGAGGCAGTGTTTGGGAGAAAGCTAGCCCATATGCACCAACACACAGCTAAGAGACACCAACAAAAACTCTCTCCTCCATGTAAGCAATGGACCTGATTCAGAAGTGTCAAAATAGTTTTAGCCAGGAGCTTGGAGTGAAGCCTCCCTAAATCTCTAAAATGGGTTTAGATCAGAGTTCATTTAAATACACCTTGGCTTTATGGATCAAGGGCATCACATACTGAATTTTCCAAACACACAGCTCCCTAAAAGCACCATATTTGATACTTTCAATACATAGTTCTGTATTAGTCATTAGCATCAACATTAATGCAGAACAGCCAAATAAACTTTTCCCACTTGTTCCAAGTACAAGAGTATTAACACCTAAATGCATTGAACAACTTAACTTTGGTGTCCAATTCACACTGAAGCAAATTGAATACAAAACAAAGAGCATCCCAAAATAATAAGATCAGCTTTAAAACAATGAGATCAGGATTTTTTTCCTTGTTTGTTGTTTTTGGTTTGTTTTTTTTTTTTTTTCATGTCTGAGGGTGATGTTTTCAAGATTTAGTCCTTCAAACCATGTGACAAACAAGGGGAAATGATATTTGTTGTTCTCATTCTGTGTTAGGCTATCACTCTTAGGGCTGTTTGCTCCTTGTTTCCACACAGGAAGCACATTCGTGATAGGGTTGCTGGTGCAAGTACCCCTACCCCCAGCTACAAGCAGGTTAGTTTAAACAGATTAAAGGAAATCTTTAATGGTCTAACTTGTAACTGAAAAACACACAAAGTCCCAGGGAGCTGGCAACAGAGAATTGATTGTAATCATCTATATTTGCCTTCAGGATATACAAACTGACCACTGGAAAGTTGTCTTAGCAGCAGCAGAATAAATTGCAAGTAAGCAAACAGCAGCATCTGATTAGTTCTAGGAACAGATGGGAGGCAGGGATTTAACAGGTCTCCTGATAAGCACCACGAAGGAGACTCATTGCTAACAGTGGTGTTTGCTCATACAGAGCAACAAACGTGCTGAGAAGTAGATGGGGGAAAAACTACTCTATGCTTAGATTCTCTTTCAACAGGAAAGAATACTGGAGCCCCTGAATTTCTCCTATAAAAGTGGCAGACAAAGGTGCTGCAGTGATCGAGACCATCACCTGTTTGAAAGAAAAAGCACTGCAGAGAGGAGGAGGAACACAACTATGGTGCAAGTTTTGCTTTTCAAACCTAAGAAAGTGTGTAACTCATACCTCATCTAAAATATTATCTTCTTGCTAAGCTTTCCTTAAAGAGCATGATTACCAAAATTTATTGGCCAAAACCAGCTTTTTCCACTTGAATATGTGTGTTCATGTTTCGTTACAGTTTCAACTACTCAGACCTGTACCACTAACATAAAAGCATAATGAGAAGCCTGTTCTAGCTGCCTGATTGTAACACTGTGATAAAGAGCTACATAGCAATACTATACTTGAAAGGTCTTTTAGGCAATAAGTTAATGAAAACTTTTGTCTTTTGCTAGACCGAAAAAAAAATCCTGTCCTTCAAATGATAAAAAGGTGCTGCCTAACAGAATACATGTTCTTGATAACAGCTATAAGCCACTTAGGGTAAGCTTATCATCCTCATCTCCAGCTCGCTTTTGCAGGTAGGAGTATGCATTACAGACAAAGTGTGATCGAGTGCCCTCTGGAAGGTGAAATGCGGAGCAGTGAGAGCCTTCCTTTAAGCATTTGCCTTAAGATGTTGAGGCCACTGGAGAGACCAGCGACACTTCTCCAGATACATGCTCAACTAGATTGAGGTACATGACTGTGCACAAGAAAGAGGACATTTATAGCATTTGGATTTGCTTTCTGTCTTGAAGTCAGTGAAAGACAATAAGAGACTTCTGAAGAGTTCTGTGCTGTTTTAATTAAAATGCCAAGCAAAGAATGCCTCAACATTTAAAGTTTTTGACATATAGCCACCACTTCCATACTCCTTCCCTTTCCCCACTGTTAGACTGCTTGCTATTCAGTCTCACTTCTCCTGAATTTGAAATGGGTGGCAGAAGCTATCACACACTGAGTTACAGTCCATAAGAGACTATCCTTCACATTTAATGTTTGCTGCTGGTCCTGTGTCCCCCCTCCAAGATCCTTCCTCAAAGAAGCATCCCTTGGTAAAGAACACCAACCATCTGGAAAATATATACACACCTGAAAAGCTAATAAAATTAAAATTAACTGGATTTCAACATTCAGAGAAAAAAATTGTTGGAGTTTTGGAATAAATTATTTCCTACCATAATGCTGTATGTTTTGCAAGTTACCAGACTACAACTAGGCTAGCCCACTAGGATTAACATGGCTCACCAAATCAACCAGATACACATAAAACATGGCACTTAGTTGAGACACACAAATAATGACATCTACCAATCAGTTTCGCAACGCAACCAAAACACCATTCTAAAAATTGTTTTCAAAAACATGCATTTATCTGTATTGAAGTGCGACAGAACTTCTCATTTTCAGCAGAGGACAAAAAACCCCTACCACGTACTTTTCTGTAAAGCTCTTTGCACGAGTTATACAAGAGACATTCTTCTATAAAACTCCTTTAAGCTCAATGCTTCAATCTCATAAATCCTCAGAATAGAGGCAGCAATTCAGCTTCATTAATTTTTAAAAGCTTGATTGTTTATAATTTGTGCAGAGTAGTTGTAAACATCAAAAACATACATTGAAAAAAGCAATCTTTGAAAAGTAACTGGACACAAACAGTCAACAAACAGACCATACAAAAAACACTCATACCTCTTCAATAAAAATAATCAGAAATAGTAATAAAATAACTGCTTGAAAGCTTCATGCATCATGTTCTTAGATATTCAAGAACTACTACCAAAGAAAGGAAAACAAAATAATGACAAAATGGCCTAATGCAAATAAAAGGTCACACATAATTGCATGCACTATGGGGCAATGTACGCTTTCAATAGGTGTACCTCATTTACTAAAAACCTGACAGAAGCACTGCTTTTATCATTTGCTAAAGTAAGATTGTTTAGGTAAGTTCTCTTGTTTTAAAGAACAAGAAATATATACTTCTTCTCACAGGAAAAAATGTTCAACCATTTACTTTTCACATTTGAAGTCTTTTCACTCCCACTTAGATTAAGTACAGAAAATGACTTCAGAAGCTTGTTTTATGTGCAAAGTAATACATCAATATAGAACATTCTTTCTTGCTCTTTTTTTTTCCTTTGAAACTGTACCTCTGTCTGGAGAATTTAGTAATGTTGCAGATGAGGAGGAGAGCCGCTTGTTAATGACTGGATCAACATGTTTCGAAAGGTTCATTGTTGAAACAGACCGCCTGTTTGGATCTAAAACAAATGGAGATAACGCTAATTGACAGCCCACATGCAGTAGTGCAAATTCCTAGCTCACTAGTGGGAGGAGGAAAACATGACTAAGTCACTCCTGTTCTACCACAAGAACTTTCAAAAAAGAATGGACTTCTCAGCAGACATTGTACAGATGACTCAAAGACTGGGCACAAAACCATTTAAGTTTCAAATGTCTATGATTATCGTTCAATCAGGTTGCAATCCAAGGACTTAATGGAGTGGATACTAGTAGACAAGATGATATTTCCTCGTTCTTTTCAATATTCTCGGAAAAACCTTGCTCAGGACGTAGAATAGAAAGCTTCAGGGAAGGACCAATATGCTTGCAAATGTCAGGTTATTCATAAAAAGACCTGAATAAAAGATGACATTTGACAGGGCACTGTTACGAGGCAGAAGGTCAATATCGTGACAATACAGTGCTGAAAGATTAAGGGAAGACTAGAGCACAAGGGAAGCAAGGGTGAGCACAAGGGAAGCAAGGGTAAGCACAAAAAGAATTAAGAGATTTAGTTATAAATCCCATAGTTATGTGTAAGTGCTAAACTTCCCACCACAGATTAATTTTCTACCTGCTGTGAACGAAGTTGTAGTTAGTCAATCACACAGCTTAGCAGATAAGAGTCTCCGTGGAAGGCTAGAGACTACTTGTAATGCACACGCTTGGT
This sequence comes from Nyctibius grandis, assembly GCF_013368605.1. Taxonomy (NCBI): domain Eukaryota; kingdom Metazoa; phylum Chordata; class Aves; order Nyctibiiformes; family Nyctibiidae; genus Nyctibius; species Nyctibius grandis. The sequence continues at coordinate 65,307,279 of NC_090658.1, read as the reverse complement.
ATAGAATACTAAAGGGTTTTATTTTGCTTTTAGGTTCTGTATATTTTAGAGCAGTATTACACTATTTGCCGTGCAACTGCTGCAGAGTCAGTACCTGCACCCTACTGAGGGGGTGGGTGACGGTTATTTCAAGAACACAGATCATGCACACCCTTTGTGCACGTGCGTGTGTCACATGAAGGTTGCTAGCAATGGCAGAAGAGGAGGAAGGAGCTGAACAGGCCAGCTATATGCTTTATGTTCTCTCTCTCAAAAAAAAAAAAAGCTACATGCATCAACTTGTTCTCCATTGCAAATTTCCATTTGGAAATCTGACATTTGGAAGGTGCTGTGAGAGTCAATTCTGCTTTTGCTTATATTTTAGCATGTACTGAACCTCAGGACTACTCAGCAAAGCATTCAACCATGCTGAAATGCAACAAGGCTTGAGCATATGCCTAAATGCTCTGCTGATTCATATTCTGTGCGTGCAAAAATACGTCCACATACTGTTTTGGAAGCAGATACAAACTCAGGACACTGACAACATTAAGGAGGATGTTGCTGAAATAATATCTGCAACTGTTTATTTATGACAAGTACATCAACATTGCATTTACCTGTTCTAACCTAGTGGACTGAAGTATACTCATTATGTACAAAAAAATTTCATAGAAATACAATGCATGAAAAATACCTTTACTCTCCCCAGATCTATGAACTATATAGGATTCACTATAACTGGATGGGGTGAAAGAAGATTCTCCTCTACCCTGTGTGATTATTTGCTCACTTTGTCTAAAGTTAGAATGACTAGTGAGGTTACAGAACGAGCAAAGTGGGTACTGAAAGAGTGATAAAACTCAGAAATTGGTTTTAAAAGAAGAAATCTAAACGTTATAGCTACAAACAAGACCTCTGTAGGCTGGCAAGATTATGCCACATTGATCTATGGGTTATATTGAAGAGTGTTGTGCGTGAGTCAGCACTGGAGACAGGATGCTCAGGCATCACATGTCACAGATCTTTGTCAGAACAATATTTGTGGGAATGGGATGAGGATTTTGATGTCTTACATCTAATCTATAGCTGAGAAAATGTATAGTATATCAGTACAGCAAAAAAGTTTCTATATTTGGCATAAAGGATGTACTGCATAAAACAGCTTTCTGAAGATGACAAATGACAATATGAAAAATCACCTCTTGTATTTTGCATGCCAACATTTCTCTTGTGTCTATGAACATTAAATGAATGAAATTCAGCATGAGGATTTGCGTGTAAGTGCTGGTAATATGAATCCAATAAATGTAGAATAGGCCAAATGCAAGCCATTGTCTAGAAGACTGCTGGTGTCTTTGTTCTAAAAAAAGAATCAAAATATCCATGAGCAACACATCAGCCAGTGCAGCTGGTTATATGTCTCTGTTCATGTGCAAAATAATTGTAAATCCTGTGTATATGTAGTATGCCAAAAGGGTTCTAGAAGAGACCAAAATACTCAAATTGGGTCTCCTTGAATTCCAGTAGACAGAACATTGTGCTTAATTTCAGTGAATTGTGCCAAATCTTTAGAGTCAGCCAGTAGTAACTCTCCATAGTAAAAATAAATAATAACGAAATAAATCTGGTACTAACAACAGTTCTAATCTATCAGCATGATGTTAAGCATGCATTGCAGCTACATGAGGGTGGTTTAGTTACTGATGTTCTCATTTCCCGAGAACTAGCTATGGGTAAAGGAATCAACAAACCACAGCAATTATGTACCAGGTTTTCTAGCACCACCCAGAGATCTGAAGTGGTGCTCGACGCCTGCTAAATCGAGAAAGGTGAATGATGATTCAAAAAAATAACCTAGAGACAGAATGCAAGACAATGATTTTTCACAGTAAAGCAAATAAAAAACAAATAAGTTATATAGAGTTAAACAAAAAAAGTAATCTTTTATGAAAAATAACTGTTTATTGAACTTATATACGACAAAGACTTCAGAGCATTCTTTTCTCAACTTTTTTTTCCTCCTCGATGAAAGGTTGGACACATTGAAATGTATTCATTAGAGTGGGAAGAGAAGAATTCTAAGTACCACTTTCTGGTGAAAGAAATAAAGGACAAGTTCTCTTTTTTGGGTTCGAGACATATTTAACAGGGCATATACACATTAATGATTGGCAGATTAAGTTAGAGAAGATAACTGGGGGAAAAAAGCATATAGCTAAAATTCACTTAAACTTAATTTGCCCATCTTTAAGTTTTTCTAGGGGAAAAAAGGGACTTCTATCTCCCAAAATATCTGCACAAGGTACAGAGAGCTTATTACGAAGAATTTTTCTTCCTTGTGTCTGTTTTAACCTCAGTATTTGGTCATTTCCACCAGATCTATTTTTCGAGCCATGATATTTAGCATTTGCACACAGTAGCTCATACCACAAGATTGACACAGCAGAAGCACACCCACACGTACACACACAAACAACAGCAAAGCAGCAGAAGCGAGAAGCTGTAGCAAGATACAGTTACAGAATTAGTCAACTCCTGAAACAAGTTTTAACTTTTGTTCAGATTTCTCCTTGCTATGTTTTTGCTCTATGAGAATGTCAAACATGCCATTGCTAGCAATAAGATCAAGAGCAAAGAATTTAAACCAGCATACACTGAATCATCCTTCCTTTTAACAGAAGCAGAGTAAATTCCAGTTAACTGGCAGGGCAGGGAAACTGGCTGGCAAACCAAGCCTCCCTCTTTACCTGTGTTATTAATGCGGTTATGTAGTGCTCCTCCCCAGGACCACCTGTTTTGCTTTTGTTTTGGCTTCTGGCTTCTTTCAATTGTGCGACGTACAACAGCTTCATGTCGTTCCTTAAGTACAACAGGATAATACATTTGGATACTATTGGGTTTTTAACTTAATCTTCTCATCAAACCCTGCTACTCTCCACACAGACAAAACCTAGCAGGCATCTTAGAGCTGTGTTCAAGCTTACGTGCTGCCTACTAAGACACACTCTCAATGAACTATCCTAACTCTAGAACAGGATTAAGCAGTAATTAAACCATAAAAAGTTAAAATATTAACTGTAATTTTGAAAAGGTAAGATCTGTTTGACACCTGCAGAACTGCAGAGAAAAAACAGTGGCCCTGTTATGGCAGCCACCACACAAACACACCCCAGGGCTAGTTGCCACCTTGTATCTCCCACCTACTAAATTCTAGAACTGTGGGAGAGAAAGAAACAAAAAGCCCACAAGGATAAGCTGACTTACGTAGCATCACACCACACATAGTTCCCAGCGTAACTGAGACAAATCAGCCAAGAGTATATTTCATTACGCTCTCACTTTCTTAAAGGTTTTGTTAGGACAACTAATATTTAGTTACCCTTATACCGAATGGCTAAGAATTAACAGATAACCATACAAAACCGACCCAATTTGTATTTTTCTGCATGAGGTTGTGCAGTGCCATATATTCTAACCCAGACATGCTCAACTTAGCTGCATTTGATTCATAAAGGGCACTTTACGAAGCAGTATCTGTGCAAGTAAGGCTTAAAATCCTCTTTTACACGCTGTCTCATACTGCCCATGGCTTGTGTTGCGTTCCTTCCATCAACTCTTAAAGAAAAAGTTTGATAGTACTGTATCTTATGGCAAAAGGAAGCTGAAAAGTGTTCATGACATTTATTCTTACCTTATCTTCTTCTATTCTCTGCCTTCGTTTTTCCTCTACAGCAGCTCGCCTTCTCTCTTCCTTTAACCTCTGCTCTTCTAGCTTCTTTCTGCGTTCCTCTAGGTGTTTTTCATAATGTTGCCGGGCTCTCTCTTCTCTTTCTAACCAGATGGATTCTCTTGCAGCTGTAAGAAAAATCAAAAAAAAAGTATTAACATGCTATATGTGATAAAGTCTTTAATACAGTTTGAATAATCAAGCTAAATGGAAAAACTTCTGAACTCATTTTCTTAAAAAGACATATAAAATATCCTAATCTCTCTGCATGTATTAAAACATCGTGTACCCTGGTCACACATTCATTTCATTTCATCTCAATTTACTTAATATGAATTACCACCAGAAATAGTTGAATTATGTGAGCATATAGTTTCTATGTGAAAGAAAGGATTTTTTTGTTAGTTTAAAATACCTAAATACTTAAGTGAGATCTATACGAACACTTCCGTTGTACAAACCATGATAATTCTCCGTAATATTTCACTGTAAAAAGAAAGATAAAACTATTACTGCTATATACCTCCTTTTCTGATCAATACAGATTTCTAATAGAAGTGTCTGGGATTACAATCCTCACACCTGGACTGTTAGCCTTACCAACTGCTGACCAGAAGGAAACCTACCAAAGAAGTCAGTCTAAAGATGAACTTTCATCTGTCTTATAACTCCACTGCTGCAGAGCTCTCAACAACATGTTTCAGAAGTGCTAATCAAGAAGCACTATATGAGACAAATTTTGCTCCCCTTCAGGGTCTGAATTTTCATGAAGGTACTATCTGGAACATGGGCTGAAACTGTAGTCCACCTGAAACCATTTACATATGATACTCTGGACCTCTCTCCATTACTGTCTTGAAAGCTTCAGGTCCCAGAAATTCTTGTGTTCTTAAAAAAACCTGTTACCTGCTTTTTTAAAAGTCCCAGACATTTAATACCTTTCTTCATGAACTGACAGATGAGAGTGCAGGAAGAGATGCACGTGAAGGTCACAAGACAAACATCACTTAGAATCACGTTAGAAATACACAGAAGCAGCTCACTGATAACAGCAGCAACAGGGACCCAGGACAGCAAAGTATCAAAAAATACTTTCAATTTCCAAGGCCAGCCAGGTAAGGAAATTCTCTACCTAAGTCCAAGACAGTATTTTTTAAATTCAATCTGGGGGAAAAACTTAAAAAAAAAAAAAAAAAAATTAAAAAAAGAGAGAGAGCCTATTTTTACAATCACGTACTCTAGAACGGCATCTCCAGCCTTCAATTAGCAGGGACATTTGTGGTGTTTGACACAACCACATACCAAAACGCCCAAATGCTTCTAGGTGTTCAGAGAAGACATTGCAATCACTTGTAATAACGCTAGACTTGTCTTCACCAAACTGCTCTTCTGCACTTTCCTGCCTACTCAAGCAAACCCCACCTCACCCAATAAAGAACTTAGATTACATTCTAAACCTTATGTACTTGCATATGCAATGTCATGAAAAATCTCTACCCTGGGTAGACCAGTTCATGTGCAGAGTATCTCCCTTAAGAAAACAGCTCTCTACCATTTCAGATGTCAAATATTTTGCTGAGAAAAGCAGACACCATGTTTAGCTTTGCTGTGGTACATAAACTAGCAGAGAGATGTTTGTTCAGCAGCTACAAGCAACCAAAAGACACCCTCTTGGCAAGATGGGTGGAAGTTCAGCAAGATGTTTGCAGGAAATTTAACATAGCTTGAATAATTACAGTAACAAGGAATAGTACAGTTGCTTAGATAATTACTAACAATAGGTGTGAGAAGTGACACCTACAAACGTTAAATACTAACGAAAGAGCCACTGGAAGATTTATAGAAATATTTTTCTATGCTAATTTAGAAAAGTGACTTGAAGGAGTAATGTGAATTGCAGACTAAGGCAGAAAATAGCAGAATGCAGCAGAAAAAGCAGCTTCCAGGCCAACTGCAGTCTGCAAAGGCTCCTTCTTCTATAATAAAGCCTTACAACACAACAAAATAGAGCCAAAATTAGTGTTCTAAATGCAAGACTAGTTTGTAAACCAGGAACATGCATCTGCTGCCCCTTCTTGGAAACCAGCAGCTCACCAAGAGAATGGATGGACAGAGAGATGATTCTCACTATGGTCTACCCTTCTCCTGGGACCACATGACCCCTCATGATGCTCTCTTGCTATTGCCCAGGTCCAGAGAAGACTCAGCATCTTTTCCAACAACGTGTGTTAAATCCTCAACAACTGAAGCGTAAGACATGTCACCTCTGAGGTACCATCCCCTCTTTTTGTCTTTGCCTTCTGGCTAACCAATGCCTTGGGCAGAACCACTGTCATTCCGTCAGGAGAAAGGTGTGATTTTCGCAAAAGTTTGCTCTTCCTATTAGCTTCTGCACAGTTGGATTGCAGAATAGGGTCAGCCCAAGAAGAGGCAGCCACATCAATCAACTGTACTGTTCTTTTCACTTACTCTATGTGCATTTATCTTGTTTTCTTCAGCAGATAAGAATAACATTCTCTAAAAGCAGCAACCCAGCTAATTTCAACCAACTACTTTTTCAAAAAAGGAAAAAAAATACTTATTATCTTTAATACCATCTGAAGACTGGCAAAAGACCTTTCTAAAGTGCTTACACTTAAAGGGAAAAAGAATAAAGAGTATCATTGATCTTTGAATTCTGCACTGCAAACATTTAATGTTAACTCCTTCTTTCTCCTAAATCTTTGATGAAAATTTCAGAGAAAGTTAACACTTATTATTAAAGGATAGGACCACTTTAGATCTCCATATTCAAAACACACACGTTCTAAAATTGTAGTAACTTTTACCCATTTCGGTGAGCTTTCATGACCGCTTTAACCAAAGTGCTGGCTGACACCAAGAAGAGCAGCATTTGCCCTTCTCTAGGCTCTGAGTTTGTACTCCTCCTCCCCACGCTGACCATGTTGCTCATGGGACTGAGATCAGATGGACCAAGAAAACAATCTAGTTAAAACCAGGTTGTTTCCATGCCTTTTTTCTTCCAACACTCTTAGCTGCAGCTGGTCCCAGTGGAGACTGGTCAGCCTGGGCAGGTGGGTAAGCAGACATGCTGCTGGGTGGGTTTAGGGGGTTCTGAAACCAGAGCAAGCCTTAGGGCTCTCAGAAATGAGACTGCTGAGCAGCGCAGCACAGCCTCTCTGAGCTCTCCCGAAGCAAGACAGGGCTCAATAGTTTGTTGAATCCAACAGCAGGTCAATGCAATACACACAGAGAAGCTGATTTTACCTTGTTGACACCAGACTGACACCAGACTAATTCAATCCAACCTACACCTAGAAGGAAGGTTATAGAATATGGCTTCTCTGTATTTCACCAATTTATGAAAGCCTCTGCCCCAAGCTCTCAGTCATTGACTAATTCCACACACATTACATTCGAAAGTTTTTATCTCATCTTCATACACCTCTGCAGTTCTGTTTTGAGCAATATCACGTTCCTGCTCCTCTGACAAGTCATACTGCTAGCTTAGAATTTTTGGAGAAAATATATCCTTTCTCCTCCATCATCAGAACCAATTACTATATACTGGACACCTGTCTGGAGACAGAAGTTTAAAAAAAGGTACAGGGAGGCTGGGAAATCGTGCGTATAACTCATAAGGACACAAAAGGAAAGAAAGAGACACTCAGAGCTTGAATTTACAAGCCTGAAGAGGTAAAGTATTTTACTTCATAAAACCAAATTTGAACAGAACTTAACTAACGATATACTATGAAAAACACAATACTTTTAATAATTTTTCCCATTTCAACACTATGTTTTCATCTTCCTTTTTTCCCCTCAAATAATTGTTCATTAGTGCTAGACTGCAGTAATGTTAAATAACCGTTAAATGCCATTCCTGAAGGATATGGTATTATCTCTCCTTCTGTTCTTTCTGTATAATTACTTCCCATGAATCGTCTTCTGCTAGTTTTCATCTTCAGAATTGTTTCCTATTTGAGACTACTGTTATGATTCATTTCTGATTCAGAAATGTTTAGAGGGTTTGTTTCAGTTCTGTGGACAGCATTTCACAATACGTATAGATGCAGAGCTTGTAATACTTTAAAAAGGTATATGATTTTGTGGATTTACTTTATTCTAACGTGCACAAACTATAACAATTAGTCTTAACTTCCAGTCTTTATTGTCTATCTGTAGATGTCACAGAAATGGGTCTTGGAAAAAAAAAAAATGAGAATCCTTCCCTCTCCTCATCTTAAAAGGAAATCTGGAGTCCATTTCATTTATTGCATGCAAAAATTGTGTAATTTGATCTTTGTTATAAGCTTTAGCTTCCCTAGCTAACCATTCAGGAGTGGAACTAGATTGTTCCCTTATGCAATATCATATGTTTGCAATCTAAGTTAGACCCACCTTCACCGAGGAAATGCTCTAGACTCTTACAGCATTGTCCTGGTTTGGCCTAAACCAGGCCTATTTTCCTTTCAGTGATTTTTACTTTCAGCTAAGTCTCCTCTAAGTAACTGCACTTTCTGAAACTAACTGCATGTTTGCAGACAGTGTCTGCTTCCAGGACTGATAACGCTCGAAGTTTGTAGTTATCACTGAGGCACCGGTAGGGATGTTGTGCAGTAAGGCTCTTGCTGTACTTATTCTTAGAGAAACCAAGGTCACTGCTGAATTCCTCACTGCTTACAAGTGAAGAGCCGAAGGGGGGTCGCAGCTGCAGCGGGGAGCAGACAGGGCAGGTGACCCAAAATTGACCAACGAGGGTATTCCATCCCACACACGTCATTCTCGGTATAAAGCGGGGGGATCACGAGGGTCTCGCTCTCTTTCTGCTATGGCCAGTGTCCAAGGAGGACTCCGTCTGTTTTCCTGCTGCCCCCGATCCTGATCCGTGCATCCCTGAATCCAGCTCTCGACCGTCGCTAGGCCCAGGCTGGGCCTTCCCGGAGCCTGCCCTGCAGTGTCGGTGGTGACGTGGCTGACTTCAGGGGAGCTCAACCTTGGTTTTGTATATATATTTGTATATATTTGATTATTTCTATTATTATTATTATACTCTTTTTCATTATTATAGTTTATTAAAACTGTTTTAACTTTCCAACCCGGAAGTCTCTCTCCCTTTTCCCTTTCCCTTTCCCTTTCCCTTTGGGGGGAGTGGGGGGGATAACAGAGGGCATCTGCCATAGGTTTAATAGCTGGCCCAGCTTTAAAACCGTGACAAGCATCCTGTCACCATGGTGCTATACAAATGAATTTAAAAAAAAAAAAAAAAACAGTGCACACACCATGTTACATAGATCCTGAACACACTAAGTAACCCAAATAATGTAGTTGTTCAAAACTGGAATTCAATCAAACCAACCTGCAGAAGTTTGGAAACATCCATTCTCTTTAAAAAAGCTAAGAGCACCTAAGGAGCTTAGTAGCATATATCTCATGGAAGTCCATCCAGCTGCAGCATGTTGGCTTTTACTCAATGGTCACTTATGTACGGACTCTAATGATCATATCAAGACAAGTCACTGCTCTGAGCCAAAAGACTTCCACAGATCCTGAGATCAGCTGGATCTTTTGTGCCTGGAATCTGCTTACAATTGCAACCCAGCATGAAAACGCTCTTTGAATTGTTTTGAATTGTTTGAATTCAGCAAATAAAGCACTTCCTGAAGGATACGAGAAATTAAGAAAAACAAAGAATAAAAAAAAACAAGAGCTTTCTTAACTGATATCACTGGAATATTAATTTGCCTATAAAAGACATGGAGATTAATTGTTCTTTCCGTCATTAATGTAAATGGTTAGACCTTCTTGAGGCATTATATTGGGACTTCAGCCTGTCATGTTGTTTAGAAAAAGTAATGAAAATAGTATATTTGAACTTTCAAGACTAAATTCAGGAAGAGAACGGCTGAAAACATTTTTGGTTTGGTATGTAAAAGAGTTAACTTTCACATACACCCTCACTTCTGGGAAGACAATCAGAATGCTAAACCTCTGGATAGAACACTAATCTTCAGCTTTCTGCTCCTCAGAGAAGGGATGATAAAATCATACTTCTGATATGGAAAGACAGCTCAAATAACTGAAACACACATTAGTGAAGGATTAACCAAAGCAAATGGAAGCTGGAATAAATTATAAGAAACAGATCTGATATCAAACAAATACAAAAGTTACTTCTTTCCATCATCTTTAAGTTACAGGCAAAAGGCAGCAGAAAGTATACATCCATCTGTTAACATGAGGAAGCTACCGATTTTATGCTTGGAACAAGTATTTAACTAGTACATAAAAAGCATGATTTTATGACATATCTGTTTCCTGAGAAAAACTGTAATATCTATTTTCATGAATTTAACTTTTTCTGCAGACAGGGAAATAACCTTTCCTGGTTTGAAATTTTGATTTTTTTTTTTTTTTAATGTATTAACTCCTACACTTTCTCTTATTAGAGAATCAAAGGAGAATATCTGCTTTGTTTTCACTGCTTCCTATATGCACTACTAACATTCTTGCATCAACTCAAGGGCTCAGTTTTTGCCATCTAAAAGGTAAGATGGAGAAACTTCTTTTCCTGCTATCTCAGACAGAAAATAACAAATTGTACTCTAGGTTAAAAAAGGATATTAAGCCCTATTCTGAATACATAGATATGCTTCTAGAAGCACAGCAAGCTGTGTTTCACAGAGACACATATATCAAATGCCTTGCTGATAGAAGGAATCAACAGATGAGCCTACAGGAAACAGAAGATACCTCTAGAAGGTCCAATCAACTTGGACGAGCAGCTGATTTGCCTGATGTGGAAGAGGAAAATATCCACTTTTATGATGGCTCCTCCAGGCTATGCTAAGAGCTATGCCTGGTGCTGAGCCAATGCTGGACTCCAGTACAGGTATGGTCCAAGGAAAAGGCTTTTTCTTGGGGCTGAGCCTTAACAACTTCATGATACTTCTCTCGCTTGTAATAACACACATTGTCTGACAACATGCAAGAATCATTCAAAGAAAGCTTGGTCGTCGCTCAAATAGTACCTGCATGCTAAAAGCTTAAATGGCATAGGAACATTTATATTAAAGTTGGAAAATAAAAAAAAGTCACAACTTGATCCTTGTTCTAACTCATTACTTAGTACAATCTATAAAGAACAGAGTCATGTGATATAAGGACACAAAAGCATAAAAACAAGATTTAGAAATTGAGCCCCCAGACATGCTGTTAATACCTTCTGCTTGTTTGCAAACTAGTAATGCTGGATTAGATTACAGAGCAACATAATTAAGGCTATATTTCTGGCACCTCTGAAGTGAATAACAGAGCAAAAGAAAACAAGATCTATCAAGAAAGAAACGTTCCTATATTAAGAGACACTTAAGACTTTTAAAACCAATCGATTTTACACTAGAATTAACTAATTTAATGTGGAAGATATTAACTGCAAACCATGCACATTTCTTGTAGAAATCATTTTGTAGTTTCTTTCCCTAATCACGCACACAGACAGAGCCATTCTTTGCAGGGGTTTTAGGCTGTGAGGGAACGGGGGCATGCATTAAGCATCAAAGCCTCTATTTTCTGTTCACCCAAGCGAAGAAAAGGGGAGGTCTTCTCAGCTCCTCTTCTGCTGTTTCTTCACTTTAGTCATTTTTCTTCTGGTTTACTGCCTATATAAAGGCAGATCAGTCTAGCACCGCGCATTCTCACTCTGCTGTTCGCATCCACCTTGGGCAGGCAGTTACCTGAGTAAAGATCCTATAGTCTTTGTCAATCTTTCCAGCCTTTATCTTTTCTGACTTTACGGCACTGACCTCAGCAATAGCTTTCTCCTCTGACCGCTGTTTCACCTTTCCTCACTGCCAGCTCCGCACTGTCTGAGACTGTGATTGCCTCCTTGCTGCATTAGCAGAAAAATGGATCAGTGATGCTTATACCATACCTAAAAATGGGGACGTTCCATCAGGCCACAGAAGCGGCTGACTGAATGAATTAAAAGGTGAACTTCAGAGCTGTAATTAAAGCTGAAGTTAATGTTAGATTCTCTAAGCCAACCTTTCCCCAGTAACCATGCTCTGATGGACATTGAGCACAGAAATTTTTAAACTAATCTTCCTTAAAAATTGTTTTCTTGTTTTATAAACCCTTCTGACACTCAAGTCCTCTGAGGACATCCCAAAACGATTCATATGCTAGGGTCACTGACTCCCAGTTTCTGTGGGGCTTCTGACTGTGGAATTGTTGGATGAAGTTCTGTCTCCAATTGCCAGAGGAGAGAATAAGCCAGAAGGAAATTCACTGACAGAAAAAAATTGTGATTTTTATTAATGTGATATTTTGCCAATGATCACTTTTTTTTTCAAATGGGAGAGGAATACATATCATAACGTGATCTTTAAAATATTATTTTAATGCTTATGCATTGTAACTATTAAGAATTTAATTAATTTAGCCAACCTGAAACTCAGACATATTCTAAAAACTAAGATTAATAACACATTTCCTTAAATGAAGAGTTAAGTCAAATGGCAGGATTACCATCTTTGTTTCCAATGCCAGAAACAAAATGAGCCATGTGTCCTTGTCAGGATCATAATTGTGATAAAAAAGGTCAGTCTTCAAGCAGGATTAGTGTAGATAAAACACGCACAGATATAAGACTTAAAATGGTTGTCTCAAGAATCAGGGACTGAGATACTGCAAAGTGAAAACAAGAAATCCCCAACTTTTCCTCTGTGCTGGGCGATGACCTAAGGCTATCAGAATGAAACCCATTTTAAAATCCCAGTAACTTTCACTGTTGAAAAACACAGTTTGATTTTTCTTTCCAGTTACGGAGAACCAAGTCTATGCTAATAAAGGGAACATGCCCAGAGATCAACTGGCACAGAACAACTTTCACTTGTACTACTAAACTTCTACCCTCCAAAATGGCAGCAGTCAATCAACACATGAGGAAAAACCCATGGGCCTCCCCTGCCAATTCCCAAACCTTGTCTGGGAATCAGCGAGGAGACAGCTAGTTGGCTGGAGCCAAAACCCTGCCAGGATCCATCATAACAGTTTAATAGCAAGAACAGTTGAGTTTCAGAACCAGGGAATGCTCTTCAGTATTGTTTAATTTGCCAGTACAGATACAACCAATATGGCAGAATTAAGGGTAAAACCCCCCTGCTGAAAATGCAAAAGCTTTTATTAAACTTTTCCAGTTTGACCAGGCCATTGACCATGTTTGCCTTCACAAACAACTCGGTTCTGACATGCGTCTCACACAGCCTCCAGTGCCAAACACAGCCGGTCAGCCTGACAAATGCGAAGGAACCATGGTGCCGACCTGAAGCCAGAACTGTGACGGCTCCCTTCACTCTAAGAACAGCCTCATTTGACAGCTACTGCCCTCACCTAATAACACCTCTTTTGGGATTCCTGTCTTGCATGACCCAAAAGGGTTGGTCTCACACAGAGAGCTCCGGTGTTCAGATTTTAAAGGACAGATGTTAACTTCATGCACAGGCAGTGTGAGAAGGAGTGCTAGCAGAAACTGCACAAAATGAAAACATGATTAATAAAGAGCAAGTGGCACACTGGAAGCATTATTTATAGAATCAAGTAAAGATTACCCTAATAATCCTTTAAAGGTCTGGATGTGCATATCAACAAGTAATACACACATTACCAAATGGCCAGGGGAATAAAAAACTTGAAGCATGGCTGCTAAGCAATTCTTTTATTTCCGCCCATGTGAAAAGGCAAGTCTAATAATGAAGCTAAAAAACCCAAAATTCATACAACTTATTAGTCATGGAAAACATGAGTTGCACAGAAAAAAGCCAAAGAATTCATCTTTCAGAAGTGTTGGCGTGTCATGCCAAAAGCAATGCCTTTTCTATAGTGAAGGAACTAAAAATCCTTCCTTCTTGATGGACTGATTAGCTGAAATAGCATACATGTCCCTATGTGCCTTCTATGTTCTCTGAAGAAAGTTCCCAAATTAGACATTAATATACCAAGGTGAAAGGGGAATTCTTCTAGAAGCTTTTTTATTCTTTTCAGTTAGGTAGGGTAATATGATCCTCAAGAAACAGCAGATACTGACAGTCCCACCACAACTATGCTATATGTATCCAGACAACAAAAATGACAGCACTCATCTTTTCTACTCTCTAAACTCTCATTAAAAAGAGAAGAGGTAGACACCCAAGTGTGGTAAGTAAAATAAGACTGCTAAAATACTACTGCCAGGTGCAAGCAAATCCTCAAGAGTACAGAGCACATACTGACCCATTATACCACAGTGAAAGCCACATCTATCACAGCACAGCAGAACTCGAAAAAAGTTAAAGCTTGAGAGTAAACAAAAGGAGGAAAAAAAATAGGTCTCAAGTCAATCCTCCTATAACGTCAGAATATTGCCGAATAAAGAAACATAATCTTGGCAACTAGGAAAGCTAAGGCCTCCTTGGAATTAAACCTTGCAAGAGAGGTCAAGGACAACAGAAAGGGCTTCTTCAAATACATTGCAGGTAAAGCCAACACTAGAGGCAATGTAGGCCCACTGATGAATGAGGTGGGGGCCCTGGAGACAGAGGATAAAAAGAAGGCGGAGTTACTGAATGCCTTCTTTGCCTCTGTCTATACTGTTGGAGGCTGTCCTGAGGAGCCCCGGACCCCTGAGGCCTCAGAAGAATCAGGATAGAGGAGGAATCTGTCTTGGTAGATGAGGGCTGGGTCAGGGACCAATTAAGCAATCTGGACGTCCATAAATCCATGGGCCCTGATGGGATGCACCGCGGGTGCTGAGGGAGCTGGCGGAGGTCATTGCTAGGCCACTCTCCATCATCTTTGCTAAGTCGTGGGCAACGGGAGAGGTGCCTGAGGACTGGAGGAAAGCGAATGTCACTCCAGTCTTCAAAAAGGGCAAGAAGGAGGACCCACGTAACTATAGACCGGTCAGCCTCACCTCTATCCCTGGAAAGGTGATGGAACAACTTGTCCTTGGTGCTGTCTCTAGGCACATCAAGGATAGGGGGATCATTAGGGGCACTCAACATGGCTTCACCAAGGGGAAGTCATGCTTAACCAACTTGATAGCCTTTTATGAGGACATAACCCGGTGGATAGATGATGGTAAAGCTGTGGATGTGGTCTATCTCGATTTCAGTAAAGCGTTTGACACGGTCTCCCACAGCAAACTCACAGCTAAACTGAGGAAGTGTGGTCTGGATGATCGGGTAGTGAGGTGGATTGTGAACTGGCTGAAGGAAAGAAGCCAGAGAGTGGTGGTCAATGGGACAGAGTCCAGTTGGAGGCCTGTGTCTAGCGGAGTCCCGCAAGGGTCGGTACTGGGACCAGTACTATTCAATATATTCATTAATGACTTGGATGAGGGAATAGAGTGCACTGTCAGCAAGTTCGCTGATGACACAAAACTGGGAGGAGTGGCTGATGCGCCGGAAGGCTGCGCAGCCATTCAGAGAGACCTGGACAGGCTGGAGAGTTGGGCGGGGAGAAATTTAATGAAATATAACAAGGGCAAGTGTAGAGTCCTGCATCTGGGCAAGAACAACCCCATGTACCAGTACAAGTTCGGGGCAGACCTGTTGGAGACCAGCATAGGGGAAAGGGACCTGGGGGTCCTAGTGGACAGCAGGATGACCATGAGCCAGCAGTGTGCCCTTGTGGCCAAGAAGGCCAATGGCATCCTGGGGTGTATTAGAAGGGGTGTGGTTAGCAGGTCGAGAGAGGTTCCCCTCCCCCTCTACTCTGCCCTGGTGAGGCCGCATCTGGAATATTGTGTCCAGTTCTGGGCCCCTCAGTTCAAGAAGGACAGGGAACTGCTAGAGAGAGTCCAGCGCAGAGCCACGAAGATGATTAAGGGAGTGGAACATCTCCCTTACGAGGAGAGGCTGAGGGAGCTGGGTCTCTTTAGCTTGGAGAAGAGGAGACTGAGGGGTGACCTCATTAATTTTTATAAATATGTAAAGGGCAAGTGTCATGAGGATGGAGCCAGGCTCTTCTCAGTGACATCCCTTGACAGGACAAGGGACAACGGGTGCAAGCTGGAACACAGGAGGTTCCACATAAATATGAGGAAAAACTTCTTTACGGTGAGGGTGACTGAACACTGGAACAGGCTGCCCAGAGAGCTTGTGGAGTCTCCTTCTTCGGAGACATTCAAAACCCGCCTGGACGCGTTCCTGTGTGATATGGTCTAGGCAATCCTGCCCCAGCAGGGGGATTGGACTAGATGATCTTTCAAGGTCCCTTCCAATCCCTAACATTCTGTGATTCTGTGTGATTCTGTGATTAAACTAGTACTCCACATGATCTCAACAGAAGGGTCAAACAACTTAATTTTCATGAAAAGACAGATAATGTGACCTCCTGCAGTTCAAGTTGCTGAAAGTACAAAACAAAACTGTTAGACGTTACTACCAGCTCTACACTTACAGAACTGAACATTGTTCTTTTTTTTAGCAGCAGAGAATAATTTCACTTGAGGTATGACTGGAAGTCTCAACTTCTGCTTAAAAAGAAGCCTTTGCTAAACTTGACAGATCCCCTGAATCAAAAGGAGAGTAATGAAGTTTAAATCCAACTTAATTCTAGTAAAAAAAAATTCCTTCCTTCAGTTGCTTTACTGCTGCATGGCTGATGTCCCAGTATTAACAAAATCCAACTCTACTTTTCAGCGAGACACATTTATGTAATACATTATACAACTTGATGTTTAAGATGGACAGCTTAGGTATTTCTTTGCTATGGTTCATATGACAGGAGTGACTGATTACCTAGGTTCTGCACTAAAAAAAAAAAAAAAATGAAGCTTGCATGTCATTGTAAAAATCATTGTTTTACTGTACTAGAACACAAATCTCAAGAGATAGCTCCTAAATCTTAATGTTAGAAGATAAATATATGGATGAAAGTACAACGTGACTTTCAATTTTCTTGTTAGTTCAAAATAATTCTTCATGCAAGAACACAAAATACACTCATACATCATGGGGACATGCAGAACTCTCCCATTTAGGAATGAAGGATTCCACATCAACCTGAAAAAAACCCTACAGTTTGATGTTGCTTTTACAATATGTCACACAAAACAACATGTTTCTCAACAGAAGTCACGTCCTTCCAGTAACAGATATTCATTTATCAATAGCTAGAAAAAAATCAGAGTTCAGGAGAACTTAAGGAAAACATCTCTCTCTGCGCTTGAGTAAAGCGTTGTTAGTACACAACGACTGAACCTGAAAAAAGAATAAATTCAAGACATGGAAGTGTCATCTATAAGAAATTAATTAAAATGGGCCAGTAACCTCCATTTGCTCTGGAACCTGGAGAAACTAAGCCTACACATACCATCAACCTCAACTCCACGAGCAGCTTTATAGGGACTGGCAAACATCCTGTCATTTTATCCCTTTGAGCAAGCCAAAACCAAAGCTTTTTTCCCCTCCAAAAAACCCCTAGTGATTCGTGCCTGAATAGTACAACGTTATAAGGTGCTGTAAAGAAGGACGGATATTAATGCTATTAAGATCTAGATGGCAATAAATGATGGCTTTCCAGGTTAGAAAAAGCAGTGTAACTCTGGATGGAGTTACGATACAGTTCTATAAACTTACAGAAGCTAGAAAATGGAAATAAAGAACTTCTGTTTCTCAAGCCATAAGAATAATGCAGCATCCAAAGAAATCAGGGTAACATGTGAAAAATAAGAGGAAATACTTGTACTCCCCAACCTCCCAGTTGCCACAGAATGTTGTGGCAGCCAAACACAGTTTTCAGAAAGCCATCAACTTGGCTTCACATAATTCTGTGATTCTCCCACTACCCCATTCAGTATACTGCCGCCTATCACTAGCCACTAGTGAAGTAACCTTCACCTTCACTATTCACTTGAATGGTGATATGCATGCTCATGCACAGGTGACATTTTATAAGACATTGAGCACAACTATTTGATACCTACTAAAGGTTTTACCTGACAGGAATCCAGGTTTACGTAGAAAAATCCAAACCATACACTGGCAACATATTCTGCAATTCTATTTTATGGCAGTAAAGGATGCATTCAACATATTAAGAAGTCTAATCTTAATTGGTAAAAAAATTCTAAAACTTGAAATTTCCATTTACATTAGTGAAGCTTCCTTGCATGATTTCAGAAATCAACCCATTTTTCATTCAGATTCACAAAGGTAAGTAACAGGTATGTGACAAGTATAGCAATGATGAATCCCAAGATGTGCATGAATTAAGATCTACTTTCAAGATGTAACAGTATATCTAGAGTGACATTATTGCATATCTAGCACAATCAGTTTGCTGAATGCTCCTAAAAGCAAACTGGCAAAAACATTGCATGCAGATGACAGTCCATAAAAAACCTCCAAACAATAAAAAAAAAATATAGAGTAGGCCTTACCTAGCTGTTTTTCTCGTTCTTCTCTCCGTTCTCTAGCAAGCCGTTGCCTGTCATCAACCTTTAGTATTGTTGGGTGATCTGCAAATGGAGGGAAGGGGAAAATATTAGGCATATAGCATAAAATCATTAGTACCATAAACAAGCTTTTAGGGGAATGACCATTAAACAACTCTAGTTATTTTAATTTCGAAATAGATCATATTTCCAGTAATTAATCTTATGAAAAAAAAGATGGAACAATTAAAAAAATTTTAATGTAATCTAATTATCAAGATGTAAAACACTCCCAAAGAACGTACTAAGTTGTAACTGAATTCCAAGCAAGACCACTGCCTGTGAAAACCCAGGAAGAAGTCTTATTTTGTTTCCAAACCTGTAACAACTCACTTGCTTGAGAGAATTCTGACAATATACTGTCTATTATTCCATAACGTCTCTCCCAAATGCATCCATAGGAACTTCTATTATAATCCAGCACACTCTTCCCACCAGTATTGCCTCAAAAAAACCAATAAACCCTATTTCATGAGATTGAAGAAGCTCAGTACCCAAGCAAAACAGTGGATCAAACCACTGTAGCAGTTCTGGTTGAGCTTCTGAAGATAGCATGATACTGATCTCCACAGATGTTTGTGTGCACGTGTGAAAGGCTCTGGTGAACACATTAAGACAGTGCATAACACGATAGACTGGTATAATGCAAGTAAGATGATAGTTTCCTCAACTATCCTTGTAGACTGAAAGTTAGCTATACAATTTCTTTAAAACTATCTGCAACTTGCCCACTTGGATCACAGCAATAAGACTAAAGATAATATGAACAATCTGTGTCAGAGATCAGGCTTGACTATAAAAATTCAGGCTTGGTTGGAAAAACATCGCTTGCTCAGTGAGTTCTCTGGAAAACAACAACATGCTAAACAGCTAGCATCCTCCTTCTAGCCTCAGCAGTGGAGCTGTTCCAGACAAAAAGGGAACAAAATCCAAGTTACTGATTCATCTCAGCATGCTGCCAAAACTAATTTCCTACTCATCTTTAGTCCATTCTGTTAAACCTGGAAAGCTGTCCATTTTATGCTGTTTCACCAGCACTGACAAAGTCTGCTTTGAACAAAAACACAAGTAAACAAAAAAACCCACAGAAAAAAAAAAAAGGGTTCCTGGGTATAAAGAAACAGTCTGATTTATTTTAGTATTGAGGGGAACTCAGTTTAAGTATGTTAAGATAAAGAACTACCTAGAATACTGTCACCATGGAAGTGCACATAAAAACAAGACAACAGATCCTTTTCACTATTCAGTGTGAACACACAAGTAAGCAATTTGTAAAAACATGTAAAGTCAGCCTATTTGTGTATAGACTGCATACCTATGAGAAAAAGTTACCAGCAAAACAATACAATGGGTCATAAAAATAAGGTTAAAGATACCTGCAAAAAAAAAAAAAAAAAAATCCCTAAAGTGAGGATGTGCTACACAGATTTTGAATAGTTATTTGAGTTAGATGAGAAATCAGTAATGTGCATTTCATACTCTAAGAGAAGTTTCTGCATGAGGATGACAGGATTTCTTGGATGAATGAGTTCACTGACGACTAACTTCAGTTTAATTATTCTTGAACTCCCATCAGTGAAAAACTATCATGTCAACAACAGTCAAAGACTACAGCCCCAATTAATGGCGTTAATAGCAATGCAAAGAAAGAGCTGCAAGGAGAAAACCCATTGCATAGTTCGTAGGAGGAAGAACATTCAAACATGGCAGCCCCAATGAAAGCTGCAACAGGTGAACAAGTCACCAGCAAAGGTAATCCATCACCCAGTTACAGATCACAACTTTAATGTTGGTTGAATAGCACATAGTGCTGCCATTTATGAAACTATGCCTAGCCATGCCATTGCACAGATTTGTCCAACGTATGGTGTAGATTAACATCTGGCTGATGTTAAAAAGTGTGCTGACTTGCATGCAGTCTCTTCAGCATGCAGACACAGGTCAAAAGGGTAACAATATTCCTTCTCTCTCGTGGCTGGCACACAAGATTCACAAAACATGAATTTCTGTAGCGTGAGTAATTAGTGCTAGTGGAATAATGCACAGTCAATATGAATTCCCCTGGAAAACAAGGATTCCCTTCAAGGTCTGTCAGCAAAGTCAACGCAACATCGAGTTGACAGAATGATGAGACACTGGGGAATAACATAAAATCCTGCTTATTTCAGAATGTACTATTCTCCCTTCCAGGTTCCCCCCGCCCCCCCCCCCCAGCCTCTTTGAGAGGATAGATTTCCCTATCAGGGAGAAGCAGCAACTCTTCAAAGAGGCAGGAGGGTTACATGGACAGGCAAGCTGAAAAGGGCTCCCTTAAGAATTCCTAATTATAAGCAATGGAAGGAATAAAATAAATTTTTAAAGCTGCCCTCTGCCATTCTTTTTGAAGATATCCAATTATTTTTCCCTATATCGCACACCTGACAGCACGCGTGCATGCACACACGCACTCTCTCTCTCCCCCTCCCTCCCTCCCTTTCCCAGCACCCCAGGATGTTAAAACAATCCTAAAGTATTCACATTAAGTTTCAGGCTATGCAGAGTGCAGTAAGTATGTCTGCAGTAACAATCTATTTTGCATACATCTGGGAGCACAAAGAACTAAATCAATATTGGCAGAAAGATGGGGATAACACCTTCGTAGCAGACCAGCATTGCCTTTGCTCTGATAGAAGCTAGAGCATACATTACTGGTGCAAATCTTAGACTGTTAATTAAAATGTCTTTTCTAAGCCTTGAAAATGATCCTTCATAGTTTGGCTACAAGTCCAGCCTCCAACAACTGCATTCTGAATCCAGCTGGTCTGCTGACACTCCCAGTACATAGCTTCAATAGCTTAAACTTGTGGCAAAACAAGAAAGTTCAGGGGGCCTGCTCCCCATTTTATTTCTCATGTCTCTTCTCATTAACAGCCCACAGGCAAATACCTGGGAGGCTGGGATTTCTTCTTATTCAGTAGGAATATCAGGACAAAGAGACAAGGTACTTTGCACTCTCTCTTGCTTGTATTCATCATCAGGCAACAGCTTTAAGTTGCTGCACGAGGAGATGGGAAACATGTCACTTGCAACAAATCCTGCAAGAATTCCTCAGTTCTTACAGAGAACGCTCCAGGAAGACCCACATGCTGCTGTAGAAGTTGCAGTCTGGTTATGATGCAATGTGTGTGAACTCACACTCAGCAACCTATTTCACTACACTTACATAACATACAAATGCTTAATATTATGCCTGAGAGGGATGTTTGGAGATTAAATAAGCCATAGTTCTACAAAGGGGAAATTAATTATGTACCTATTGCTGGAAATTAACAAAAGGAAAACGCAAGCTTTTCAAATCTTCTATATAATTAATACTCACTGAACTCTTAAGCACAGTTGAAATCTGTAGAAATTACGTTGTAATTTTGCTAAATTGGTAACTGTCATATGTACTTACTATATATGGCCAGTTTCTGTGGCTCAGGTAACTATCAGCTGCACTGAGCATGACTTCAAAAGTCAAACCGCTCCTATTCATTTCCATCTATAGTCCTCTCAATCTTTACTCACAAATGGCTGCTTCCCTTCTGCCCTTAACTCCTAGGGTCCTAATTTCTTGTACTAAAGAAACTAAAAGGGATATCAAGTGGAAAACGAAAGCCAGTTTGTATGTCAGTTCACAGGGGCGTTGCGGGGAAAAAGAAATGTAAGCCACAGCGTTATTTGAATAGAAGCATTGCTTAATCTCAAACTCTTCTCCCTTTGTCTAGCTCCCTTTGCACTGCCATGCACACATTTAGAGTTGCCTTGGATTCCTAATATTTGTTCAGACTGTAGACACCTTCCAGACAATAATGACATTGTTTATAGTGACAGCTGTCACTCCTACTGCAAACTCTTTGGTTTGTTTTTTAATGAAAACCCTGTTTGACACAAAATTCATATGCAGTCTACAGAAAAAAAAACAACAACAAACTCCAAACAAACAAAAACCAAGCCACCAGCTCTCAGGAACTCTCTTCAGCACAGACTCTCACCAGTTGGGTGCAGAGCTAAACCCTGCACATGTGCCTGTGCCCTCCCCTCTCTCCAGCCCCAGGAATTTTGCATTCCTTTCTACACACCAGCATAGATGAAGGGAACAGAGAAGCAGCTAGG
This sequence comes from Nyctibius grandis, assembly GCF_013368605.1. Classification (NCBI taxonomy): domain Eukaryota; kingdom Metazoa; phylum Chordata; class Aves; order Nyctibiiformes; family Nyctibiidae; genus Nyctibius; species Nyctibius grandis. Next base: position 65,284,954 of record NC_090658.1, on the reverse strand, counting down.
ACACCCTCCTGAGAAATGAAAACTGGGATTGAACTACTGCAGGATAAAGTGGATATCGAATACTGTCCAACGCCAAGAATTCTGTTTTTGCCGTGCAAGTGAGTAACGTTACCTCCATTCTCTCCTCTTTTCCCCATTGCCTTTCTGATTGAGAGCAGCCATGAATGCTGTGCTTTGTGCCAGACTCAGCGCTGCCTGGCAGAGCATGTGAGGTGTGATCTGAACACAGACAGCACTGGGATTGCTTCCCTCTGGGGACGTAGGCCAAAGGTACCCAGTTTGGGGATAGAGAAGAGCCTGTCAGTACAAAACATCCACTGAGCTGCCAGGCTGTCAAGGAGTTGAAAAGGGGGCACTTACAGTGTGCCTAGTCCTCAGCAACACAAGCACCTGTGCTTTCTCAGGCATCTATACGAGACCATTATTAATTGCACATTTTAAGCTTGGGTACCTGAATTGCAATACAGGCAGAATTTAGATATTTAAGTGCTCTTCTGGATCTTGGTCGAAGCGTGCAAGTGGAACAGACTCATGGCATCAAGGACTACAATAAGCATTTTAGCACATAGACTTTCAACTGTGTAAGTGAATGGTGAATTAAATCCATACAATGTACCAGTTTGGTATGGTGAAGTAATGACAAACATCTTCCCACTGCATAGAGTGCCTTGCAGAATATGGCATGCTTTGTGATAAGTGAAGGAATGTCTGAACAAAAGCATATTTATATAAAGCTGTAAATCCTTGCCCACAGCAGATAATTCTCATACAAGCACAGATGCAAGTGTAGTGGCTTCTGTTGCCTTATCTCACTTCCCAACCCTCATTCCTAAGCTGTACTAAAATAAAAGTAGATTTTTTTCAGTTTTGCTTCTTTGCCAACAATCAGAGATTCCAGCCTAACTAAATATGAACAGTCACTGATACCAGTTTTGACTAAAAGAACATCAAACATTTTAAAAGTTCCTAAGATGACAGCTGTTTTTCATAGACCATTGAGGCAAACAGCCTTACAACATGAAGCGTGTGGAATGGCATACCTGGTTTAGTTCCGGTGCTGCTTTGTCCTGAAGTGAATTTCTTGTCTTGTATTTTAGAACCTTCAGCTGCTAAAATAAGGAAGACAAAAGAAAGACATTAATTAACCGTATTACTAAAAACCAGCACAACCACTCTATTATAATGCAACTTAAACATCGTCGAATTCCCTTTAAAAACAGACTGTTCTGAAATACCACTTTAATACCATTCTACACCATTTTGCATAGAAAAAACCCTGAAGGTTACACAGAAAACATTGAAGCCACAATACAAGTTCCCCATTCAAGTTGAGGAAAGAGCCACAAGAAGATTCCATTTTAACAATGTTGTTTTAAATAAGGTGTATGATTTTTTTCATGCTATGCTAATGCTATACATGCAGCTCATTTTTACCATTCCTTCTCAGTGACGCTTCGGAAACCACTACTTCCGAAGAACAGCAACCTTTAATTTTTAAATTTTTTTTAAATTTAATTTCCCTTGGAGGAAGATGGATTAACCACACTGATAAAAGCAAGCTAGTGGGAATAACAGAATGAAACTGCAGAGTGACTTTGAAGAAGCAAACATTCAAACATGTTGTAATGTTTGGATGCAATGAGGAAACCGTGCTGCTAAAGGTGACTTGCAGATCCTAGGTTTCTAAAGGCATGGTACAAGACACTGGTAAAAACTTCATAGACTCTTTACAAATTAGTAACACACACATTATGCAGAACTGAAGAGAGGACAATTTATGATCTGAATGAAATCTAACAGAGGAGAGATTCTCATTATTTTCAATAGACTTTTGATCCGGCCCTGTCAGTCTATAAAGAGATAATTCTGGGCTCTGAATGCCCTTTCAACAACCCTTTATAAAGAAAACCCAAAAGATTCATTGTTATACTTCAAATCACAACCATATCCTTGGCTCAGCATCTGTTTATAATTAAAAGCCAAGCCAGGAAATTAGATGCCATGATTTTCCCAGCTTACTACTCATCTTCATGTCCAGCAGCTCCACTATAGGAGTGTTTGAGTCCAGAACACTGCAATCTGGGAAGAGTCTAAAGACAGACTGTTTCTGTCTTTAAGAATTCTAAGAAACTTCCACAAACAGCTTGAAAGTATTTGCAAGCAAGGATAAAAAGACAGTTACATCAATAAAGCTTAGTGAAGGAAAAAAAATTCATTTAAATTAAAATATGACTAGAAATGAAAGTTGGAAAAAAATGATTACTCCAGCTTTAACTAAACAGGCATTACTGTATTAGATCCACTTCAGAAAACATAATTTTACAAGTTTTCTTCAGAAGGCTCCACGCAATTTCCTATGCTTGTTAGCTTTAAAAATATACACTTGGGCCTTAGTGCCTCAGTGAGTTCATTTGCTTCATGGTTTGACAAAAGTCTTTGTTACCCCTTTACCTCCTTCCACAGACATGTTTCAGGATGAACATAAAGGATAAAAGGTAGCCGGAGGAGCCTACGTGACACCTACTGTGCCCTTTTTGCAGGGGGCAGGCAGGTGAGGGAAAAAGAAAAATAGCATTGATCAAATGTTTAGTGTTCAAGAGCAATGTCTTTCTGAGAGCAGTGGTCAAAAACATCACATCATTTCACCAAAAAAATCGTGAGAAATTTTAAACAATTGTCAAAAAAAGACACTCCCCTCCCTGACAACTGTATTGTCTCTTGTTATCAATAGAAGTAACTACTGTCAAGCCTAACAAATACTGATTCCAAATCACAGTAAGAATTTTCACACCTTAAGGGCAGCCCAACAAAAGATTTCAGTATTTTGCCATTTTAAAGGCCTCATACAAAGGATTAGTTTGACCTATAGGTAGATGGACTGATTTTTGGCAAGATAGTCTGGGCAACACTAAACACTTGCACCTCCAGGCTCTGTAGGATCTACCATTATCAAAACCCATACAATTAGAACATTCTCAGAAAAAGTCCCACTGTAATGCATGGGGAACCCACATCATGCTTCCCATCAGCCTGGCCTAGGGCATCATATAGAAGAGGAAACTGTTATAAAATAGTAAAAATATTGTTTTGAGCATTAATGAGAGCACTGATGTTCTAATAGCTTCAGTACAAGTTTCATTGCATCTCTCAAACAGTGCACACATTATTTTCTTCAAGCACTGCACCATGGGATTACACAATACTCCATTAACTTCAATGGTTCATTTAACCAATGGTTTAAATGTCATGCAGATAATACACTTGTAACAGAGCCTAGATACACAGAGTAGTACTTTTTGCCATACTTCCTCTTCTCTGACATTTCCTTGGATTATTTTGTGACACAGTTTGAGTACACACTCATATGACAAGTGATGAAAAAAAGCATAGATAGCACAACCGTGAATTTTAATGATGCTGGATATCAAATAAGAATTGGCACAAGTATTTACTAACTAGTATAGGTGTGCTCCCACATAAAATACCTCTTGCTCCAAGATACAAACAGATTAATCAGATAGACAACTAAACATCTAAAATCCAAACCTAGATATTGATAACACTGGTTCCAGCAAGACTCAATAACCTAACACATGCCAGGAGACACATCATTCAACTACCGAATACTTGTTCTGCTGCTTATCCTGAACCACTATCTTTATATGGAGGGAATAAAAGTTGTGTAAAGAAGTGTTAGAAACAAGGGGATATTTATCTGTGAATCATTCTGGAAATTTAAAAGGCTGAAGACAGCCTGGGTAATAGTGTAGATACATTGGGGAAAACAATCACAGAATCAGAGTTGTTGAGGCTGGAAGGGATCTGGAGATCATCTAGTCCATCCCCTCTGCTCAAAGTGGGGTTGCTTTGAGCAGGCCATGCCTTGTTGGGTTTTGAATATCTCCAAGGATGGAGAGTGCACAACCGATCTGAGCCACCGGTGCCAGTCTTTGACCACTCTTCACAACAGACAAGTTTTTCTTATATCTGAACAGTATTTCCTGTATTTCAGTTCTGTGCCCATCACCTCCTGTCTTGTCACTGTGTGCCACAAAGAAGAGTCTGGCTCTGTCTTCTATTCCACCACATAAGGTATTTTCTGATGTTGTTCTTCTGATTGTTTTTTTTTCTTTCTAGTGTTTTTGATGTTGAACTGAAATGCTAAGTGATTTGCCCAGAGCCACACAAGAACCACACTGCCCACCCATCCCAATTGAAGGAGAGATCATATGGCGAAACACTTCATCCTGATCTTCCACTGATGGGAAAAGCTGTAGAGAGCTGCCCCACCCCACCCTCACTTTGCAAGGACCTGTTTCAGTGAACACTCTTCCAACAGCCATCCACAAATCAAATCCCCAAACCAGGATGCTCTGGTCAACTTTTCTCTTTGGCCTTCCTCCCTAGGTGAGGCGTTATCTAACATCCGTCCTCTTAGATAACACTTTCAGATAAGAAAGTCAGATGAAAGTCAGATAAGAAAGTCAGCTTTGTCTAAGTGGGGCCTACAAGGGCTTAAAAATATGCTACTTTACCTACCTATCCAGCACATGGATTTCAGAGACTGCATAGAAATCACCCACTGACTGAAGCACTGGCAGAATCAAAGCCTTCTTTCTAAACACATCAATGCAACACCGCATTATTCTGGTTGGAAGCTGCCCTCCCCTCCATTTTTTAAAGGTAAAAGTATATACTTTAAAGTTAAAAGTAATTTTAAATTTGAGCTGGATTATCCATCTTACTTCAGCTATTCCTGTTAAGTGGAATAATCTGCTCCAGCTGCCAGAAATACGGATTCCTTAAAGTCAAATACTTTCTCCCCTCAATTTTCTGAGTTTTCCCTCCCTGCTCTCACCACATGCTTCTCCTCTAATGTTAGTTACACGGGCCTGAATGAAAAGCCCAACTGCAAGTATGTAAAGGTAAATTTATCTAAGGAATAAAAGCCAAGACACACTAAAAATGCATATCTATCAGATGATTTTAAGATATGTGCCACTGATAATTGCTTAAAAGGACAGAACAGTATAGAACTTCAATTTTAAGGCAGCTTTTGGGGATTAAAATGCAAGTGTGAAACAGTATTGTGAACAACACATTCCTTTGGCAATACAAGTTAAATACCTGAGTTAAAATGGATTTTGTGTTGCCTAAATACCTAAGCATACACTTTGTATCAATTACCTAACTGAAGCACAGGAAACAATGGAAGCAATCCAACCTAAGTTACTGTATCTTCATTTTGTAATAGAAAAGAAAGAAATGTCACACTTGAAAATTTATTAGTTTAGGTCATATACTTGTGAATTTAGAAGTTACATGTGCAAAATAAACTGGAGGACTACATTACCAAAGCAACATAAAGGATTCTGCTGCCATCCTGGTATGTGCACCACATTATTGTATTTTGGTCGTGTAAGGATGCAGGCATGGTCTATAATAGGACCCTGAGCAGGAATCAAAAGATACTTCGGCTCCTCTCTCTCAGCTCTGCCATTACTATACGGCATAGTAGGAAACAGAAAAGTAGACCTCAGTTTCTCTGTCTGGAAGGGTGGAAAAAAGGAAGGGGGGTGGGGGGAAAAGACAGATGTACTGCTACTAAATACATATGCATTTATAAACACTGAGCTCTGAAGTAAAACCAGCTGCAGCACGGAATTCAGTATTTAAACATTCCAGAGGCAGAGCTGAAAGGGATGCATAAGGCTGACCAGTGCTAGGGAGGATCTCTGTAGGTTCAGGGTAAAACTAAAAGCTGAACCAAGGCAAGTGCGAAACTGGCAGCTTACTCCTAAAAAAAGTAGTTTCATGACAGAAATTATTCTATTTACAAATCTATGATCAGTTCTGATATGTCTATGTGTTCACATTCAGACAGGTTTAATCAATACTTCTATTACCAGGATGAGTACAAGCTGTAGAAGAGCTGATAAACAATTTCATATAGGATGTCAATTTACCCCATTTCTCATACAACCATTATAATTACACTCAGTCACTTCCTACAGCAGCTGAGATTCCCTGTCCCAAGTACCTGTACCAAAGCCACTTTCTAAAAGGGGAAAAAATATTTTATAACAGCAAGTAGTACTTAAAAAAAAGCTGTTCCATGATCAGTATCTGTTAGATAGACTGTAAGGCTATTAAAGGCATTTTTTTTAAGGTGGTCCTCTTGAAGTAAAGAAACCATCTCTCTCCAGCTTCCCCAAAGAAGGTCTGTGTGAGTAGAAATAAGAATTACTAGCAGTGGGACGCAAAACAAGTGCAAAGAGAAATTTTGTCTTAAAAGACACAAAGCTGAGCAAAAGTCTCAGTAGGAAACCTTGGAAAAGGAGGGGAACTATAAGCTTTTACTGCTTCTTTACCTGCCAGGTAAGCTCTGGTCAAAGCAGACTGGCCTAAGAGGCTAAGCAAGACAGTGCATCCAGGGGGAGAAGTCTGACTGAGAAGCAGAGCCCCTGGGAGGGTGCACTGGAAAGCAGGAGGAACATTCACCCAGACCCTAAACCACAGAATGCCAAGGAAACACTGAGCTGGGAAGTGTCACACTGGTATTTTGACAGGCTTTTTTAAACACAAGAGCTGTGCAGATTACAAGCATTTGCTTTTCAGACTGTGGCAAATCAAGTGCGTGTTTGCACAAGATGAACCAGTTATCCTCAGTGAAGTGAATGGCAAACCAGAGCCCCTCCACTAAGGCTGGAGACCTGGAAAGATCATGTTGAAGCTCTGTTCAGGTGAGGAAGGACATCAACCACAGGACAGAGGCAGCTGTACCACCAGGTCTCTACTTCCAGAAGCGGAATCTTCAACAGATGAAATGCAGTGGGAAGAGGCACTTGAGGACCACAAGCAAAACACGGTGCTCAGACCCGTGTCAGGGTCAGGATGTGCACAGCAGCCCCCACAGAACTGCACCCTAGCAAACGTCTGAAAAGGGGAACTGTACAAGGGCTGCACCACCACGGATGAGAGCACAGGCACAGGTAAGCCCGAGGCATGCACGCAGACAGCTACGTGTGCCTGACAGTTCAGATACACCTCTGGGTAAAGGGTGCACTGAGTAATGAAGATAAAATATCACCTTCCAGTTTCTTGCTCTAATTCCACAAGTGAGGGACAGAAGCACTGAAAAACAGCCAGGAGAAAAAAGAAATAACTAGAACAGAGGAGGAGGGACTAAAGGGGAAAAAAAAAAAGGAAAAAAAATCTAGCTACTCTGTCCCTGCCACTTGTCAGCTAATCCCCCAGTCAGACTGAACAGCTCCCTAACTGTCAAGGAGTGCCAGGGGCTGCCTGTTGGGAGACAGAGAAGGCATCAGAAGTGACAACTGGAACAAACCAGTGCCTCAGTCAAAAAGTGTTGCCAATATGCAGCAGAGGAAATCCAGCATTAAACTGGGAAACTTAGAACAGAGTTAACTGAGAACTGCTATATCCTTTACTTAGTATCCAATTCCGCTATCTACAATTACTTCCTTATGAACATTGCTCCAAAAATAAACAAAAACCCACTTTAGTTCACATGCTTATTTTATATAGAATCTTATGCCTGATATGCCCAATGTAAAAACGCATAGTTTCAACTAGTCAGCATTAAGCAGAGAACAGAGCCTCCTAGCACTATCTAAGCAAGAATGAAGAAGTGGGGCTACTCTAGACAGTTTTATCTAGCCACTGGGAACAGTGGCTGGCTAGTACGTCAATCAAATCAGAGGTATTCTTGTGCTGGGTGAAGTATGTTGAAAGTGCAGATACAGGTCAGAGCTGACAAAGTTTATTAGCTTAAATGCAGAACGGCATTAACACGAAAACCCTGACTACCTGACTTGGAATAAGAGTCTGAGCATTCAGCAACTGGCTGTTCAATTCTAAAGCAAGAATTTGAAACTTTAAGACTGAAAAGTTCAGCAAACTGAACTTTAAGACTAAAGATTAAGTTTGGATGTGAAATGATCTCTAATGGCAAAACTGGAGGGTTTATCCTACTAACAAATTCACCTGAGCCATGATCCATGGGCTGGACAGAGGGAAAACAAAGTTCAACATGAATAAAACCTTTCCCACTGCTTATGACTTCTGCCTCTTCTTACATCCACAGCTTATGAATAAGACTTTGGTAGTATATACACATGTAAAAAATACTCTCCATATTTACAGTAAAATATATCTTGCAAGTATTTAGCATTTCTTATTCTTTGTATTATCAATAGTGTCCACAGATACACTTAAAGAAACAACATACTAAGTAATATTTTAGTGCCATTTATTGCTCTAGAGTTAAGTACTGCATTTATTCCATACTCACACTCCATACTTATCTCTTACTTGTACTTTAAAATGGAAGCTTGGGAACAAAGGACAGTGATCTCTCCAGAGATAAAGCGGGTTTGAAAGTCCTATGGCTGGCCAAAACTTACCAAGATGCATGCAGCTCAGCTGATAGATAAAAAGGTAAAAACCAAGCAGCTGCATGTCTAATATTAAAATCTTCAGAGTAAGTCAGGACAAAATTATGATCTGCTCTCCTCTTCAGAACCGAGAGACAATAAGTCTTAAAAAAACACACCCCCCACCCACACCTCCACCCCACCACCGCTTGTTAAAGACTATAGTTTTCACAAAATCAACTTGTCAATAGCAACTCTGAAACTAGCCCTCAAGAAGAGCTTGTGGAGAAGAGGCCTGGCTACCTCTTCCAGCACAGCTGGAGACAATGTTTTCTGGTACTGCTGTACTGTACTGGAAGTTGAACTGACCTTGGACAGACCAGCTTCCTTACATTGCTGCTTCTACCAGCTGTCTGAGCTGAACACTGAGTCCAGGCTACCCCTTGCTTTCATTTATTCACCGTGTAAGCACATTCTGGAGTCCTAATCTTGTTCAGGACTTGATGTGCTTTTTCAGAAGATTATTATAAAACAGTGCTTTGAGCGTACCAAAATTACACTGCAACCAGTGCTAGCTTTGCTTTTCTAAGCTCTCATGCACACATACGTAACAGTTATCAAACTAAAGTCCTTCAAAACAAGATAGCAAGAAAATTCTGACTTCCAACTAACACATGCTACAATACGACCCTGATGAGAAGCATGGAGATGGATCAAGCAGACACCCAAAACACAAAAGCTTGAACACAAAACCAAACCACCTTTTCATCTCACTGAAATTCATTCATGCCTACTGCTCAGAACAGCTGTATCTGAGATGTTTACTCTGACACTTGAACTGTGCAGGAACACGAGAACTAAGCGTCAGCATTTTATTCATATAAAACATCTCCTCCTTTTCTCCTCCTCTGCAACAACAAATTAAAACCTCCCCTCCCTGCAGGAAGCAATGAACTGGTGGCTTGTGGGTTGCTGCTCGCCTCCAAAGAGCGAGTAGCCTGTCAGCAGTCAGCTCCTACCCACAGACCATTCTGAAGCAAACTTCATTCTTTAAAAATCTTGCTGCAGAGCCCTTCCTATGTAGGAGATGTGCTGTGCTGGTAGCTAGCAGATGCTCCCTGAGCAGTTGCTGAGGACAGGAGCAAAACAGCACAGTAAGAAGGCCCCTGCTCTCAGTCACTACAGACAAAGAGCTTCCTGGTGTCTCCAGGGAAAGCTCAGAGACTGGTTCAGCGGGGAGTGCATCTGTGAGGCTCAGAGGAATGCTGGGGGTGAGCTCAGAAAGCAAGATTTTTCAGCAGAACAGGATGGGAAAGCAGGGGAAACATCTGGGGATGGGAGGACTGTAGGATTGAGCAATATGTTGCAGGAGGGACAAGGAAGAGAATCAGAGGATTCGGATAGGAAGGGAAGACTGCAGGACATTAACATGCATTTTGCAGCAGCTTGGTCACAAGAGACATGAGCTTTTTAAGGAAAGGGGAACCAAGACACTGATGGTGTGCTGGCTTTCTTTCAGGTTAATCCTTTGGGGAAGAGCATGCAGATAGGTACAGAACCAAAGTATCAGGATGAAAACTCTACACTCTGCACACTTACTGTCAAGCCCCCTCCACCCCACCCAAAAAAACCCAAGCCCTCTTAAAAGCCCTAGTGTAGATGGTTCACAAAGAGACACGAGAAAGACTTCCTTAACAGAGCTACCACTTCAGAACAGAAACACATCCAAACCAACATCCTCAGGCTTCTTAATTTAAAAGCTTCATAAAACTGTTAGCAGAATGGGTACAGTTATACCAGTAGAGCTCCAATCAAAATCTTTTTGTAACAAAATGTTCTAATTAGCAACATGATAAAATTATTTTAAAAAATATTTACAAGGTTCATCACAGAAGTCTACCATCAGAGTTGCCATACAAAGCACTGTTACTAGTGTTCATCTCTGGTGTCCTGGCTGAGCTAAGTAGAAATGAAAACTCATCAGCATTAGTGTTCACTACTCATGGAATTGCATAGAAGTTGCCCTTGTTTTCATCATATTGTAGACTAGAAAGATAAACAGATGATTTAAAACTGTCACAGCTAATTCAGCACTAAATTGTAAAACACTAAAAACAGAAGCACAAATAGATTTCTTTGGTAACAATCCACAGGCATAAAACTGGATGACGCAAATAACTACAGGGAAAGCGATGCTTTTTTTTTTTAGATTAAAACTGTGTAACTGCTCTATTGGGAGATGGATATTTATAAAAGATTACTTTTGGCTGACTATGTTGGCTTTAAAAAGCACTGTGTCCTAAAAAAACTGAACAACATAGGAAAACATACCAAAATGAGTGCCTTAGTAGGGAGAGCCCTTATGCTGCTTAGAGTCTCTTACAGATGATAAAAGAAACATAGTAACTGTAACAGCATTCATAAAAAAACTGACATTCACATTGTTTCCTCTGGATAATTATATTGCATCTTCTTACTGCAATATAAAACAACAATATTGACATAAAAGGACTACTGGAAAAAAAGTCCCTGTTACCTGCTGAAAAAGCCTGTGCTGTGAAGCAGGGGTTCTGCAGCTGACCAGAAGGCTGGCAAGCCCACTCAGATACGGATGAGATACATGAATCGAAGCTTTTTAATTGCACATCACCAAAATAAAAGCTGAAATGCCACCACCTGAGGGCACACAGGACAACCTCAGTTCCAGACTGTCCTGGTTTGGCCCAAACCAGGCCAATTAGTCTTAGAGAAACCAAGGTCACTGCTAAATTCCTCACTGCTTACGAGTGAAGAGCCAAAGGGGGGTCGCAGCTGCAGGGGGGAGCAGACAGGGCAGGTGACCCAAGATTGACCAACGAGGTATTCCATCCCACACACGTCATTCTCACTTTCCTATTTATCACTAACCCACTGCCTCCTGGAGGTGGGGCCCAGGAGGGAGGGGCCCTCCTGTCTCCCACTGATTGGTACCAGCTTTGCCAATTTTCCAGTTAAAAGCCTGCAGGTGTGATGGCAGGGGGAGCTATTGCATTTTGCCCTCTGCCCGTGCTGGGTGGAGCTACTGCCTTTTCCCCCTCTGCCTGTGCTGGGGGGAGGTACTGCATTTTCCCCTCTGCCTGTGCTGGGGGGAGCAACTCTGCCTGAGGAGGATTTCCAAGCTCTTGATCTTGGTTTTGTACATATTTGTATATATTTGGTTATTTCTATTATTATTGTTATTATACTCTTTTTCATTATTATAGTTTATTAAAACTGTTTTAACTTTCCAACCCATAAGTCTCTCTCTCTTTTCCCTTTCCCTTTCCCTTGGGGGGGGGGAGAGGGTTAACAGAGAGCATCTGCCACCTGGTTAATAGCCGGCCCAGCTTTAAACCGCGACAGCATTCAGTGCTGTGCAGCCTGTCTTAGGCCATGTACTCTTCAAACACCTACACTGAGCAAATTGCAACCTGCAGCGTTTTATTTGTGAGCTGGTTGCTCAAGGGCAAAACACTTTCAGCCAAGGTGCAAGAGTAACAGCTGCCTCTCTGCTACCACGATGTGAGACAGATCCCCACATCCAGGATCTGTGTCAGTTATTGCTGTAGTAGTTGTACATGGAAGGTCACCTCAGAGATTACAAAATGGAGCACCCGTACGTTTTTCTAGATGAAAAACTTTTCTGGACTTCAAGCAGAGAGCTTGCTCCAAACTATGAGGTAATTCCTGTGAGTATTTCCAAGTCGTGATGAAGCTTACACCTACCACTGAGAACTGGAAAATTAGGCACAGGCCAGCCTGCTTTCAATATCACACTGATCCCAAGGTCAGATTGCTTGAGCTGGAGAGAGCAACTTGAGTATTCATTATTTGATATCCTTGTTCAGAGGGCACAATGATTAAAGCATATTGCAGCCTTTGAGTTCTGCAAAAACACAGATAGCAACTGCAGTACACTAAAGTGAATATGGGGATGGAAAGAAGGGGAAAATGGATACTTTGCTATACCTTGCTCTATTAAGCAATTTGATCTCGAGATCTAAACATTTTTAAAAACGAAGAAATCTCTTTGGTCTCAGCTTTGCAGTAAGAGAAGGTAATGATTTCTCCCCCCAAAGTAAAAAGTAAACTAAAATAAAACATTCTTTTGATGCAGTATGTAGTTTTTAACTAAAATGAATATGTCACAAAATGAACAGTATCTACCGATTAATTTAGGAGACTCCCACAAGCTCCCAGACCACCACAGTGCTTTCTTCTTGCCAGCCCACTGACATACACAAGCCATCACGCCCCTACTGAACTCAGTGCACATCCATGCTTACTCTGTGCTTTCAACTCTTCGCAAATTTGTTCAGGCTGTACCAGCCTGACAGGACTTAACATCATGTGCACCAAGGTTCATATATACCATCCCAGTGACTTCATGTTTAAGATAGAGAGCAGGCCTGTAACGGTGGTACTTCTGCCATGGCAACATACTGATCATTCAAAAGCAAGGCACAACTGTTTTTCTGTCTCACAGTAATTAATCCCTTTCTACAGTAACAGCGTGATCCTGTTGCCATATGGGGACATCTCCATATATGCATACCATATTCAGGTGCGGGCTGAGTATGCCCTGCATAAGAACAAACACTTGTTATCTTCACTGACATCGCAGTCTGCTGAGCTTTGCTCTTGACAGGGGAGGTTTAGACCATGGAAGCAAGGTGAGGCTTTGGAACTGCTTTTTTCTATAGGAAGCAAATTCAGACAGGTACTGGCTTTCTGGACATTATACAGAACAGAGAGATTTCAGCAGCTTATTTTTCTGCTTTAATGACCTCTCTCTGCTGTGTGTGTAACTGCAGGCACACTCTAAATACTAAGGTGCTTCTAGCATTTCCCTACACGCACACAAGAAAGGCTGCAAATGTTTTAAAGAGGCATGAAACACTGCAAAAATGAGATTTCTGCAAGATGCAGCTTCTTAAATAATGAAGTACCACGACCTTGTTTGCTAAGGAAAAAGTTCATTGCCATGTGGGTTTCATCTCCTGACTCAGCACCCGGAGATAATTCAGGTACTGAAAGGAGAGCCTTGTCAACACCAGACTCCAACACAGGAGCTCGTATCTTGGCTGAAAAGCCAAGTTAAGCATTACAGTGAGATAGCTACACTGCTCCTGGTACCTAATTACCTTCGCACATCACCACATTAGGCCACTTGGATTTATGCCTGGGACATCTGCTGGGATTTCTCTTCCAGAGAGAGGTAAATTCTAGACCACCTACAAGTTAGTGGGACCGATACAAGTAATGCAGGCAATCGTTTCACTGCTGCAGAGTTTTCTGGGCAAAGCTCTATAGCTCACAAATTTTGCAGAGGTGTTCAGAGTCCTCCTTCCAGCCTTACAAAAATAAAACGTGAATAATGCCTGCCAGTCACTATAGCAACAACAACCTCTCAACTAGACAGCAGGAAGATTCACAGAAGCCAGGCTTTGTTTATATAACCTACTCTGTGAAGACAATTATTTCTGAAACAGTTAAAACTACAGAGACCACATGCTGTTATTTAGCAGTTAAGTTCCTGGATGCACGCATTCAAGCCATTACTCTAATCCAGAGTACACTTGCCTGAGGAGAACAGGCAGTTTTCTGCTAGCCTGCCTCTAACTCACTAGAAGGGATGCTGTAACTACTTAGAGCAAGTACAATACCCCATTTTCTAATTCTTCTCCTGTTCTTTACATAAAAGATATATCCTATTACTGTAAGCTAAATAAAACAAGCGTTTGATGTGGTACAAAATGCATATATTCAGAAACAGTGAAGCAAAAAGGAATGTTTCCTACCATTGCTGGGCAGGGAACAAAGCTAAAACACTGACTTAAGAAAATACATTTCTGTTGCATGACTTACCCTCAATCACTTCAATCACTGTCAAAAATAAAAATTGTGCCAGGACTACGCTGTCATATTTAAGGACACACACAAGACAAATACAGCTACTACCAGCCAAGAGCTCAACTAGATTCTCAAGACACCATTTACTGGAAAACTTGTCTTTCAAAGCGATCATCACAGGAAACTGGAAAATTCTATTTTACAGTAAAGAACTGATCCCTGAATGGAATCTTTACTGAGATCTTTACTGATATCCAGCTGCCAGGAAACAAGACTTCCTGAGGAGTAAGGTATTGCTCGGCATAAGGGCAGCAGACTCTAATAGATAATTACAATACTGCATACGCAGAACTGGGGCTGCACAACCAATCTTAATTATTTCTGTGCTCCATATCTTCGGAAAAACTATAGAAATGAATATGTGTTTAGAAAGGCAAAGTTATATATTTGAACAGGAAGATAGTCACATACAGTCTTTAAATAATACTAACATTTATTTTTTTTAAAATCTCTTCAATATGAACACATCAAATAGTTACTAGAGCTCTTTGACCTTCATGTTATAAGAATAATTCATCACTTCAGGTACGCTAGCAAAACCAAAGTATATTTTTTCCCTAGGTTCTTTGTGGAATCTTAGGCTGAGTGTCAAACCACTAAAAAGTGGAGCTTATCTTTATATGCTGCCACCCCCCGCCATGTGCACAAGCTTTTTAAAAAAAGCAAAACTTGTTTCCCTATAGAATCTCCATGGGCAGTTGATTTCCCTTAGACACAGCCACAGACCACTCTATTGGCAGCACAAACATTTGCCCTAAGTCCAGTACTATAACAGCCCTTTATACATCATAAAAGCATAAATCATTCCAAGTCCATGCAGGTTTTCTTTTAGTTCCTTAAGCATTGGTGTCATTGGCTTTCCAAGCACTTGCTTGTTAGCTATCTTGATGATTGTGTTGCCCAACTGCCATAATTTCAACTCTTAGCCTTCAGAGACATAAATTTCACTTTTTCTCCCCCTCCAGAGTCTTTGACTCTGACTGACCAGCCTTTGTTTTAGGCACATTCCATGATTTCAAAACCAGTCTGAGAGGATCCAACTGTATTCAGGTTTTAACAACCCCTGAAAATGAAGTCTTCTAGAGAAATAACACATGTAAGAATGGGTTGCTACAGAAAATAAATCAAAAGCAACATTTCTTAGTCTACTTTCTTAACAGGACCAACAAAAATCTTACCGTACCTTATCCCATTGCTTTTAGTCTGATATACATAGGTAGCCTGTCTATCCACTAAATCAAAGACGGTGTTACAAAAAGTATTATTGTCATTACATTTGGTGGCTTAGTTACCAGAGGAAAATCCACCATGGTGCTGGTTGGATTGTGCCTAACAGACAGAACAAAGAATAGGATAAGTGTTAAACTTGTTGGTTTCTTCTTCAGATCTAATTTTTTATTGTTTTATAAGGATGACATGATAGAATATATAATGTAAAACATCTGACTAAGCACTGCATCATGCTGTAATCAAAAGAAATATACTTAACAGCAAGTTTTAAGTTTTCAAGAAAAACAACAAACCCAGAAGTTACTTTAAACCAAAACCCTCAAGTGTTCAGTATTCTGCAACAAATGCCTCTCATTCTTGATACTAAGACTTGCACACGTCCTTGCATTTGGACCAGTGTTTCTAGTAACTAAACTACCAACTGTTTCAAATCCCAGAAGGTTTTTAGACGCTGACCTAGAAAAAAGTTGCAATGAAGTTTCCATTAAGTTGTATCTCCACAACTTTAGGTATGCAGTACTCCTGAGCTAGATCAAAGCCTGACTTCATTCACAGTTTTCAGCCTTACTGATGAGGGCTATTAACTTCCAAGAGCACAATCACATACTTAATTATTCAACAGTATGTACATGCACAGATTATAGTAAACCAAGTTGCATAGGCAACTTTCATGCTGCTTTCCTGACTTTACAGTGCTTGAACTTGGAACCTTAAAAATTATCAAGAAGCTTGCATTATGTACTGACATGTATCAGTCACCTAAAATTAAAAACATACAAACATAAAGAATAGGTAACTTTGCATACCACCACCACCTCCTACCCCCCAATTATCAAATGAGCTCAGGAAATCTCGATGCTGTATTCTCTGGGTTAACAGAAATTGATTTGGCAGATTTACCACCCTGCCACTAGAAGGGGAGAAGCACATGTTTTGCCAATATTTTCCATTCCTTTCCACCAGCTGCACTCCTGCTCCCCTTTCCCTATTGAACCACATCCTTTGCTCCTTTCCTGATCTTACATCCCCCTCCAAACTTCCTTCTCTTCTTCCTGAACCTGCTACCCTGCAACTCTCTTCTCCTGCCTTCCTACTTTTCACCATTGTACTTTTCTGGCTAGCCTTGTTTCAACCCAAACACCTCCTCCTCCCCACGTCTCTCTGGTGGCATCAGATCACTTTTCCTGCACACGCAGCAGCCGGTACCTGGGCAGCACTGGAGAAGAGCAAGCCTCGATGCCCGCAGTCGGTGCGCCTGGTGCCAAAGCCGCCTGCAAAGACTAGGAGCAGCCAGGGGAAAGAAAGTCACTCTCAGCCCCGGGAGTTCTGGGGAGGAGCGTGCTCATTCATCTCATGGGGATGGTGAATCACGCAAACACTGATGAGCCCAAAGCATTTAAGAGGAAAGGCTACTGCCTCAGTTCAGCCAAAAAACCCAGACAAAAATATAGCACTCTAATGCTGAATGCATCCCTAGCAGACATGAGCTAACTGTGACGTTTTATGTGGCTAATTTGGATGGCTTTTCATAGGGACAGGGGGAGGTGTAGCTCTAAAACCAAATTCATACTGTTTCCAGTTTCAAATCTTTCCTGTAAAGCATGATGGCCTTAAGCCACCCCTGCAAGACTGCTATTAAGATTTTTTCCGAGAAGCAAAAGTCCCCGTTACTTTCCCGTGTTTCATTCTTCAGCAATTGGTCCATTTGCTGAAGATGAACAAAATAAAAAAGGAGGGAGAGAACCCAGCAAAAAAGAAACAGGCCAAACCGTTTAAACAAAGAAACTGAAACAAGGCTCCTTTAATGGGAAATGTTATGCAACCCTAATTATTTGCCATCTACCTTGTAAAATTCAAATTGAGCATGAGAAGGATAAAATTCTCACTTAGGGTTATTCTATTATGCCAAACATCTTGGTTTTACAACATCACTGAAATGCTTCATGGAATTACAGCTCTTTAATTCACAGTGGCTTCCTCTTTATTGTGGATGGAGAAAACAAAGAAGTTAGACCTCTAAATATTTAGACCACATAATTCAATTGCAGCAGCCTACCCATGACAGACTGCTACCAACAAAAATTTAAAAAGTACCGCTCTCTCTGTGACAGCAGAACTAAACATTGAATTTCATGAAGGGTGTTTGAATTCACCCCGAGAAACAATGAGAACATGTTAACAATATTTTACGTAGTAGTTGGGTCCCTGCCTCTAAAGATTAATTGTTTTACAAGGATTGCTAGACTAAACATGGTATATTCAATCTATTGCTCTGTAATGTGCATTAAATATTCCACTTCAGCACAGAAAAAAAGAAGCATATATAAAATATATGCATTATATAAATGGTGCAAAAACAAGATAAAATGGATGAGCAACATAATGCTGAAATCATACTATCTGACTCCACACAGCAATGCATCATTCACCATGTTTGAGTTGTATTTCTGAAAGCCCCGGCAGCCTGCGCCGATGCCTGGTAGCCAGTGGTAACAGGTCCAGTAACTTCAGACAGGGTGATCGGGCTTCCCCTCTTTGCCCTTAATAGTGGGGGTGGAATGGAAAACTGCCGAAGACTGCTTCGTCTTCAAGCAAGTCACTCAAGCGCTGTCCTCCAGCTCTCCCCTTTGCTCACAGAGACAGCAGTTGGGAGGCTGGTTGCCAGAGCCATTAAGTTTTCTGGTGTGCAACCACTGAACAGAACTGGCTCCATAGCAACAATGCAATAGTTCTCCCAAATTATCTTAAGTATCCCCAAACAGACAATTTCCTGGCATGGCTAAATACTATAAAGTTTTTGCTTATATGGGAGACAGACACCAGGTTTGGCTACACAAAACTTGGGGCCACAAAGATCAGCCACTGCTGGCATCAGGCCAGGTACTAACGGCTTCCTGGGCTCCCTGTATTGCACTGGTGGAAATTATTTTTAAGGATGCAAATGGCCTTACCTACAAGGCTATTCTTTGAGCCTTACCTTTTTGATTGCTATTCCACAGGGAGACAGAGACTCATCAAGACTTCATAAAAGTATTTTTCATCACAAAGGACTATAATACAGACTTAAAAGGACCAACTTGCTGAGATTAAACACTAGCAAACTCCCACTAGAATCTCAGACAAGGCTTTTGTAATTAATGGAGTCTCACCAACTGCAAACAGCTCCAGACCAGGGTATTAGTGCTTTCCATCATTCTGCCAGTCTTCCACAGTGAATCAAGGGTAGGAAAATTTGCTATGCTGAGTTTCACTTGAGAGCAGAGCACTAGTTCCTCACAACCATGCACCATAAATCTACCTACACAGTCCCCATCTTCCTGTTGATCCAGATGACCATCAGGTTATAGTTGCTCATATCCTGTACCTGCCTATCTTTCAATCAAACGCCTATTTCTGTATGCATACCTGTTGCACTGTCCAACCAGACTTGGACACTTGTGCTGTGAGTAAAAAATTATTTCTTCCAGAGCAGACATCATGCTTTGCCACTTTATCTCAGGACATCCCTTCTTGGTAAACTCATGTCTCATCCATTTCATCTATGAAAAAGCAGTATTTTCCACAGGTCTGGGCAGTCAGTAGCTCATCACTAGTGAGGTTCCAGGCTACAAAAAGATTAAAGCTCTATGGAGTGTGACTAAAGTAACATAATGCACATCCACCTTACTAGTTTGTCTTCATCCATACAATGGATGTTTCAAACTTGATCACTTTGAAACAGTCACACAGGGTGCTGCTGTGTAAGAGAGATCACCTTGCTCCACAGCCCCTTGATCAACACAGCCAGGCAACTCCAAAACATCATTGTCCGTGCTCTGAACAATTAGGATTCATATCACAGCTATACAACAGAGGACACAATAACAAGATGCACTCTGTTTCTGGCCAAGACACTTTAAAACATTAGTTCTGAAAACTGAAAGTGCCAGCTAACGTACTTTCATTACTGCTTACCTACTGCTGTGCCAACTTTGCAATTAAAAAAAAAAAAAAAAGACCAAAACAAACTCATCAGCACTTTTTACTTCCAACAAGCATTTCTTTTGCTTTTAATAGAATATCAATGCCAGAAGCTGATGCAACTAAGGACAAGCACTCTGCAACAACAAGGTTTGCAAGACAGCAGTTTAAAGGTGCCCTCAACCTTTACATCATCCACCCGTTCGTATCTGTGAGTAGCAGGTCCAGCAGAGCATGTCCCCCAGTCTGTTCATTTATTACCTGCATCAAGAATTGTTCTGGAATGTACTGAACTCATCTCCTGGTTTCTAGCACCCAGTTACATTGCCCTTCCAGAAGAGTGGTTAAGAGACATTCGTAAATACTACAGCCTGTGACTGTGAGGCTCTCTCCAGCTGCCTAAAGGCAGCAGCATCAGCTCCCACTTCTTAATCAGCATCATCTGTGCTCTTTATCCACAAGATCTCTACTGGCTTGTCACCTGCCCAAGGCAAAGCTCTAATCATTCAAGCCATTTCTTTATATAGAGCACAACCCTTCCTCTTTACCTGCCCACCCTACTTTTTCTCTTTTCACCCAGTAAATTTAGGCCTGAAATGCCTCTCAGGGCTCTTCAGCTGACAAGCCCCACGCTATGCATGGCCTGACAACAAGCCTGGGGGTGGATTCCCTCACATGCTGGGTGCTTACTCTGCTGTCCACGCTCAGCTTCACAAGCACAGATCATGACAGATGAATGGGAAAACTGGCATCATTCCTTTTAAATAGCTTTGTTTTGGAGTAGGCTAGGAAGGGATCAGGAACAGTTTCATTTCAGGGCCTAGAAAACAGAAAAATAGATTATGAAAAAAACAAAACAACAAATATGCAAGGTCTTCTGATTTCTTGGTCTAATGTCACTGTAAAGCTGAATATGAATTGCTAACATTAAGAACAGGCTTGTGATCTTCAGTGATGTCTCAGGAAACAAGTGACTGAGGAACTACTTGTAGCCATCACAGTAAGACAAAGTAGAGGCCTTCCTTGTGAAATTATAATTCTTTTCAGTGCTCTCACACAACACAGACTATTTTGGACTGGAATTATGCTGCCTGTAAAGAATATGACACATCCTAGCCACCACAGCTCTTCAGCAGACCACTTTTTAAATTATTTATCAAGAGAAATACAGTCCTTTGCCAACTGCTGAACACTCACACTGCTTTAAAAGCTGTCAGATCTTTGGGCATGGAGATCTTTGCTTGGCACTTCTACACCACCTTGAAAAATAGCACCTAATTCCACATAGGGCCACATCAGTGCCACCATGCTAAGCCAGAGAGAAAGGGCTGAATTACCCTTCAATTCGAAGTTCCAAAAGTGACCAACAAAAAACAACCCCAAACCCGTGCATTTTCAGACTATAGGCAATTAACAGTAATTAATGTCACAGTGAACTGATACCCGTATCTGAATAATTAGCAGTAGGTAGTCCTAGCTGTCAATTCCTCCTAACCTTCTGCAAATTAAGAGCAGTCTAAATTTGGCTATACCAGTTAAACCTCCTGCTATTGCTGCATCTAGATAAGGAAGTAACTATAAATAAGTAATATTAACTTAATTAATTTGAGGTTGTAGGTAGAAAATAGACTAATTTTCACCCTATGTAAAAACTTTATTTTGTCTATATTTGAATTTATTTTGATGGAAGTAACAATCTCACAAACCAGCAAGGTTTGATCCTGAGTTGGGAGTTAATTTTGAGACCTTTTTTTCTGAATAGAAGTCTCCCTGATTTCTGTTGAAAACAATGTGAAATAATAATACAAATTAAGGCTATCCATCTTTTCCCTGGCTTACCAGATATTAGTAAGATTATTTTAATTTTGGTAGAAGGCCGGACCTATGCAATTAGACTTTGCCCAATTTATGCAATTTGTTTCCACTTGAAGGATGTGCATCACTTTATTCTTCTACCGTAGTTGTGCTCAGTGTATACTGGAACAAAGTAATATATTTTTAAGGGCAAAACAATATTATGCTTCTCAAAAGAATGCAAGTTCTAGTGAAGAAGACAGATCACTTGTCAATTCCCTGTTTGGAAGAAACGTAGGTAATATGCTGAGTTACGTGTGCCAGTGAATACGATTATTTGAGAAGATAACTCTGGTAATATTGTAAAAACAAAAAACATTCTAGGGGTTTACATGATCTTCCCCTTGGAAGAATGAATGTTATATTTACATGACATGAATTTGTCTGTGATGCTCTCGGATCTGTGCAAGAACAATAATCTTCTATGGATCTTCCAAGGAAATCTCTCAAAGACATGCTAGTGAGTCATCTGGTCAGGAGCCAATGAACACTATGACTGGTTTTGGAAACTGTTCTTCCTCAGCATCTAATCTGGGATTAGATATTATAATGATTAAGAGACTGTAAGCAACCTGGGAGAAGGACGCTGTACTCCAAGTAGTCCATGCATCACGCAGTGCTACTGTGAGTCAGGCTATACAACATATTCAGTTGGAAGCTAAATAGCTTATATATTTGCACATGTTAAAAGCTTCTCGGCATAGTAGCAGCAATCAAAGCTCCCACCCTGCAACCACTTCCTCCTATACATAAGCTTAGATCTGTGGCCCTTTTTAAACCAAGAGACTATTATGCATAAACTCAAGCACATTCAGACGCTTCATCAGAGCCGGATCTGAACTGACTGGGGAATCCATAACTGCTACAGAACTGACTCTTATTCTAGGTCTGTCTGACAAAACAGGAAAGTAAGGTAACTCACAGGGACAGACAGAACAGATAACAACTATAGCCTCCTCTGAGCTAGTTATGAATCAGAAGGAAATCTACTAGTTGAATGGAAACAAAAACACCTCTCCAGTTTCAATAATGCCATCCAGAAAGTCTTGAGTATGTCCCAAATTCACTAGTGTCTAAGTGCTACTATAGGACCAGTTACTATTTCCCCCCAGTAAAACTTTTAAAACAAGTCTTAGGAGAGCTTAGTTTTCTAAGCACATGAAACACTGGACAAATAAATCAACATGTACGTGTGTAACGTACATTTTTCATATTTATTCATAAAACTACTTTCAAAAGTATCCTGTATTGTTTTTAACAGATATGTTGCATGCCTGATGAGATCTGAAGCTCACTGCATTCCACGGATCATTAACTATTAACGATTCCTAGCACAAAACATTCTGAATACAAAGAAGTGCCCAGGATATTCCATCCCACCCCCTATCTCAGGATGGCCCTAATCCTACTATAAAGATAGGACAGCCCCTTCCCCTACAGCTGCAGCAGCCAGAGGCAGCTCTGGCTGTTCCTAAGAGGTGGCCAACCAGCCAGCTGCATTTAATTCAACACCACCAAAAGGCAACACACCACCAAAACTCACTGTAACACAGCAGGTAGCCCAAGTTGTCATGTTCCATCCCACCCTTAAAAGCAAATGGTTGAAAATATTTGCATTTATATTCCTCTCCCTCCTTTTGTCTAAGCCATGCAAGTGACCTGAAGTAATAAGCGTGGGCTGATTAATCGCTGTATGTGTTCTCTTCTGCAGAGCTGAAAGGTCAGTTGGGGTAAAAGCGAAGGGTGACATGACGTACAATAATAAACACTCCTGTTTTTAAGCAGCCACCTTGTTCAATGAACCACACACAAACCAAGAGAGATTTCTTTTCACTACATGCGCTCAGGCTTAAATAGACCAGCTGAGAAACAGTTGCTGAACTACTAATGCCAAAGATGAAGAAAAAGCCTTACGTGGGCCTCCCTCCCCGAGACTAAGGGCTTAACGGCATATGAAAAACATAGACATCTTAGTGCAGATTTCTAAGGATTTCTCTACGTTTACATAACAGTTGGCAGCTCTCTCATCTGCAGTTGGAGGTTTTTTGTTTGTTTGTTTTTGTTGATTTTTTTTTCTTGGTCTTCAAAAAACCATCTGCAATATTGTACTGGCCTTTACAATTCTGTTTATGGAGAAGAGATGTCCAAATTGCATCTTCTCATATTAACTGCAAGGGATGTTGTTAGTATACTGCCAGGTATGAGGCCAGAGATGTAACAAATAGCAGCAACCATCCTTAAGTAGTTTAATCTGAGATTATATTCTAGAAATATGATTTCAATGCTTTCTATGACATGATTTTGTTACATTATTGCTGAATTTGTTTAGTATTGAAGTGTAAGCAAACCTACAGTGATGTTTTCCAAAAGCATTTCATGTTATGCTGATCATGGACCAGCTGAAGATGAAACTCAATGAGGATACAGTAAGGCAACACTGAGTTAAATCAGAAAATTTAAAAATTTCACCCAACAAACAAGAAATATTTCATTCTGCTACTCAATAGTGATCCTCCTTGTTTTCACAAGGTAGAGAAAACTTACTGTAAAGAGGTTTCAGCTCCAATCTCTAACAGAGTTCCCAAAGTCCCAAAAGCTAGCAGTGAATCCATTCCTAGTTTTGCCATCAATGGCGAGGGAAAGCCTTTCTAAGGGAAAAACAAGCAGAAAGCAGAGCTCAGGCTTAAAAAGGGAAAAAGAAAGCATCAAATTTCTTTGTGCTGTTTCCTGTCCTCACCCTTTCCACATTCTTCTCCATGCCCAGGAGACAGAAGTAGCAGTCTTTAACAAAAAAAGGGCAGAAGTTGATGCTAATACAGACTCTACACTACATCAGCCTTGAGAGGCTCTGTGGCCACTGTATGAGCCAGCTGCAAGGTTGAAGCAGTGAGGAAAGATCCCGATAAATATAACCTCTATTACCCTGTCTTGTTTTTATTTTACAGATGCTTCTGTTATTGCAAATATACATATTTCACCATGACTGACAGAGTAAGTAAATGTTGGATTTTTTTTTTTCCAGGGCAGATGAACAGGCTTCGTAAATCATGGGTACACCACCTGCTCGAGGCTGACAAACTGAACAAGGTCACACAAGCAGACAGAACACTCTACATCATGCACAAGTTTGCAAGCCCCTGCGAGTCTGGGGGCACAGCTTCATTAAGCAAAAAGGTCTTGCTAAGACTGTCTGCAAGGCTTGGGGGACCAGATCTTACTTGGCCACTGTGTAAAAGCTGCAGAAAGTACAGAAAGTACCTAAGACTCAGTGACCAACTGGAGTGCCACAGCCTCGTTTACAGGTCATGTTTAGGTGTATCATTTTGGTCTTCTGTAGTCCTAGGGAATATCATCTTTGCTTCCATGAATGCATTCAAGCTATTGAAGTCTGCAGAATTAAGAGCTACACTTGCATTTCATACAGCTGAAGGAAAGACTTGGTTATGATTTAATTAGACAAAGTCGCTAGAGTGCCCCCTCCAAATCTGTCCTCATAAGACTACTAGTACCCCTCTGCCTTTGTATAAGTATAGATTAAAGCAGCAGAGATGTGGTATTTATCACGGCACACAACAATTAGCACACTTCACTGCAAATACACAGTATTTTCCTCAGCTAAAAGCACACAAATAATCTGTGGCTGCAACAGTACCAAGCTATTTCACAATAACCTAGTTTCTGAACTACTCATCTGGCAGGCCTAGCAGCAATACTTCTTGTTCAGGACATTCCAAATGGATGCAACACATTCAAACCTCCTACTCCCTGTTCCAATATCCCTCTTAACGCGCTCTTTGCTTGCTCTGCAGTTTGATGCAGTAGTCTAGCTGAAGCAGCATTAAGAAATTGAGAATAGGGGCATGTCACCAAGCTGCAAAGCTCTCAGTAAAGTGAGTAGAGTGGGGTGAAAAATCTGACTGTGTCACATCACCACCTTTTTAAAGATTAAATCTAGCATGTGGCAACACGCCTAACAGCAACCCATCACTGAAGTCCAGAGAAACTCAGCTTCTTGAGTGACTGCATCTTCAAGATCTGCTCTCACCTCCTACATGCCCTCTTAGGAATTGCCCAGAGTTATCCTAAATTTTACCAGGAAGCAGAAACACTCCCAGAATACTAAGAAGCATTTTCATATGTGTATGGTCTTGCTAAGAAGACGCCAAAGTTTAATGCGTCATCAATAAGCTAGTTATTTATATGCTTGCTCTTTTCCAAGTGCTATTTGCAGGTATTAGAGCAATAAACTAAGAACACTAAAGTACACTTTGCAATAAGAGCCTTAGAAATACAGATACTGTGAGCTACCAGCTTCAAGGACTTCCTCAGCTTTCAGTGAAGAATCTCTCCGACATTTCTTGAATATCATCTATATTCTAGTATACACTTTGTCCTTCAACTTGCTAGGAAGGACCTATACTGTGTTACGATAACCAGGGGAGCATAAGGAAGTTTGGAATATATCTCAAGACACCACATTAAAATTTTATGTCCAAAAACCAGGCTTCACCATCCCACAGTTCAGGTCCTTCTTCCTTACCAAGCTACTTAAGATTTCTCTGTTTGTCAATACTCACATAATTTCAGCCCCTTGAGTGCTGCAGTTGGTAAAAAAATTCAGTGAGAAGGCAGGTGCAGATACTTGAGTACTTCTGCAGAGAACTGACGGCAGAGAACAACCGTGGCACCTGTGCATCCTCGGAGTAGTTGGACAGTACCCCCTGAGGCTATACTTGGGCTGCACTCTTCCTGTCACTGCTGAACACAATATATTCCCTTGAAATGTACGTATTTTATAAATAGACAGTAGAAGAGCCAGAACAGGTTTTTGTATTTGCTAAGTTTAAATACATTTTGGTGCAATTCAGATATTAATGTGAGGAAAGACTGTTACTTCTGTGTCTAGTTGGCTCAAATTAATCTCTGGTTAACTGCTGGAATGCACCAGGGATAAATTTTAGCTACTAAGTGACTTAACTGTAAAAACTTAAATGTGTGTCAACACTTTAACCTTCCACTCATTTGTCTCCTTTTACGATTAAAAAAGTGCAGGAAACAAGCACACTGAAGTAGTATGCCTTTCTTCCATTAATCACCAGCTACATTAAATTATTTCCAGTTCTCTGGACAAGAACACCAATGCTTTGTCACCATCTCTGAAGACACTACTGTAGTTCTACAGATAAAGAGCCAGCTGTCCTGCTAAAAAAAAAAAATTAAGAAAAAGAAAAAGCAAGCATGCTTTAGTTCTAGGTAAGACTAATACTAACATCTCCCTCAGCCCTGTCCCCCAAAGTGTTCCTGGGTTATCCTCACATACAGTTAAAACAAAAACTTCAGCTTGAATCCTGCCTTCAGTTAGGCAGCTCAAGTATTTACAGGATTCGAAGTTAAAGAATTTCACTTCCTATCTTTCTTCCCTCACAGAAGAAAAGTTTGGGGACAGTTAGCTAGTTAACACCAACTTCCATATTCCAATATAGCCTGAAAAAAGACATGACACAAACTGAAAGAAATAAAACTAACAGACAACTCAATATCCAGAGTGACTCCACAGTTGCTTCCAGCGTTTTGTGTAGGGTTTTGTTTTGTTTTAAAAAAAACACAGCTTTGAAATAGGTTTTCACCTCCAAATTCAGTGATGCATCCCTGTGTCATGACATTGGGTTCAGCACCAGGTAAAAGCCCAAATCCTAGCGTGGGATTTTAACGCACTGTAGCCATCTGTTTCAAGAGGATTATATGGATTTTTTTAAGTGCCAGACACATTAAAAATAGCAGAGTCATTTCAAATGCTTTTTCAGCTACCTTGTGTTAAAAATATCGCCTAAGCTTGAAAGTCAAAGCTACAGGACCCTGTAAATTTGACGCACCTATTGATGTCCTCTGACATCTTAAAAAAAAAAAACCAAAATTATTGTAAAAGTAGAAGTACAAGTAGCAGCCATTTATTAACATCTCCAAATTTGTTTTTCATGACTAAAGGAAGAGTGTATAGTCACTAGCTAAGTGTCAGCTACCCTCAGGCTTTCATTTAACAGCATAATTATAATTTCCAAGATAGTACAACTTAAAACACTGTGCTTTTTTTTTTTTTTGACAACTTAATGTTGAAGTTTTCCAAAGAACATTTGTTACCAAATCTGAAAGTCTCATTCGGCTTCATGCATTTACTGCACGCTTTCAAAGAACAAGCTGCATACTCATTTCATGCAGGTGAATAAATGTCTTTTTCCATGATGTTTTGTTGCTGGGCAATATGAGTATTTCAAATCTTTTACTGCTTAGAAAAAAAACCAACACAGTAATTTTGGTTCCTTTGCTTCAGATGCCTGAAACAGATCTTCTTTCTGTCTGAGCTGGGACTTGCTCTGCGTACATAAGAAAAAATTGCTGCCATCCTATCTCCATAGGCAGAAGCAGCAGCAATTCAGTGACTACTCTGTCCGTATTCTATGGATTTTATTTGTTTGCTTTTTGACCAAGGAATCTGTACACCTTTTTGTAGGCAAAAAAAGAGACCAAAGAAGCATTATCATTCCTATTTGATCAAATAGGTTGTTCAGTTATTGGAGCTGTATGATGGGCTTCTCATCCTAGTTATATCACACCTCCCTAACCACAAGTAGGAAGGACACAAGTGAAGTTATACTTCATTACATGACCTCTAGTTTTAAAAAGCCACGACAAACAGCCAAACCTTCTATTTCATTGGAATGGCACCTTCAGTTGCCCCTGTTCAATGCCATCTTTCTGCTAATGCAGATCTGCTTTGCAGCTAGGCCAGGGGGGCGGGGAAGGCAGGTACTTTGGAGATGCATATAGTAATATGCCTGTGAATGTAACAGCTACTCCAAGCCTCCTCCCCCTCCCCTTGCATCATTTCACACAGCCTCAGCCTCTGCTTTCCTTTCCCATTAACAAATGTTGGTCACTGTACATATGTTTTAAAAACTGTAGCAGCTCTGATTTTGTAACACTGCTTACAAGTACGTGACAGCACTGGATAATAGCAAGAGAAGCCTAAAAACCTCACTTTGTAATATTTTCTCGTTATATAAGTACTGAAGAATTTGATACCAGCTGTATATTTTTCATTTACACTAAAATAGCCCCCAAGATACAGGAATTTCCTGTTTAATTTGGTAATTCTATCATGTTTATTTTTTTAAATTACCAATTCAAGAAGTTGGATCAACACAAGGCAGCCTAAAGGTTTGCCTTGTTTTCTATCAATGCATTCAACCAAGACCTTATAATGAGATGCTGTCTCTGTTCACATCCTCCAATACCGTTTTTCTTATTATATTATACTTCCATTTCTACTCTGCAATATTATCTGATAGCTGCAGAATTCCACTGCTTTTACAATCAATATTAATATTTCAGATTAATTCAATTTCCAAAGATTTTGGCAATGATACAACAGATTAAAGCAACAGCCTCCAATTATGTTTGAAATTAAAGTGAGGTAGGTGGTCTCAGCTTACTTCTACTGCTTGTTCCCCTCACAATTACTCCACAGCTCACCATCCCCTTCCTTCCCCTCCCTAAATCCTCCTCTCCCAAGAGAAAAAGCCTGCAATCTAAGACCAAGAATAAAAAAAGGGAGAAATTCTTGTAACCATCAGGGAAAATAGTTAAGTGTGCACATACAGTAGTAAGCTATCAGATAGTGCTAGCAATCCTTTATTTCTAGGAGCACTAAGTTTCACTTGGCCCACTTAACTAATATGTTCAAAAAACACCAGATAATTCATTATCATAACTTCACAACATGATTTGGAGATTATAGAATCTTCCACTCAATTCACTTTCAGAACAATCCCAGTATGACAGCCACGATTTAAGCAAATGAAAGTTGCAGACATCAAATCAGGCAACATTTAGTAGGACCTCTAATTGTGCAATAAATGCATGTGCAACCTGGGCTGGGGCTGCACTCTCTGGAATTGGACTGTATGATGGGCGAGCACTTCCTGATCACTGCTGTGTGCCAGGGCAGGCACCGCAACATAAGGCAACATCTGGAGGTGCTGACCCCCTCAGTTTACAGGATATATGTTGGCTTCCACCCCTCCACATTAGCTCTAGAGCCCAACATGCCAGATACTAATTGTCAAAAAAAAAAAAAAAAAAAAAAAAATACTGCTGCAGCTGGCACCTGCGATACAGCAGATGAAGAAAAGCCACATCTCTGTACAGGGACTGTGAGCTGCCAATACCATAAGGGGAAATAAACATCAGGTGAGCGTGTTGCACATAAAAAGCATGACAGCATCAAGCTACTGTTCAATATCGGGCTACTTCCAGGTATGTTAAGTAGCACTTATAGCAAAGGAAAAAAGCAATTCATTTATTACTTCAGAGACAGGTCATAGCAAACAAAAAGGACACCCACATGGCATAACCCAAAGTTTACAGAGTAAACCCAGCAGGCAACTACTAAAGAGGAAAACAGACGTACCGAATGACAAAATGAGACAGCAAAAAAGCATCTTCATCAGAAAGATTTTTTTTTTTTTAAATAATCTTTGCTTGGTTTAGTCACCAGAAAATAAACTAAGTGGAGGTAGAAGGGAAAACACAAAATAATATTCATTTTCATGCTCTGCATGTACAAACTTTAATAACTAAAGATATTAAGAGTTACAAAAAGCTCTGTTAATTCCCCATTCAGGGAATAACTCCTCATGCAGAACTTCCACACCACAGAACATCTTTCTCCAGTTGTCTGGGCTAGGGCAGATAAAGGCAAGGAAACATTCTGATACCGAAGTTGCTACTACTTCTGGAATTGGGACGTTGCATTGTAGCTGTTTTAGCAACAGCCGTCCCTAGCTTAGGTAAAAGATTTCATTACAGAGGAACAGGCCCTTTCCTGTTCTGCATATTACCGTCCTCAGTTTCCATCAGGCTCGCAAATTTGAAGTTAAAACTAATTAGACTGAATGATGTTGTGAGCAAGTAGATAACTACACTATATATCAAGAGCATGGCTACTTACAGCCAAAAAGACATCTTAAATAAGAAATCTGGTGTTTTGGAAAACAATCAGTAGTGAATTAGTTATTAACAGCAGACACGGAAGAGAGATAAAACCTTCAATTTGATAATGTATCTTAAAAAAAGATCAAAAGATCAGTGTACTCACAGATTACTCTTCTGAAACCCCTTGCATCCCGTTAGACTCCTTACAATTAATTAGAAAGTGAAAGTACAAAGGAAAAACCCTACATGCATCCCACAGCTAGAAATAATAGTGTTTTCCATTTACAAATCTTAATTGGGAAGCCATTTAAAAGGATAATTTTTGGAAATATGAAGAACGAGGTGCTTACCTATTTCATCCATTATATTCAGTACTGTACACTCATTTGCACTGCAGAGGTCTACTGTGAATCCATAGCATGATCCATATCACCCCATATGCATGACTTCAGTCACCCATCCTACGTTTAAAAAATTCAGGCCAGCAATTACGCAAACCCGGAATAGAAAGGAGAAGGTGTCACGGAAGGAAAAGGTGCAGCTTCAGAAAGCGTCAAAAACACATGCCATCAAAATATCCTTTTGAGGTCATATCTGACCCGCTCTCACCGTTTCTGGCCCAACATCTGATCAAAATGGAAGTTTGTCACATTTACAGCACCATGAGATTATATGCAAGGACAGGGAGGGGGGAGAAGTCTGCCAAGCACTTCCCCGTGCTCTGCGTCAATAGACTTGGGCTTAGCCTCTGTTAAGCCGCTCAAGCCACCGGGTTATTGGTGCTGGCAGCTGTCTACTACCCTGCCCCACTTCCTATTTCAAAACTCACTGCCTGGGAGGGAGGCCTCGGTCAGTCAGCTCCAACCTGCCTCCAAACAAAACAGAGTAGGACAGTGGAGCCTCCATGTTTGCCTTGGACAGTCCTTCAGTAGTTTAAAATACCTCCCCCCACTTCTCAAACAGCAAAGATCAGTTACAGCAATACGAAAAAAACCCAACATACGTTTCAAGATAAAAAACTAAATTGAGATGGGACCTTGGTTTTAGCGAAGGACTTGTGCACATGTACATAAGCAGACTGTTTTCTTAGGTATTTCCAAGATTTTAGTATTGGGTATACTATTTGGCATTTTAGCATTTCTTGGACATCAGGTAATTCTTGACTTGTTTCTGTTGGCTTGTTAACAAATGAGCGTTTTCAATAAGAACAGTACAGTCATTAATGTCAACACTCTGCCCAATATTATGGCAAATCAGTTAGTAGCAGCTTAACAGCAACACCTTTATTACTTCCCCCATCCTCAAAAAAATACTAATAGCACATTTAATCCAGATTTCAAGAAATACCTGTGCTACAGTGTCACGTTTTCTATGTCATGTTTCACTTCGCACTGTAAGATATAACACATCTATGTAATATGACCAAACATAATTCTCCTACGAAATTCCCTCATTATAAATTTTGTTACAAAATAATTAAAATCAGATTTGTCACACTAACAAGATCATGCTGTCGTTAGACCTCCCATTTCAATACCAACACCTTATAAACACTCTGGTTCTACAATAATCATTTGTTAAGCCATAACAACTACTGTACTCACGTGTGGCACAAGGGCATCTCCCACCCACTCCGCATGCTGGCCAATCCACATGAGCTTAAGAAGGCCCACAGAAGTCAAAGCTCTGTCCTGTCATCACTGTCAAACCTGGACTGTAACATTAAAAGCAGCCTTGTGGCTATGATATGGCCAGGGAGCCTGGGAGAGTGGGGTTGAGCATCTGGTCCTGCCAGAGCCTTCCCATAAAACCACAGCAACGATAACCCCCAGGAGCACTAACACCACTTAGCCTCTTGACTTGGATCTATATCTTCAGATGAAAATATTTATATTCTCCACTCTTTTTAGCATCTAATTTATTCAAATTATTGGTTCTGATGCAAACATTCTCCTTCAGCCCCACAACTGGTATAACTGGGCCCAAATTTTTGCTGAGGGACCTGGCTAACCTGTGGTAGAAACAATAACTAAGGCTCTACAGCTCTTCCTATGAAATTGTGAGCCCGAAGCAACTAGGTTTTATGGAATATTAGGGAGGTAGATTGCTAAACACTCTATGGTTTGAGTTGCAAACTCAAAACAGAGTGTAAGTATTAATTATCTTTGATTATGAATACTAAAGATTAATTATCATTAATTTTACCATCCTTGTTCAGATGATGAGCAGGTAACTTGCTCTGCAAGTGGTCCCCTTGAGGTACAGCACAAAGTATGGAAAACACATAAACAAAAACAAAACCAAGTTCATTCAGAACATGTCTAAAACCACCCCATTGATACTGACTGTAAAACAGAATTTAAAACCTAAGGAGAGAAAAGATTAAAACTAACCCCCCGCTACAATTGTTCTAATAATAAAAAGCAGTGATTGTGGGTTCTGTTACATTCACATTGCAGTTCAGATCACACAGCCCAAGGAGGTAAAAGCTATTCTATCACCAACATGTAGAGTAAATTAACTTGCTAATTCACTTTCTAATGCACAGACCACTGAGCACACAATTACATAAAAAAGGAAAATGAAAACTCATGCAGTCACACATATTGAATTTGTATGGGTTGTAACATTATACAGAGCTTTTTTTAAAATACTGATATATACATATACTTCTTTTTTAAACCAAATCACATCATTCACCCTTAAATCAGTCACATGCACAGCACTGAGCATATGCTGTCCTTCTCTAGCACTGCCAGACAAAAGCTACGTGGCCAAAAATAGCCACACAATGTGCTAAAGCTGCTGCAGAATGCCCTAGATACATTTAGGCCATGAAGACTGAGCAGCTCTGCCACAAGGAAGGGTTAGGCACTAACCTTTATAATAGGCTGGAGCTGAAAAGACGGAGGAAGATGAATTTCCACCCTTGAAGTTAATTTTTAATAAACATTGTTTAGCTGAGTTTAAAAGGGAGAGTCATCTGAAAGCTATTTCCATGCAGAGTTGAAATACATGATGACAAAACCTAATGGGTAAAGGGTACATTAAAATATTTGGTATAGGCTTTATATGAAAAGCTCAGGTAAAGAAAAAGGTGCTTTTTTTAAAAAAAAAACCCATGAAATATTATACAGAGTTGACTTTACAGGAGTACGGTCCCAAACTGATAGATGTTTCCCCTATTCAGTTTCTCAATTGTTTTTTAAATGTGTTTTCTTCGTGCTCTTCTCTTTCTGCAGAGATTAGGGAAAGCTAACAGTTGATGTTTCTTCTAGATCAGGTAAAATACCATATGCTGGAAGAGCTGAACAAGTAAAGATCAGTGTGCTACGTGTTTAGAGGGATCAAAGATTGATCAAAGCTCAGCATGCCAGACAGACACCCCCCCCCCCCCGCCCCTCACATCCCTCATCAAATTTCAGGCTAATTCAAATTTATCTTTCTCCACTATCCCAAGGCTCCACTCAGAATGTTAGAAGGCAGCACCTTGAACCAAAGGAGAGGAATGTTACAGCACTGCAATAACAAACAAAACACACTTACCCATTATAAAGTCGTAGCAGTAGGTCATGTAAGGTGTTAAATGAACTAACAAGCTAGTGACATCCGAGAGTCATCTTCGTAAACTTCAGCCATTTCCTTTCCACAGATTTTTGATGCACTGGGACAATGACAAGTGTATGTTTCTCAGTAAAATACTGAGTGTGACCAGAGCTAATGCATTTTAATCTCTGCGGTGGAGAGGACAGTGGTCTCTCTTTCTAATGCTACCCTCCAAGTTACTTCTGAGGAAGAAAGCTCAGTCCGAGTGAAGCGATCGTTGCCTATATCAACTGACCGAGACAAAATGGATTTCCCCAGATTAGCAGAGGATTGCCCTACGCTGGCAGGCAAGGCTTCACCTTTAGCCAGATGAGCAGTACAAAAACAAGAGCAATCTCCACCCACGTCCTGCACCCCTAACTGGCTTGGCTCTGCAGGTGGGCCTTGTTACATTGCCTGTGAACCACCCGGCATTTAAAAAAATCATACATACTACCAGCTTGTTCTTATCACTCAAGACTACACTCTTCTTTTTTTCCCCCTGAAATCAATGCAATGGGGAGCAGAAGGGATGAAGACTTCTCTTTAGCTAAGACAGTCTTGGAGTCCCACATGTTCAGTCATCAACCTTTAAAGTGTAAACATTAGCCTACATCACCACAGTCCTTATAAAATGAGTAACATGAGAGCAGTGCAGTATTTGGTGAGCAAGCTACTGTTGTAGCTTGATGTTTAACTTTCTAGACCTATTTCTGTGAAGGTTCAGCACAGAAAGCATTGAACAGAAAAGAAAAAGAAAAAGGAAATTACTTAAGTGCAGGCAAGACTTGGTGCTCCTGTCATTCTGCATTTCTGACAAGGCTATTGTATGTGTGGGGATCACCTACGTAAAGCAGCATGCTGTTT
The DNA here is from genome assembly GCF_013368605.1 of Nyctibius grandis. Taxonomy (NCBI): domain Eukaryota; kingdom Metazoa; phylum Chordata; class Aves; order Nyctibiiformes; family Nyctibiidae; genus Nyctibius; species Nyctibius grandis. The sequence goes on along the minus strand of NC_090658.1, from coordinate 65,250,140 downwards.
CTGCTCTAACCTGTGTTCACAAAGAGGGAGAGGGCTTGGGGAAAAATGCAAGTACCAGAAAACCAAAGAACCCCTGAAGAATGCAAGGATATACTGTGCTGCCTATCCTAAGAAGGAAAACTTAAGCAGGTTGGCACTTTATAATATTAAAATTGCCTGAAAAGTGTATAATTCAAAGTTGTCAAACAGCAGTAGAAAAACAGTTTTGAGGGAGATTTCATCATCAGTTATATTCCCTGGACTTCCTATGCTTCACTGGGGCTTTCATTACATTGACCACTGTCAGGGAACATGACTCAATTTACATATTAAAAGAGAAATCCACTGCTACAACAGTTTTTCCAAGTCTTAACAGAGACTTTCGCTCCATCTCCTTTTAAAGGAGTACAAAAGGATCTACAAACAATATCTTAAAAAACACTGTAAGTGTAGGAAACTGTCCATGTGAAGTTTTCATCATATTTCAGTCTACTAGTACTAAATCAGAAGACACTGATACATACGTATATATAGCTACTATATGTAGCTTGGTATTTAGGAACTTGGTCTCCCAGCCTCTGAGTCTATAACGCTCACATTTGTGAGAACTGTATAATCCTGTGGAATTAACTGCAAATAGAAGTGTCACTCCTTTGTGTCTATAAATGTCTCCATAATAAATTAGCCCATCTGTTATTTATCATACATGTACAGATTTATTCATTTTTTTCCCCATTCTTTACATGTCAAAACATAAATGGATATTTTTCATTATTTCCTTTTTGGTAACCAGGAGGCAATCACATTTATGGGACTGAAAACTCTCCTGACAAGACACATACTTCCACTGTAGATTCACTGTCCTCATGAAATTCTTCTAGTACATTAACAGAAATAGTTCTTGAAAATCTGAACAAAGAAGTCACTTCTTTTTTTCCCCTCACCCACAGCACAGTAATAACACAACCTAAATTTTTTTTCTGTAGAAGTCAATATTCGCTGTGGCACGAGAACAAGCAGAAGTCAGGGCTCCTTGACTGTACTGTTGGCTATGCTCCTGGGCCACTGTGTGAGCTCTGCCCTTCCTTTATCCTATTCCCTAAAAAATGTTTATTTTTTGTGTCTTAAAAAAAAAAAAAAGGCTTTGTGAATCTTAATAGTTTGCTGTGGGTTTTTTTTGGTTTCTGGGGGCGGGGGGGGGGGCGGGGGGGGAGGCTGTGTTTGGTTTTTGGTTTTGGTTTTTATTTTTTGGAGCAGGGGGGAGGTTAATGCTTTGGTAAAAGTCTCCTTTCCCTGTATCATGCAGGCCTGCAACTGCATGCACAGGGCAATGCCCTCACACTCAAGAGCAAGCTAGTATATAAACACCAAAGAGAACAATTAAATAACAGCATTGGTACTCTGAGAGCAGATCTTTCTTGTTGAAAACACTCCCCAAACTCCAAAGAACATTTGCTGAAAACAGCTGAGTGCGATGTCTTAAGACCAAGAAGAACAATGTAAAGATCTCTTCTGCCCTTTTTGAAAGTCTAATCACTTCCATGGCTGTCCTGGAACAACCTGTGTAAGGCAAAGTATCGTCAGAAGAAGGGAACAGCAGGGTAACTGGCTGGCAGCTGACAGATACCAGAAGCACTCTGCAGTTCCCGTTCCAGGAAGAGGAACAAACAACACATCTTTCTTCAAGTCCTCATGAGCCATTTGCCAGGAACAAGGCCTGTACATGACGCTGGTAGTCCAAGCATTTTCATTAGATGCTGCAGAAAGCCCTCTGCACCCAACAATGTGATCCAAATGTGCAGAATAATCTTTTCTTTTTTAACCCATAATTATACCTTTGATCACACAGGTTTTAGCAAAGGAACTTTCTTCAACTACGCTGTTATGAGCATTAGGATGCCAGTTTGGTTTCAAGCATTTCTACAGTAAAGTTTATGTAATTGTACACATTTGGATTTCAGTTAGGCCTATATCCACAGAATCCATATTTTTTTAAAAAATCAACTATTTTGATTAATAATATGGTCATGAGAGAATTCACTAGAGTAAGATTTGCTTCCCCCCTACTCTGTGTGCTACAGGAGAGAACTTGGAGAGTTATTCCACACATTTATGTACCTAAGCAATGATGTCTGCTACACTCTTCAGTAGGAGGCTGTCAGAAGAGTCACGGCTTCCACTGTTTAGCAAAAACAGGCAAGTTTCAGTTACAAGAAGTTGGCATTAAGCAGCAGTATATGTAGGCTTCATTAAGAAGAATGAAAACAGGAGCAGAATCCAGAAGCTTGAAGTGCCATAATTTGCACTAAAATAGTCTTTAAAAAAATAAGAAAAATATTTATATTTATTACCATTATTTTGGAGTTCCTTCAAACGCAGGCTACAGCAGCTAAAGTTGGTTTCACTAGAATGTTATTACTGGAAAGACACAGCTGACAGTTCAGCTAACAGTTCACGGGGTAGGCCATTTTCCTCAAGAAACACATACATTTTCCAAAATAACATTTTAGTGTAGTGTCACAAAGTGCTATACGTGTAACTACTGCACAGTATCCATGGTATGCATGTACCCTTTTGAAACACTATCCATTCCCTTTTGTTATAAGCACATATGTATCTAGATGCGACTACACACCTACACATCTTTTCTGTGAGAGCTGTCAGGAATTGCACCTTGCATGCTGGTGCACCTTTCCTCCAAGCTGTTCCCCTTTCTCCTAGCAAACAAGATGCTGTGGAAAGAACAGTCTCTTCTGCATTTAGCTAAGCTGTTTGTTTGATAGCTCTTTGAACTGAGGAATTTGGTGAACAGATTTAAAAAACAAAGCCACACTATCAAACACAGCAATTACTGAACAGTGAATAGAGCCTGAACAACCAGGCAGCAGTTAAGTACTTGATTCAGTAGAGAGAGCAGGTAGCCTCATTACTCCCCAAAGCTTTATTTTAGGCAGTTGGTAAACTGCAGCCAAAGCCTAGTCTTAAAGCAGCAGCCTCATTAGCACAATTTAAAGTACTTGCCACAAAGAAAAAAAAGAAAAAAAACAAACCCAGAAAAGCGTCCCAAGTCTCCAAAACTAGCTGGTAACTTTGGGGACCAGTTCACTATTAAATAACGCAGACTTCAGAGACTACACAGGAAAGAACTGAGTGTACCAGTTAACTTTTCTGTGATACTATCTCTAAGGCACAGGCTAACTGCATCAGTACAGTCGCTTCTAGCTTGTGTGTTTGAAAGCACTGACTTTATGCATACTGGATGCACATGGGTCAGGGCAATCCCAAGCACAAATACAGGCTGGGCGGAGAATGGATTGAGAGCAGCCCTGAGGAGAAGGACTTGGGGGTGATCGTTGACGAGAAGCTCAACATGAGCCAGCAATGTGCACTTGCAGCTCAGAAGGCCGACCCTATCCTGGGCTGCATCAAAAGCAGCATGGCAGCAGGTTGAGGGAGGTGATTCTGCCCCTCTACTCTGCTCTCATGAGACCCCACCTGGAGTACTACGTCCAGCTCTGGGGCCCCCAACATAAAAAGGACATGGAGCTGTTGGAGCAAGTCCAGAGGAGGGCCACAAAGATGATCAGAGGGCTGGAGCACCTCTCCTATGAAGAGAGGCTGAGAGAGTTGGGGCTGGAGAAGAGAAGGCTCTGGGGAGACGTCATAGCAGCCTTCCAGTACCTGAAGGGGGCCTACAGGAAAGCGGGAGAGGGACTTTTTACAAGGGCATGTAGAGATAGGATGAGGGGGAACAGTTTTAAACTGAAAGAGGGTAGATTTAGATTAGATATTAGGAAGAAATTCTTTCCTGTGAGGGTGGTGAGACACTGGAACAGGTTGCCCAGAGAAGCTGTGGGTGCCCCCTCCCTGGCAGTGTTTAAGGCCAGGTTGGATGAGGCTTTGAGCAACCTGGTCTAGTGGAAGGTGTCCCTGCCTGCAGCAGAGGGGCTGGAACTAAGTGATCTTTAAGGTCCCTTCCAACCCAAACCATTCTATGATTCTATGGTTCACAATCCATCATTTTAACACTTCTCTCTCTCTGACTCATGATGCATTCATTGTTTGTAATAAAATAAATGCAGTAGAGTTGAATCCAGTGCCAGGTCCCCCCAACTTAAGCAGTGCTGCAAATTTATATTATGGCTGAAAATCAATCTAGACTTTTACTGCCAATAGCATAAGAACAAACCCGAGGAATCTGGACCTAGTCCAGTATGGTATCTCTCCAGTTCTCGCAAATGCAGCTTTGATCTTTGGGAAACTCTGAAGCACGAGAAAAGTCAGAACAGCTAGTGGCACACACATAGATGCTACTCCAAGTAAATAGACAGTGCAATCTTCTGGGAAGCCCAGGTAAGTAACCATTTCAAAGAAACATGAAGTGTGAAAAAGCAAGATTTCAGGAATATAAAAAAAACCCCCACCAAACCAATTAAAGTAGAAATAACTCTTCTTCTTCATAATGCCTTTCTTCCCTGTGCCAGACACTCTTACCCTATCTTCCCATTAAACCCTCTGGAGCCCTGTTCTCTGATGAAGTACCCAGGCTGCGTACTTCAGGACTGATGCCCTTTGTTTTTCCATGCAAGCAATATCAGGCTGTGCAGGCGCAGCACTGCCTGCAGTCCTGCCAGCACACCTTAGCCCTGACTGAGGGGAGGGATGATTCAGACCGTTTTACAAGTGCCCGGCTCCAAACTCCCTTTCTGCAAGGTGCCTAATAACATAGGCATTCCTCACTTGTCAAGACAGAATTTTTTTAAAGTAATTAGTCCAGCGCAAAATTATAAAACTTTTTATAGTCCTACTATTTTGAGATATGACTGAATGTGACAGCAGGATGTATAGACCCACCATTAATTCAGAAGATAAACCGATCTGGGATTCAGAGGCTGATGAGGAACTTGCACCAACTTCTTCGAGGCAGCTTCAGGTACTACAGCTATACCTGTCCTCGGAAGCTTTCTCACTCTTTGAAATGGATACTGTATAGTTATTTCTTTCAAGCAAGAATTAGACCACTAATTGTTTACGTGCAAAATGCAGTTCACTTCCATAAAGCCAGAGAGATCCAGAATAAGGCAATAAGTGCTTTTATTCCATTACCAAGAGAAAAAGATAAGTGCACTGAGCCTGAAAACAGGAGGTCAAATTCACTAGTTTTTCAATTTACTTCGCTTCAGAAGAATTACAATAGGGACAAAGTTGGCCCAGTCTTTTTAATGGTTTTGCACAAGTCTTATCGTGCATCTTCTTGCCAGGCTTCTTTAACATTCCCCACACAGCACTTCTTCTTATGACAGACTTAGCTCTGCACTATCCACAAATTGCAACTACACAGCACAGGATTACAGTTGTGCAAAACATTTGCAGCTCTGAAAAGAGCAAACCATTCATTTGCAACTATCCCATGCAGCACTTTAAACACTTCAAGGTCAGTAAGCCTTGTTTTTTCCTCATACACTTCTTTAATTCTCAGTTTCAACTCCTATTCAGAGAGGGCTTTATTAAAAGACCTTTGGAAGAAGTTTTAAAGACTATAGGAAAGGAGCGCACATGAAGTCTAGCTTTTCAGTGCTCATAAACTGAAGTACTTAAAGTCCTTTAATAGTTGGGCTCCAAGTGATACCGTGGAACATCTTTCCAGTTGTGACAGCAGACTACAAAATTCAGTGTTCATCTATTTTTAGAGTTAACTATAACAGGCAATAGTCTAGCAGGGTTTTTCCCACTCTCTGAGAAGGAAAGTACTTGACAGAGCAAGAACAGGATCTAGAATCACTGTCTGCAAGCTTTGTCTGCCAAAGCCTATGATGCAATCTATAGTGTAACCTCTTCCCACACTCCAGCTGGCATCAGTAATCTGCCTGCATCTGTATTTGTTTAAAGACAATGGCCCTTTAAAAAAAAAAAAAAAAGACACCCCCACAGACAAGTGTCCCTACTTTGTTTACCTTGGGGTGGGGGAATGCCTTAGCAATGTTTGTCTGTTTTCTTTCTCAAATAATCAGATTTCAAGTACTGGAATATTTGTCAATAATGATTGCAATACACCTCTATTGTAGCATGTGGGTGAAGGGTAGTACTCGCTTAAGTGCAGGCCCAGGGACAAAGGCTTCTCTCTGTGCGAAAAAAGTCAACTTTCACCCTACTTTCACCCTAAGCACTTCACCACAGCACTGCTTTCTACTTTGCCAAAGAGGCTGGGATTAGGAACTTGGGTGCAGCAGCAATCGTTACTTGCATAAAGCTTTGGGGATCAGCTAACATTAAGACATCCCCCAAAAGGTACCGACAGACAGTGGGAACACTTATACAAACAGCACTGCTGAAAAAAGTTTAGCCCCTATACTTCACTAAAATCACCGACCACACTATAATATGTTATAATACCTTACCTGGGTGGGACAGGGAATGGAAATACTTTAAAAATTTTGATCTGTTATTTGTGATTTCCTAGGCTGACTGGGCAGCACTGTATCTACAACATCTACCAAAAGAAATTCAAACTGTTTAACAGACTGTAACAACTGATGTATCTACATCTTGTCGAGTCCACGAATTGCAATCCAACACAGTGGCAGTAGACCTGCTCAGCAAATCACCCTGGCAGGTAATCTCCATTGCCATCTGCTTGGCCACCAGCACCTCAGCAGACACAGCTTTTGGCTCTACTGGCACATGAAAGGCAGAGCTCAGTGGACCACAACTAACACGCTATGCAAGTGACCCATGAAAACAGCCCTACTCTGCAAGCGTTAGTGCCTGAGCAGCTCTGACCAGCTACAGCCCATGCTAGCCCTGCCCAGCCGGGCCACAGAGTACAGCAGAGGGGAAACAGCAGAAAAGGCATCACTGTCGATTAACATAAGCCTCAATGCTCCACTTACTCAGCAATGAGTTGTATTCAACACAAATTAACTTCTCTTTCAGCAAAAAGTCCCGATTAATCTTGAAGGCATACAGGACACCAAAATATCCCTTCTTATATTCCTCATTTTGTTTTTCCCCCTTTAAAAAGCAAAGCATAAAACATAATCCAGCACTGCACTACTTTACAGCAGCACAAAATAAAGGTATTTGGAAGGTGGCTTCAGCATTTAGAATTGCACAGCAGTGTGTCATATAACAGAAAAGCTAAATCTCATTGCATTTTCCCATTTAAAGATCCAAGAGCTCAATAGAGAGTGAAAGTTTGAGCATATGCAGCCAGTTATTTCATACCTTTTGATACCTGCAAGTAGCAAAGTCTTCTCAAAAGGTTTACAGGCAAAACATTTTGTTCTCATTTTGTAAAAAATAATTGTGTGATAGACATATATATATATCTCACAAACATATATATGTGTTTTACTACATATGAAACCTTTTTGGAGTATATAATTAATGCTGTTTTAATTTAAAGAAGATTCAAGCAAAAGGTCAACCAAATAAGTTGGAACAAAAGAAAGGGAGAAAACACTGTGCAGATAATGGGAAGTAGGTGCACCATTGCTCAGTCACAAGTAATTAGAGCCTCGCTGGCTGGCTGTTTTTTCACAGGCTAATATGCAATAATCCCTGCACAGCCTGAAATATTCGAGTCAGATGGGAAAGCTCTCATTATAATCACTATTGTCAGGATGTTCTGCAAAAACAAGATTCCCCTCTCCAGAGACGGGGAAACAGAGATTGTTCCTGTAAACGTTACTAGACATGATATTTATCACCAGTCATTCTCTAAGTCACAAGACTTTTCATGTGAAAAGGCAGTCTTCGCAACACGGGTCTCAGAAGGACTGTTAATCAATAACTGGTTTCCAATAAACAGTCTCAGAAGACAGTTGCTTTAAAACTAAAAAACAAGCCTTCCTCAAGTGAAGAGCATGCCTCCATATTTATATCATTGTGTCTTCTCTTGACTTTTGTGACTCTCGCTCGCTGCCAGCCTCCTGTCTTGGTGTACTTTCACATTACTTCAGTCCACCAAAGTCAGCAGTTCAGGCTGGATATTCTGTGGCAGAGAACTGCTTGAAAATGAGGAAGGACAAAGGCTTTCAAATATAAGTAAATGCTCCCCCACCCCACACATACTACAAAAGGTTTTGTAACCCAGGAGAAAAATTCAAAATCTTATTTTGAATTACAGCTGTTGGATCCTGATTACTCTGCCGAACAGCCCATTATTAGTATGCAGTAACTCTACCAACCCACTTCAATTATTCTACAGCATCATTATAAGAAATATCTTGGCTTTCTTTAAGGACTGATAAAACAGATGTTACCAACATCACAAATAAAAAAGCAAACCTTCTCATCGGGTTGCTCCCTACCTTGTTTCTTTCTAAAGCTACGTTAGCTTACACTGTTTCAAGAGCAGGTGTCTGCTTACCTGACTCACTGGTTGCAATGCGTCAAATCACGCTCTTCGGAGCCACGACAAGGGCAAGCAGGAGTGAATGGCAACAAACAGATGAGGGTAACCTGTCTCACTAACACAGACCCCCTTCTTAAAGCTTTGGTAACTTAACAGGTCAAGTTTACAAGGCCATATTGTTGTTTACCCTACTTAAAAAAAAAACAAAACAAAAAGGACTGCTTCTTCCGAGTTCAAGATCAGAGCATCCCAACAGGTAGGAAGTCAAGGAAGGGTACCAGGAGACCTGCATGGTTAAACAGGGAACTGCTGGGCAAACTCAAGTGGAAGAAGAGGGTGTACAGATCGTGGAAGGAGGGGCTGGCCACTTGGGAGGAATATAAGTCTGTTGTCAGAGGATGTAGGGAGGCAACTAGGAAAGCTAAGGCCTCCTTGGAATTAAACCTTGCAAGAGAGGTCAAGGACAAGAGAAAGGGCTTCTTCAAATACATTGCAGGTAAAGCCAACACTAGAAGCAATGTAGGCCCACTGATGAATGAGGTGGGGGTCCTGGAGACAGAGGATAAAAAGAAGGCGGAGTTACTGAATGCCTTCTTTGCCTCTGTCTATACTGCTGGAGGCTGTCCTGAGGAGCCCCGGACCCCTGAGGCCTCAGAAGAATCAGGATAGAGGAGGAATCTGTCTTGGTTGATGAGGGCTGGGTCAGGGACCAATTAAGCAATCTGGACGTCCATAAATCCATGGGCCTGATGGGATGCACCCGCGGGTGCTGAGGGAGCTGGCGGAAGTCATTGCTAGGCCACTCTCCATCATCTTTGCTAAGTCGTGGGCAACGGGAGAGGTGCCTGAGGACTGGAGGAAAGCGAATGTCACTCCAGTCTTCAAAAAGGGCAAGAAGGAGGACCCGGGGAACTATAGACCGGTCAGCCTCACCTCCATCCCCGGAAAGGTGATGGAGCAACTTGTTCTTGGTGCTGTCTCTAGGCACATCAAGGACAGGGGGATCATTAGGGGCACTCAGCATGGCTTCACCAAGGGGAAGTCATGCTTAACCAACTTGATAGCCTTTTATGAGGACGTAACCCGGTGGATAGATGATGGTAAAGCTGTGGATGTGGTCTATCTCGATTTCAGTAAAGCGTTTGACACGGTCTCCCACAGCAAACTCACAGCTAAACTGAGGAAGTGTGGTCTGGATGATCGGGTAGTGAGGTGGATTGTGAACTGGCTGAAGGAAAGAAGCCAGAGAGTGGTGGTCAATGGGACAGAGTCCAGTTGGAGGCCTGTGTCTAGCGGAGTCCCGCAAGGGTCGGTACTGGGACCAGTACTATTCAATATATTCATTAATGACTTGGATGAGGGAATAGAGTGCACTGTCAGCAAGTTCGCTGATGACACAAAACTGGGAGGAGTGGCTGATGCGCCGGAAGGCTGCGCAGCCATTCAGAGAGACCTGGACAGGCTGGAGAGTTGGGCAGGGAGAAATTTAATGAAAGATAACAAGGGCAAGTGTAGAGTCCTGCATCTGGGCAAGAACAACCCCATGTACCAGTACAAGTTGGGGGCAGACCTGTTGGAGAGCAGCGTAGGGGAAAGGGACCTGGGGGTCCTAGTGGACAGCAGGATGACCATGAGCCAGCAGTGTGCCCTTGTGGCCAAGAAGGACAATGGCATCCTGGGGTGTATTAGAAGGGGTGTGGTTAGCAGGTCAAGAGAGGTTCTCCTCCCCCTCTACTCTGCCCTGGTGAGGCCGCATCTGGAATATTGTGTCCAGTTCTGGGCCCCCCAGTTCAAGAAGGACAGGGAACTGCTAGAGAGAGTCCAGCGCAGAGCCACAAAGATGATTAAGGGAGTGGAACATCTCCCTTATGAGGAGGGGCTGAGGGAGCTGCGTCTCTTTAGCTTGGAGAAGAGGAGACTGAGGGGTGACCTCATTAATGTTTTTAAATATGTAAAGGGCAAGTGTCATGAGGATGGAGCCAGGCTCTTCTCAGTGACATCCCTTGACACGACAAGGGGCAATGGGTGCAAGCTGGAACACAGGAGGTTCCACATAAATATGAGGAAAAACTTCTTTACGGTGAGGGTGACTGAACACTGGAACAGGCTGCCCAGAGAGGTTGTGGAGTCTCCTTCTCTGGAGACATTCAAAACCCGCCTGGATGCGTTCCTGTGTGATATGATCTAGGCAATCCTGCTCCGGCAGGGGGATTGGACTAGATGATCTTTCGAGGTCCCTTCCAATCCCTAACATTCTGTGATTCTGTGAAAAAAAAAAAACAAAACCAAACAAACTAATAAAAGAGGCCAAAGACATCTTAAAGTACCTCAGCCTGAGAACTCCACTGAAAACCAGCCTGCAGACTTTCACATTTCATCATCAGAACCTTCTTGCTTTGATTTATAGCAAAAAAACCCCTACAGCCTCACCATCTGGGACTAGATTAGCGATGAGAGCTTGCTACTGGCCATTATCTAGATCTTTTTGAAAAGAAATCCTAGGACAAGTTTAAGAAAACTCCATAATCAAAGCCTGGAGTATAAAGAGAAAGACCCAAGAGCACCACTTTCTCAAAATTTAAGCTAAATCTTCACTGAGTGTTAAAGGGAACTACTAGTAGCACCAAAATACACTGAACTCCTGCTTACAGCCAGACAACAGCAGAGCCTGTTTGCAGAGCTAAGATGAGCATAAATCACCTCTGCAAACCTTGGGGTCAGGAGCCTATTCAGAACTGCAACACACTGTAATCATGGAGATGCTGTCTTCATTTCTCAGGAGAGGAAGATCAAACTGTCATACTGTCACCTTCAATATTTCAGCCTTGGAATGCTGCTCATCACGCAGATGCCACAAACAAGTGAAATCTAAGGATTGTTATTAAACAAAAGTCTAACAGAAAAAGGAGGCATCTGTAAGTATCATCATGGTGTGAGCACCACAGTCTTCACCATACTGCTTTCCTATGCTCTGCATCAGTTATCGACTACAAAGATTTCTGTTAAACATATCATAGTGAGAAGCCAAGCTACTCTGCATACAGTCTTCAGTGACACTGAGCATCTGAGATGTCGTTTACAGTAGCAATCCAGGTAACTCCCAGGGACAGCGAGGCTCACAGAAACTCCATGAACACAAACTAGTTGACAGTTGTGTTTCTTGAACTTGAGAATAACCTGGTGAAGAAAAATCCCGGCACAAAAGTAAATAAATACATTATGGAATATTTCGGAAAAGACAGATTGGAAGTGTAAGAACATACCAAAACGCTGATAACCCAGGCACAACGACAAGCATAAGCTGCTTGGTCTGCAGCCTGGTTTTATTGCCAATACCTCACCCAGCAGCTGGTTGTTGCTGTCCTTTTCTGGTTTACAGATGGCGACTGCCATCTGCTTTTTCTCTACCCCTTTACCCCTCTAAACACAGCACTTTAACATAGCTAGATGGCTGGAGAAAGTTGTTTGCTTTTTTCGTGTGTTTTTTTGTTTTGAAACACAAACTAATTCTTCTTCCTTTGCTGCAGGGAATAAGAGAGTGAGATAAACCCACTTTAGTTTTCCTAGTGAAAGGGAATGCACACAAAATGTAAAAGCAGCATTGTCTAGAGTTTGTGTGGCCTGCATGTCCAAGATGGGATGCACATTTCTCAATGAAATAGCTGTTACAATCAAGAAGGAATGACAGGCAAGAAGGTTCAGCAGTTTGTTTTCCACCGTACTGCCACTGCTGCACTCAGAAGTATAAACAAGTGCGAACTCCACTGACATGACACCTCTGTGTCTTCAAAAACAGCTTAAACACGTTTGATGTCATTCACGGTGTCCTAGCATACAAGTCAAAATCTAGGATCATAATTTTCATCAGTGCATTAGTCAGCGTGCAGGCAATGAGTAAACTGACTTTGAAAAAGGCAAAAACCAAAGCTAGAACTGGCTGCGTAAAAGGATGACTTCTTATGTCAAGGGCGGGTAACTGGATAAACCTGCATTTCCAAACCAGCTTTCTGAAAAGCTCTCTGAAGCAGAATTGAGAAACAAGATAGCTTTGTACACTAAGATACAACAGTGTGAATCAAGTGCTGTCAGCACTTCTATAATAAACCTTGCCTGCACAGGAGTTTAAAATGAAGCTGAAAAAGATCCGGAGCTCAAGAATGGAAAAACCCAGCCTCTTCAGCCCACTTAACAGTAGGCTGTTTTAGGATGTTACGAGATTTTAGGTCCAGGATCTTTCACTGGACTTTCAACTAGTCAGATAGTCTCTGCCCAAGACATGAACACTACAATCATATTCCCATCAATTAAATTAGAATTCAGGCACCTTGCAGAAATGTTATTTTTGAAAGCGTATGTTACTTCCTCACTCCTTTTCCTCATTATCTCCCAGCACATGGACAATTAAAATTCTTAATGTTTTCTGTGTCATCCACTATCCTCAGATCCTTCAGGATCTATCTCTTTCTCCGTTCCTGATAAGGAAAGAGAGCACCTTTCTAGCACAGCATACCATGCAATAGGTGGTGGCCATGGTACCAGGCTGCAGCAAGGCTCTTCTGAAGACAAAACTCCACCAGCGAGAGTATTTCCTGGCTGCAAGGGTGTGCAGTGGCATCAGCCTTGTTCCACAACCCTCCAATGCTAAACAAAAACTCAGCAGCAGATCACAGAAGAGATCTGTGAGCGCTTGTACCTGGCATGCCAGATTGTGGAGGGACAGTTGTTCCTATGTCTGCTTCAGAGGTAAGAGGAAGACCCAGAAGAAAGTTGAATGGAAAAAAAAAAAAAAAAAAAAAATAAAAAAAATCAACCTCCATGTGAAGGAGAAGGCCAATTCGTAGGCATGTCTGGAGATTCAGACTGTGGCAGTATTAAACAAGAGAAAAAGACTGAAGAACAGGTGGCCACCAACCAAACTACAAGTTCAGTCTGTAAGTACATTGAGTCCCTTCAGGGACTTCCAGTACCTTCAGTATTTCTCCTGGGTTGTTGAGGTTTTTGGGTAACTCTCAACTCCTAAGCCAAATGACTCTGCCTCCTCTTCCAAGTTGATTGTAAATCTGGCTTACAACACACATACTGAAAACCACTTACTGAGATCAAGGATCAGTTGTAAATCCACAACTATGAATTTTAACAGGAAACTTCTGCTTTCCCTGAAGCCAGTTGTATAGACACTAGTGCCAGGAAAGGAAGAGTGCTTCAGCTAACTAAATTTTTACTCCTAAGTGAAGGACTCAACTGGAAGATTTCTATGATTTGGAATCTCTGCTACTTTCCACATTTTGCTTCCCACTAGTCTCAGCAGATACCTGTTCTTGATTTGCTCAAACACTTGATTCCAAGCCCAGTTTCCTCTTGTTGACATCTGCACAGATAAACTCTATAAATTAGACATGAACTCAAATCTACAGAAGCATAACTAATCCCTGAGAAAAAGAGTGTTGCCTCTACAAGGCTGAAGAGCAAAACTAGGCTTCAACAGATCTGAAACAACTAGAAGACAATCTATTTACCCAGCATTAATAAAAGGGAACAAAACCTTCAATGGACTTTTAATCTAGCAAACAATTAGAGAAAATCTTGTACCATCATCCCATTGAAGCTACAGAAAGTATTATTCTCATTCAAAACAACTCAACAGCTCCCCATCACAACCACACACACAAGGCAGTTACAGGTCTGTGTCAGTACTGATGCAGCAGTTCATCTTTCCACTGGCATAGCCTGCCCCAAACCCCATCTCCCCCTCTAGTACAGGGACACAAATTTTACTTTCTGGAGAAACCTGCATCCAGGTTAAACTGCAGTGATCTGCCTACTGGAGCTTTGTTTATTCTAGCCATTATCAGCAAGTTAATCATTTAAAGGAGAAAGTGAAGCTAACATTCAAGTGCTTCTCCTCCAAAACTGCTAGTATAGAAAGAAATGCTATCCCTATCATTCCTACCTTGAGCTTGACTAAGCAGTTATGCTACATCTATACATACAGATCACTAAGATGGGGTTTGGGTCAATTTGGCTATTCAATAGTCGCCATAGTCAAACCTATAAATCAATGAGATGGGAGTTTCGTGTAGAATTCGGTAAACGTGATTCTACTCCTCTGAAAGAGAAAAATACTTTGCCTCAAGCACCAAGATGTGAAAGCCCAAGTTTTAGAGTACTCCCTAATTTAATTTCTGATGTTTCATCTACATTTTTATTTGCTTATTAAACATTGCTCGTAGCCTCCCTCACCTTCATTATACAGATCTGACCCACAGACATCAGCATCCACTCATACAATGCTTCAACTCAATGCACTCATACATATGAGTTTCAAGTAGTGCTTGGCTGCAAAAACAGTGCACTCTGAGATGCACCTTCAGTGAGCGAAGGTAGTTCATTAAAATAGAGCTAACTGCATCAATCATTGTGGCATTTGTTCTCCTGGCACATTACTGTTGTGGCCTGAGGTTGGGAAGACTGGGTTAAATAATTCCTTAACATGGCTTAAAAAACCCATAAATCGCTTCTGAAGAGACTTCTGATAATAATACAGAACTCTTTTGAGATGCTTTCACTTAGAACTCTTAATTCTCAAATACCAGAAAAACAAGTTCTCCAGTTGCAAAGTACGGACTGAATTTAAAGAAGCGGGGTGGGGGAGGCACAAAAAGTACTCTGTGGGAGTAAGCAAACACTGTACACATGAGAGTTTGTGCAGGAAGAAAAATTATGTACTCCCACTGATTCAGCTGAGCCCAGTAATGAGCAGAGTTCCATCATCACTTGCTCATGGCCAGAAGCAACACTCTAGGCCAGTGCTCATTAATTTCTTTGGAGTTCAATATGACAAGCAAAAGGTTTTCTTGTAAAAATAAAGCCAGACCTCTACGTACCTGGATATGAAGGCAACTTTGAAGCAGAGAATGGAGACAGCAGTTTCTGAGCAAGCTTGCAAACAGCAGCAAGAGTGCCAAGACTCTTGACAACACCACAATCACAAAAACTGCAACGTATTTCTTTTAAAAATACATGCTTAGCTATTGGCTCATTTTTCCACTGCAAAATAAAAACACGGTACTACCCAGGCATGTGTAATGCGGTACAGATAGGGCATAGATGTCCATTTCTTCTTGCTGTCATCTTATTCCAACGGCATGTTACTGTATAAACCCCTTGAAAGAGTACTATTTGCACATTTTCAGGAAAAAAAAGAATGCAACAAGATCTCAGAATTTCAATATCCTTGGACAGATCTACCACTTTCCAGTTTTCTCTCTCTCCCATAAGAAATGACCATAAACCTATATTCCTTTTACATGTATTTTCCCCACAGTTAGAATCGTATTCCCAGTTCAAGGTTTTTAATGCCATTACTTTCACAGTGGTAACAGTGAATAAGGAAGAAACTCCACTGCTTGCTGTCAGTCTTTCACGGGTGGTGCTTCTTATTATATAAAGCTTTTTTCAGAGTTGTCTAAATTAAACTGAACTCCAATCTTTTTGCAACTTCAACAAGCATTCTGTCCTGCAAGTACAGTAACCAAATACTGCACCCTGTTCTCACATGGACTGCTCTGATGAATACTGTTATCGTTTATATCTTGGTTGAAATAACCCTGTTTACTTACAAAAGTTACTTCACAAAATTCCGTCTTCCCCTAATTAGGATTATCCTCAGTTCACATGCCATGTTAACCTGAATTCCTTTTAACAAATATCTCAAACTTTAAAGACTATCAACCTTGTACTTTTTTGGACTTTTGCCATCCACATACTCAATGTCAAGTATGCCCCCTGAGCACATGAATAGATCACAGGCTGTTTCCCCCCACAAAAACAGTTGACAAAATATATGAACACAATCCTTCAGAATCAGCAGTGGAAGCCTCTTCTCATGGAGCTGAGCTGGAAGTGTAAGACAATTCTTACCCAGCATAGATAAACTCTCAGTAATCCCAGCACACACTTCGATGAATGGACTGCATTGCAACACAAGCCAAGTCCTCAGACCTGGGACTTTCACTCTGAAAGCCAGAGAGACTGAACAAATCACATCTGCTCCACTGGTCTGCAGACATATTCCCTGCTATGCTTAAGACTTCCAGCATGGTCTCTTTGCTTTATTGCAAATAAATTACTTCATGTTAGGATCTCTTTGTCTTTATTACAAATAAGTTGTTTCATTCTACCCAGCACCTACAGCTATGAACAGTGAAATACTACAAAGGAGACAGCTTTGTAGTCATTTCCTGAAAAAACACAGCTTCCTTCTGCACCCTCAACAGCTGCAAATTAGGTAATGAGTCTAGGGGTTTTTTTAAGAACATACCTCACAGATACTTTGAGAGTTGTTTTTAAATAAATGTCCAGAAAAATCACAGATACTTTTGGACCCCTCTTCTTCTGTCCTTGGCTATCAGAAAGAAAGAGGAAGTGTAGAGAAACATTAGCAGAATTTGCTGGAAGGTGCAGGATGACAAACCACATTGTCCAGGTTCCCAGCCCTGCCCCTTTACACAACCAGCACTGTAGTGGGAATTGGTACCTTTTCTTTCCTTCCACCCACTCTTTCCCCTACTTTGCCTCAAAAGCAGATGGGCAAGATAAAGCTACAGACTGTCATGAAAACCTCCAACACTTGATTTTGGTGAGCCACTTCACCAGCCTGTAACAGCTGCTCACTGGTCTGCCCAAACCAAGCTGGAGGTCAGCCTATCGACTAGTGTTACGAGGCCCCATTGGGAGAACCGCCATCCCAGGCAGTTTTGCTGTTTTAAAGTGTGGTGGAATCCAGAGACCAAGCTGTCATTCTGGATCCAGCCTGAGGCACAGATTTCGCAGCGTGGGATAAGATTACCCTTCCACACCCCATGCAGTACCTGTTTTGTAGGTGTACAGTTTCAGTTTCCAGGACTATCAGTTTAAATCCCTTGAAGATGCCAAATTTCCTTTTCTTTCAGGTATCTGAAAGTTTGTGTTTGGGTATAAACACACAGCAACAAAATAACAACTGAATTAAAAGTTAGCCAGTCTGGGTTTAACAAGGAATATATATTTCCCCAATACATGCAGAACACTGAGACTAAGCATGTAAACAGTCATGTTAGAAGAAATGTCATCCCTCATCTCTCTGGATGAACAAAGTTTACATCTGAAACGAGCACTACACAAAAACATTACCATCCACACAACAGCAGCAAAATCTGCTGGTAATCACAGACATCACTGGCATGCACCAAAGGACTGGAAAAAGCCCTTGTCTTGTTTGTTTTCAAGATGACAGAGAATCAGTGTTACTGTTCAGAGACCTAAAGCACATGTGTCTAGCCTTGTATTAGCAGCAACGCTCAGCAGGTTAGAGGTATACCCCCTTGATCAGTTTTAAATAAGCAGGCAGGTGAAGGACTCCATTGTTAGTCTTTTCATTCATTTGCCATAAATCTCATAAGGTAGCTATTTCAGTTATTAATTATTCAAATTTATAATCCAGAAATATGAGCATTACTTTTCTACGCTCTTCAAATGACAATTTTAGAAACACAACATTATCAGCAGTCTGAGAAGGCATTCTCCCGCAAAGAGGGAGGAGAGGAGGCACCACTTAAAAATTTCATAGAATTGACTAGGAGTTAAGACTGCATCCAAGGTGCACAAAATCAACAGTGCAGAAGAGGGAAATACTAAGGTGAATTGAATTGCTTGTGCCCGAATTCAAAAAATGGTGGAGGCCAAAGTTCACACGCTCAAGATGGTTACCTTTAATTAAACACTAATCTACCTGGACATATCTTTGTGATTTACATAAAGAACCACATTCGGGTACAATCTTCAGTCACAAAAAAGATTTGTTTTACAAAACAAGCTTTAAGGGAACATTCAAGCTGTTAAGTGTGTGGTTCTGTGCCTGTTTTGTCTGGTTTCTTTGTGGATATAGTTGCGGAACAGCTGAAAAGCTCGTGACTAAAACCAAAACCAATTCAAGTGCAAAATAAGCTTCTGTAAACCTGTACAAATTGTATTTGCAGAGTGCACTGTGTAGCAAAATTCTTGTATGTTATAATGGGAGAGGAGAATAGAGGCTGCTAATAAAAGTAAAAAAGGCAATTCAAAGTAATTTTTATTTGCACCGTTCTACTATGCAACAGCTGGACCTCAAGACCCTGCAATAGTGGGTGCTATACAGACACATAACAAAGTCGCAGGCCTTGTCCCAAAGAGCTTACAACATAGTCCTTGCCACAGTAGCAGACTTGGGATGTAAATATGTAGCCTAAATAAACACAGGGCATGTATTTTTCATGCATGACTATATGTCCTAAGTTTTGAAAGGGAAATAGATTTTAAAAAGCACATTGCTTTATATGTAGACTTAAGATGGCTGCAAAAGTAAGGCTTTTGCAGCCATATATCCAGATCTTCCAGGAAATAGCGTTTATGAAATAAGTAACACTGAAAAGTGTGCTCTAAATGCCAATACTGCAGAAGCACAGCTCTAACAATCAGAAATGCAAGTGCCAATGTTAAGCTGTCAAAAATGTCCCTTGGGGAACATAAGTCTATTACTTTGCTGTGAACTGATTTCTAAGGCTGCTTAACAGAACAAGAGCAGATACACCTGCAAGCCTGGTTTTAGGTAGGAAGTTCATCCTCGATTCACGTTCAGACATCAACCAATGAACAGTAACCAGGATTTATTACCTGGAAGTCTTCGGGACAGTCACAACTCTGTGTAAGTACCACACAGCTTGGATACCTGTGCCAATTCTCACTGCTCTTAGCTTACAAACAAGACATGAATTTTACCTCCATTAACGTTCAATGATAAAAACACTTCTTTAAAGAATCAGGCTGAGACAATACATTTGCATTTCCTAAATTGTTATTTTGTAGACGTCCAGTCATTTATGCACTTGAGCTCACTAATTTAAGTTTCAAGCATCTTACAAAAGCTTGCTTGGTTGAACTTGTATTTTGGCAAAATGGACAAAAGAAAGCAATAAAACTTAAGCAAAATGCCCCAAAAAATAAAACAAAAAAAACCCATCACCCAACCCTCACAAGCTTAAGGAAACTGTCAAATCCATTAGAACAAATGGAAAAACACCAAACCCAAAACAAGGGACAAACCTGTATGAATGTCTAGGAGATGAGACTCATTTCTGGGTATGAGCATTATCTATGAAAACAACAAACAACTTTCAGGACTTCCAAGGAACACACTTAGCAGAAGAATGATTAGTTCCCTACAAAAATGCCAAGGGAATACCCTCACTCCCAACATACACCCACCCAATTGTGACCAACAATTGCAGCCAGCAATCCTGTCAAATTGAATAGAGTATTAAAAATGCCTTAACAGACACAGGCTCATATGAAATTCACATTCAGGCTTGCAGAAAATTCTCAGGCATGGACCAAACAAAAAAAATCCTCTTACCTTTCTAACTACCAGTTAGCTAATTGATATACAGAGGCAAGCAGCAACATTATTCAGAATCCAGAAGTCAATTGCTGCCTGTTTCCATCCTCCCAAAACATGCATTTAGCTGTTAGGGAGGAAGGGGGATGGGGGTGGAGAGGAGGAAAGGAAGTTAAAATATTTGCTGAAAAAGCAGTGAACACCATTCATATCAAAGGAAAGGAAGTATCAAGAGCACAGGCTAAGAGATCACTGCCAGATTAAAAAAAATCCTTGACAAACATTTTCAGTTCATTATTTGTTTACACTGGAGGAACAAACTCATTGCCTACCAGACTTTCCAGATTACCATTCAGACAGCCAAGGACAAGAAAAGAAATGGCTGATATCAAAATCAATTTACAGATAATCTCACAAATGTTAGCCACTTTATGATCCACATATTTTTTCCCAGATGACAAAAACAATTCTCATACAAACTCTAATCAAGCCTTAGTATTCTGAGAAGACCTGAACTACCAAAATGATGATTATTTTAAAACTTGTGATGATATTTAAAAATCCTTAATGGAGGAACAAGCTGCTTTTTTACTTTAGAGTATCAGATCCATTAAAGACTTCTTGGGTTTTGAACTGCTGTACAACGACAGATCCAGCATGATTAAAGAAACTGCAGATGAAGACAACATGTAGCCCACCTCCCATGAAGATCACACTGACTTAGTATGTGCTGGGCAGGGAAGAAAAAAGAAAGATCTCAGCAGCTGCAGATGCTTGCTGAGCAAACAGGACAGGTAAAGAACCAAGACAAAGCAAACACTGTAAAGGAACAACAGACTCTAAGACTCAAGAAAGCCTCACATGGGTCCATCACACATCTTATGTATCTGCTCAGAGCTGCACTGGACTGACCTTGCTTGGTACTGGGTAGGGAAAGGAGAACACAGCCCTAAATACATGCACTCCCCATGACCAGGCATTCCAGCTCTACCCTACCTAACCACTGATAACGCATTCAAACGTACAGAAGGGTAAATAACCACATCCATCAACGTGCAAATGGTGTTCTAGAGACACTACGACCCATTTTAAGTATTTAGCAAGAAAAGAACAAATAAGTATACTTCCAAAATATTTTGTACAGGCTCCTATGCTATTTCTCACTAAGAGCATTCAAGGTAAGCCACCAAATTTTTATATTAAAACCACATACACTTGTTAGTTTGCTGTCTGTGCTCCTGTGCACCTTTGTCTACTTACACTTCACAGCAACAAGAGAAAAAAGGAATAATCAAAAATGGCACCTTAGTTATAACAAGAGAGGCCAAGGATCAGCACATCTCTAACTGCTGCAAGTAGAAAACACTAGCTAAGTCAACAAGAACTTTTACCCTGGGTAAAAGTGCCATTGAACAAACCCAGAAAAAGTATTGATTCTTAGCTTTGTGGACTGTTGACCCTGGAAGTCATCCAGTGAGTGATACAGGAAAGTAATATGCTTCTTAAAACATTAAAAACTCAATAACCTCACTCTAGAGTTTGTATCCCCATTTTATATGGGCAGCTTTAAATATACAGAAGAGCAAGTAACTATGTACTCAAGACTCTAACACATTAGGCACATTAACAATGACTAGCAATATATATTTTACCATGACACTCAAATCTGTCAGGTTCTCTACTATGAGAAAAAAAAAAAGTACAAGCTGCAAACTGAAAAAAATCCCAAGTTCTGAACTTGTTTCTAACATTTGCCAAGCTACCCTTTTCCTTCAAGAAGAAGAAAATAACCAGTTAAGTGTAAATGATTCAGCTCTAATAAATATACACACTATAAATTTGCTATTTAAATGTTTGTTAGCCTCTCCCATTACATGGTAGAATGGTAACGTCTGTAATTTGAAACACTGTCTTGAAGCTACAAACTAACATTTGTTTTGTACACCAAAAATCCGGTACATTTTTTTCCCCCCAAATAAGACCACAAAAAGGAGTGCTCATATAAATGGAATCACTTGATCACAAAAAAAGAATAAAAATTCTAATGATCAAACTTAAAATTCCAGTCTCAATTGTATGGTGCAGGATCCCTGCCAGACCAATAGAATTTAAACACTAGGATCCATGTGGAAAACATTAATTACATGATACAAGATAGACAGTGGCTACACAGGCTTGACAGACCTCTGTTCTACATCACCAAGCCATCAGCATCCCTCTGCCACCACCACTCACCTATGCTAAGCACCATAAATATTTTTCTTTAGCAGTTAAAACTTGGTTGTTTTTTTTTTTTTTTAAATCAGACTTATCAAAGTCAGCATATTTGAACAATGTTTATTTTTCTATACTCTGCCAAAGGCACACTGCCCCTTATGCACAGAAATGGAAGTATAGCTAATTTTACATTGTCTTTGGCAAAGCTGTCTTCTGTAACAGGCTGGTATTGCATTTTCTATCCTCCAAGCCTACCATCACCTTCTTTTACAGGTATTTATCCAGACTGTGCATAGAAATCAAATAAAACACACAGGAATTCACTGATGCATTTCTGATGCAGGGCCCTTATCCCCACCGGAAAAAAATGGGGTTAATAACTAAAAAGTATTTTTTCTTTATATCCAAAGCAGATGATTGCATAAGAATCCAGGAGATTTAGATACAGACACCCATCACCCACAATGCGTTTGTGGGTGCCAACATGCATTGCCAAACTGCACCAGTCACTTCCAGACTCTCCATAACACACAGAAGAGCTAATAAAACACTCTGCCTGCTGTGCACTGTATTCCACACACAGCCCTGACAGCGCTGCAGAACCGCGACGTACCTTTCAGCCTTTCGGAGTTCCCATTCTTTTGCTGCTCATCCTCTTCGTTAATGGTGAATAAACCCAGGGAATTTGGCCTGGCACTTGTCTTCTTCAACCTCTCTTGTCGGAGGGCAGTAGTTGAACCAGGCATGTTGCTGTTGCCTCTTGCTTATTAAAAAAAAGTAAGAAACCGCAGCCCCTGCTTAGCAGCTAGCTGCAACACTGCCTGTTCATTTGAGCACTTGTAATAGATCCCCTATGGATAAGCAGTATGCAAACAGCTGACAAATACCAACATCCACTCGGCAGCGTAAGGCTTGCAGTCTTCCCCCACCATCAAGCAAAGCCCTAATTAAAGGCACATTGGTTTGGATGTTGCTTGTCGCTGTCTTAACCTGTTCAATCAGATCCCAGCCCACAGCTCCGGGTTCCTCGCTGCAGCACCTTCTTCCCTGCAACCCTCTTCCAGATACAGCACACTAAAATATTCAGCACGCAACACAAGAGGAGAAAATATGATACGCCACTGTTAACAGTTGCCCTGACAACACTGACACATCCTAATCAAAGGGGGTCTATGAGTGTTGTCTCCTCAGCTGCAGCGAGCCGGCCTCAGGAACGCTGTCTCCTGCACGCTGGCAGAGAGCTGGAAGCACCTCGGCAGCAGTGGCTGCTCCTTCCTCCTCCTCGCAGGGCGGTGGGAGGATGGAGCTGTGCTTGCACAAGCAGATGAGCACTGAGTGAAAAGAAGCCTGGAAGGCTCCAGGCTTGAACCTGCATTTTGCCAGCTGCTCTGTTTGTTCATGTTTAGAAATTTTAGCCTAATCTAAACTACAACAATGAGGATGAGTCTTCTTCCATATATGCATGCACTGGGTGTCCCCCCCCGCCCCTTAACTTAATCACCTTCCTATGCAGTGCATACCTTTTGCATTAGGAATGCATACACCCTGAATTACAGGCAGGTGTTGAAACATTCTTCTCCATGTGTGAAAACTCAAAAGTCAGGATTTCTAGCTTGTATATACAACACGGGACAACAAAAGGACTTTTGGAGTGAATATTTTGTACCATCCCACTAGTTTTACAGCATCAACCACTAACACTCACTTTGCAAAATGAACAACATACAAATACCCTGTGTGGTTTTAATTAGTTGGACTTCCTTCATATGCTGGCATCCTGGATTTTCTTTACCCATTTACAACAGAGCACTTGCTCACAAGTTTTGCAATCTGCATGTTCCATCCTTCATAGCTCCAAATGCTACTATGCAACATGCTGGATGTTTTACCTGCGAGACCTTAATCTTCATCCACTTCCACCTCTCTAATTCAATGTGTGCTCACCATTTCAAAATGCTACTGAAGAAAAACTGCAAGCTACAACATCTCTATAATGTTAAAATTACAGGATTTTCCCCACTTCAGTTTTTTTTTTTTAAAGAGAAACTTCATGTAACATGATCACCAGCCACAAGATGGCACATACATTAGTTGACAAGTCTGCAGGTGGCTCATATTGAAAATGCAATATGATACAGATGTATACGATCACCTCAACGACATGGGTAACAATACTGAAGAAGAAGGGTCAGAGTTTATTACAGTCAACATATGTATCACAGTGGCCTGGGATGCTCTTTACAGAGGAGTCCTGGATCATGCTTAGCTAGCAGGACAGCTCTGTTCTCACACACCTCAGGCTCATCAGCCAGGAGGCCAGTGGATGGAGAAGAACACAGCACCACCTGAAGGCTCAGCTGGACCATTCTTCTTTCTTCTCCAGCACAGGCACAAAACACCAACCAAAACAGAAGTATTCTGCAGGAGGGCACCAGTTCTGAACTAAGCCCACAGCCCACCTGAGGTACGTACTTCCTCCTGGCTATGTCCTGCCGCTTGGCTACATCTTGGACTCTCTGGGCGTACACGGAAGCTATACATGATGACATTTGTCTACAGTTAAAGACGCTTTGTACTAAAGGGTGTGGACAAAGAAAAAAAAAAAGCTCTAACACAAGCTATTCTTTAGCTCAGCAATTTACCTTCTGGGGTTTATATAGGCTACCACTTTTTCCTATAAGAGAAACAGCTCCATTCCTCAAATCCCATCCACTGAACGCCTACCACAAATACTACACAACAGTACACACATAGCCACAAAAAGAGGAAGGTAGTTAGTACCATGAATACTTTTCACACATGCCCAAGACTGTTGCCAACAGAACAAAAGTAACAGAAAACACTTAGATGGCAGCTTAGTTAAATATCACTCTATTCCCTTTCACTGTTTTAAGTCACTAAGAAAGGATTCCTGCCCTTTTAAACATTCTGTTCAATCAATCACCTTTAATTGCTGAACTACTTAAACAGGCATTTTAAAACATATAAGAAGTATCTAACACACAAAAATACACCTCACTGGAGGGGCTTCCAAAAGGGCTTTCAAGCTTACAGGTATGATAACCGTTTCAGCGTCTCTAGGTCCCTATTATCTGAGGAGCACAGAGAACAGCTACAAGACTGAGAATGCCTGCCTTGGTCCTTGCAGGATTCCCTGCACCCATAAGAGTGACTTGCTCTGAGAACAAAACATACTAATGACTAATTTTGATGCTTCAGGGGCTGATGAAGATGGATTTGGGCCATGACACACAGGCAACTGTGGTGTAGGTGCATATTTCTTTCTGTTGACTTACTAATGCAGAGGTGAATTCTGACAGAGGAAAAGGATCAACAGCACATTCAGCTTATACATCATGATTTTATTTCAAGGCCGCTGTGGTTAAAAACTATGCCAGCCCACATGTTTTGAAGTACCTAATAAAATGGCATCCTAGCCACCCACAACCTATTACAAATAAAAGACACCTATTACAATAGAAGATACCACATAACTTTAGGTACTTGGTTTTTTGTAAAAAAAAAAAAAAAAAAAATAAAAATCCTAAGAACACTATTAAATATGCATTAAAAGGCACCAATGCTGCATAAAACTACACTGTACTGGCAAATCCCCTCCATCCATCCACTGCTTTAGGACAGAAAAAGAAATTCCTGAGGTATCCCTAGCAGGAAAGCTTAGCTTATTTCAGCCTTACCTCAGCTATGTGGGGGCTTCTATATGAAAAATGGGATGAAAGCAACATTCCCCTGAGGGAACAAAGTGGTGGATAATTTTAGCAGAATGGCTGTTAAATTCTTTAAAAAAAAAACAAAACAAAACAAAACAACCTATTTGCTTACACAGCCCATTAGTGATTTGTTTCCCCCTTTAACCATTAGTCATACCATGTACCAATATAATCACTGCTGAGCTCTTACTGATGGGTTGAAACACTCAAGAAATGGAATGAGGGCAACTGTGTATCCTGAGGGCACCGGATAACTTTCATTTTTCCTTTTTACAACACTTTCAAACTCCTTATCAGTTAAACCACTACACTTAAACACACCCGCTTTCACCCACTGGATTCTAGAGGTATAATTGCCTGCACAATACACATCTGACATGCAACAATCTTAAACAGCAGTTTGAACCAAGACTATTAGGATAATTATATTGTGATCTGGGAAATGTAAATATTTATAACAACATGCTGATTGATGTTTCTGCTTTAACATCAGGTATTAAGGCTTGATATCTCTACCTATGAAATGAAAAAGCAAGTTGAAGCCAGTCACCAGAACAGTCACCATGATATCTACATGCAGTCTCCTAAGGGTAATCTGATAATTTTCAATGGCTGAACTCTAGATTTGCTATCTTCTTTCATTCACAGGATTGTTTCAGTCCCTGTAAACTAACCAAACACTACCTGAAGCTCATTACTGTGATTTAGAGTATAACGAGTTGCACTTGATAAGTTCATGTTCTACAGCCACTAGCGCTCTGCCAGCCTGAGCTTACTGAAGTGAACCTTTTTGCTCTTTCACAGGGGGGAGGGAAGACAAAAGGCAGTATTCAACACAAGTTAGCTAACTGACAGAAAGGAAAAACCTTGTGAAGACAAGACAATTTGTATCTTTCATAACAGTTGGCAGGCTGAAATAACTAGGGCTGTGTATGTTTTCAAGTAAAAAAAACACTTGACGTAACACTAGCTGGAAGCCATCTCGTGTCATTGGGTATGTCAGGTTACATTACAGAAAACCAAGCCAACTGAATGCAAGATCATATACTATTGGAAAAGGGGCAAAATAAATCTATAGACAACAATTGCCTATGAAAAGCCCTCCAAACAGAAGCACTCATAAGACATTGCTGAATCACAATATACAAATTTTTTGCTCCCACTCCATGAGACACCTGTTGTATGTTCATCAAGCTACATTTTATAGGAATTTCATGTCTTTCTCTTGCTATTTTCTTAGGATAAGAGCAGTTAAAATGCTGTTTTAAAAGAATACCATACCTAAAGAGCAAGCAACCAAGAAGTCAGGGTTTGACAGGGGAACCTCACCCAAATCTCCACTCCCCCCCCCACCAAAAAAAACCCACCAAAAAGCAAAAACACCCCAACCCCTCAACACTTCCAGATCTAATAATCTCTCAATCTTAACACACACAAAAATCTACTGTCTGCCATTATTGTGAAATCCATTGAATAGACCACTAGTTAATCTCCAGCCTTCAAGTCCCCCTTCCTCCCCACTGCCAGACAGAGGGATTTTAAAAAAAAAAAAAGTTTGAGGCACAGATGCACCAAGCCAGTTTCAGAAGCCAGAGCAGCCTTCTCACCACTGCTCTCCTTTCTGACGCTTTAGATCTCCAAAGCCTGAGGTAAGTTATAACTGCTAGCTGCAGTTTCACCAGTTATAAGATGGAATAAAACCTTCAGAAGAATTCTTCTTCTGAGAGAACTCACTGATTCTTATAAAATACTTTTATCTTTGAAAATCCTTTGTATGACCTTACTATTGTAAGAGCTACTCAGCAACTATTCAACTACTGAAACAATAAAGAGAAGAAAAGTTTGGACTGTGAAAACCACAAGCTAACAGAGAAGTGTTTTAGTGCTTTTAGAGCATTATCCACAATCCTTATCCTGTTCTTCGGTTTTATCCAAAACGGCTAACAGCTGAAGATAATTTCCTTGTAGGATACCAAAAAAAAAACCCCAACCAAAAAAAACCCACAAACTTGAGACAGGGCTAGGTCACAGTATTTTTAAAGCAAAATAAACACTGTTCTACTTCTGCTCTTGGATGCTGATCCAAGGCCTTTTAACATAAAAGGAAAGCTTCTCCTCAACTTAAGCGCATTTTATGTCAAGAATTAGATCAAGTCAATATACTATTTTAACATATGCTCCTTGCCAGATTGCCAGTATTTCATTGTTATTTCTGATTTTCTTAGTAATGAGAGGTTCAGGACAAGGTAGGTATCTATCCTATATAGTAGCATCAAGAAAGGATACGGCATTTTGTGTTTATAGACATGTTTTCCTAGCATGAAACAATAAGGTTCCGTTGGAAAGCTTCTTCCTTGGGAAGATCAGGAAAATCAAAGTACAGTTAAAAGCTGTTCTGCAAAAACAGTACACCAAAAGATTTCAATGTACCTACCCATCAAAACACACAATCATATTTTGTACGGACATTTTCAACATTAATCATCTATGTCAAAAGCTTTTTTTAAGAACTCATTTAAAAATACATAATATGGACCGTGCTAGACCATAGAATATCTCAGGTTGGAAGGAACCCATAACAATCACCAAGTCCAACTCCCTGCTCCTCACAGGACAATGTTGGAATACATCAACACTAACTAAACTCCAAACACAAGCTCTCCCTGATTTCCTTCAGGAGACTCATCTCTTTGCATTTACTTTCTACTTCACTAGCTTTTAAATCAGGCCAAAAGAGCTGAGAAAATAGAGCCTTTTTTTTTTTTCTCATGTGAGAAAACAGCTATTTACTCAGCGTCAAAGAACTGGAAACCTTCTTTTCAATGCCATGTAAATGGAGGACAGAGCAAAATAGCCTTAAAAAGATCAACAGGATCCCTCCCCTCCCCTGAGAAGAGAAAGTTAAGTTGGAAATCGCAGAAATAGCCACTATATCAGAAAAAATACTTGCTTCCATTAAGCCAAACACGCTCTCAAACATCATGCACACCTAATTTTTCCCACTGTTGCTCTTTTATTTTCTCTTCCTTCTACCTCTTATTGTCAAAAAAGGACAGAAAATAACCTCGTCTTTACAGAGGTTTTTAAGTTTCTCTTCAAAGATACCTCTAAGGCTTCACTTTTATATAACAGATAATAAAGGACTGGCAGATTATTTTTACAGCAGTACATTAATTTTTTTAAACAACTTTAGTATTTAGTGTATAAACATCCGATATAATAATTGATTTCTTCTTTCCATCTTCTTGGAAGGAAAAAAGGCCCCTTGCATTAATCAGTAAGATTGAATATAAAATGCTAGAGAATAAGAAGGGAAACCTTCATCTTTGTGACTAATGAGAATCCTGCTGTCAAGAGTATAGATGCACTCTGAATAGCTTTAAATAAGCAGTGAATCGACTCATTCAATGAATTAGGTGCTTCAACTCAAGAAAGAGCAGAACCATTCAGTCTTTCTAAGCAAATATCCACTTAAATATGTGCTGGAGAAACAGAGGGGAGCAGCAGTGGATTATTAAGATTCTTCAGATAGCAAACTTCGAAAGGCAGGTTCAGCTCTTTTCACCTTTCTCTCCTGGAGTTTGAACAAACATGTCCTTATTCTAGTTTCATATCTCAGTATCTCCTTTTCCAATAAATTGAATTCAGAATTATTATCCATATCTGCCTAAGAGATGATGAATTTTAAATAAGCTAGGTCAAGAAACGAAAAGCAGACACCAGGTCTTTATTTGCCTGACTACTTTGGCTCTTTTAGCTTACCCAACTGTTTATGAGTCCCATCATATGTACTGCAAAGACTGTGCACATTCTAGATGCTACTTTGATCAAACAGTAAGATCACACATTCTTCAGCCGCAGAACTGTAGGTGCTAAGAGCACCCATGACAATCCTCTCATGTGATATGGGAGACTTGCTTCTCCAGTCCCCAACTCTTCCCTACCCACCGCAGTCCTGGTGAATCACAGGCAGGCAGCTGTGCCAGTACAAGACCCTGGAGCAGGAGGCAGCTCCACCAGGAAACACACCTCCATGTGCATGCTCAGGCACAGAAGGCTTCTCTTGGAGGTGACCTCTTCCCAGTTTCAGTTGTCCCTCTGACACACGCAGTGCCACACACTGGATCAAGGGATGTTAAGAGCTTCTCAGAGATGACTAGACAGAAGGTAAACATTAATCGTTTTTTTCCCTTCTGTCAATTAAAACTGAACCTCTGTGCATTCCCATGCATAGGAAAATCAAGGAGAAGGCTTGGAGCCCTGCCCTGTTCTGACTCAAACTCCCTCATCAGAGCAAAAGACACGTGAACATGGAGGTAAGAGTCTCGTCATCCACAAATACTTTGAACACATACACACCAATAAAACAATCAAATACAAGATGTACATTAACAAGTCTTGTTACATTTTTTAATTAAATGGATTTGCATAGTATGACTAATTATAAAAATTGCACAATGCGAACCATGATGAATAAAAACATATTAGATCATTCTTAGCCAACACTTTTTCTTTATATATAACAGAATTATATGGCATCAGGCCCTACAGTAGAACATACCATGTAACTTCAGACAATGCTCAGTTAAATAAGGAAAGGCAGAGAGGAATGGAGACTTCACAAGGCAGTAGCAAACAGGAATTCAGAGGAAGACAAAAGTCATCAATGCTAATTACCCTACTAACTAACAGCCTGGGCAGTGTTGCCACTGTTTCTGTCTGTATAAAGAGCTTATTTTTTAAATACCTAGTTTGTATACATGTCAAGAGAACCAAGCACTTGTAAATCACTCAAAATTAAGAGCACTAATGTACGTACTAAGCTTTTTGGTAGAAATGTGAACATACTTTAAAGAAAAAGCAGTATGCCAAGACCAAACTAAAATTTTCTCCATTGTTGTATTACTGACAATATCCAATGGATGGAATCCTGTGAACTGCTTTGTGCTGTGTTAATTACCAGTGTTCTCCTGACATCTTACTTCCCAATACATTTCTTAGAAGGTGACCAGGAAGTCTGGACTTCTGGCTTCCATTAACTTTAAGAGAGAACACATTAGAGTATCAGACACAGACATGAGAAATACTTGGACACATCAGTACTTTATTCCCCTCCTCCATAATCTAGTCTCACAGTGACTGTCGATTTGGGAGCATAAATCATGCCATCACTTACATCTCTGAAGAATCTCAGTCAACAGAAGTCAGGGTTGCTAACTCCATCCATTTGAATAATGAGGCAGCCTACCCCCCATATGTCATCTTCACAGACAACTGAGGGTTGTTTTCCTTGAACTCTGACAGATCTCCTAGGATACATATTATCAAGATATTTCTCCAAAGCCACAAAGGATATACATATACCTTCTACTTATTTTAATGAAAGCAAAGATTGATTTTAACGAAAGCAAATATTGCATGACTCCAGAATCAACACTCAGGAACAGCAGCAGAATTAAATCTGAACTAGTTTTAACAAACACACCGTCTTCTCATAGTCTTTTTCACCTTAAACGTGTATAATATGCATGTAGCCTGTTCTGTCACAGTTCCTAGCAGGTGGCTGTATTTGTTTAACAGGAGTCACATACAGGGGATTATCTTCCTGAAGGAAAGGTGGGTGTGCAAAGAGAGTTACCACAACGACATTAGCAGCACGCTGTGGCTTGTATCGTGGGTCTAGACTTCAGCACGTTTTTTCAAGCGGAAAAGAAAGTATGTTGCAATATCATACAGTATTTACATAATCGAGGCAATTATTGCACTGATCCCATTTAATTACTTGTAACATCACAGATAATTTTCAGCTCTAAAGTATTAAACTTGCTTATCTGTGATAATAAACCAGCCATCATACAAATAAAATTGGAGCCATCTCAGATTACTGCAAATTTGCAGTTTTTAGTTTGAAAACAGCACATACGAAACACCATCCACATCGAAGCTCAAGTAAAATGACAATGCTATTACCTGAGCTAGATAGTAGAGGCTCTCTTCCTGTAGAGAAAGTAGCACATAAACCAGCTGCTCCAGCATCATTTAACAAGCCTCATTTTTTCATGAACTACGGAGGTTCTTTGTGGCAGTGTTTGGTTTTGAGGGTTTTTGGGTTTATTTTGGGTTTGGTTTTTTTTGTGGTTTGTTTTTTTGTTGTTGTTGTTGCCTTTGTGTTTGTTGTTCCCCTTCTTGCCCCCCCGCTTTTTTTTTTTACACTATCAGTGCTGGGAGTGGGTGGGTGAAGAAATCCTGACTCCCGTTACACAATATGCATATAAAAAGGCTTGTTCAAACTTTTCCACAGTGTGTAGTCCTTGCACAAACATCACTTGAAAGATACCAAGAGACAGTACTTTAGCAGCTTTCCAAAGCTGAGGGATGGCTTCTATAAGGATTTTAACCCTCTCATCTACACTTTTAAATTTAATTTAGTTGTATCATTTTCATTTTCAGCCCAGGGGGGTTGTGGAGTCTCCTTCTCTGGAGATATTCAAAACCCACCTGGACACGACCCTGTGCAGTGTGCTCTAGGGGAACCTGCTTTGGCAGGGGGTTGGACTAGGTGATCTCCAGAGGCCCCTTCCAACCCCAACCGTTCTGTGAGTCCATAAGCTACTGATAAACCAGGGTCTCTTCGCACTCACAGCTACAGCGCTGACTCGGGAAATTATTAACGTCGGACCAGTTAAGTAAGGGTAAGATCTGGTACAGAGCTTCGAAGTTTGGACAGGTTTCAGTCAGAGAGGGGTGGCAACAGAAGGATCACAGATCTTCAATTTATATATTAAAATATAGGAAATACTCACAACGGGGCTAACGATCAAATAATTCCGGATGGAAACCAGAGCGCTCTAACACTGCGCACACTGCGAACGGCCGCAGCGCCGGTAAGCGCGCGCTGCCGCGGCGATACCGCATTCTGCTCCCAGTCGCGTTACCCCCGTGACGCCCCGCGCTCCGGTGACCGCGGTTCACGTCAGGAGTCACCGCAAAGAGCCGCTGCCGGAGCCCGGGTAACGCTCGGGCCGTGTGTCGCGGAGAGCCGGGCCGTGTCCCCCCGCCCCACGGTGCCGGGAGCCCGGTACAGGCCGCGGCGACAGCGGCGCCCGCGGGCCAGCCGAGTGCGCGGGACCCGCCTGGCGGCGGCGCGCGGCCCCGGGGCGCGCGGGAGGGACCCGCCCCCCCCCGCCCCGGGAACACGCGGCTCCCGCGGGGGGAACGGGGCCCGGCCGCGTGCGCGGAGACAGACCCCGTGTGCGAACGTGCCGTGGAAACCCTCAGCCGTCTCCAGCAAAATACCTCATCACCGCCGGGCGGGAGCCGCGGGGAACCGGGGAGCGTTTCAAGCTCCCACCTACAGTTTTCCTTCTGCACCCTCGTGTTTTCCCCCGTAATTGATCTATTTGCTAAAAAAAAAAAATGATAACGCAATGAGCTGAAACTGGATTTATTCTCAGATGGAGGAAATACCAGGATAATCAAGTGATAGATGAAAACTCTCACCAGCTGTTAGAGAGAGCCCACCTCAGTGTTTGCCTTTAACAAGCTACCTGGCACCGACATCATTTAAAGTGCAGACTTGCTTTGCTGCAAGAAGAATAGAATAGTATTAAACTCACTTAAGAAGAGAACACGAACTAGAAGAATATGCAAAATCATTACATTAAAGTTTCGGGTTTTTTTTTTCACCAAACCAAGCACATTGCTCTCTCTGGTCTCCCAGTGCCTACGCAAATTGTTACCTGTGCACAGAGCTGGCCAAGGCAGCCCAGAGTGTGTGGGGAGGTCTCACAGGTAGAGGCACATGTATGTTTATGGGTGGGCAGCCATGAAACGAGGTGCCTTAGCAGCCTCTCTGTTTGGTGTTCCCCACAACAGGGCCCCTCTCACCTGAGGCATCACTGAAAAGCTTGTTAGCACTGTAAAATGCTCAGGTAGCTACGATTAAAAAATTCTAACCGGTATAAGTTAATGAATCCCCTTAGCACCATACTCATTTTGCCATATATGCGTTTACAAATGGCAGAGTAAAAAGACCCTCACCCCTGGTAATTAAGCCATTCACCCGAAGAAAGCTAGTCAAGTACAGCAGACCATCTGCCCAACGATAAAAGGATTCACTTGCAACATGTCTCTCCAAAGTCCTCGCAGTGCTGTTAAGGCTTTCCCCAGGATTAGCTCTGGAAGTCTGTATATCTAGCCACAGGAGGAGAAAAAAAAACAAACCCAAACACACACCACAACACACATGCAGCTATTTAGCTGGTTTGTTTGTTTTTTAAACAGGAACAATAAGTCAACCTGTAGGTAATTTCAGCAAACCAGGATGGGAGGTTGACCTTCCTGAGAAGCGGGATCCAGAGAGGGGTGTTCAGCTTGCGGAGCAGACGGCAGCCGAAGCCGCACGGCCCTCCCTGGGTACACACATCAGCTCGCTCGCAGACGGACCAAACAGAGGCAGAGCAGGTCCTTGACATGCTACCAGGATGTTCCTGTTTGTGAATGCCTGGAAAGCAGCCCCTGTGATAACTCAGAGACCTAAAAGAACCTCAAGACACCAAACAGTTTCACAGAAGTTGTTTAACTCTGGCATTTCACACACGAGTAAGTTTCAAATAAACTTTGAGAGCACAAACCAATTTAAACTCAAAATACTCAACGACTCATACAAGCAGATCCACCTCCTGTCTACAAATATGTCCTAATGAGTAAAAGTTCAACATAGTAACATGAAATGAAACTACAAAGCAAACTCAGAATAAATCTAAGCATATAAGTCCTTTTAAAAGTATACATATATAAAATACATATAATCTGACAGCTCATCTCCAGTTTTGGTAAATGATTAAGAAATCTGATAATACAGTTTAAAAAAAAAGAAAAAAAATCACATCAACAATGTAAAGTAGAGAGTTTGTTAAACCATGCTATAAAAAGACATTGACAGCTAGTTCTTCCTGTGGAAAGTGAAGTTAAACTGGTTGCAAACTCTGAAACACATAGGATAACGATGCACATCCTTTCTGAAGCTAAACTTTAGAGTGATGGCTGAGTGTGATTTGTAAAAAGGATTTCTGAGCAAAAGCTAACTTTAATAAAGAACGACAGCATTTAGATGGGTCTGCCCACAGTTGCTGCTTGTGACTGCACGCCCACGTTATATAAAATATGTATTAAAAATACTATACTGTGGAAACACAATTAACCAACAGCCATATGGCCTATTCATATGTTGTTTTGTTGAAAAAACACGCTCTCTGATTCAGATATAAACTTGTATGTTAGAGAAGTGAAGGACTAGCAAAGGGTGAGTGGAATTGTACCGGGAAGAAAGAAGAAAAAGGAAAAAAAGAGAAGACTGAAAGCTGGAGTCAGACTTCACAGTCCAGCAAGCAGCACCCCCGGGGAACCTGCCAGAAATGCAACCCCTCGACTGCCTGCAAAAGCAAACAGCATCCGCGCCTGCAACAGTGATAGAGTGGCCGGCATGCTTGCGTAAGCCGAAATCTCCTCCCTGCACCCTCCCTCCTCGCCCTTAGGACAAAATAAAAGCGTTTTCAAAGGCTCTCGCAGCGTACATCCCTCCTTAGAGGAGATGTAAAGACACCTCTCTGCTTTCCCCAGAGGAAGTACGGGCTTGCAGAAGCCGGTCACTGGCACACGTTTAAGGCGCAGCCGATGCGCCGGGCTCCCGCACACCGCCTGCCTGCGGGGCGCAGGCCTCGGGCCTCGCTCGGGAGGCGCCCGCCGCCGCTACCAGGTACCTGAACCCCACCGGGACATGCCTTCTCCTTCGCCGGGGCTTACCCAGTCCCCGTCCCCGTTAGCGGGGTGTTGCAGGTATTCACTCTCTCTGCGGGAGCCCGCCGCTACCTCAAGTCCCGTCTAAAACCCGCTGCCCCGCACACCCCGCACTCCCGCGCCACAGCCCGGCGGCCGCCCCTCCCGGGCCCCGTCCCCGCCAGCCGGGCCGGGCCTCCCCCGCGCGGCTCTGCATCCCCGCGCGAGCCCCGTCACGGTGAATGCGCCCCGCAGCGCACCGAGCCCTAAAGGCGAGGGGTTTCGGAACGACAACCGCTGCCCCGGGCAGGACTGCGCGCACCCGCCGACGCCCCTCCGCAGATCCGGGCGAGGGGGGGGTCTCGTCGTTACGGCGGGGCACGGGCTAGACGCGCCGCCCCCACCGGCACGGCTCTGCCCGCCGCCTGGGCCGGGCCGCGGTGCCCCTGCGTGGGGCCGCCCCCCCAGCTGGCTCCGGGCCGGGTCTGCAGGCGGCGGTTCGCGGTGGGTGACACCCGGGGGAAGGGAAGGAGGAAAGCCCCCTCACAGCCCAGCGCACGGCGGGCACGGGCAGCCGCGGGGCGGCCCCGCACCTGTTGCGAGAGGAGGAGGCCGCCGCCGGGCCCCGCTGCGCTCCCTCTCCTCACACCCGGCCAGATGCGCGGGGGCGCCCGCAGCCGCCGAGCCGCTCCGCGCCGCTTCCCCCCCCGCGCCACTTCACCCCACCCGCCGGCAGCGCCTCACCTGCGGGGCGCCGGCACCCGCCGCTCCTGCCCGCGGCCTCCGCCATGTCTCCTCCTCGCCGAGCGCGGCTGCTCCGCCCCGCGGATCCGCGGCCCCGGGCAGGTGCGAGCGCCACGTCCCCCCTCCCCCGGCGGCGGGATCTGCCCGGGAGCAGGTGAGGGCGGGCCTGCCGGCAGCGGCGCCCGCGGGCGGGGAACGGCCGGCCCTCACGGGCACAAGACCCCGCCGCCCTCAGCAGCGGCTGTAAGGGCGGCAGGGCGGGGGCGGACGGCGACACAGCCGGCTCCCTCGGCAGCTCTGGTCCGGTCGATATAGCGGTGTTTCCCCAGGTGTATTTTTCCCCTCAGAGGGGCTCCCGCCGCATTAGCACAACTCATGAGGTACCGGCGCGGAGAGAAACACCAGGTTTGGGGACGATTACCAGTTCCGCGCCGGTGTCTCGACAGTAGGTGGGAGGAGTGGTGGCCACCTGGCAAGGCCAGGCAGTGCACCGCATCGCTTGGGAAAGAATTGTGCTGCTGCAGTCTCGTTACCACGGCACGCGATTTTAAGCAGCCGGGTACGTACCCTAAGCTACCTGCAACGCCTGGCTCCCAAAAAAATGGCTCTGTGAAGTTATCAGTGTACCAGTCCTTTCTGTAAAGGTCATGGTCTTCTTACCTTTCCTGTGAGTTTGCCTGACTTGCCCTAAGCTGCTTTCTGGGGATCACGTAAGAGTGTTTCTCTTCAAAACGTTCTAGGTCTGGATTAAAACATCATTTTATTTTGCATCTGCTTGCAGGTATCAAAACTACAGTTGAAACGGTGAATCGGGGAACTCATGGTACGCAGCTGTGGCACACAAGCAGATGGAGAGGTGCGGCTCCCTCCGTCTGGCACGCTGGACAAAACAAACTTCTGTCACCGTGCAGGATGTCCTCCTTTCACAAATAGCTAAGTTCAGGGCATTAGGCCTTCTTCATGGGAACGGAGGATGAATGTTTTGTTGCACCAGGAGCCATTTGTGCTCTAAAACAGAAGGAGGTGGGGCTTGGGTGATAAATGTGCCCTGTGGTTTGTGGGCAGGAGAGTGTTTGTGATACAAGGAGAGGCTGGGCTCTACGCTGAAAGGTGCAAGTCTCCAAAATCAGCGCTGCCTTGGTCAAGTTTTCACTTCTGCATTGTGCCTGGCTCACTTAACAGAGGTGGAAAGGTGTTTCTCATTCAGCCGGACCAACAGCACTAGTCAAGGACCAAGAGGCTACACAAGCTCAAAGGGAGTGGTATATCCTATAGTCAAAAGGTTGGCCCTTGGCAAAATCCTGCACTAAAACATACCACGTCCTTACAACATAATCTCAAATCCCTCACTTGTGGTCCATGCATATTCAGGGAGCCAGGCTGAGGAATCCCAGGCTGACCTGTCCGATGGACCCTGTTCCAAAATGTCTCTTCATGTTCTGTCCAAGGATGTAAGTAATGTGTCTGGCAAAATCTACACGAAGCAGCCTGAAGTGGGGATATTACATAAGCTTTTGTGCACAGATGTAGTACACAGATGGGTAAGTTGCGCTGTTCAGGGAACCACATTCAGACCAGTTCATGATCTGTCAAGTAGCGTAAGTGTACATGGCCCAGCCTAGGTATGCATCAGACTTTATATAGTCTTAACAGTGGAGAGTACAGAACTGATTGCTGAGCAGCTCTGCAGGAACCACCTTGGGTCTGGTGAGGCCATCAGTGAACTACAGGAATTAATTCCCAGCTGGTGCCAGGCTAGGTCTCATGGAGACATTAAAATGATTCCTTGATCACACTCCCTTCTCTTACACATAGCTGGCATTACTGAGTCATAGAGAAGAGGCTGCATGCTTTCAAAGTATCAACACACTAATAAAGCAATGCAGTTACATTCTGGTCTATTCATGCTGCATGAAATCAAAAGTTTTCAAGCTGCAGTCATGGACTGATACAGGATCATGTTTCACACAAAAGAATCAAATTAGGGGTGTTCATTGTGCTAGGGTCACTTTGCTGTGTGTAGAGTTTTTAGTTGCTTTGGGTTTTACAGGTCAACATTCACCACTGGTCTTTCCAGTGCTTAAACCTACTTTGAGATTGTACTGTTTTAAGCTGTAATAGCATTAGAAATTGTTAAACACTAGCTCTGTTTCTCCTGAAATGTACTTACAGTTTTGGAATGAGTTGAATCTATCTGTGCCCAAACATCAGTGGAACCCTCTTCAGAGTAAAACAATCTGATTAAAGTGATTTAATCTGCTATTCTTTCTTTAGCCTGTTTTTTTTTTTTTAATACGTAATTGTTGGTTTTTAGTCAGCAAAAATTACTACATACATGTTAGGACAACAAGTTTATGTTTAGAAAAAAATATTTACTTTTCTTTGAAAATACTTGCTAGACCTGAAAAATTCAGCACATAAGCTGTTCACTGATTACCAATGCTGATGAAGAAAGAAACAAGTCTTATTCACAATGGAATTTTTTGCAGGTGCTCCATAAGAATCTGATGATACGCAGTGCTAGAATGCTGCAGTAACAATGAGAGTGGAGGGACAGGGAATATCCACCATCCTTTTTCATTATATGTGAGAAAGGACATATTGCATAAACAAAAGCAGAAGAAAACAAGCATCCACAATGACTATTCAGTGCATAGAGGCAGGACATTAATTTCTCAAGTCAAGTAGAGCACCCAGAGAAGAACTTTGTTTGGCCCTGGATTGTCAGTACAGGAATTAGGCTGAACAGGAAAAATAAGAAAATATTCAATGCTATTATGATTATCAAACTCAAATCACAGTTAACTTTAACATGTGTCAGAAAGGTTCCCTTGATACTCAGTATTTTTTCCTCTTTTTTTTTTTATTCCAATATTTTCCAGTTCTACACCTTTATTATTTTAGAAGTCCAAAAATATAGGAAAAAGTATCTCTTAAGTTCTTTTTATTTTCAACTGTGTATGTCAGAGATAGCTTTAGAACAAGCTAACATTACTGTGGTTCAGGTGTATGCAACTGGTACAGTTCAGTAGTACATAAACAACTCAAACAAATGCACCATAGAACTTAAATTACCAAAAATAAACAATATTAAACTATGTAGGGCAGTAGGTAAAAACAATTACCTTTAGGTCTTCCACACTAAAAGAAAAATATCTAATTATGATTGAAATTATGAAGTTCTACTACAGATTATTGAGAGATATTACAAAGAAAAAAGAAACTTGAGAAGTTGTCACATTTTGGTTTTGTTCCAGTGATGTACAGTCACATGAAATCTTACATCAGTTTTTCATGAAATGAACATCTGGTTACTCTACCTACAATATTTCATGAGTTTATAATATTTTTTTGTGTGTTTTTTTTTTAATTTTTGAAAAACTTGCATGTAAAAACATTTAAAGTAAAAGAATGTTGCAGGTTGTTTACGGATTCCTTATGGATTATAGGAGTAAAAGCAGTCAGGAAGCTGCAGTGTTTTTAACATTGGTAAACAAATACTGGATTAAAGTGCAACAGTCCTTCTGACAGCACACCTGCTCTGTGCTGAAAGAAAATCTCTTCCTCTTTGCAGAGAATTGAAGAAAAATTTCAGTGTCAGGCGTGTTTCTCTCGAAAGTCAGTGATGGCCTTCCAGAGCATGCACAGCATTCCTCCTCTGTTTAAAAAAAAAAAAAAAAAAAAAAAAAAAATCATATGTATAAAGATACTCTCTAGCCTGAAAGCATTCCAATTTAGGTGCCTTCTGATTTTCTTGCTCTGGTTTTGACCAATGAAATTCAGTGGGAAGGCTGATCAAAGGTGAAATTCAACATGCAATACTGAAATAGAGAACAGAGTCCTTTTCTGATTACAGTACAGGACAATCTTTCTGCTTTTCAGATGCCTTCTTTCTGGAATTCAGACTTCTGGTCCAAAGGACCTGCATAACCCACAGCAGACTAACAACATTATGAAAGTGTCGATTATGAAAAAATCTTAACACCTGCCATATTTTTTTAAATTTTTATTTAGTTATTTATTTTTAAACTGACTGGGCACACACACGGTGTTTGATAACTTCTATTGTTTCTACTTAAACTTCGTTCTGCAGTGACCCACACACCTGGCATGATTAGGTGAAATCTAGTGTTAGTTGCAGTCCATGAGTAATATTTCTATAAACTACAGACAGTTTTGCTATCTTTACATTTTTAAATAAAAGCAAGGCTCTAATGGGATAACCAGTGTCTCCAAGTGTAAGGTAAAAGCTTATTTTAAAATTTCCCCTTTGCTTTCCTTTCATAGAAAAGCTTATTTTTAAATTTAAACATTACCAGCTGCTTATCAGGAATGCATCAGTGTACAAAGACTACTAGACAGTGTTACTTATTTAAATTAATACTACACAATCCATTAAACAGAGACTTAGTATCAATTATTTTCTCTTGTAACAAAACACAACTCCTGCTCAGCAAGGTTCATTTAACTGTAAAGCATTACCTCAGTCTCAAACATTTCAGATCATCTCGTGTAACATAGCAGAGGACATCCATTAATGTATAGTCTTCAGCCAAGAACTGCAAAAAGAAGTTTAAATGAACATTTTCTTAGAAATATAATCTAACTTTCTAAGCTTTATATACCATCTGCCCTTAAAAATAGAAGTTTAAGTTTAGAAGAAACCTAAAATTGGGCCAAAATGTGGTACATGTAACATATTATTCCACATTGTTTCTAGAAATACAGTGAAACTACTTGATTTTTATACTATATACTCTGCATTGGCATACCAGGCACAACTTGAAAGGTGTCATGCTTTTACAGCTACTCAAAACTTCGGTCAACCGGCATTTCTATTGTTATCACTGATATCTCAGTCACAGACTTCAATGAACACAAATTGGAGCATAATTAATACCACATTTCACCCATGAGGAAATTAAAAACAACAGTTAAAACCTACCTTTTCAAAAGTGGCATCTAAATTTGATGTACTTGGATTTTGAGGAACATTTGATCTGATCTGTAGGAGTGATAACTACATGCTGAAATTCTGAGATGCTCAACACCTCTGAAATTATATAATTTGCTTCAGAGCAGACTGATCTACTTCAGGAGATTTCAGTTCAACACAATTAGCTAAGGGTGAACATGTACCCTGTATCCAGGGTATAATCACCAGGAACTGCTGCAATGTGTAAAGACACTGAAAAAATACGAACCAGAGCAATACTGCCTATTTACCAGGACATTTTATTCCCTTATTCCTAATCAGATATAGGAATTATTAACAATACCGTATTTTTATGAAGGCCTTCATATTCAGAGCTTTTTCCTATCTCTGAAAACAAATTAATCTCTCAAAAGATTAAAGTAAAAGTGCTAAAGTAATTCAAAAGGTTTGGTATCTTCTTGCATCGAGGCACAAAACAGTACTGCAACTGTGTCAGAGAGTGAACAGAATCATTGCTACCTTGTTTATCGTGGCCTCATCGGCTCCGTGAACGCTCAGCCAGTTTATGAGATCAGGGTCGTCAGTCCCTGTGCCAGTGGAATGACGATGACAGACAGACAATCCAGGAATATCTAGAAAAGCATTTTTGAGAAAAGGTTTTGCATTGCCAAAGCAACCTCTTGTCATTTTTGACTGCTGAAGTACTTTCTTCAGCAAGCTTTTCCTTCAAGTTTAGAATATGAGTATCTCCATAAAGAAAGATAAATGTCAATTCCCAAAGCACACACTTAATTACAGGTTACAGACAGTTATACACCAATTACTCTGCTTGGTTAGGGGTACAGTTAAAGTAGTGTGAACGTTGATACAGACACGTTTCCTGTCCTCTTCGGAAATTGACTTTACTAGTACAAGGCACATCAATTTCACTGTAACTGTTTCTACGCCAAGGTTGTTGCATCAATTTAACTAAACTGTTCAGCATAACTCATACAATGGGTGTGTAGACAATGCCTTAGATGGAGGATCAGCTGCTTTTAGAAAGTAACGCTTCTTTGAAGCAAATTACATGGAAACATCAAACTGCATCAGCACTTCCACCTTTTTCAGGGCAGATACATATCAAACTCAGCCTCCCTCAGTAAGCTTTAAGTTGTATTTACATCTCAGCGATTAGATCCTCTCGAACTTTCAGCCTAACAATTGGAACAGTCTGTAATTCAAAGAACACGTACCTAAACGTACTAGATTATCCTCTTTAGAAATAATATTTATTCTGTAGGATATGAGCCTTGTACTCTTCCATATAATCACAATCAAAAATATCTAAATTCTACCTTTTCTTGTACTGTGATTAACAAATTCAGTAATTTGTTTCCACAACATATATTCTTACTTCAAAGCAAACCCTACCAGAAGCAGCATAATAAAGCATCTGTGCTGAGACTGGCTCAACAAAAAGAATGGAAGTTTAGCTGCCACTGTCTTCATCTGTAGCCAGTAACCTCCTTGAAAACTCTTCTCACTTACCTATTGGCTGTGACCTAAGCCGTAGGTTTCTGATCTCTTGATCTTTTTCTTCTATAGCTTGATGTAAGAGGACTTGAAATTCTCTCTCCTTTTGAACCAACTCCTCCAATAACCTGTGAAGTAACAGGAAGGAAGCACACACTTCCTTAAGTCATTTCAAATTTTCAGGAAAACAAGGATCTTACTACACAAACTGGAAACCTTCTTGACAGAGACAAGGACAGACTTCTTTAGCTTTCAGAGGAATATCCTCTCACTATAGATTTATTATGACCTATATGAAGACATAAACATTCACTGGTTGCTAAAGCTATAGCTCTTTAAAAAAAAAAGCCCTAAACACACCAGTCTCCATATATACATCCACCCACTAAACAGGTGGTACGGTACCAAATTTCACCAAAATTTCTACAGCCAGCATTCTGTTTTAAACAAAACTGTGTAACTGAGAATAACAAATATCATAGTGTTTCATAAACCAAGGGCTAAACTTTGTGACATAATCCTTTGTAAGGAAAAAGGCCAGTTCACATCTCTCCAGCAGACACTTTCAAAGGTACGGCAAGGGTGGAGCTATGATGAAAATGTGGTGAAAACTTATGGCTGCATTTCTTAAGTGGGGAAAATATGTTCCCATCCACACGAGAGCTGTCCCTTCCTCACACACTAGGCGCTTTGTGCCTACCCTCCTATGCTACATGAAGAGTGAGAAAAGAGGAGGCAAAATACCATGTGTCCTCTCCTAAGCAATTACTTTTGAGAATGTCAAGCAGAAACAAATTGGAACCCATGTTCAACTTCCTTCATAACACAAACCCAGAGAGAAACCCCGAGAGACTGAGTGGTCAGCACCTTTCAAACTGATCAAAAGAAAATAACTTGTGAACAATATGTATTCAGGAATTTGGTCAGAAAAACTGGACATGGAGAACATGCTCATAAACCTATCACTGACTTCTGAGTCTTAGGAAGTTCTGCCTTGAAAGAATTTCAGCACCTTCATCCCTTCCTTGAAGCCTCTGTCAGGCTGAGAACTATGCAATAACTGTTCCATTTCCATATGATTTTGTTTCCTTTTTAAAAATTTTATTTATTTATACCAGTTAAGCACTGCAACTTTTTTTCTGGACATTATGGAATTCAGCTAGAGAATGTGCCACAAAAGCACCTTACCTGTCTTTGCACAGAAGTAAACTGCATCTCATATGATTGCCTTGTAAAAACATCCAGCCCTACTTTTAGCTTGCATGCAGGCCTACCAGCAGCATAGTTGCACTTAAGTGCTTCCACACTTGAGCTAACAATTCTTAACAAGTCCACCTGCATGTGAACAGAGCTGCTTTGTGCCTCTGCACACACCCACAGCTTGGTTAATCTCAGTGCAGACTGATACTCTGTCCATTCTGGTTGAAAAAGACCTTCAGGGCCAAGAAAATAATCAGCTATTTTCTCTTGATAACTGCTTGCTGCTTATGTCAATAAAGCTTTAATTAATACTTAAACAACTGCCCATATTATTTACCTCAAAATTTCTGCATGAATGACAGGATGTGATTATTTGGCCAAAAGCTTTGCATTTGAGAAATTTACAAAAGCAAAGTGCTAGAAAACAGTACCTCGACAAATGGATCACTTCTGATGCCACTCCCCATCATAAAGTTGAGAAGTGAGCCAATCTAAATTATTTATGTATTTAAATGTATCAATAAGGCAATCAAAGTATTTCTCAGTGGTCATCACAAGCAAAAAAATGAATTGTAACATAAGAGCTCAAAAATACTGATAATTTATTAAAACCAATACATTCTAATGAATTACTCTAATTACGGCAAAATTCTTAGACATGTTTAAAAGTAAAGTGCAATTTAACATTTTAATTTAAATTGGAACAATACAAAGAA
Source organism: Nyctibius grandis (assembly GCF_013368605.1). Taxonomy (NCBI): domain Eukaryota; kingdom Metazoa; phylum Chordata; class Aves; order Nyctibiiformes; family Nyctibiidae; genus Nyctibius; species Nyctibius grandis. Next base: position 65,205,559 of record NC_090658.1, on the reverse strand, counting down.
TGTTCTAGCAGCATAACAACTGTCTTATTGAAGACGTTTTCTTTCTACCAAGGTCATATTCAAAATTTACTGAGGTTAGTAAGAAACCTCATGTCATAAATCAGATGCTGCAAAAACTAAAATGTCTACTTTAAACAGACTATCTGGTGTATTTTAATGAAAAGAAAACAAAATTATATAGAAAATTACTTGGATAAAATGATGGGAGACAGATTTGTCTCTGACATTTCTTAAACAAACAAAAAACCCAAAAGAACTACTTCTCAAATTTAAAGCGGAATATTTCTGAAAAAAATCCCATTCCAAATTTCTGGCTTATTTCTTCTTTTAAATAACACAGCTATTTTTCCATCTTTCTCTGATGAACAACATTTATGGAACAAAAACGTAATGCTTGCTGGTAAGCACAGATCCTGCTGCAGTGAATTCTGTGCACATAACAAGTCTGAAGCAATTTCCTTGTGGAGTTCATGTGTGGCTGTCCACTAGCTTGAGTTCATTCCCCAAGAATAACTATACAAAAGAACAGCAAGTTCTGCCTTAATGGAAACACAACACCATTCATCAGCCTTACACAGCATATGAAGGAGAGAAAGAGCAGAAGCTTGGCAGCAAGCTCAATTTTTTTTTTTTTCAGACATTCCTTGAAAGGGCACCTGAAATCAAGACTGACCTTAACTTGCATCACTACTGTTCCAAAATGAATAAAACTAAGTGATCAGTCACAGCTAAACAATGACCATCATTTAAATGAACAACTTGCAGTACTATGGAATTTTGATACTGTCACTAGTATTCTAGCACGTATATTTTAAAAGCAAAACAATACATACTGTCACAAATAGGCTAGTGTCTCCTGATGTCCAGACTTACCTGTTTGTCTCTAATTTTAGCCTGCCCAGCTGTACACTCAGTGATCTGTGAGCAGCCTGGGAGTCATGGGATACCGTAGAGCTGAGTGTGCTTACACCTGAGGTAGCTACTGCATCTTCCATGACAATGCAAGGCTGTTGGATAGTTTGATTCTGAGGCTGTTCATCTTGATCTTCAACTTCAATATCATCTTGATCTGCTGTATCACTTTCAGATGCAAGACTAAAATGTGGCCTCAGTTCTATTAGTAACATTAAAATATAAGTAAAAGAAAAAACATTAAAGATGTTAAACTTTAAAAGAAAAGCAGACCTAAGTGACTATTTACAGATCATCCTACAGCTTTGGTTAAACCACACCTGAAATTTCTGTAGCAAGAGAACAGATGATATTTTCTAGGGGTTTAAGACCACTCAGACCATAACAGCATCTTAGTTTATGCTCATTATTATTCAGCCTATCAAATGTCAAAAGCTCTAAAGAACAAAAATCCGGATGAATAGGATTCCAGATTTGGCTAGCATTTCTTGTCAAATTGTGCTGAAGTACTATGTGCAGCAGAAGTACTTTCTTTGGCTTTATTACATTCTCAGTGGTTTGTAATTTCTTATGTGTCTGACCTGAAATGTTTTATTAAACAAATAACCATTACTTCTCTTATATCCAGCTATTCTTGTTGTTGCTATTCTGGCATATTTAGCACTCTCTCATTGCAAGAATATGATGTTTACGAAAAAACTGTATCCAAAGATATAGACAGGAAATAACAAACAGACCCCTTTCCTGACAATTAAAAGTAGCACACTTCCCTTCTACTTATCAGAGAGAACACTGCCTATTTTATAATGATGTACAACCACAAAACCACGGACAGAAAGCTATACATGTACTCTGGTTTCTGTTATTCCATTTAAACTATCTACCAGAGCTTACCAGGTATGCAAGATATGTACACAAGATCTTATACTCCTATGAAACCTATTATTGCAACAACATCTGTTTGTTAACTCTAATCATTTAATATAAAATCTTCCTTCCTTCCTTCAATTGTGGCTTTTTACTGCTGAGCACTCCCTTTAGTCTCCTCACCAAAATATACTTTTCTGAATCACACTTGGTTTTTGTAGGTTTTTGTCCTTTCTGCTGAAGAACTAACAAGTACATTTTTATTCTTTACAAAAGGGACATTCATTCCTTGATCCATTTCATCATTTCAATGCTACATATCTTTTTCAAGGCTGAACATAGTAAGATCAACAGAGCTGTGCTTCCTCTAAATCAAAGAAAGCAGATTATATAGCAGTTACCCAAATACCACTAGGCAAGTATGTCTGAATTTGCTTTGAACTTCTGCATCATGCTAACAAGAACAGGAGTTCATTTTGCCGTTGTTCACCAGGCAGTATAACTATACAACATCTGCTTTGTACCACTCCTAAAACATCCCATAACTTTTAGAAGTGTTAAGGACAGAAAGAAATATTCACACTGTTCACAAGAAAATAAAAAAATCAGACAAAGGGAAGCAATCAAAAGTAGGGTAAGGCAATTAGGGAAGAGGCAGATGATTGGTGCCTGAAAGCTACTAGGGCACAGAGGCTTTTGTTTAGGCTTGACCATATACAATTAATGCTGATACTGAGCTGTAGGGGGAAGAAGAGTCTATTAAGGAGGAATTCTACAGCAATGAAGCACATGCCTGTTGAAGGTGTTCAGCATTCTAATAAAAAGATAGAGTTTCCTTATGACTCGAAAGTAACACAGAAACCCTATTTATGCCTTGCTAGTTGTGCTGGGGATACAGAAAATACCAAAAAGAACATGAAAAGCTGTAACTTTTGAGGAATTTACAGATCCTGTTGATAATTTAAGACTTAACCCACTGCAGAAAACAGGAACATAAGAATTCTGACTTCAGACTTAATATATTTGAAAATTTCACCATTAATTCCAGTGTAGGGAATGGTAGAATCACAAGCTTAGAAGTTAAGAAGCAGCAAAGAAACTAAGTCTGGAAATAGGTAAAGTAATAAAAGAATGGGCTACAGTTTCTTCTACACAGACTCCTTCCCTCAGCTAAGCTGTGCATTCTACTTCTACAACATTCAAAATACAATATTGAAACTGCAGCCACCGCAGATTTTTGTTTGTTTGATAGTTTTTGTTTTGTCTTTTGCTTTAGACAGCTTCTGACCAGGAGCCAGAGAGACTTTTGAGTGTTCCAAAAAGCACTTAATTAATCTGCACTTTGTAAAACACATTCCAAAACTGGCATGTGCTGGCAAGTGGTCTGTCCTTTGCATTTCAAGAGACATCATTGTGCACCTCAAAAAAATTAGGCCCCAGAGTACCTTAGCCTACTACAGCTCACTGTGTTACAGAATTGTTTACATGACACATCTTGGAAAGGTGCTTTCCAAAATAACTTGGGCAATACACTGATTAGTTTTTGTGTTGCAAAACAGTGAACAGGAAAAAGGCCACTGTTGGTTTCAAAAACTTAAGCAAAGCATCATAATCACAGCTCTAAAGCACATTTAAAGAGATCAGCCAATAAATATTTGCTGACTATTAAGAAATGACTCACCTGGGACCAGAATAGTAATAGCAGTCTGCACAGCTTTTCTGATTATGCTGTCCAACGCAAACATCCAATGTGGCTTGATGTTATGATTTCGGAGAACTTTATTGACCTAGCAACAGAGAAGTCAGTTCAGATATTATATCCCCCCCAACTTAAAACTGTAATATCTGTCAGCATTATATAAAGTGTTTGAATTTAGAGATGCTGTATCAAAGCAGGTGATTAAGACTATTTCATGTTGTCATTAACAAAGAAAATAGCAACATTGCCAGCTTCCACCTTTTTATTACAAGTCATGCAGTATTTTGTATTTTTTATCAGGTACTAGTTCCTGTGTTCGGTGATTTTTGATGACTGCGATACTGAAGTTTATTTAACCTTCAGAGGTGTGGAGAGAAACTTGAAAAGAATGCAAGCAAGACAAATACCAAGGACTATATCATGAAAGACTTATAACTTAAGCTAATTAATCTTGTTATTTTTTTGGCATCATTTTCAGTGCTTGCTCAGAGCAATACTTATCTATTTTAAAGTATAATTGTAGGAAATTTCAAAGAACTAATGTAATGCTGCGCCTTCTTGATTCAGAAAATCATTAATTAATGTTAGTTTAAATAGTCAGGGGACTTCATTTGTACGCTGTGCCATTTTCTCTTTCCTTCCAACTTTTTACTTCATACAATAAGCTAGTTTTCTATACTAATAGGCTCCTAATTCCCTGCAGGCCTCCTTTCAAACTGCTTTCAGCCATTCCCAGGTGCCTCTATGGATGCTCCACACCACTTGCAAGAACATCTCTGCCTTGGGGAAATTGTTTTCCAACTCCCAAACGACAGAGCAGAAGCAGGTGGGGTGAGAGTGCTACAACAGAACACCTAGCCACAGTAAGCAGCAATAGCACAAAACAGCCTTTGTGCTGTTTTCCAGGCACAGAAACAGTCTGAAGCAACAAACTCTGTAGGAGCAGAACTCAAGCAGTTGCAGGAAGATACAAACATAACTGTATTTAGAAAATTATGGAGTTGCTCAAAGCCTTACAAAAAAAGTAGCAACTGCTGCTTACTAAAAAATGTGGCAAGAAGATACTTCACTCAGGTCTTCCTAAAAAAGGGATTAGTTCAATTCTCCCACATTGTGATAACCTCTCTGTAAAAAATGACTGAAATTACAGAAATTATGCCTTCAGAAGATATGCAAGAGTTAATAAGTGTTATTAATCATATTATCACTGCCCCAAAGCAGCAGTATTCAGTAATGCAGTAATTTATGTAGGTACCTGTACTGGGTTTGGCTGGGATGGAGTTAATTTTCTTCACAGCAGCCCATATGGTGCTATGTTTCAGACTGGTGACTAAAACAGCCTCGGTAACACACCCATGTTTTAGCTATTGCTGAGCAGAGCTTACACAGTGTCAAGGCCTTCTCTGTTTCTCACCCTGCCCCTCCAGTGAGCAGGCTGGGAGTGGACTAAAGGCTGGATGGGGACACAGCCAGGACAGCTGACTTGAACTGACTGAAGAGATACTCCCTTCCATATAGTATCACACATGGCAATAAAACCAGGGGGGTAGTTTTTCCAAAGGAGTTGTTGCTCAGGGACTGGCTGGGCATTAGTCTACTGCTGATGAGTGATTGCTTTTGCATCACTTGTGGTGTATGTTTGGGGTTCTGCTTTTTTTCCTTCCCTTCACATATTAAACAGTCTTTATCTCGACCCACAAGTTTTCCCACTTTTTGCCCTTCTGATTCCCTCCCCCATCCCGCTGGGAAGGAGTGAACAAGCAACTGGGTAGGAGCTTTCCTGTACCTGCCAGCCAGGGTCGACCCACCACGCTGCCTATGGCACCTCAGTGCTGCTGCCAGTGGCCACGAGATGGCACCTGGACACTGCGCTTGGACATGTAGAGCTGTCAGCAGCACCCAGGGAGCCTGCCCTGGGCCTGACACCTGGGCAGCAGCTGCCTAAGGGCCCCAAAGGCTGGCCCACGGCCTCCCAAGGCAGCACAACTCCTGTCTGCAAGCACTTTGCACCTTCTCATACTGACTCTTACCAAGACGCTGACATGTGTTTAGCTAAGTGCAGCTTATTTAAGTACTGAAGAAGCATGATGTAACTTTATCAAGAACACAACAATCCACAGTAATGTGATTTAGCTTTTAGATTACAGCACAAAACTACTTTTTCTTGGTTGCTCCAATGAGGATACTGTGATTATTAAACCTTGTTACCAGAGATTACCTTATTAAGTCCTGAGAACAAGGGAACTACTTTCCCTCACTTTTAGCAATATCCCAGTTTCGGCAGTATCTGAGGTCTTGAAACCAATCTGGATTTCAGTGTTGTACTACAGAAATCTAATGTATGTCCAAAAAAATTAAGACTGAGTGCATATAAAGCACAGTTTTTCTTTGAACTTTCTGTGGGTTATCTTAGTTAAATAATAGATCGTAATGGAAGAGACATTCATCAGTTAAAAACCAGCAACTTGTAATGATGAAGTTAACAGAAAAGGGTAAAATTTTTATTGAAGAGAACGTGACTCAGGCAATTACCACTGAACAACTGATGCCCAGCAACATCTCCATCAGATAACCAACCCAGATATTTGTACTTTCCCCCTCTCAGTTTTTTTCTTGACCTTGTATATTTGTTTTTTTTTCTTCCAAGTGTCAAAACAGTAGTAGTATGAGGCTAAGTAGAATGGAGAGCTGAAGTGTACTCAAAGTGAAGACTCAAAGAGAAAGCTTTCACTTGTGGAAACCTCTCTTTTACAGATTCATTTCACACATTAGTGTGCGTTTTTTTTTTGTAAACAGCATCTAATTCTTGTCAGTGTAGTCTATGCAACAAACAGGTCACATGCTATACAATCCTTCCTGACAGCTCTTTTACTTGTCAGAGTGCCCCAGGCTTAAATGCTAATAGAATCATCCACCTCAAACATACCTACTTGGACTGTCATTTCATTTTTACTACATGACTTCACTCTGGACAAGTGATGCCCAGCACAGTTGCACACTCCCATGCTGGTTATTCATCTTAATTATTAAGCCTAATTACTTGTGAACTAACATTTAAATACATAGCTTAAGAAGAAAAAACATTTGCTTTTGGTAAACTAGCTATTTGAAGGGTATCCATGTGTGTGTTTGGTTGCTCACTGTAGGAACTCATAAATTATGCATTAATTATTGATAGAAGATAACCTGTTTTTCTTCCTTCTTATCCTACTTATTACAAACTGAAATGAAAATGTCTAGTTTGGCAGAAATCTGCTGCTAACCAAAAATACTAGAATAAGAACTCAATACAATATTACAAGGTAGACAGACTACTATTGGGGGCATAGAGTGGTTTAATGTAGTAGTTTATAAGATAAGTCAAGTCCAAGAGATCTGCATTTTGGTAGGATAAGCCTGACATTCAGTGTTGGTCTTATTTACCAGAAAACCCTTCAAAATGAGATTTTTTTAAAAAGGCTTTCCTGCTTTAGTATTATTATATACTGTTTACACAACTCTGCTGAATCTTCTAGGTCTTTAATCAGCAAAATCTCCACAGTTGTATTCAGGGTTTGTGTCCTGCCAAAGGATCACATAGCAACTCAACCAAGTCATGGCTGTGGACTGGGTTTTTGTTATTACAGGTTCAAAGCCCTCAAATATTATTGTTTCAGTAACTCTGGATGGAAGCTAATGAAGTTCTGTTTGCTTCTGGCTGATAGAACTTTTTTTTTTTGGCAGTTTTGGTGCACAGAGTTCTTAGTAAAAATGACAACTTACAGCATCTTGAAAACCAAACAGCACGAGCTGCACTTGACTGATACCATGGCTGTCAAAGTCTAACTCCAGTTTCAGTTTTGAAAGAGTGGTTGCGATGATTTTACGATCAGTGGACCGTACAAACTCTCTGAGGCTGGAAACAAGTGTCGTGATATGTTCCCATTTCAGCTTGGGTTCTTCGGCTCCCTGATAGAAGAGAGAGGAAAAGGAATAGTTAGTTTTGATAGCCATCCCTTGAAATGTACACCCAGAGGGACTTTAGCCCAATAACTTCAGTTCACAATATGGATTTTCAGAAACTCTACTGCTACAGTAAGGGAAAGGTACAGCTGGAGGTCAGATAATGGCAGCAGCATAACTACAGCAACACAAGAGTTCTACCGCTGAGATCCCTGCTAATGCAGATTACTTGACAAGCAAGTAGCTGAACTTTGTTTTGTATCAGTTGCTGAAGCATATGTGCACACTATAATCTGTATGTCTCATTGTACAGGAGTGAAAAAATGTGACTAAATATACTATGCACTGAATACTACAAATTACTCTTAATTGCAAACATGTACTTCGCAGTGCCTCTGATTTCAGAGCGCCTCTGAGAGACACCATGCAAACTCACAGAGTAGTGTTTAAAAGAAGGGATTAGTCAAAGTTACAAAGAAGGCTCAGAAAGAGACTAGTTCTTTCCTACATCATTTCCCTTGATACAGAACTTTTACACTTACCTATTCTTAGAGCAGGTCTACAAATCTGTCACCTTTCTATTAGAAATATTCATATGCCTGTTTTTAAAAGCTTTTGTGGTTTTGCATGAGCTACCAAAGTAGCAAAAAGCTCAAAAGCATTCATCAGAATAACCAGCATAAGTAACTAGGAAATAGAGGACTGTATTTACTCTCTAAAGTTATGTCAACTGAATACAAATTTCAATTTCAAATCTTAAAATTACACCAGAGATCGAAAACCATACTGGTTGTTCAACACAAAGTATTAGATGCTTATTCTGAAGGAAGTTAAGTAATTTTTTGTATGGACTAAAGATATCTAATATCGAGTTCTGTAACAGAAGGACATACAGTATTTGGTTCTGTTGTATTTGTCAGTTTTATGCCATGAATGTTACAGCTGGCCAGACATCAAGAACTCTGTTTGCCAATAACATTGAGGTTTTAACTATAGTTAATTAATTCTGATCAGGATGAAACAAAGATAATTTGACTATTTGATAGAGAGAAATTGAAAAACAGAAAAAGCTCTAGAGCAGTCAAACATTCCACAGACTAAAGCACCCATCTTTGAGATAAAAGATCCTGGCCTCTGATCCTGATCCGCTTTGATCGGAGAATTCACCTGATGATTGGCTGTACTGAAGTTGATCCCTCACCCTCTCCTGCAGTAGCTGATCTCCTTTTTGTGTAAACAATTAAAAAGCCATTAGGGCAGATAGGTGGACACACAACACACTGTAGCCCTGGCCTACACGATCGAAGTCCATCGAGGCAGGCTGGACACAGGGCAACCAGTATGGTTCCCTAATAAGAAAGAGTGAACTATTTTGGGAGGGTCATCCTCCTCCCCTGGCCTCCACACCCAATGACTTTGTTGAAATTGTTCTTATGAAAAGTTTTTGTGAAGGGAAAGGCGCTATCAAAGCCTCAATCTTGATGAGGCCTAACAAGCAAGTTAGGCTTCTATCTATTGGTAACTTGCATTTAAGCAGGACATAACAAGAAGCCAACTCAATTTCCCCTTAACTGCAGTTACTACCACTTTCTGGTGGTTTGAGCGAGTTTCCTACTCTTTGCAAGGGTCCCTCGCTCAAGGGAGAAAATGGTGTTTGGGAGTTAGAGTTCTGCATCCTCTTGAAGAGCAGATAGTCCCATGCACGTGTGCTTTGAACTCTGGCTCAACAGCTCTGTGTCTCTGCTCCTATCTTGGGCTGTTCCAGCCCCAGCTGAGGAAGGCATGAAACACCAAGCACCCTCTCTGGATCTTGTGATTGAGTTTCAGCCTCTCACAATCACCGATTATTCCTTTCATACACTTGCTAACAACTGTGTCTGTTATAGCAACACTCTAGCAAAGCACAGATCACGGGTATCTCTATTATTGCCTTCTATTTTAACACTTTCTATAGTTACCAGGACAACTGTGGGTTCCTCCCTGCCCCTACCAAGAATTAGAAGCTCTTTTTATTAGTATGGCAGCAATTTCCAACTACATTAACTGTAGTACATGCATAAGAATCATACTGGCTTGCATCAGTTTCTAAACGGTACTATCTTTAGAAGATGAGTTGTCACATTTTAGACAAATATGTTTTAGACCAGCAATACTTAACCTTGAGAATGAAGTGAGTCAATTAACTACTAACACACACATTACAAACAAGGAAAAAAAATCATGTCATCCAATTACCATGTTGCAACATTTAGCAGTGTGGTCATGACCTGTAATTTATTCAGTGTCACCCTGAACTGATACATCATCATGATTCACCCCCACAAAGGAGTGCCAAAAGGTCATTCTGCAATTATTTTGTTGTTTGCTGTAGCTCCCACTGTTACTCCATCTTCCCTCCCCTCCATATGTGCTCCCAACTGCTGTGAGGAATAGCTGCAATTTATTTTCTCCCTAGCCCCCTTTCCCCTTTTATGGCTGTTGGCTAGAAGGCAATGGTGTACCGCTTATTCCCATTTTTTCTATGCGATAATCTAATCTAAAGCCAAAGCAGGCCAAAAGACCTAAACCTCCCTCCGTCAGACCAGTCAGCCAGAAGACAGAACTCTAAAAAGGTGGCAAAGTAATCACCTCCTGGGGATGATCTATCTTACATGAGTTGACCTGACAGCCTCAGTTAGTCCCATTTGAAAATCAGTGGCAAAATACAGTATCATGAAAACATGTTTTTCTGTTGTCTGGCCAGCACTAACATCCAGGTATACATATAATATTTACAAACAACACAAAAGGCATATGTAATGCAGCATAAACAATTCCAAAGCCTATTTTTAATAGGCCAAATAAAACAATAAACTGTGAAAGCTTACATGGTGTATGCTTCCTAGTTTAATCAAACTTTATTTTTTAATTGCTTTACTATGTGTAATTTCAAAAGTTCCAGGTAACTGCAGATAAGTCTTCAAATTGCATAAAATTTTTGCTGCCTTCTGAAATTACTTTACCTGAGCCAAAGCTTCCATCAAGTTCCTCACCACCTTCTCTTGGTCCTCAGTTAATATCCTGTGGAGGGTGGCTCTCCTTTCACTATCCTTCTTCAGCATGAAAAACCCAGAATCTTTCTCTTCAGGTGAAGGAGGTGCACTGTGATCCTCAAAATTTTCATCTGGGATGCTGAATGAAAGACACTCAGTGAAAAGAAACTTCATAAAAAACACCCAAATGCACACATTCCTAATCTACTGTGTAACATAAATGCCAGATAGCTCTTTACCTCAGAAAAAGGGACCGGATTCCCTTCCCATCTTTTTCTCCACAGGATTTGGCTCTTGTTTTGAAAGAGAATGGATCAATTTTTAATTCTGTATCAGGTGAGACAGAACCATATTCACTGCTGCTACTTGTATCTTCCACCAGAACAGGGACAGGTAAGGATATACTCCGAAGATACTCTATTCATATAGAAATATTCAGAAATTAGAATTTAATAGTGCCATCACAGTGCTGAAGTGAAAAGGCTATTCTTTCAGAGAAAAATGGAAAGACTCCAGTCTTCCTCCATACCAATAAGAATATGAAAACAAAATTGACAAAAAACTCCTAAAGCTTATTCTTCCAGAATAGAGTTATCTTCCAGTTATGTTTTTATTCAAAAGCTTCCTGAGCTACAGAAATGGTGAGCTCTCTGCCAGTTCACTTACAGAACTTCACCACTGGAGTGAATGTGTATCTCGCATCATCAGTACACACTTTGAGCAGTAGCAAAATGTTTCTACAGGGCAAGTCATCCAAGCAGCTTCCAAGATCTTAATTTTATGTGTATAATATATGTGTATATAAATATATATATTTATATATAATATATATGCTTACATGTATTGTATAACACATATAAGATAAAGAAATGTATCAGATTGTTTTGTACAAGTTTAATTAGTTCATAGTCTTTGATTAATAATAAGCATGCATGTTAAAGTCAGAACTTTTATTTTTTAAATCCAGAGCACACACTACTGCTGCAAGGAACTATTCATGCCTATTTCACATGTGCACATTTCAAAACGTACTTTGACAGCAACTCAGCATGAAGGTAACTGTGTTTGTTCGGTCCCCCCCCACCCCCCTCACTCTTCCCAGTTCATTTCCTGAAAGATATGATTACTCTGTACCCTGCTACTATAAACCAGCCATTTGGTTTCCTGTTCAGATTTCCACTAAATGCCCCTATAACAACAACGCAGCTCTTCAAGCCTGTATTACCCACTTGCCTAGACAATTAAGCCATAGTCTGGTAGGATTACAAACAGTAGTTTAAATTTGCACAATGAATTAGAGGTTCCTAGCAGAGAAAGGTCACTTATTTTCATAATTGTGTCCACTTCTCTGCAGCATTTTAGTGTGACAAATTGTACCAGAATAAGTGACAACCACAGTATCTACACAGTTATGTTTCGATAGAGAAGTATGTTAAAACTCACCATTTGTGTTAGCTGAAAGAGCTGTGGGAGAAAAGCAAAGGAAAAAAAAGTTAGATGTGCTGAAATTAACTGAGAAAATAAGCATAGCCTAAAGGACAACTCTCTGCACATTTTTATGGACTATCTGGACTCTCCTGTAAGCAGTCTCTAAAAATGTAATTTATTGTGATTTAAAGTTAATTTTAACCTGAGGGGATGGAAACTACATTAAAAGTGCTCATCCAATATAATCTCCTTGATATTTTTATTTCTTTTAGGTATCATGCTAAAAATATAGAGAAGTTATTTTCATATGTATATATGCACACACATAGAATATGTCACTCATACTCTCAAAACTCCTTTGTTATTTGCCATAATTTAGAACACCACAGGAAATGAGTACATGAAACAAAAATAATGCAGTGCATGCACATTTGCCATGGGAGAAAGATTATGTTGCTCATGTAGAAAACTCCCCTGAGGCTCAATAGCATGTTCTAAGTTTATACAGAATGTACTCTATGCAAACATGCTTTGAACAAAAACACATGCAAATTAAAAAAAAAAAAAAAACAACACACAAAAGCTGCACAAAACCATAAACTGACTTTTAGAAACCTTGTTAGAAATATTTATGTAAAATCATCTCGGTGACAACATGGTAACAGAATTCTGCTACAACAGTGTTTCTGCAGCAAGCTGCTAGACGAGAAGATTACAACTGAATGTTCACCTGGGATGGAGATCTACTGTGTTCATCTTAAAGATTAGATCAGTTTCAGGAAACAGTATCGTTGACAAGAGAAAAGTTCCATATTGAGATTAGCAAAGCTTACCTGAGAGCTTTGATGGGGACTTTCTTTTTTTGCTTGACACCTTCAAGAATTCATCTACAAGGAGCTCATGAGCAAAAGCTCGTTTATCAGGATCTGGTTCAAAGCAACGCAATATGAAAGCCTTGGCTTCTGCAGACATGGATTCAGGAATCTCTGGGTGTATTTTAAACATCCCCACCTGAGACAAATAAAGGGAAAAACAATGGCCTAAGCTGTTCTTTTCCCAAACACTAAATAGCATCAAAAAAGTGTTTAGATATTAGAAGTGGTATATTGTTCTCAAGTTTTGATATTGTCTAACTAGCTTATTAATTCAGATAAAAAAAAACTATTACAAACTGTATAAACAATTACATTTAAAAACCCCACAACTGCAAGTAGAGGCTCTCACAAAGCAGAAAATTGCTTCTTTTCTCAGGTTTGTTTTTTTTTTTTTAAACACCCAGGCTTCTGAATAGCTGCTATGGCTCCATTACTCTCTTCAAAACAACGCAGTACTCCCACTCAGTTGAATCAGCTCATTCTTCTTAACATCCTCACTAACCAAGCATTTCCTTTATCTTCTTTCCTGCAATCTCTAATTCTAGCTTCTCCAAACAGTCATAAGACTTCCAGTGTTTACAAATAGTGGTCTGAGTTGCACAAGGAAGATGACTGACCTTAAACATAGCTGCTTGTGGTTCTCCCAGTTCATAAAACGGCGGCTTCCCTGTAGCCATCTCAATGATTGTGCATCCCAAAGACCAGATGTCTGCAGCCTTCCCATAGCCACGTGGCCCTTTGTCTATGATTTCTGGTGCCATATACTGAAGGGTACCTGTTTAAAACATACTCTTTTTTTTTTACTTAGATGCACTAATGATGCAAATAGACAGCTAAAGGACAAGAGGAACAAAATCACTGAGAAGTGAGCAGTATCGAGAGAGTTAAAAAATATGCCCTATTACTCAAAATTCAAAAATTTCCATATGCATTCTACATAAAACACAAAATACTATTCAAAAATATTACTTGTGCTAAAAGCATCTGATATCACATACTGATCCGATGATATCGCTTTTCAAAGTCAATGACAATTATTAAGAGTTTTCAATGAGCTTTGGATAAGACATAATCTTCATTTACTGTATTATAGATTAAGATTAAAATAAGGAAGATCACTCTGAATTGCATGCAGAGAGGAAAAGGAAATGAGACTTGAAATCTGAACCTGCAACAGCAGGCAATATGAACACTTCTTCTGAAGTAAGGGAATCAACCTGACACATCATTCTGCATTCTGTTCCATTTAGAGCAGAAATGGAAGAGCAGAGGATGGAATTAAAATAACAGTTACTTCTCATTTTGCATAATTATTTAATGCAGTGCCACCACACGATTTAACATCCAAATCAAACTATCAAGCAGAATGAGGATCAAGTTAATGACAGGCTCTGTAGATAAGCAATTCTGGAGATGAAGCCAGGATGTCCAAGCCACCCATGAAAGAAAAAAAAAATGTTAGCCTCCAAACAGCAGGATGAAAAAGTCATGCACGCAGAAGAGGGACTCAAATACAACATAGGAAAGACACAGCTCTTCTGTTGTAGAGGACTTTCATGTCTCACGTGGAACTTCCAAAAGAGCATTATCTTTGAACAGTGTGCAGTTTAAGATTAGGTATACAAAAAGTTATTCTTGCAGCAACCTTTTATACTGCTGTGAAGATAATGAAAGTCCAACAGCTGTGGATTCTGACCCTACATGCACAGTTCGAGCGAGGAAAGAGTCTCCTCTGGGAACATACCAGTGAAAGTTTCAGTACATGGGTTGATTCCTGCAAGTCTTTTTGAAGTTCCAAAGTCCGAAATCTTTAACACTCCACTGTATGTGTTGATAAGCACGTTATCACCCTGAGGAAAAGAACATTCAGAGCAATTACTTTTCTCTGCTGACTCTTCATCTAAGACTTCTTGCATAGCCTATTTCTACAATGCACTCTTTAGTAACAACTACTTCCTAAGGCTCTTCATAGGGGAGATGAAAGAGGAATCAATAGTGTTCCTGCCTTATGTAATCCCATTATCAGAAACTTCATCTCAAAGTGAACTTCCCCTGCTACAAGAATACTACAAGAATTCAGTTAAAGAATACCAAGAGAGGAGAAAAAGGCTTGCTTTTTTTTTCCCCAAAAAGGGAACTTTTTCATCTGCAATCTCCTTGGCAAAGGACCTGCTAATATCCTATCCACAATCTTCTTCACTTCTAATAAGCTTTTATGAAAGTTCAATCATGTCATTGAAAACAGAAATAGAAATATCCACTTTATCACATCTTAAGTGACTATATGTCAATTCTTTAAAATAAAAAATGTATTTTGTTGGTGCAAATTCAAATCAACAATTCAATTCATTTACCTAAGCCACAGTTCAGAACAGCAGAAAGGGTATGTGACAATGAAGAACTTTCAGAAAAAAGTTTTTAAATTGCAGGACAAATAAATGGTTATGCAGTTATATAACACTATCAGGCTTAATTCTCTGCAAATTCTTACCTTAATGTCTCTGTGCACTATTTGATTATCATGGAGGTATTTTAATCCTTCAAGAATCTGCTTCGTGTAAAAGCCAATTGTCTGCTCATTATTTTTTAATGGTCCCCATTTTGATCGTAGAAGAGCAGAAAGACTGCCTGTAATTTTGGAGAGCAAAAAACTGGGAGTAAAAATCTAACTAAATTCTGCCTTGTCCCCCAAAGGGAAAAAAAAAAAGTAACAGTCAACATCAATCCCAAACCAAGTGGAGGCACTTCTTCTATAACCAAAGGCCTCTCCAGACAAATGCTTACTTGCATCATCACTGGCCTGAGTAATTAAAAAGAGAGCCTCAGTATCTCGACTGGCCTCAGCTGCAGCAGAGAAGCATACGCTTCCTCAAGGAGGCAGATCAGAACCCATTTAATCAATGTGCTCACCTCTCTCCTGTGCCTGAAGAGAAGCTGCCCCATAAGAATGTTGCAAAAGAGTGAAAAAGGGTGGAAGTGCATATGCATGTCTTTGTACATACACCAACTCCACAGTTTCTCAAAAAGCTAAGCTCAAGAAGTGGATTTTTGTTGCATCTGGCTGCTGTGAGTCCTTTGGTCTCAAACAGAAGCAGCAATCACCAATCGCCTTTCTCTTGTGTTAGGTACCCGAGGAGGGCTCAGTCATCTGAGACTACCTACAGTCTTTCTAGTAGGATGACCACAGATCATCTCTGAACTGTAGGTAAAAGGACCTCACCTGCCACAGCAATGATCTGAGCTGTATCTGTAGCACATCCTGTCTAAACACTAAATGAGAGGACTCAAGCACTTTGAAGACACAGTTTTCCCCCTTAATTTAGGAAAGATATATAAAAGAATATTACATTTGCATGAAATATATCTTGGTGCAGTACTATAGGTTTTTATACTTTTAAAATGTTAAAAACCAAACCAATCAACCACCAAACCAGTCTCCCTCACAACTTACCACCTGGCACCTGTTCCATGAATATCTTAATGAAGCCATTCTCACTAAGAGAACCTAAATACTGGACAATGTTCTTATGTTTGAGATGCTTATGCAAAGCTATTTCTTCATGCAGAGGCTGGGAGTACCTGGAAAGAAAAAGAAGCAGTTTATTCAATATTGACCTTTGTGAAGAAAGTCTTGTGTTTACTGTAGTAGCTGAAGTTCTGTTTTAGGTCCCATGAAACATGTTTACGCTGAAAACAACTCCATGTTAGATGCATTTAGCAACAGTGGTTGTGACCATCACATACTAAAAAATTATGTAATCATATAAAAATACACATATAACTTATAAAATATATATAAAATTGTGTATACACACACACACACACACAAAATGTTATAAGTGTACATAGATAGACTGCGCAAAACAAAATTTGTGGAAAGCGAACTTCTCTCCAGCCTAACTCAAAGAGAATAAACAGTCGGGCAAGCGTTTGGATTCAGACTAGTGCCAAAGTGAATTAGTAAACCATAAAGTTAGTGTATAATTAAAGTCACCTCAATAATGAAAACTAATCACCATTTAAATTTTAATTAATTGAAGTAGGAGTCTTATCTGAAAGCAAGAGTGGATAGCTATCAGAATAAGAAAACAGGAATCATTTCATGGGGAGATATTCAGAAGAACTGATCAAAACAATCTCATCAAATGTAATTTAGTCCAATGCAAAATATTTTTCAGAGATGTAAGCTTTTCAGCAGTCTTTTTGCCAAGAAGGTTTCTGGAGTCTGGATCCTTCTCCAGGGTGGAACACCACCAGAGCTCAGCAGCTGATGTGCTCCCTGGGCCAGCCCTAATGCTCTTCTTCCAACCATGGGTAAGTTGGAAGCACATCAGCTGCCAGATTCTGTGTATTGTCTGGCAAAACGTGACAATATGCCGAGAGTCTGGTGGCTATCTTCAGTAAAGCACTAACACCTGCAGTCAGACTTTCAGGGTAGCTGAAATAGATGAAGGACCACAGACCTCTGCAGTGAGAAGGAGCTGCAGAGTCTTAAGCAAGTGGAAGACGTTCAGATGCTTATACTGAGGAAGTACTAAACATAACTGCAAACTCAACCTTGCAGCTACTTGCCACCAAAAGGAATAGTTTTACTGCCACCTTCACCTTCAGCAGGTTAGTCTCAGCGTAGACTTCACACCAACACTGGAACATTCTCGTCCCTTAATGAACTGGCAGAAAACTTATTTTATTTATTGGTAGGAGGGGTAGCTTCCTGCTGTCTCAAGTCTGGGAGTTGGCTCCCCCTGGACCCAGCGGAGTGCCAGTGCCAGGAATGCAATCAGAGCACAAATGCAACTGAAGTTGTTAGGGGAAGAGTGCCTGTGATCTCCGCTCCCTTTTGGGGCAGGTAGTTATCAGCTCACCCTAACAACAGCATCAAGCTACAAGTGGAGGCTGAACTCTTAAAAAAGTGGAGGGAAAAAGAAAAAAAAGAAAAAAAAAGAGCCTCTGAAAACCGCTCTGGAAAACAGCTGTTGCAGAAAACAAGGAAAGTGTTAACAAAGTGTGATTATGCAACTCCGAGTCTATTTACTGAAAACTAATTTGAGTTTTGGCTTGCCTCTCCACACATGACTGTAAAGATTCTGACTACACTGTTAGTCATTCAGAAACACAAAATCAGAGATTATATTCCTGAGTTCTATTAATGGGATATTCATTCAGAGCAGGAAAAAGAAGACCATTATAATAATTCTTTCCCCTGCACTTTTCAACTGCACAGTTAAGTGAGTCTTGAGCAACTAAAATCACCTAGCAAATAAAATAAAGCCATAAGAAAATTCTGCAGTGGGATGAAGCATTTGTTATTTTAGAACTTAGTCATTAGGAGACTTTAAATGGTACGAAGAAATAAAAGTTCTAAATCCTAGAAAGCTAGATCTTATTATCTACCTAGCATGATTTTACTTTAACTTGAAAAGTTTATCTGGCCACTGGCACTATTTTGTAGTACTGGAAATGCATTTGAGGGCAACAGCATTGCAGGAATGTTTCCTTTTCTTTCAGAATGTGTCTTCGTAGTCTACCATTTCCTGGCAATTGAGTAAATTATTCAGTAGCTTATATTTAACATATAGCAGTATCGAAGACTCACTGCTTTTTGCACAGGAATCATTGCATTTCTGGCCAGGCTCTGACTTAGAACTTAATTATTTCTCATGAATCCAAAAGATGGTAATTTTTACTTTGAAAATGATAAGAATTAACTTCAGAGATTAATACTTTTCTTTCTATGCATTTCTTTCAAAGTGCCAAAAGATCAGGTTATAATTAATCAGAAATGGATTAATAATTTTTTTTCTTACTTTGCTATGAAAAGAATAATACTTGAAATTTGTTCTGGAAGCCTGTAAATATTTTTGAAAGTCTAGATGAAAGACTAACAGCTTCTTAATAATCTCTTTTCCAGTATGGTTTGCACATTGAACCCGAAACCTTTTCCACTGAAAATTCTTTTAAAATATGTGTTGGAGAAGAAAAATCTGGATTTTTTTTTTTCCCCTTTAGTTACTGCTCTATTCAGGGTAGCTTGCTATTAACTACAGTTGTTACAAACAACAAATTTCTTCTTAGCACATACAAAACTTGCAACTCTATTTTGAGTCAAGAGATTGTTTTATGTAATGAGGCCATACTTTCTGAGAAATTATAACACATCTCGGAGTTAAATTTACAATAACAATATAGAGGATGGAAGGATTCCCCTTTCCATTATCTAAGTTCTAGTATCTTTAAAATGTTATGAGTATGGAAAAATTATTAGACCACATACATATCCATATTGAACAGTCAACATATACATGGATTCAAAAAGATTTAGATTCATTTTTTAAACGTCAAAGAAAAGAACAACTAAGTGAGGACAGAATAACTGAAGGAAGACCCACAAGAGAGACCCATGAAAAAGAAACTGGGCTAGGACACCAGGGGGCATTACTGATCTGCCAGTCTGTAAATTACACAAAGAAAACTTCATAAGAGTTATCACACAGTGTCCTATCAACTCCTAGGCTCCAATACAACTTAAATCACAGTACTTGATGATGGATAGGTTGTAGAGAATAACGCTCCTTTTCCACAAACAGTGGTTTTACCCCCAGGGACATACATTCTAGATAAAAGTGAGAAGAGTAACAACCACTGTGATGGGTTAGAAGAGTCTTTTGTATTTACTGTTTTGAATACTAGCACTCTCTTTAAGATGACTGCTATGGAAGGACGGGTAAAACCAGCTTCCTGCCTGATATTAGTTGTAGATTGAACACTGCACAAACAAGGATACAGTTATTTCCTCCTACAGAGGAAATGCCGCTTCCCAAAATATGGGAAATCCTGCTGAAGGACAAGCTATCCATTAGATCACAGTAGTAAACCAAAAAAGCCAAATGGGCAAAAGACAACAAGAAACTTGGAAATATGGATTCCATTCCTGACTGAAATAATGGACAAAAATTCACCACTTGGTACACTCAATATTTTTACCTACATTCATTTAGTATGCGATTCCTCCTGCTACCAAGCAGTGTTCTGTCTGTATCAGAAGAGCTTCCTTCATAAAAATTATTTCTTTAACCATTGGGAAAGGGGGGATTTATCTTTCTGTTACCAACCATGGCAATGACTTTATTTCCTACTTTTCATAGCTTTCCTGAACATAAGCTTGAGTTACAGTCTTTGATAATATTTTACAGTCTGAGAGGCGCTTTAAAGATCCAGGCACTCAAGTCACCTGTTACGAAGCAGCTTGTACAACACTTGACTACAAAAACCAAAGGCTAAAGTAGAATTTAAGAATAATAATAACTTGACAGTTTAATACAGTTTAATTTGAAAAAATCTTATCTTCAGATTTGCTATCACTTTTATCACAATATTTGTGGAAATCCATGTATTCAAAATAGGATACACTGTAAGCCTCCTGATATACAAGTACTAAGGACATCAAGTGTCTGGTCTTTACACAGCAACCTTCATAAATGAGAGAGGTAGATACATATACAAAGAGACTCTGCATCAAAAAAAAGTGTGGACAAAAAGATCATGCCACATGATTTATTCTAATGTTAAGGAACTTCATAATAAATGATTCACAAACAGGAAAGGAAAAATGTCTTTATCAACAGTTCAGAATTTTAAAGGACTCCGCAAATCATGAATTTCAATAGTTGTTTTATAAGGACATGCCTGAGCATGTCTAAGCAGATAGGGCTTACCACTAGGTGTTTAAGTGAGATTTTGCACTTCAGCAATACTTCTTTTGGAAAGAAAAAGTATCATAAACTACTAGTACCAAAACGAGTAAACATCTAAATTCTCAGTTGTGATCATAATCCATTCCGCAACTTGGAAACATCTAGTTAATAAGACAGGGAACACCATTATATACGACAGATAGGTCATTTATTGGCACCTTTGTAGAAGAGGTACTCCTTGATCACGTTACTGATGAAATTATGTAATGCACAAAATTTGGAATCAGCCACAGTTACTATACCTGCTGTCTCTCTCTGGGATTTCTTTAATAGCAATTCTGACTTGATTGCTCAAATCTCGTCCTGCATATACAATGCCATAAGTTCCTTTCCCCAGAATGACTCGCTCGCCATTTTCATCATATTCATAATCATACTGCAAAGCAAACAACAACATGAAATGAAACAGAGGGATAAGATTTATTCCGTCTGACACCGTGCTCATAACTAAGGCATCCAGGATGCTAGTTGCTTTCTGCAGACTATGGAGAAGGAAAGAAAAACACTTCAAGAAGACAATGTGGATACCGTGCAGACATGCCTGTATTTCTCCACTGACTGTACAGGAAGCACTGGCTTCTAAGGCAGCTATTTCAGGTACTGTGTAAAGCTAAGCTAGCCTTTATCTGTTCTGTGCAGTTACAATTATATGTCTTCTTCACAGCATCTGCAATTCTGCTGGCAGGTGCTGTAAAAACAAGAGAAGACAACAGAGGGCACGCTGGGCCAAACTGAGACCTGCAGCTTCTGTACAGACATAGAAAGCAAGTCAGGATACACTTAATGTGCTCCAGATGCTCTCCTCACCTGACCACATCTTCCAAAAACAGCACAACCTCAATTTTGCCAGTGCCAGGTCAGCCGGCAGTGTGCCAATGGAGGTTAGTCAGGATTGCAAAGTATTAAGCGTGGTTTTGGCTGAATTTGAATTTCAAAGAGTTTAAGGCCAGTCCAGAAACGGTCATTAGATAGACTATCTGATCTGTCCTCTTGGTAACACAGACATGTAATTTCACACACTCACTAAGCCCAGCAGCTCATGCCTAGATACAGTATTTTTTCTTTTCCTCCAAATAAAGACTGCTATCTTTTTAATAAAAGAGAGGATCCACACCTTCTTTTAGTACTTTGTTTCAACAATTAATTACTCTCATGGTGAAGTCATGTCTCTTAATTCAAATTTCTTTGGTGTCACTGTATTTCATTTCATTTTTCTTCAATAGATTAAAGAGACCATTAGCACATACTAATTTTCCCTGTAAAAATACTTACCCACTGTAATCAAGTCACCCACTGCTCTTCTTTTTGCTAAAATAAACAAATTAGGCACCCTAAGGTTCTCATTATAGGGTATTTTTCTATCCCACAAGTCGCTCAAGTGGTTTCTGTTTGTTCCATCTCCAATTTCAGATGTATTATAAAATGCCAACATCAAAACTGGGACAGAGGGCTGTATTCATTATCCAGTACTGACTCTCTCAGTTCTAGATGTCTCTCGACCTTCAGGACACCAGATTTTCATGTGATA
The DNA here is from genome assembly GCF_013368605.1 of Nyctibius grandis. Taxonomy (NCBI): domain Eukaryota; kingdom Metazoa; phylum Chordata; class Aves; order Nyctibiiformes; family Nyctibiidae; genus Nyctibius; species Nyctibius grandis. Next base: position 65,183,522 of record NC_090658.1, on the reverse strand, counting down.
GGACATGGGCTTAGGTATTCTATCCTGTTCCCTGTGACCTAAAAAAGAAAGCCTAAATGCCCTAAGTACTGCATTGCACCCAATGGCCCTGTACTCACTTTTCAACTATGTGTATGTTCAGATAGAAACCCCACGTGAGAACACAGTGTGTAATGGCATACCCAGGCAAGCTATAACTTAGCTAACAGGTAGGAGCAGGAACAGGGCATCCTAAGCTTCAGTGTGAGTTAGGGGGGTAAGGGTATAAGCAGACTCCCAGCAGCACCAACATCATCATCCAATTTGAGTTTGCTCTTCATTGCCCTGCTTGCCTACAGATGAACTAGCCAGGACAAGCTTTCCCCTACTACAATTATATCCTTACTTGTTGTGCAGATGACCTGCCAGTAATGTAAGTGTACATGATTCCAGTAATGCATGAAACAGACAACAGTCTTCAAAATTTAAACAGACACTAATGCTGCCTGACTATGATTACACTCTGAAGTAACTGTTACGAGTCACTCTGTAATAAGCACGACTGGAAAATTCCAGAGATGAGTGCCTTCTCAAGCAAGTATGCAAACTGAAATATGAGAGATTTAGCTGTGCTGGTTTTAAAAACTACATGTAGACCATTAAAAAGAATCATTCATTTATAAACAGTAGAGGATAAAATTTTGTAAACAATAACTTGTCTAACTTCTTCCAGAGAAAGGAAGAGTAATTCCCTCCCTTCAGTGAAATGCTACATGAGAAGCCTAAAATTTCTTAGTATGTTGGGGGGTGGAAGTAAAAATACCTCTAGAGAGTCTCCTTCACATTCCCCTTCTTCTGTGGTCTTCCCTATTTCTTCAGTGATACTGTTCACCATGTCAAAAAACCTGTTAAAGGAAAAAAAAAGAAAAAATACACACTTGAGACAGTATGGGGACAAAGAGAACGCTTCTCTCTAAAGTCATGAATGAACCAAAATGGGACTTAAGTCAAGTAAGCATAAACTCATTGTAAAAGTTTGTTTGTTGGCAAAAAGAAAAAAAAAAATTTTTATTTACATGGAGAATTAACAGTCAAAATCTGCAGTTGTCCTACTTACATACGCCTTTTATATATGCAAGACATCCATGATGTCTGAAATTATTAATGAAATTCACATTTCAAAATTTATGTATCAGGTGAAATTCTCGTCCTATACCACTGTTTCTTTATGTCCAATGAAAGTACTCAAGCATCATGAGAAGTGCCTAGCAGTCTTGCCTACATTCAGAGGAATTTTGACCTACGAGGAACGGCTGAGGGAGCTGGGGTTGTTTAGCCTGGAGAAGAGGAGGCTCAGAGGTGACCTTATTGCCGTCTACAACTACCTGAAGGGAGGTTGTAGTGAAGTGGGAGTCGGCCTCTTCTCCCGGGCAACTAGCAATAGGACAAGAGGACACAGCCTCAAGCTTCACCAGGGGAGGTTCAGGTTGGACATTAGGAAGAATTTCTTTACAGAAAGGGTTATTAGACATTGGAATGGGCTGCCCAGGGAGGTGGTGGAGTCACCATCTCTGGATGTGTTTAAGAAAAGACTGGACATGGCGCTTAGTGCCATGGTCTAGTTGACAGGGTGGTGTCAGGGCAACGGCTGGACTCGATGATCCCTGAGCTCTCTTCCAACCTGGTTGATTCTGTGATTCTGTAATTTTGGTAGTGCAGGAAGGTTAGCTGGAAGTTTTTGCTTGAATGAAAAGGGGGTCTATTTTACAATTTCCCATTAAAAAAAATATACTATTACATACAACTTCTACCCCCTCTGAAAGAATGCAAGTACAAATACCACGCCATGCTAAGGTATTGCTTACTCATCTTCTAAGTAGTGCTCAGAAATGAAGGGGAATGAACACGGTAAAAGAACCTACATGAACTAAAAGGGATGGGAGTACAAGCTAGGGATGGGGCTAGGAGGTGGCCACAGCCATTAATATGGAGTACTGCTGTGATTTTTGGTAAAGTTGTAGCCTTTTTTAGCACAAAAAGACATGACATTTCCTCTGGGAATGCCTTCTCGATCAATTCAAGACCACAGCCCTCAAGCCTATGGAGCAGACACACAGCTTAGAGAATCTGAGACACCCCTAATTTTGTGCAACAAACGCTTGCCAAGTTTCCTGTAGGGATACTGGTACAATCTTACTTATGTAAACATGATGCCAATGTAAAGGAAATCAAATATGCTTCTTCGTAATCATAAATAAAATTCTAGTTACACTAAAAGAGAAATCTTGACCAGACCTTGTTGTTAGTCCAACTGTTCCCACTTCAGAAAGTCCACTTTAAGTTTAGGATGCTTTGTTGGACTGGGGGCAACAAACACTTGTAGTAAGCCTTAATATGACAAATACTAGAAAAATAATCCCACAAAGTGTGTAAAAAAAAAAAAAAAAAAGAAAAAAAGAAATTCGTAATCATATTTGTTTCTAATGTTTGTCTGAGCTTGCACTTTGTCCCTTCAAACCTCATACATCTCCAGGGTACTCTAGTACTAAGCTTTCGCAGAAAGATGGTGATCACTGAGGATGCTCAGACCAACTTTCACTATAGTTCTGAAACAGTCAGTCCCTGTTGTGCATGCCGACACCATCTACCCCACCACAGGCCACTTTTTTTTTCCTGAAATAACAATGACACACCTTCTGCAATGAAGTTCTGTGCAGAAATAGATTTGAAAGTCATCCGAGTTGTGCAGCACGTATAGGAAACAGCACCGTTCTTCAAACTTCGAAATGCTGAAAGAACAGCCAGGCAGAACATGTTACTGGCAAGATGCATTTGGACTTCTACCGGCTATGTCAAACCATACAGATCAACCCATTTAATACGAGAAAGCACCAGATTAAACCTAAGAATCCATAGTTTTTCCTCATTGTAAAGTTGCACTCGTATCCTCCAAAGTTCACGTTCTACTCTTTGCTATCATTCAGCTTGCCCCCTAGCCCACACATTGCCCAGGAAAGAGTAAGAACAAAGAAATTAATAGGATTATTTCCATTGACCTGAGACATTTTTGTCTTCAGTGCGTTTAGGTAAGGCCCTTAATTTCCACTCCCACAGCCAGAATGAAACATCCTTTCAGGACCATGCTAGAAAGCTGGACTTTGAACTCAAACCATGAGTTCTTCCCACTTTAGAAATCAGCCACAGCTCAATCCTGAATACAAAAATCTCCAATTGGTTCCTTGTGAATTGGTACCTTGATAGTATGTTGGAAAAATATTTTAAAATAGCATGAAAAAATGAAGTGAATTACTTTGCCACCCTTGCCCACCCAAGCCTTTCTTCAATTTTGGTTTTATCTCCTATAACAGGAGAACAAAGACAATGAAAAAGTACGTATGCCATTTTCTTATGGATGCATAGATGTCTCAACAGAAGAGGTGCAAACTCTGGTACAGTTGCCAGTTTTCTACCCCAAGCAGGCTGCAGCTCTTGCAAAGATATTCATACACCAGAATGGTTTTATATGCATGTCACTACTGTGCTCCTTATAGAAAATATCAAACAACATTTGAAATAGCTCTTTCTGTAACTTTGTCACGTGTTGAGTGCCAGGTGTCAAGTTGTTAGAAACTTTTGTTACTATGTTTAGAAAAGGAAAAAAAAAAAAGATGGCTAAAGGTGTTACACGGGAATATAATGCAGTATTTCAGAAACCAAGACAATTAAGTCTTGTTAATAACACTCTCAAGATACTAGACAAAATCCACAGTCCTAGTGGAATCAACCTATTTTAGCTGGATCAAGATAGCCATAATGTTTTTAATTAATTTATAGCACAATAAAGTAGAATGGTATACTGTGTTGTGCCAAAGGATTGATAATTTGATTAACATAACAGTTTTTCTTCAAATATCAGGAAATACTTGTAATTTTCAGCCTTCAATAGGTGTCTAAGGTTGTCTGATCCTTGCTTCCTTTTATGATTCCTCTACTGTAAAGCCCTGTAACTTTTGATAAACAAATGTCCTTAGACAAGCTTGGGGGCCTGCCTTTCACAAAGGTACTTATGAGAATAAGAATATTTGTCTTTGGGTGTGGTGCCTCATTTATTTTTACGTTAGGAAAAATTCGTAAGTGCTAAGTAATGTACACATCTTGGAAGACAGTCACTATCCCCACTTTATAAACTAACTTTTAATTCAAGTTTTCCAAGCAAATAAGTAAACTCTCCAGATATGACGTAACTGACATTAACAGAATTACATTACAAAAACAGAATTAACTTTTCAAGTTCCATGCGAGTTTAAACATTTTACTGATTAAAATGTCAGTTTGACATGCATAGAAGCCATTGACTAACACAGCAGTGAATAAAAGTGTAAGAATGTGGAGTGTACACATAGGGCAGGCAAATTCATAAATATTTAAGGCCTTTAAGTGAGCGTTTACATTTGTTATATGTTGCTTTCCTCCCTGAAAAGAAGTTGTTAAAGTGAGAAAAGGAAGACTAAAAAATACCAAGTTATAAAGAGACATGGTAACTTGCTCAGGAAATGTCTCATTCTCTCAGTTCCCAAGCACACATAGTACCCACCGACTTCTACGGCAGCAGAATTGGGGCTGAATTTGCGAAACTCCAAAGACAAACAGGGAAGCACAATGTAGCGTAGCCTTGTGCCCAGCTCGTGTGCATCTAGAACTCCCCTTAGTCACTGAGAAATACTGCAAATGCTATAACTACTGCTTACTAATACTGCTTACTAACACTTCCAGATGAAGCAGCAGATAAACAGTTGAGCAACCACAGAAAAGCAGCTCCGTGGAACTTTTGTCTGTTTTCTAGAACTGTAGCAGTACAGACACCTCTGACTGTTGTAATTAAGTAGTCTGATGAGATTCCAAGCTCCAAGAACTTGGGATGGAAGTTGAACACCCTTGTTGTCAATTTTAAGCTATGAAGAAAACTGCATGCAGCTCTGAATCCAACTTTTTCACTGTTTCTAACACAACATTCATCAGCACGACCTCTGAGGCACTCTCCCACAGAAACAACACAAGTAGCAGTTATTTCATAATCCAGGGCTTGTCCCAAACACTGAGAAAAAGCCAACTTGTAGTCTAGCAACTTCAGTCTGCTACTTTTTTTTTTTTATTTTTAAACTGGAAAAATAAAGATGGTATCTTCTTGCTCATATGATGTCAGCTCTGCAGAATACTAGGGACTTTTCTGGATAACCTAAGATGCAAAGCACCTTGGGGTAGCAGCCATGTTCCAAAGGCTCTGATGAAGCCTTTAAGATTAACAGGACTTTCCATCCTGATTCAATAACAAACATTTGTGTTTAAGAGGTCAAGAAGGCATATGACAAAAGCAGAGTTATCTACATTGGCACATGAACTGCTAATCAATGAGTTTGTTAAGCTAAACCCAATTACTATGACTCCCTGCACACAGTGTGATTTAGCACTGTGCTGCTCAGAGAGCTCTATACACTTTCCCTTTGCAATTCTTGAGAGCTGAACTCTATTACTCATGAAATAAGATGCCGATTACACTGGCTGATACATAGCACACAGAAGAAGTGACCCCTCAGTCATTCCCTGAAGTATTTACCAAAAACATTAGCCATTTCAATGCTAGATGTCTCTTCAGATCTGCTTTCTCCTTATGTAATGCAGTAAATATTTATGGATACCTTTTTTTGAAAATGCCTCCAAGATGTACAAAGACCTGCCTTATACGTTAAAGCTGCATCTCTAAAGCTAGCTCTTACTAGTCTAGAAAGGCTGAGAATCCTCATAAAGCCGGGAACCTCCCATTCCTAGACTGCTTTAAGTCTAGGAGCTTCAAAGGAGCCAAAAATAGTCTGGATACAAAAATAGATTAGAAGCAGGCCTGGTTCTGAAGGCTGTCCCACACTCCAAAGAATATCTGCCTTCATAAAACTGGGAAAAAAAAACAACTGATAAAGACTGAAAAATTAAATTATCAGAAACTTGCATATATTTGAAAGAATTAAAAAAAAAAAAAAAGAGAAAAGAAAAAAGAAAAGGTTTATTCAGTTCTACACTTGCATAAGATAAAGATTTCCCCCTGCAGCTCCTCATGGAGGCAGCCAGAGAGTTTTCCAAGAATTCACAGCAACTCTTGGCTCACTGTAGAGTCTTTCAACTTGTTTTGGACATCTGTCCAGATGAACACATTGGAAATTTAACTGACAAATTAAACGACAATTGGCAGTTTAAACAATAAATGCAGGAGGGTATACCAGAAACGGTATTGACCGCAGCACGGTTTAATAGGGGGGAGGGGGAGAAAAAAAAAAAAGGACAATAAATTCATTCTTTTTTTTTTTCCTTTTTTTCAGAAGCACACAAAAACATACTGTAACCAAAACCCAAACCAGACTGAACTAAGCATATCATTGCAATTTTTGCCTAAAATAAGCTGAATCCCACAGGATTGAATTTCTGTGCCTATTGATAGTTTGTTTTTTTAAGTTACTTTTTGGAAGGAAAAAGAATCATCCATCTGTGCAAAAATGTCCTGCAGACATAGCAACAGCTTTGTGTGTATGGAACAGTTATTATTAGAACAGAGCAACGACTATTTCAAAAAAAGTAAGATTTCTGGACTTTTTTTTTTAAATTACACTAAAAGCAAACATGAGAGTGGAAAGTTACAGAATGCCAAAGTATAGATAAATCCCAGAAAAAAAAAAAGAAGATGAGACTAAGATGAAGACTTGATCTGAAGTGGTCACAGCAGTGGTAGAACACTACTTTCTTACTATCAGAAGATACAAATTGCAAGGCTGGACCCTGCCAAACAGGATGCACACTACGTTCAACCTGGGCTACCAGAGCAGACCCGCTAGCTCGGATTTGGCTGTTCTCTACTGACAATATGGCACACAATTCAATAAAGAATTCTCCCTAGAAGAAGTCTCCGTATGATTTATTAATCCATGTTATCCTACTCCACATGAATCTTTGGGAGGTTATTTTTGTTGTTGTTGTTGTTTTTTTTTCTTTTTTGTTTTTTTTTTTCTTTTTTTTATTGACTCCCTTTTGTGTTCTCTCAATCAATCTTCAAGTTTTCACTTGGTGGTCTAACTACGACTCCGCATTGACAGACTCCCCTCCTTACGGGCCTTCTCTGAAACAGTTTTGCTGCCATATCCATAAATGGACACAGAAACAAAAAACCCCAAACGTACACACTTGCACCAAAACCCAACAACAGGTAAGCAATTAGGAGATGGCAAGACACCCTGATCTTGTCAGTTCCTCATATCCTCCCGCTCTGCATCCACGTGTTACCTCCTGGCTTACGTGTTCTGTGCACCAGGCAGCTCCTGGCTGTGACAGAACTCAGGTAAAATGACATGAAACATTGGCAGTTATTTTAACTCAATCTTAGTTAGCATAAAGTGACTAGCAACTTTTAGAAAATATTGGTTCTTTAATTCAAACAGACTATGTTTGCTAATTTTTACATAATGAACTCTAAAAGTGGTCATTTCTGAATCTGGAATAAGACTTCTGGGGCTTCACTCAGAGCAGGGCACCTGTGAAAGTACCTGCAATGCTCTGCTCCAATTCTGTGTCTGTTACTCCACCAACATCCACAGCAGCAGCTTAATACAATACTCATTCAATCACTCTCTTCATTTCAAAACATGAAAGGGAAACAACATACCTTACTCCTCTGATAGAAGCAGCACTGAAGTTCCACTCATGGATACCCTTCTGTAACATACAGAAGAAAATAAATTAATGAAACATTCCTTTTTATGAACGAAGTGCCAGTAGGCATATCTTCCAGACTGAAACTCAAGAGGTGGAAAGAGAAACACTTGAATTACAACAGCCTATTACCTTTTAACAGATATTTTTCAGAGCATTTTTTTTTCCACCCAAAACGAAAGCAACAGAAGATCTAGGTAGAAGTTTTAGTTTGTTTGTTTCTTCACTGTTTACTCTGTGAACACAATACACTATTTTAGAAAGCATGCAAAACAGATCAGAAGGGCTGTCAGTATAGCCAGGTCTGGGTGCTGAACTTGGGGTCACACGCAACCCTGTGGAAAGTGGGGGAAAAAAATTTCACCTCCAAGAATAACAGGAGCCTGCTCTGCATGCTCAATGCCCTACCTAGAGTATGGGAAGATCAGGTGAAGAGAGCTACAAGCAGGAAGCCTGACGCTGGAGAGCAAAGTGGGAAATTCTTGAAAAGTAGGAGGAATTGCTCAGGGAAGGAGCAAACCTGAGGGCCAAGTGTCCAAAGAAACAAAAAGGAGGCTATTTCCGTAGGAATCCAGGAGAGAGCAGTAAGAATGTACCAAAACCCCGCAGAGCTGCTGGGGTAATAAATGCTGGAAGGAAGAAGCCACCCTATGAAAACACAAAGGGCCAGGCCTCACTTATTTTCAGATCTTTTAAATTTACATCTGTCACATTCAGCAGAAGTGAGTTCTCTCTGTAGACAGTCATATTGCTCAATGTTTATGTTCTAATAAAACTTTACTATAGGAAACAGAAGCTTTTTGTATCTTCTAATAAAAACATTCTCCTTTCAGGAAAAGGTGGAACTACACCACCTCAGGGTCCTGGCAGCCTTGGGATCCCACCACAATGAGCAACATCTTTGAAAAACCTCTGCTTTCTAGAGCTGAATTTCATTTGGCATTTTAGTGTCCTGAGCAACTAAAAGGCGCGGAGACATTTCTTGCTGAGAGGTAATTTACAGCATAAGGGCATAGTGTCAAACACAAACGTAATCAAATATATTCCAGAAGACGACATGAAAATGTGTACCTTTTAAAACATTTCACGAATAGTGAAATATACAGAAGTTAGAACAGATACACTGCCAAAATAGTTGTACAATGTGCAGGAAATGATAGAGGAAATTATTCTCCCAGCTATACCAGCTTTATGTAAGGCTTCCTACATCAGTTTTCTCCTCCTCTGTAATTCTTTCCTTCCTGCTCAAATCACGTTAAAGGTTGTGATGCTAAAATGCCTAACACAATGTACCAAAAATACAAGCAAACATCTTTCTTGAAGCACAAGCTTCACCCTATTATAATGGTAAAGTACAAAGTGGTAACTAGTATCTCTTCAATGTTAAACCAGGGGGAAGGGTTTCTTCAGTGGGGTACAGGGACAGGAGAATAGCCTGATATTAAGAAGAGGTGGGATTGCATCTTGAAGTGGAGCTACTAAACTGATGGCAGTATGAAGTGTTTGTGAAACCACTATTTGAGTTCCCTGGTTCTCTTGCATGAAGACCGATTACCAACTCAATCCCTCTGCTAACAGGGAGGGTGTATCTGCACTGTCTTTTACTCCTCCCTCCATATACAAACTCTGCCACTTTCCAATTTTCCATGCTTGGAAACTCTCTTAGAGCTTAGCTATTGGTACTTGCCCAGTTCCCACTATTGCGAATAATCTAAAATCTAAACAAGTTAAAATACACATCCTGACAGGCAGAAATGCTCAAGAAGCGTAACAAGAAGCAAAAGTATTATGGGTTTTACCTGTCATCTATGTGCAACTAATCTCTCTCAGATTCATACATCTTTTATTTACCACACAATGTTCTCAGGCAATGAAATAATACAAAAGTTATGTCCCTCATGATCTTGCCAAGTTTTGAATACATTGGAGTAAATATATCAGGCGTGCTATCCAAATTCAGCATCTGTTCTTTGGTTAGGCAAAAAACCACCAATCACCCAAAACAAAACTCAAAATGGCTTCAGAAGCCAACGCAAAACAGAGACAAGCTGTTCTATTTCAAACTTGCAAACAGCACTGCTGCATTCCTCTAACCCCATGCAGAAAGGGCTGCTAAAATTAGGTAACTGCAAGGCAAAGGTAATGTGCTTTCTACAAAATATAATGCTATCTGATTTTTACAGGCTTTTGTTTATGTTGAACTTGATATTATTAAAGGTATAAATGTTAAGATATGCTGCTAAAAAAGCCACGGAAAAGGAAAAGGCCACATTATTTATCCTGGTATCGCCCGTTTATTGACTAGTTATTACAAAATAGCCAGCTGTACGCTCCACTGAGTTCCAGTTTGGATTTGAAATGGAAATTCAGTTTCTTTGTGCATGAAAGGAAGTTCATAGACTTCGTAACTCTCAATTCTTATTCTTAGAGCACTGATTGCATTTTGGAAAATCAGTAGAACCATTAATTTATGAGCCAAAAAGAACTGAAATCTGAAGCACGAGCTGGTAAAGCCCTGACAGACCTATGGTAGGTCGACTGAAATTGTATAGCTGAAGAAGTTTCCAAACCCAGCTGTCTAACCTGCCCTTGCAGTAGGGATAGGTGGTCTTTGCTTGTTAATCAGACTGCAACATGCCAGTTCTCAGCCTAGTAAGGATCAAAGTAAGAGTCTTCCTCTTTGCAGTGGGCTGACTGATAATACATCAATTTCCCTCACAAAATCTCTTATCAAGGACAAATGCTATACTAGCTATATTCAACTGAAAAGGAAGCTGGTGTCTCCAAATTTTTCTAGTCCCTTTTCTCCCTGTAAGGTTTCTGATGGATTCTAAGGACTTTGACAAACTTGCAACAACAGACTATAATTGTACACTGAAGGGGTAACTACCAAATTGCCCATTGCATTCTTTTGATGGGTATTATAGCTCGCAGGGCAAAGATGCCTGCACTGACTATCAATCAGATCCTGGGCTACTGAATAAGCTCACCACAGTAAGGATTCTGGCCAGAGCAAAGGTACTAGGGAACACACTTAAAACTGACCGTGTTTAATGCTATTAACACTAGGGCAGCAAAAATAGAAAAACACTGATCCACAGAAAATACCAAGATACACTCCCCAAATCAGGAAGGGCGGGGGGAAGGGGGGGCAGAGAGAAAAAAGGTGCAGCATACCATAAAGAAACTTTAAAAATGGAATAACAGGATTACAATAATGGAAAACACCACAAAGCAAAGGTTACAAACTTTGCAAAGTCAAAGCACCTATCTACTGAACACCACACAGGTACAGACTGATACATCCAAATCCTTCTCCCAGTCACAGGATGACTTGGCAGCCAAGTGACATGCTACGAAAAAGGCCATTGGTGAAAGCATCAAGCAAAATCAGCTGACAGCGGCAGCAGCAGCGAAAGCGGCGGCAGCGACTTGAGGTTAGTGCGGGGGCGAGGGCGACATCGGGCTTAACCGGGCGGTTTTTCGTACTCTGGGCCCCCCCTGAGCCCCCCGCGAGCATCAGCCCCGAGCTGCTTCCCCCTGACCCCGGACCCGGAGGATCCCGGCAACAAATCAGGAGAGGAGGGGGCATAGCCAGAGGCACCGCGGGCGATTTAAGTGATTTAAACGCTCCACCCCCTGTTATCGGGTGATAAAAAGTCTCCTGGAGGACAGGGACTAGTCCCTGCCCAGAAGGGAGTGGGAGACTCAACTGTGACTGTTTGAGTCAGCAGTGACTGGGTGTGTCCCAGGGCAGGAGAGGCTCCTCCAGGGCAGAAGAAGCTGCAGTCGTTTGCAGCTCGTTGGGGAGGGTGCTGACTCCCTCCCAGTGCACAAGGCGAGGAAGGTGCCAAGGAGCTGTGAACCAGGGGTGGCACCAACAGGTATTTCCCAGTTCAGTGGAAGAACAATGGTATCTACCCGGTGGAAGAAGACCAAAATGGATGTGGGAACCCAGACAGAGCTCCCACGGAAGGAGGCGATGGTGCGGGTTGCGGGCTGCAGGGAATGCTACACCGTCTCTGTGGTGTCAGGGGGCTGTGTGCTGTGAGCAAGTAGATGATCTGCTCGGCTGAGCGGCACAGCTGCAAAGCCAGGTTGAAAGGCTTCAAGCCGAAGTAGAAAGGCTTAGAAGCATTCGGGAGGCTGAAATGGAGATAGGCTGGTGGAGCCAGGCTCTGCCCTCCCTGCAACAAAAATGGGAGCACCTGCCAGAGAGCTCCCAGGATTGAGGGGCCCCTGTACTCTGCCCCTCTCAGGTGGAAAACAATAACCTAGAGGAGAGGAGTGAGTGGAGACAAGTCTATGGCCGTGGCAAAAGGCGAGTGCCCTCCTTGCCTACCTTGCCTCCACAGGTGCCTCTGAGCAATAGATATGAAGCCCTAATGGAATACAGCCAGTCCAATGGGGATGTGGTGGAGAGGCAACCTATATCAGAGGTCCCACCTCAGTCAGAAAAACCTGACAGACGTATAGCTACCTCCTCCACAAGGAAGAAGAGAAGAGTTTTAGTGGTTGGAGACTCCTTCCTAAAAGGATCTGAGGGCCCAATATGCAGAGCTGACCCCCATCACAGGGAGGTCTGCAGTCTGCCTGGAGCCCGAATCAGGGATATCACCAGGCAACTCCCCAACCTGGTGAAGGCCACAGACTACTACCCCCTGCTGATCTTCCAGACAGGTGGGGAAGAAGCTGCATCCCATAGTCTGAAGGGGATGAAGAAAGACTACAAGGCCCTAGGACGGTTGGTGAAAGAGTCTGGGGCACAAGTTGTTTTCTCCTCCCTCCTTCCATTTTCAGGTGATGACGTGGGATGGAATAGTAGGATTCTCTCTATTAACGCCTGGCTACAAGACTGGTGCTACAGGCAGGGCTTTGGGTTCTTTGATAATGGCTGGTTTTATAAGACAACAGGCGTGACAGTGATACATGGGAAAGGTTTATGTCGTAGGGGCAAAAGGGTTCTGGGACAGGAATTAGCAGGGCTCATTCGGAGAGCTTTAAACTAGATTCGAAGGGGGATGGGGTAGTAGCTGGGCTTGCACCACTGGGGCAACGCTCTAGTGTTGAGGTAGACCAGGAGGCCCCCCATCCCCCTGGGGTGAAATCGGTGTGCCCAGCTCGCTCCCTGAAATGCCTGTACACCAATGCACGCAGCATGGGGAATAAACAAGAGGAGTTAGAAATCCGTGTTCGGTCGGGGCGCTATGATCTAGTGGCAATTACAGAGACTTGGTGGGATGCCTCGCATGACTGGAATGTGGTCATGGATGGCTATGTCCTGTTCAGGAAAGACAGGCCGCTAAGGAGAGGTGGTGGAGTTGCTCTTTATGTGAGTGAGCAGCTAGAATGTATTGAGTTCTGTCCAGAGGCGGATCAGGAGCGAGTTGAGAGTTTGTGGGTGCGAATTAAGGGGCAGGCTGGCAGGGGTGATACTGTTGTGGGTGTCTATTACAGGCCACTGGATCAGGATGAGGAGGGTGATGAGGCCTTCTACAGGCAGCTAAGAGCAGTCTCTCAATTACAGGGCCTGGTTGTTGTGGGGGATTTCAACTACCCTGATATTTGCTGGGAGGCCTACTCAGCCAGCCATCCTCAGTCCAGGAGGTTCCTCCAGTGCGTTGATGATAACTTTCTGATGCAAATGGTGGATGAGCCAACTACGAGAGGAGCGCTGCTGGATCTTATCCTCACTAACAAGGAGGGTCTGGTTGAAGAGGTGAAGGTTGAGGGCAGCCTTGGTTGTAGTGACCATGAGATGGTAGAGTTCAGGATCTCATGTGGCAGGAACAGAATAGCTAGCAGAATCACAACCCTGAACTTCAGGAGGGCCAACTTTGGCCTTTTCAAGCAATTGCTAGGGGAAATCCCATGGGACAGGGTACTAGAAGGTAAGGGGGCCCAAGATAGTTGGTTAGCATTCAAGGACTGCTTCTTCCGAGCTCACGATCAGAGCATCCCAGCAGGTAGGAAGTCAAGGAAGGGTACCAGGAGACCTGCATGGTTAAACAGGGAACTGCTGGGCAAACTCAAGTGGAAGAAGAGGGTGTACAGATCGTGGAAGGAGGGGCTGGCCACTTGGGAGGAATATAAGTCTGTTGTCAGAGGATGTAGGGAGGCAGCTAGGAAAGCTAAGGCCTCCTTGGAATTAAACCTTGCAAGAGAGGTCAAGGGCAACAGAAAGGGCTTCTTCAAATACATTGCAGGTAAAGCCAACACTAGAGGCAATGTAGGCCCACTGATGAATGAGGCGGGGGTCCTGGAGACAGAGGATAAAAAGAAGGCGGAGTTACTGAACGCCTTCTTTGCCTCTGTCTATACTGTTGGAGGCTGTCCTGAGGAGCCCCGGACCCCTGAGGCCTCAGAAGTCAGGATAGAGGAGGAATCTGTCTTGGTAGATGAGGGCTGGGTCAGGGACCAATTAAGCAATCTGGACGTCCATAAATCCATGGGCCCTGATGGGATGCACCCGCGGGTGCTGAGGGAGCTGGCGGAAGTCATTGCTAGGCCACTCTCCATCATCTTTGCTAAGTCGTGGGCAACGGGAGAGGTGCCTGAGGACTGGAGGAAAGCGAATGTCACTCCAGTCTTCAAAAAGGGCAAGAAGGAGGAGCCGGGTAACTATAGACCGGTCAGCCTCACCTCCATCCCCGGAAAGGTGATGGAACAACTTGTCCTTGGTGCTGTCTCTAGGCACATCAAGGATAGGGGGATCATTAGGGGCACTCAGCATGGCTTCACCAAGGGGAAGTCATGCTCAACCAACTTGATAGCCTTTTATGAGGATGTTACCCGGTGGATAGATGATGGTAAAGCTGTGGATGTGGTCTATCTCGATTTCAGTAAAGCGTTTGACACGGTCTCCCACAGCATCCTCGCAGCTAAACTGGGGAAGTGTGGTCTGGATGATCGGGTAGTGAGGTGGATTGTGAACTGGCTGAAGGAAAGAAGCCAGAGAGTGGTGGTCAATGGGACAGAGTCCAGTTGGAGGTCTGTGTCTAGTGGAGTCCCGCAAGGGTCGGTTCTGGGACCAGTTCTATTCAATATATTCATTAATGACTTGGATGAGGGATTAGAGTGCGCTGTCAGCAAGTTCGCTGATGACACAAAACTGGGAGGAGTGGCTGACGCGCCGGAAGGCTGCGCAGCCATTCAGAGGGACCTGGACAGACTGGAGAGTTGGGCGGGGAGAAATTTAATGAAATATAACAAGGGCAAGTGTAGAGTCCTGCATCTGGGCAAGAACAACCCCATGTACCAGTACAAGTTGGGGGCAGACCTGTTGGAGAGCAGCGTAGGGGAAAGGGACCTGGGGGTCCTAGTGGACAGCAGGATGACCATGAGCCAGCAGTGTGCCCTTGTGGCCAAGAAGGCCAATGGCATCCTGGGGTGTATTAGAAGGGGTGTGGTCAGCAGGTCGAGAGAGGTTCTCCTCCCCCTCTGCTCTGCCCTGGTGAGGCCGCATCTGGAATATTGTGTCCAGTTCTGGGCCCCTCAGTTCAAGAAGGACAGGGAACTGCTAGAGAGAGTCCAGCGCAGAGCCACAAAGATGATTAAGGGAGTGGAACATCTCCCTTATGAGGAGAGGCTGAGGGAGCTGGGTCTCTTTAGCTTGGAGAAGAGGAGACTGAGGGGTGACCTCATTAATGTTTATAAATATTTAAAGGGCAAGTGTCAAGAGGATGGAGCCAGGCTCTTCTCAGTGACATCCCTTGACAGGACAAGGGGCAATGGGTGCAAGCTGGAACACAGGAGGTTCCACTTAAATATGAGGAAAAACTTCTTTACGGTGAGGGTAACTGAACACTGGAACAGGCTGCCCAGAGAGGTTGTGGAGTCTCCTTCTCTGGAGACATTCAAAACCCGCCTGGACGCGTTCCTGTGTGATATGGTCTAGGCAATCCTGCCCCGGCAGGGGGATTGGACTAGATGATCTTTCGAGGTCCCTTCCAATCCCTAACATTCTGTGATTCTGTGAAAATATTCCAGTAGCTAAAAGATACATGGATGCACCATGAAATACCATTTTTGGAACACAACTGCACATGCTCAAGTAAGGTTAACTCAAACTGGAACATAAGAAGTCATGTCAATGTGATGCTATTTGTGGCCAGTACACCAAGACTACTTGCTTTGCATAAAAAAAAAAACAACAAAAACCACCCCAAAAAAAACAACCACTAAGAGATATTATGATTGTCCTTAAAAATACTGGAAGGTAAACATCAGAGAGAGAAAGGAACCACTTAACATAAATGCTGTGTTAGCAAAAGAACAAATGAGTATGAATTGGCAACAAACAAATTCAGAATGAAAGCTAGAAGACTCAAAGTAACGTTCTTCTACTTCACCAGCCCTACTCCACTCTAAGCTCTTCTAGAGGTGCAGTTGCATTCTCAAACCACTTTCCAGCACAGTCATCTGTGAAACCTACACTAGTATTCAGATGGCACTTGATCACTTTATGAGAAACATTATATGGCAAGAATCTCTGCCAAGATGAACAGGACTCAATAGTCCAGAAAATTCTTTCTAGTCCTGTGTTCCTTCTTATACTATAGATAAGCCACTTAACAGAATGGAAAGTAGTCTTTGGAGGTGAACTACATACACACAAAAAAAAAAGCCTACAAAAAAAATGCATGTATAAGTAGTTTCTACATAGACTACATTCTGAATGCAGAAATACTTTTAGAACAGATACTTTACAATAGCAACGTTTACTCTATAGTACTGACAAATCATTTATATACTGTGTGGTAAACTTTGGTTTGGTCCAAGAATTGCATAAATTTATTTTTTGTATTATTTTCAGAGGCTGAGCCTACTTGGAAAAACATCAGTCCGAACAAACCACAAATAAACAGAAATTTATTGGACTAGGCACACATTTCAGTTTGTGCTCTAAATATGCTCTTTCAGCCACTGTCCATTTACATTTTCTCATGAACTCACAACAAAAATTCTAAGCAGTATGGCCTCACATATTCTGCGTGCAAAAATGTTTCTCATTTAACAGACTACAAGTACGAAAGCTGGAGGATGGACTACCTGAAAAATAGGTCTTCACTGTCCTATCCTGCAGACAAACAAAATGCTGCCATGGAAGAACGAACAGTGCTAGATCTTAACAAATCGCACCATCTCCAGTGTTGTGTGTCCAGCTGACTCAGCCTCCATTCACTCTTCATATACTCCCCCCATGTTTCCATGCTCCCATCCTTCTCTGAGGATCTACACTGTCCTCCCTGTCTTCACTCTCACCAATATTTTGCTTCCTAAGCATCCCCGAATGCAATAACCATTCTAGGTTTTCCTCTTCCCTTGCACCTCCAGATTTTCTAAGCTCCTTTCCAAATATGTGTGGCTACCTCACACCTTGACATACGGACTTCCCAGCTTTTTCAATTTCTAGACCTTGTGAGCATCTACATATCCTTCTGCCAAATACTTATTTGGCTTTTGATTGATTCCACTCCTATTTTAAGACACTAGTCTCTATTACTTTCATATTAAAGGAGTATTTACCACAGCTGACAAGCAATATTGCAAATACAGGAAGAAGATAGCTCTGTTTGTATACGTAATTTTATGCTACGTTATTTATATGATGACAATATATTGTAAATTACTTATGAAATCTTAAACAACAGACTTGTATATTATAGACTGGTTTAAAACAACCTGAAAGAAGATGCAAGCTATTTTAAAAAATGATGAAGTCAAAAGATCCATTGAACAACAGGACAAACTTAAAGAAAAAAAAATTATATATATTAAATTATATATATTAAAAAATTTGCATGGCAACATATGTCCACAACATCTTCCTGTGTGTTACTAAAACACTCTCCTTCGCAGAATCCATCATTAGATGCAACTGTTTACACGTTATATGCCTTATGTACCATGCATACTTTTACACTGTGAAACAAGTTACAACTAGAGACATCATGGTATACCTTGTCATCAGGCAGCACATGCCAGATAGATACAGTCTTCTCCTCAGCTTCACTGTTGATGGACAGATATGAGGGCTGATAGATTTTTGTTGGTTCTAATATTAAAACCTTGTAGAAAAAAATAATTTTTAAGAGTTAGTACAAAATATGTAGAACTTTAAACAGTAGTAGAATCTGTTAAAACTATTTCTGTAGTTATATCATAGCAGGAAAAACTGGGGAAACAGAATGAAAGGTAAAATTTTAGGTACTGGGCTAGTTTAGTATGACTGACAGTGACTTAAGATTAAAAAAGAAAAAGCCAATTTTAATTTAGTTTTTTATATAAGGCTATTATGTGTCAATTGGTAGCACATACAATTTTCCAAATGATTTTTTTCCTGACAACTATGAGATTTGAAAACCTTTCTGTCACAATTCATTCTCTTGCAATGCCATTCAAGAATGTCCATCTCCCAGGTAGACGGGATTCATGGTATACCTTTATCATCTTTTGGTAGAAGCACATTTGGGTAAATCGGAAAAACACATCAACCTAGAGCTAGACTGAACTGGTTTTGCTTTAGACCACTGTGAACTGTAGCCACCAGATCAAATGATTTTCTCAAAAGCAACAAGCACCACTGCAAGAAGCTGACAGCTAAAGATTATGGAAAATTTCCTGGAATAAGTGAAACAAAAACTAGAACCATCACATAAGAGATGGGATGTAATGCAGCAAGATTTAGTCTAGCGTAACCACTCAGTAAATGAAGCCAGCCACTCTGCCACTTTAATAATGTTCTGCCAGAGATACTTCCAGATCTTTAAAACTTCCAGCATGCTTTAAAGGAAAAAGTCAAAGTCTGTCTATTTGAAGAAGTGTGGTTTCTCACTAGAACTATTTATTTATTTTAGATTTTCAGTGGTTAAAAACTGATGTCTAAAGCACCAAATCTGTATTGCCTGTGTTGAAGGTATTCTCATTCTTCAGAATGGAAAGTATTGTTATTAATTCAAGAAAATGCTACTCTCTTCCAAAGCAGCACACATAGGAAGATTTCTAGCCCTCAGTGTTTAGCTGAGAGACATTTATAAAATAGGACTAAGATAAAGATGGTTAACAATCTGATAATCTCCTTCCTTTCTTCTGCTCTTCCCTCTCCCATAAAAGTGCCAATCAAACACCATCTTCAAAATATCCAAGATACAGAATTTCTCATTTGAAAATTTTTGGAGTTCAAAGAATTGCTTTAGGGGCTCTGGGGCAACTTGGTCTACATTTATTTAAAAAAATACACAAACACCTAAGCAGAAAGTTTTGAAGAGAGCCATGGCTTAGAGTCATATCTAAACCATGTCACCTCCTACAGAGTCAATGAGCACACAGATACACTGGAAGAAGTGCAAGGCCAAATTTTGAGAAGTAGCTAGGCATTTACCTCTGTAAATGATGACCAGTGGGAATTCAAATATGTTGCTTGGCATCTCCAGACACCTATAATTTCTAAAAACTGGTTTAGACCATTTTGCAAATTGGGGTGTTTAGCCTATAGCAAGTTAACCTGCATGCTGTGTCATTTCTTCCTCTAAAGGCCGAAAAGAGGATGAGGACATTGCTGCTACCAGATAAGAGAGTAACTGACAGCTAAGCTAGTACCTACAGACAGTGAAGTCCTTAAGTTCAAGCTCTGAGAACAATAAGCAAATCTGCAAAAAGTTTCTTTCAGAATAAATTATTTGCAAGAATCTGGGAGAAGGGAGGGGAAAAAAAGTTATTGTTTCATTTTGTTGAATTGAATGGTGTGATTTTCCTTCTGAGTAGGCACAAATAGAATTTTTGTATTATGAGATATCATGTATGTCTGTCTGCAACACCACAGTAGTTTCCTGTACAAAACAATCAAACTATGCGGTCACTGGGTTTATCTTTTGGCTCCTGCTATCACAGTGATCAGTTTCAGTTTGTTTCTGAGTATTAATAAAACCCCAAACCATTTGACTCGGACAGTTTTATAAGTCAGAACCTATTTTAAGTATCTAATTGTGCCATTTCATCATCAAAAATCTAAAAAGAACATGGCCTTGTCTTTTACAAAAACAAGAGGATTCAAAATATTTTTGCTTCCCTGCAAAACTTTATGCCCATTCTCCACGGAGGAGAACTAGACTCCCTAGAGAGTCTCACGTTGCTTTCACTTTACTGCCTCAAGCTGTTGCTGTTCAACACTAGAGCCTTCCCTATGGTTTATTATCCCATCCACACATGGAAGCCAAAAGAAGTGTACAAAACAACCAGCACGCACTTCAAGTATCTGGGAGGCAACAGCCACTGCTATTTAAAACAAAAAGCTATATTTGCTAATGGTTGGCTAAAAGGAATACCCAAGACATTATTTCCTGTACATATACAATTAATATATATAATTACAGGGAACAAAGATCTTTTTACAGTATACTTTCAGGATATTTTACAACACCAGGGAATCTAATAACAATTTTCAGCAAAATATTTGTGGAAGAAATCAGAAAAGTGTATTATATATACACTTACAGTGCAGTGTTGTTGAAATACATTGTCTAGTAGGTGGAACAATAGATTTCTGACTGCCTGGGCTGTTTTTTAACCTCTAACAGAGCACAGGCTTAATTGGCAGTAGGGTATGCAAAGCCTGCTGAGCTAGAAAGAGACTGAAATTAAATATCTTTTCTTCAAAACATAATATAGTTAATATAGTATCACCTGGAATATACTGCAAAGGTTTGCTTTAGCAGTATACACATTGGAAGCAAACACTAAATAGCAAAGTTCTATCTTGACTTTTTTCCTCATTACTTTCACACGGAACACACTGTGCAATCCCATTGTAGCCACATGCAATCAATTAAAACCAATCTAATACACAGGCCAAATACATTTATTCTGGACAAGCAGTTTATTGTCTGGCAACCTAAAAACAAGCAGTGTTTTGTGTTCATTTCCTTCATGTCACAATTTATTAAAAACAAAACAAAACAAAACAAAACAAAAAAAAACCAAACAAAAAACCAACAGCAAAACAACCACTTACTGGAAATCGAACTACAGACACATCTGTCTTTGTGGCTTCAACAAGGAAGTCCATCCAGAAGTCCACAAGTTCCTGTTTGGCCGTATGTTGTTCTGGAGTCAGTTTCTTAAAATGCTGATATATCAAAATAGTCTCTACAATAGACTTCAGGTACCTGTGATCATCCAAGCATACACAGATAGTAAATTTAATACAGTTTGTAAATAATAATGTCTCTGCCTTTAATCACAACTGAAGCATTCACCATTGCAACACCAAGGCAGCCGGTAAGATATAGGCTCTCTAGGACTGCTTTTAATAACAGTAATACCTCATTTAGAACTGGAAACATAGCTGCTATATTAGTAATGTGAAAAACAAATGAGCTCTGGAACACTCCTTCCTGCATATACTCCTGAGCCCATATACTGTCTCCTAAAAACCATGAAAGAGCTAAATCCTCTACCTATGGACCAAACCGAGCCCATGTCAAACCTGTTTCAGTAGTGACCAACCTCAAATAAAAACTCAGGTGAAAAGTCTGCTAGTTTAACTTTCTACACTGTTCTGTCTTCCGTATTGTATCTGCACCAGCAGCTGTTTAACACAGATTTCTAAAACGTGACGCTTCTGGAACTGATTATCCTATAAAGATGACAACACCTACACTAAGCGGCCTTTTGGCATTGCTAGGGAAGGACAACAGCAATGCTGAATGTCTCCCCTAAATGCAGCTCGTCCCTCTCTGCTGTTCTGCTTTCTGGGGCTGATTTCTGGGGCTCCTCATAACATTGCTTTCTCTTGAAATTTTTGGAAAAAAGTTGTAAACATAATCTTATGCATTTTTTATGAATACTACAGCAATGAGATATATGTGCTTAAAGAGGATTTATTGCAGCTATCACCTTATTGCAACTAGACTATTCATGGAAACTTTGTTTCCAGGCTTATGACAAGAAGGTATAAGTAAACTCAGAGGGCCTTTTGGGACAGTTCCATAGCTGTATATTTTCCAACCATCCTTCTTAGGCCATGGGGATATCCAGCTTAAGGTACTCTGTCTACTCGCTTTGCACCAAGTGGGGTCTGCTGAACAGCAGGCAACAGACTGGGAAGGAATTGCTCACAAGAGAAATCCTTCTCCAAGCACAAATGAGTGTGTTGTATTTTCAGAGTTTAATCCACAGACTTAAACCCCAAAGACACTGGTACATAAAATCCTGACAACCAGGCATTCATAAACTCCAGAAAACTCTACTGGGAGACTTCCAGAGAGTGCTATCCAGCTTCTCAGTAAAACATGCACATAGTAAAAATGGAAAACCTTGCAGATAAATACACTGTAAACAGCATTTATAAAATATTTGGTCAGAAAATAAGAGTTTTAATTTTGATGGTTTCCTATGTTATGTTGATATAGAAGTTTAGCACTTCCATATTTTAGCACACATACATACATTCCCCTCTGATCAGATTTTGGAGACACTTCTCAGCCTTTATAAAAGGACAAAAACACATAGGCTGTGACATATGCACTCTTTCAATTGGCAGAGTGACAACTTTTTTAGTCAGAAAGGAGTCTTGGTTCTCCCCAGATAACAGGATGCCAGCCCTCGATGAATAGGTGACTGGTCCTTACTTGCTGCCTATATCCAAAGCAGAACAGGTGCCAGGAGCCTCCTGTCAGAGCACACATCTCTTGGCCTTTGCATAACAGATGTTGAGTCTACAGGGTTGTCTTCAGTCCTAGATTTATAACCTTTCTCTTAACTGGACTTTAATCTGCATTCTTCTCAAGCATGATGAAATGCAGCTTGCACCGTACAGCTCATTTGTGTTCAAGTTCCTAAAACAGCTGATATGTGCAGTAACCATCACAGTTACCCAAGGTATATCCATGCCTCTCTAGCCAAACCGTCTGCATTACCCAAAACTTTCAGGCAGTTATGACTAAACCTACGTGCCACTACCACTTCTCTTCAGCAATGTAACCGATGAAGTATGGTGCCTACAAGCAACTCTTCCTTTCCACCTCCTCCTTTCCCCCTTGCCCTCAGAAGAGTCTGGAGCCAATGGTGAATCTGCCCTTCTCAGACATCAAATTAAAAACCTATATCAAATCTATTCCTGAATAAGGGCAAAAGAGGAAGAGAGTCTCTTGTCTGGGTAAAAGTGCAGTGAAACAATACACAGAGAGCAAGATCTGTCAAAAAAACAAAACCAGTCTCCTGTCAGCTACATACAATGCTGAATGTGAAAGCTGAAGGAGTCCCATGTTTTAATACACAGCAATGTACACGATCTCGTTTATTGCCTTACCATGCTGGTGCCTTTAGCTTAAACAGCTTTTCTGAAGCCTGGATCACTCTTATATGGTCATTAGCCAACATACTGGCCCCCAAGAAAGATCCCACTTCCCAATAGCTCTGCAGTTTCTCCAGGCTCCCCTTTTTACCAAGCAGGCTGCTGATCTTTACTCCTGTAGTAAAAAGAATAATAGGTCACAGGAATGTATTAGTGCAGTTTTAAAATAACCATTTCCCTGATTTTAAATCTATTAATTGCTTAAATTACTGTAGCCTTTCCATTTTAACAAAGTAAGATGGAAATCATACTTACCAGTTAATGTTATATGCCTTCCAAACACCCTAAGTGGTAGCAGATTTTTTTTTCCCCTCCCCCTCTTCCTAAAGGCTTCTCAAGAAAGGAACTTTAAGACATCACTGTTAGGACAAGGCCACAGTCAGATTACCTATGTTCTTGCATGGACCTCATCTGTAAAGGTAAATTGGGGCCTCAGGCTACACAACATAGCTGTAAAAACTTAACAGATGCTGAATAAGGCACCTATTATGTTTTTTTCTGCTTTGTTTTTTTGACTTACAAGCCCCAAGCCCCAAACTTACCTTTATAGACAAGGTCCCATGCAGAAGGAACAGATGATCCACTGAGCTTCTTCCAGCAGTGATGTTCTTTTAATTGCCGCAAGTCCTACCCCAATGAAAGACATCTATTAATATTCATAAGTCCCTCAGCAACTCAAGACTATGGAGAGCCTCAGGTTTTACTTTGACTTGCTAAGTTTTCTGAGAACTACAAGTTTCCCTGTGGCCTTTAGGATGATTTTTAGTTCATATTAGCTGCTCCATATTTATAGCTAACATGAGATATGCTACACCATCCCTTGCAAATAAAACCATTTGCAGCTTACAAGACTAACCTCTTCATGACCATAGTCTTTTATTCACTTTTCCCACACTACTCCACTCTGACAGTTTCCCTCCCACGTCACCTTCCATCGTCCTTGATATTAAGGCTGAGTATTCACAAGAAATTTCAATGCAACTATTGATCTTGATTTCTTCCTTAAACTTCCTTAAGTAGCTAGCAGACTAAACTTCATGCTGGAAGCAGCAATAGATCTTATAAAAATGGATATAATTACATCAGCTATATTTCAGTCTACAAAATTCATCTTGTTTTCTCACGTTGCTCACATTTTTGTTATCAACATCAGATAATAAAAGTTTTTAAAATGTGAAATTGTATCCAAGTAGTCTTTAGCCTATTTCATGTCTACACCTCACACTTTGTACTCTCTTGCTAAAAAGAAATTGTCATGCTTGAATAACATACAGAACAAAATAATACCTAAATCGTATAAAACCATTATGCGTTGGCATCTTGGGAAAGAAGTTTGTTTAGTTATTCCTGAAGAGAAGGAAATGCAATAGATTTTACAAAATATCTCAGCTCTACCTGAGACATGATGCAATGTACATCACCTCCATCAATTCCACAATGTACAGCAGTGACCATCTCTATGTATATCAGCTCTGCAAGGCTTTAAGCCAGGGTGCTATACACATGCACATTGTCAAGAGATCGCTTGAGGATGTACACCTACACTTGTCAGCGTAGGACAGGAAGGGGGAATTTGTGTTAAAATGTGTTCAACTTCAGCTGGGTTCTAGAAACCAAAACCTATACGCTATCCACACAACACAGTAAATGGAAAAAAATTAATCATCTCCCCCAGGACCCTAGAGTAACACTGCTCAGCAATATCCTCAAAGGCTGAAGGTCTCTGCTGGAATGTCTAAAACATTTGCATGCACATGACAGCAACATACAAGAGCAGACAGACACCTACTAACTTCCACAGGCTTTGAATGGGACCTCATCAGAAGGAAAGTAAGGAATTGGTATCACAGGGATACATGAATCATTTCAGACAGGTATACCTTTGCTGGAAGGAAGGAGAAAGGGAGCAATTTAGCTGTGCGGAGGGGCCCTTGCTGAGTACTGGGCGATGGCACTCAGAGTTGCAGTGACCACTGACAAGGTATCACAAGCTATTTGTCACAGCAAGCAGCAGCACCGGTCTCTGGTATACAGGCTTATATACTCTGCCATGCTTCATTGTGCCTGCAGGAACCCACCCATCACAACCTGCCAGTGCTCCAGACATGGGAACAGAGCCAAAGCAAGGTACAAACTGAGTGCATGGTTTTGATGAGAAGTACAACTCACATGGGGAAGGACTGGGATTACTGATGTGGCAGGGAGAAGTGTTTGTTAGGAGGGTAAGACCGGTGGATAGCAAGGATTTTGAGTCCCAACTCACGGAATAAGGGAGAGCTATAGGAAGACAGTGGGAGAAAGGATGGATGTGTAGCAGCAATGATATCTGAGGACACCAAGCTTGGAAATCATTACTGTTACGTAGCCTGGACGAACTGGAAGATTTACCCAAGTGTTCTGTGAAGTGGATGCTATTACCTTAGAGAACACATCAGCCTCTCATCAAATTCTTCTGAGAAAGACGAGGTACTCAGTGCTAATACTCGCTCTAGTTTACTGCCCTTCCTCTACAAAGCTCATCTACAAACTTACTTACCCCTGAAAGGCAAGTTGGAAAAATGCAGTTACAGTGTGGAGACATTAGCAATAGGTTCAAAAGACTATCACTCTAATTTATAGAGGTGGAGGGGTTTTGTTTTGTTTTTCTGTGGGTTTGGTCTTTTTTTTGGTGGGGGGAACAAAAAACCTTTCTATGCAAACATGCAAAGTGAGCACCTTCATGAATTTCACTCAAAGTTTGTGGCTTCCTCGTATAATTTCTCTAGTTTATTTTGATTTCACCATCTTTAAAAGTTTTTTGAGAGTATAAGAAAATCCAGGCAGCGACAAGATATTCTTTTCTTCCATGATAAACTTGGCATTCACAGGGGGAGGAAAAAAAGCAGCAGCTGAATTACAGTATATTTTATCAAAAATATTCTGCCTCAAAAATAAATGAACCAAAATAGAGGAACCATTAATGCCAGAAAAGCCATTGTTTTTACAATGCCAAGAATATACTGACAGCTTGTGAAGAAAATAAGATACAGTAAGTAGATATTACCAGTTAAATATTACTATGAAGGCTTTATAACTACTTTCCTTGCTCAAATATTGACAGAACAATTCATATTACAGGATCCTTTGTGTATCAAAGTTGCACAGCCTGCAGAGATCATTACTGTCAATGCAAAGCACTACATATCTGTTTTGGTCTCAGAGTTCTGTAATTTTGTACAGTTGAGAAAGCAATACTATTCAGAAAATAGAAGGAGGATTTTCATTAATGCTTCACATTATCATTTAGTTGCGGACTATTATCTGACAAGTAGAGGTAGGAACTTTTAGAAGGCAATTTTTCTGATCTGATGCAGAATGGTAAACATTCTCTTGGATACTGGACTTATTCTTAGTTTTACTGGAGTGACTACATTATCGCCAATGTAATCAGGTATGGGTCTTCTAATTACATCCTCATGCACCCTCTGAAGTGCTGTTAGGGACCATATCCTTCTTTAGCCTTTCTAAACCTACCAATATCATTTCCATATAACCTGGACTGAACTTCAACCAGCTTGCTCTCACCCCTCACCTCATCTCTCACCAGAAGACAGACTTCCTCTAATTTCTGTGTGCTACAGACAATGTTGCAGGTGGACGCCAAACTGAAAGCACTGTCAGGCAAATCTAACTACTGCTAGTGAACTGTCTTGTACACACACATCTAAACAAGAGGCGACATCAAAAGAATGAGACACATGCAAGAGATTCTTAGGACAGGAAAAAAATCAAAACATTTTCCCACACAATCTCTGTGGCTTTGCTTAGTTTTGTTTAAAACATTAACATTAGCCCAAGACAAAGAAAATACTAAATTATCCTCAGAATCTAGCACAACTCAAGTCAGCTGACAAACCTTATTGTACAAAGCAAATGTAAGGTCTTGCACCTGGGAAAACACAATCCAGGAGAGCAGCACAGGCTGGGATCTACCCAGCTGGGGAGCAGCTCTGTGGAAAAGGACCTGGGGGTCCTGGTGGACAACAAGCTCCGTATGAATGAACGGTGTGCTGCTGTAGCAAAGAAAGCCAACAGGATGTCAGGTTGCATCAACAAGGGCATCACCAGCAGAGATAAAGAAGTCATTATCTCACTCTACTCAGCACTTGTCAGGCCGCACCTGGAATACTGTGTTCAGTTCTGGTCTCTACTATACAAAAAAGACATGGACAGGCTGGAGAGGGTCCAGAGAAGGGCCACAAATATGATCAAAGGACTGGGGAGCCTGCCACATGAGGAAGGGCTGAGAGAATTCAGTTTGTTCAGCCTTGAGAAAAGAAGACTTAGGGGAGACCTCATCACCATGTTCCAGTACTTAAAGGGTGGCTACAAAGGACATGGAGACTCCCTCTTTACAAGGAGTCACATAGAGAAGATGAGGGGTAATGGCTACAAGTTACTCCTGGGGAGATTCTGATTGGATACAAGAGGAAAACTTTGCACAATGAGAACAATCAGCCATTGGAATAATCTCCCCAGGGAAGTGGTGGATTCCCCAACACTGGACACTTAAGATTCAGCTGGACAAGGTGCTGGCCCATCTTGTCTAGACTGTGCTTTTGCCATGAAAGGTTGGATCAGATGTGATCCTTGAGGTCCCTTCCAACCTGGTATTCTATGATTCTATGAACAGTGACCACAGTCTTGTCAACAAGAAATCAATGACCAATGACACACATAGCTCTATATTAAAAATGTACTTGAAAACTTGTTTCAAAATAGCTAAGTCAGTCTGAAGCTTAAAGTATTTTGACAATATTTCCCATAACAAAATAAGAAAGATGGACACTAGCAGATAACAGGAGGGGTTGCTGTGTCAAGGGTTTTCAGCAGACACCAAGTAAATGTTTACATAAGAGAAAAGCACCCCAACAGCTCAAAAAAAAAATCCTTCCACCAAATAGCTACCAGATATTTCTCCACTAAATCATTCATCAGCTGTGGAGGGAACCTTAAGTAATAAGGAACCTTAATTTTTGTAATATTCTCCATACAAAGAATAGGGAAAACAACACTGGACAAACTCATGAGAAGATGATACCAAACACCTGTTCCTTACAAATAACACCCAGATTTCACCAGTACAATTAATTTGTCCAAATCTAGTTGGCTGTAGCCTGTGTGCAACTGAGAAGTTTCTGTAAAATGGAAGGATTCAAATTAAACTACACAATAAATATAGCCCAGCTTTGCTAAACTATCTAATGTAAAATTAGGCCAGCTGAGTGAATATTTGTAAATGCTAAGTAGAAAGCAAAATATGTATTTTTACCTCCCTACACTGGCACAAGAATTCAAATTTCAGTGTAGGAGATCAAAGTATTCTATCCGACCCAAAAAGCAAAATGTCACCCACTCACAGAAGTTCAAACACAGTAGCTGGGACAACTCTATGCAGCCTGCCACATCCAAATGAATACCTTTACTCACACCAGAGAATTTGAATTTCACTTCCATTATCTATGTGAAAGTAACCATCTCACTCTGACCTTCACACTCAAAACTTCTCTATCTAGACAATTACTTTCAGACATACAGTGCACACCTAACATCCAAACTAGAGCAGTGGCTGATTACAGATACATTCTGTGGAGTGAAGGACATAGGTTTTTTCCCCACTTGATAACCTCCTCAAGAGACAGAAGGATAAAAAAGACTTTACAATAAGTCAAGAATTATATGAATTCATGAAGGAGAATGCCAGTTGCAAATGATATGTTACTACATATTACAACATTCAGTGCTTTCTCCCATGCCTTCCCTGAAAGTATTACTGACTAATCTTGACTTTGCACTCTCCTCAAATCCAGCAAAATCACAAAGTCACAAACAAAACGGTCACCTTAATTCTTCCCTCTTAAGCAAGAATTTTTTTTGTGACAAGGGTGGTGAGACACTGGACCAAGTTGCCCAGGAAAGTTGTGAATGCCCCATCACTGGAAGTGTTCAAGGTCAGGCTGAGTAACCTGATCTAGAGAAAGATGTCCCTGCCCATGGCAGAGGGGTTGGACTTTATGGTTTTTAAAAGGTCCCTCCCAACCCAAACCACTCTGTGACTCTATGAATACAGACATTCAGGAAACCTCAAAGAAAACATGGGAAGAGAAACATTCTTCTCAGCCCATCCCAAGTTCAAATCAAGTACATTTTCCCCACTCTTAGGATGGACTTCTTGTCTATATTCCCTACAGTTCGACAGGGGGGGTTGTTTGTCTGTTTTAAAGAATGCTAGCTGGAACTGAATTCCCCCTTCAGGTGTTCCTGTTTCACACAAATGATGCCATTGCAAATAAGGGCTGTCAGTTTTCACTAAGCCCTAGTAGCCAGTTAAGACCTTGAAACTGGAACCAGGTCTTCATGACAGCACTCACCTGCAATCAGGTGGGATTAGTGGTGGTGGGAGAGACCAACTTAAATATTCACACGCTCACTATCACAGCATTCGTATACAACCACCAGATTTTCCCCCATGACACTGGGTGGTGTCATATTTTCACTATAATGCGATTTCATTGTGAATTTGCAAGCTATAATTACCAACTTTCCGCAGCTCAAAAGAAGTATCAAAGCAATGTCCAGCTGCCAGGAGGAGTACTGCATAATTAATTCCTGACTGTAATGTTGGCTCTGACTCAAATGCCTTCTTGAACCTAGAAAAAACAAACATACAAGTTTACTTTCTAAATAATACGATCTCACAGGGACATAATTATACTTTTAGGTACTTTAAGTGCTTATCTTCTGTTTACACAGCAAGAATCCATGGAAGCAAAACTATTTTACCATTTTCCACACATGCTTTGTGGTTATTTTTAGGAGTCTGTTAATTATACATCCTCCTCCCATTTCCTCTCCGTTTACACAAGAAGTACAGACTCTACTCATCCATCCCAGTGAAGTTATAGTATCTTACTGGATTTCCAATTTTCTTTGTGATTAAAGAAAAAAAAAATACTATCAGCTTGTAAGAGACCCGTTTCACAGCTATATTTATTAATAAGCTCATTAATTTACTCTTAAATATATGAATCTTCACTGACTTGAAACCTTAGATTCTATTGTGGATCTGCTACAGTGACATACAAGCATGTCAAAATGCATAAGCACAAAAGCAAGTGATACAAGAACATACTTCACATTTAGCTACGATTTCAGCTACTCCAAATTTTATTCTTTACTGAGTGTCTCATTGACATTGTCCTTACGAGTCTATTCACATAAAAAAAGGACTACACCAGATTTTATTCTCCTCAAGAGGAAGTGAGCTAGCAAGAGGAACGGTGGTGGTATTCACCTAGCCTAAATCTTGTCTTAAAAGAAGTCGAGGGCCTTCACACAAAAACAGCACATACTATCCTCATGCTAGCAACGCAAGTTGTGGTGACAACAGTGACAGCAGATCTACAGTGCTTTAAACTTGTTCTACAGAATAAGAACATGTTTAGTTGCACATACACACACACCTCGGTAATGAGGAGGCAAACAAGGCTATCATATACGAATTAAGAAGCACAAGAGATTCAGTCATCACGACTCTAGTACAGTAAAAGTAATGGAGCTTAAATTTACTTTCAAAAGGATGGAAAAAATCCAGACAAACAAATGGATTATATAAAAAAGTAAGCAGGTTGTGAGATTAATACATAAGGAAGGAAAGAAAAATAATCTACGCAAAAAACTAAGGATTTGGCTTCCAGACCACGCTTTGACACATATGCAAAGCTAAGGCATTTTAATCCTAGCAGGCCAAAAATATGGCTGGTTTTTAAAATTTTTTGTTTGTTTGTTGTTTTTCCTGCTCTAATGACTCAAGACTTTGCATCCTTTAACATAAGCTCTGCTTTCCAAAACTGCAAGACAGGCTCCTCTTCAATGTGCAACATATATATACTCTTTCTATACACCAGTTGCCCACATCCAAAGAACTTAATCAGTAGACAAGAGTCTAGTCCTCTAAAAAAGCATGATGAGCAGAGAAGACTCAATTCTTTTCTTTCATCATCTGCCTTTCCTCTTGTACTGTGAGTTACAACAAAACAAGGAAAAAAGTACACACAAAACATTTTTTCTCACTTAAAAAAACCCAACCCACAACAACAAAAAAAAAACAAACCCCATAAAAACCTGCCAACCAAACAGGACGACACTCTCATTGATTCTAAGCATATATAGCTAGAAGAGACCCATTGGCTGGTGTAAGCTGTTTGGAGACAGAATCACAGAATCAATCAGGTTGGAAGAGACCTCTGGGATCATCGAGTCCAACCATTGCCCTGACACCACCATGTCAACTAGACCATGGCACTAAGTGCTATGTCCAGTCTTTTTTTAAACACATCCAGAGATGGTGACTCCACCACCTCCCTGGGCAGCCCATTCCAATGTCTAATGACCCCTTCTGAGAAGAAATTCTTCCTAATGTCCAACCTGAACCTCCCCTGGCGAAGCCTGAGGCTACGTCCTCTTGTCCTATCGCTAGTTGCCTGGGAAAAGAGGCCGACTCCCACCCCACTACAACCTCCCTTCAGGTAGTTGTAGACTGCAATAAGGTCACCTCGGAGCCTCCTCTTCTCCAGGCTAAACAACCCCAGCTCCCTCAGCCGTTCCTCGTAGGTCAGACCCTCCAGACCCTTCACCAGCTTGGTCACCCTCCTCTGGACTCGCGCCAACACCTCAACATCTTTCTTGAAGTGCGGGGCCCAGAACTGGACACAGTATTCAAGGTGCGGCCTCACCAGTGCTGAGTACAGAGGGACGATCGCTTCCCTAGACCGGCTGGCTACACTGTTCCTAATAGAGGCCATGATGCCATTGGCCTTCTTGGCCACCTGGGCACACTGCTGGCTCATGTTTAGCCAGCTGTTGATCAGCACCCCCAGGTCTCTTTCTACCGGGCCGCTTTCTAACCACTCTTCCCCCAGCCTGTAGCACTGCATGGGGTTGTTGTGGCCGAAGTGTAAGACTCGGCACTTGTTCTTGTTGAACCTCATGCCGTTGGTCTCGGCCCATCTATCTAACCTGTCCAGATCCCTCTGTAGGGCCTTCCTACCCTCCAGCAGATCGACGCTCCCACTCAGCTTGGTGTCATCTGCAAATTTACTGAGGGTGCACTCAATCCCTACGTCTAGATCATCTATAAAGATATTGAACAGCACCGGCCCCAGAACTGAGCCCTGGGGAACACCGCTAGTGACCGGCCGCCAGCTGGACTTTGCCCCATTCACCACCACTCTCTGGGCTCGGCCATCCAGCCAGTTTTTAACCCACTGAAGAGTCCACCCATCCAAGCCCCGGGCAGCCAGTTTGTCTAGGAGGATGCTGTGGGAGACGGTGTCGAATGCCTTACTGAAGTCTAGATAAACTACATCCACAGCCCTGCCCTCATCTACTAAGCAGGTCACTTGGTCATAGAAGGAGACCAGGTTGGTCGAGCAGGACCTGCCTTTCATGAATCCATATTGGCTGGCCCCGATGCCCCGATTGTCCTGCATGTGCTGTGTAATGGCACTCAGGATGATCTGTTCCATCACCTTGCCTGGCACCGAGGTCAGGCTGACAGCTTATAGTTCCCTGGATCGTCCTTCTGACCCTTCTTGTAGATGGGCGTTACATTTGCTAATTTCCAGTCAGCTGGAACTTCTCCAGTTAACCAGGACTGCCAGTAGATAATCGAGAGTGGTTTGGCAAGTTCATCTGCCAGTTCCTTCATTGCTCTGGGGTGAATCCCATCCGGGCCCATAGCCTTGTGGGTGTCCAACTGGCACAGCAGGTCACTAACCGTCTCCTCCTGGATTACGGGGGGTTCACACAGCCCCCCACACCTGACTTCAGGCTCTGGGGGCTGAGTCTCCTGAGGACAACTGGTCTTGACATTAAAGATCAAGGCAAAGAAGGCATTAGGCAGCTCTGCCTTTTCCTCATCCCCTGACACTACACTACCCTCCTCATTCAGCAAGTGGTGGATGCTCTCCTTGACCCTCCTTTTGCTGTTAATGTATTTGTAGAAACTTTTTTTGTTATCTTTGACTGTAGCAGCCAAATCAAGCTCTAATTGAGCTTTGGCCCTTCTAATCTTCTCCCTACATGACCTGGCAACATCCCTATAGACCTCCAAAGTTACCCGACCCTTCTTCCAGAGCAAATAGGCTCTCTTTTTTTCCTTAAGTCCTAGCCTAAGAGACATAGCAATGTTGGGAACTGGACTCCTTTTTTTGCCCTAGAGATCTTTCATGCTGTAACCCTCATGCAATATCAGGAAAAGGAGAGAGGAAAGATGGACAGAAGAAGAAAAAAAAACATTGAAAATAAGTATTTTTGTTCCAATACAAGAGACTCAGTACTTTCACTTTTTTGTTCTGCCCTAAAATGCCTAATCTCTGCCATGACTATCAAAATTTCTCTAGTTCTTGGATACATACAAAACTTCAAAATTTAAAGACAAAATAAGCATCTCTCGTGTATCAACAGGTGGGCACATTTGTGCTGTAAACAGTGTTAATCATACAGGCAAAAGAGGTGAAGATGAGATTAAGTTTACAAAATAGTTCACCAATACAGAAGCATTGGTGAAACAGCCTAAGAAAACCTCTCAAATATGTTACCACAGAGGCACCACCAGCATTGCTCACAAGTTCCATTTTGGACAGTGATGAGTCATTTGGAGCTGGCTGGAACTGTCTGTGCCTGACATCGGGCAGCTCCTTGTCTCTTGTTAGAGGCCACCCCTCCAGTCCCCTGCTGCCAGGACCTTGCCACCTGCCCCTAGTAGACCAGAAGAGACATCCTGGGTTCTGCCTTTTTTTTTCCAAATTGCTTCCAAATCTCCCTTCTCCACAGAAGAAATTCATTTTTCTAGCTATCTTTACATGCTACTCACACCAATCATAGAATGGTTTGGGTTGGAAGGGACCTTAAAGATCATCTAGTTCCAACCCCCCTGCCATGGGCAGGGACACCTTTCCTCTAGACCAGGTTGCTCAAAGCCTCATCCAACCTGGCCTTAAACACTGCCAGGGAGGGGGCAGCCACAACTTCTCTGGGCAACCTGTTCCACTGTCTCACCACCCTCACAGGAAAGAATTTCTTCCTAATATCCAATCTAAATCTATGCTCTTTCAGTTTAAAACCATTCCCCCTTGTCCTATCTCTACATGCCCTTGTAAAAAGCCTCTCTCCCGCTTTCCTGTAGGCCCCCTTCAGGTACTGGAAGGCTACTATGAGGTCTCCCCGGAGCCTTCTCTTCTCCAGGCTGAACAGCCCCAACTCTCTCAGCCTCTCTTCATAGGAGAGCTGCTCCAGCCCTCTGATCATCTTTGTGGCCCTCCTCTGGACTTGCTCCAACAGCTCCATGTCCTTCTCATGTTGGGGGCCCCAGAGCTGGACGCAGTACTCCAGGTGGGGTCTCATGAGAGTGGAGTAAAGGGGCAAAATCACCTCCCTCGACCTGCTGGCCACGCTTTTTTTGATGCAGCCCAAGATACGGTTGGCTTTCTGGGCTGCAAGCGCGCACTGCCAGCTCATGTTGAGCTTCTCATCAACTATCACCCCCACGTCCTTCTCCCCAGGGCTGCTCTCAATCCATTCTCCGCCCAGCCTGTATTTGTGCTTGGGATTGCCCCGACCCATATACAGGACCTTGCACTTGGCCTTGTTGAACTTCATGTGGTTCAAACAGGCCCAGCTCTCAAGCCTGTCAAGGTCCCTCTGGATGGCATCCCTTCCCTCCAGCGTGTCCACAACACCGCACAGCTTGGTGTCATCGGCTTGATGTCATTGGGAAACAGTTTCCCAAACAATTCACTAGTCACATGTGTTGACTGAACTGATAATTCAACCGGTGCAATTGCTGTACATCATCGTGCCTCACTATCAGTGGAGGAACCCGTGCAGTATCGTAGAAAGGTGGTAGGGTTTAAAAGTCTGCCTATAAAGTAGAGGCTGGCTTAGCTGATGTGATTATAAATGCCATCAAGAAATTGAAAGCTGACATTTGGGAAAATGTTGCAGTGCAGACACTGAATTAGGGAGGGAGCAGTGAAAAGACTTGAATAAAGACTTGATAGCTTTGGTAAGTCTGATATACATTGCCAGTATGCAACAAGAAAGTGACAGTTAATAATTAATCTTTCATCTCTTCGCTCATATTTATATGAAAGATATCTTTTATTCTGCTTTTTAATTGGCAGGAAAGCACACTGCCTGCCTATTTTTTTTTTTTTTTTTCAATAGACCAAAGTACCTTGACATCTCTAGTTGTTGCAAAACCAATGCTTTAGTTCTGCTGCCGGGTTCTCATTATCTTATGCAATTCACTACATTTCTCCTACATCCTCATTTCTCTAAGACTGAGATAGTAACCTTCCTCTCAACATAAAGTAACACTATCATGGGGGCACTGTTCCTGCGCACACCTTCGCCCCTTGTGGCCTGCTGTAGTACTGCAGGAGGTCTGCTCCTTCCCAAGAGCCTTCCCACTGAGTTATGAGTCAACCCTTCAGCCACGTCAAGCTGCATGACTAACACTAGAACTCAAATCAATATCCAGCACAAAGTACAAACCTAAAGCAACTGGCCCATGGGGTACAGCTTCCGGCCAAACTCCGGCTTGACTCAACAGAGTTCACCTTGGTCTATGGCAGCAGGTGCACGGAGCAGTCTGTGCCGGGCCTTACTTGCCAGAGACTTGGGGGATTATTTGGGGGCTGGCTAGTGAGCACCCTGCCCTGCTGCAGGAGCTGCCAGCCTGCTGTACTTTCCCAAGCTGGTACACCTGACTACAATCACTTCCCCTCATCAAATAGATGAATATAATGATTGCATCTATTAAAAGTGTGTTAAAATGGCTGCATGAAATATCCTTGGAGTAATTACCACTATTACACATATAATCATTCTTAGTTCAATTATGTTTGACATTCTCAAAGTTTAGCTGTTCATAAGGCACTGTGAATGAGGAAAAAGCAAGATGTACAATAGCAAAAGTAATTTATATTTATTTTATTTAGCCTGTAGCACTGCCTAGTATTTGTATACAGGACTACGGCTTTCTTTTTATATTAGTTCATGACATTAGCAAAATCTTTTTTTTAAAACAGAATCTTGAAAGTTTGAAAGCCCAGTAAGGGCTCTGCCCATAATTCAAAATTATGAAGGGGATGATGATGACTATATGCTACATTCCTGTTATTTCAACATCTTTAAAAAAATCCAGTAGGCACTGCAAAACCGTAAAGCATGACCAGCAATTATAAACTGTACTTGTACTCTGAGGCCATAAATGGTAAACAATTATATCTTATCTTTTACCAAATCTGAAGTTTACTGAAAACAAGTGATTAATGACGAAGGGAGAAGAAAGCCTTCCATTCTAAGCATTTACTTTAACAGGCAGCTGATGAGCACAAGACCAGAACTAGGATCTGATGTGCAGGATACATAAACACAGATTGCCTGTATCCTCATCTGAATCATAATGGAGAAAAGCAGCTCATCCCGACAGCAGTCTAGGATGGTGTCCAGTGCCTCCATTTCAAGTACATCACTTTTGCAAATTAAATCCTGATAGATAAGAGACAAAAAACAATTATTTTTTTAACCTATTCCACATAACAGCGTTTTAGTGCATTTCAAAGCAATAAAAAAAACATACTTGAAACATTGCCTCTAAAATCAAGATAAGAATTTGTCTCGTCTATTGTGTGCTGCTTTGACTATCGATGGTGCTGCAGTCCACCACCATATTATGTGGTGACGATGAGGTGATAAAACTTTTGCCAGCATGAGTCTGGAACAGTCATATTGCTTGTGAGCATGGAAGCCACAAAAAGGCAGAATGGTACATCCTAAGCATCAGTGCAGAGCTAAACCTCAGCACCTTTAAGCCTAGCTAGCTAATATCTATCAGATTACAGATATGTCAATTGATTCATGGCTGAATATTGTCTGGCCCAGATCCCCAAGAATAATATAGTAAACAGGAGACTTCACATTTGGGAGAAAGGAGGAAAATACACTGATGCGAGCTACCTAAACTTCCAGGTCTCTGAGGCACTTCAAGAACTTCATGGAACCAGATCTGTGAACAACGTAAATCTCTCATTCTTAACAAATAAGTGAAGAAGATTAGAAGAATCAGTGTAGCCCTTAAGGACGCCAAACATTTGGAATGAAAAACAGTTGAAATACATTCTTGTTTAAGGAATATTTTGGCAAAGCTAACAAAAGGACATAGACCAGGAAAACAGTACTCACCAGAACGTCCCTTTGTCCCTGCTTTCCATATCTATGAACCCAGATTCCAAAAACATGTCCTTGTAAATTCGACCAACCAGGCAGTACATATCTGAAGCTACTTGGTCTTCCTGTTCTACCAGGGGAATCATAATTTCTAGAGCTTTCTGTCTGTCTCCAGGCAGATTTCGCCTATTAAAAAGTTAAAATTTTGATTAAAAAAAAAAAAGTTAAGAAGAAATACTTTTTCATAACTATGTTTGAATATATACGTATTATTTCATCCATGTAAAATGTGTTTCTAGACACAAAGGACTATTATATATACCCACTTTCCCCCTCCTTCTTCTTTTTTTTCCCCCCTTAATATCATGAGACACATTTATAAAAGACCCCAAACAAGTTTTATCTCTCTCATGAAGCATCAGCTACAGCAAAGCAGTAACAACAGCAACAAGAGCCTCAAGAGGAAGTCTTAGAAAGATCATATGTTACTTTCTTACAACATAGGAAACTTAGGTTCATATATTTCTATCTAATATTTCTTTCATATTAATTCATGCTTTAAAGGAAAAAAAAAAAGATTCCATCTCGTGTTTGTGATCTTTTTTTTTAATATACATTTTGAATGTGAATCCAAAAAACAAAAAAGCACAAACCAGACTGAATTCCCATGGTACGGAAGGTTCGGAAGTGAAGCCAATAAGGTGATATTAACAAAAGTACTTCAGACAAATAAACCACATAATTGCAAGCATTAGACACTTCCTGGTGACTCACAGTTTGGATACCTACATCATTCAATATCAAGAGTTTAGAATTTTTTACATATTTGTGTACTGAACAAATAAATGACTCCTTTCTCAGCAAAAACTACTCGTTGGTGGTTTGGGAAGAGTATTATATTCTTTTGGAGAAATCGCTTATAATATTTGAGTGGCTACAACTTGAATTGGGGGGAATATATAAAAGTAGTTTTTTATCTGTCTTGCAAGCTTTGCATTGAAGAAACTTGCAAGAGAAAGCTACCTCAGAAAGAAAAAAACACATCAAAAGCCACAGCCATCTTAAAGCAGACACTACTTGATCAGAGGTTCAGTAATTGATTTTTTTCTTTCCTCTACAAGAACATATCAAAGTTTTGATGCACCTGCACAGGCAGTGCTGATGTCAAACCTGAGAGATCAGAGCACTTGTACTCTAAGGGATACCTCAGCTTGTGAGCTCTGAGCTCACATATGCAGCTCCAGAAGGAAGTGATGTTGAAGAAAAGGTTTAAATCAAGCAGAATGGGTAACAGAGGAAGAATGAGTCCTTGCATCATAACAAAAATAATTAAGAAAGCAGAGCAAAAGCACTTGTTTGAGTAGACAGTACAAACTGCTTTTCTGAGGAAAAAAAAAAACAAAGTGAGCGTGCAAGTGTGCGTGCTGGGACAACCTCTACTGATGTCTCAGCCTGATGACAAAGATAAATGAAACCCAGTGCCCTCTCCTCGCAACCTTCAGACTAGTCGAATTCTAACAAATTAGGAAAAGTCTACTCAGACTAGAGCTGCAGTAGGCTCCCCAAGTACTTCTTGAGTGTCACAGCAAGGCTGGTGTACTTATTTGAGGTGGACAAGTGCTCCCAATCCCAGGGAGAGAAATCAAGTGCTCCTGGCTGAGCAAATAACAGAGTCCTTCGGGTCTGCATTATTTTGGTTTCCCTGCCAACTGATCGCTTGCCCAGTTGTTGAAGGTTTGCTTCCTTTTCTCTTCTCATATTGATCACTCAAGTAAAGCAACGAGGTACGTTTGCCACTTCTTTATGTTTTTCAGTTGACTTTCATTACAGAAGGCTGATTTTCAGAATGGAGTTTCAGGTGGATAACTCCTCCACATCTTGTATCGACTATCACTAATCCAGATCAAACCAATAGCTCGCTGAACATAATGAGAACAAAACCAGTAAGCACAGCAGTGTTTTGTGATATGCACCATTTACACTTTGCTGGTCTCCAGAGACAGAGGTCCCTACTTTTCTTTCTGCTTACTCCTCCATCATACATGCCCTCACACTATCTCTTGATTTAGGTCAGACTAATCCTGACTAATTGAGCTGCTCCATCCTCCTGTACTGGTGACCTGGATAAGCAGCAAGAGGGACAGCTGCTTCCACAGCAAACGTTCAGATGTGCAGAGTATTCCAGACCTGTCTTAGCCCAAGAAATATCTTCTATATTCCCCAAAAGGTGAAAGCTACA
Organism: Nyctibius grandis; assembly: GCF_013368605.1. NCBI lineage: Eukaryota > Metazoa > Chordata > Aves > Nyctibiiformes > Nyctibiidae > Nyctibius > Nyctibius grandis. The sequence goes on along the minus strand of NC_090658.1, from coordinate 65,143,947 downwards.
GTTAAACCCAAGTAATGTCTTCTTGGTATGCACCAAAGCATGGAAATTTTCATGGCTGTCATGGATTCCAGTTGAATTTACAATCTGGAGAAGGGAGGGAGAGAAAAATCTGATCTGAACTCCTTTAGAGGTACTGTGCAGACCTTTTGTATGCCAGATACCCTAAAAGGCTACATCTTACAGTCATATCTATAAAAACAGACCTTTCAGTCTGTAATAAGTCCAAATAGAACCAACAGAGTATAAGAATCTGCCTGAAAAGTTTATACCACAGTTTTGACGTTTTTTTAGTGCCCCAGAGAACTACTCAAGTCCTGTTTTCAAGGGTGACTTTGTTTTAGAAAATGGTGACCTTGGAGTCTAAATAACTTGCTAAAACTCCAAGGTACGCCTAATGACTTTTGTGAAGGCTATGTAGAAGCAGCATATATGTACTGGATTATTTCATTTGCAAAGCTCCACATATGGTAAAGCAGGAACAAAAAAGGCCCTGTATTTATACCTTCATATACCTGGTATAAAAGAGCAAGAAAGGACCCGGACATTTTATTCAGACAAAACAATGGCAGATAGCTTTTTTTGTTTGTTTGTTTGTTTTTTGTTTTAAGAACAGGTTTAATTTTTCAACTAATTACTTGTGACATATTTTTGACATAACTTTGATATGATACACAGTTTTGAGCCTCCTTGATGAACCTGAATTATAATATTCAAATCTGTGAGAAGTGGAAAGATCTGTAGACATTTTCTATATTTGAGAATTCCAATGCCTGTTGACACCTGGTCTACTCGTCTAAACGTCAATAGCAAAACGTTCATTGTGATAATAGCAAAGGAGCCAAAAACCTCTGCAACTTCTTCTGAAAAACTCCCTTTTTAATGCCTTGCCCAATTGTCAGTATCCTAGGAAAAAAAAAATGGGTTTGGCTCTCATTTAACCCAAAAAATGGGTTAAATGTTGCTGCATGTGGCACATTTTATGCATGTTATCAGGGAACATGAAAATTTGTTTAATATAATAAATCTTCCAACTTTTGATGAAAGTTCTCCTCCTGTCTCCTTACAGTAGCAGAACTCAGACTTGAATGAGGATGTCTAAGTCAGCATGAATGTCGCAGCACTGCCACCCAAACAGCAATGTTAAAAGTGTATTTTACAAAGGTAAAATACTGCTAGGTATTTATTTGTTCCGATTTAGGTACTGAAACGAAAAAATGATGCAGACCTACGGAAAGACAAATCAAACACTCATGCTTAAAGGAAGAGGAATGGAATTTGACAGTGTGAAAGTTAAAGAAAGCTTAGACTGATCATGAAGCTCAGAGTACCCAAAGTTGCGTCAGTAAAAACCCCAGACCTGCACATGAAGATTCCAGTAGGCAACTTCACCCAGGATTACCAACCCTGCGTGAAGTTTGCAGTTCTGATTTACTGTTCAACAGCAGAAGGAAGGGTAGATTCTTACCTGTTCAGTGCAAACGCATAATGAAACCTCACATGGTGGTGGGAAGCCAAGTCAAAAGTAGGCAGTTTTTCTAAAGTTTTCACCAGTTTCACAATGGAATCATAATCCTTCGAAAAGGAGGGAATAACGAAGTTTTAGGCAGCTGTACTGAGGTATGCCTATATGAACTCCTCTTCGAACTAAGCACCTGGTATTTCATACTAAGTATATTCAGTTCATTGTAAGTTTTATGGATTTCAGTTTCTTCAAACTGTAAATGGTCTGGCATTCACCAGAAGTGTGAAAACGCACAGTATTTAGCACAGAAATACAATTTGGTCTCCTGTACTGCTTCAGCGTGGACCCGTGGAAATTTTAGTTCATCTATTTCACAACTAAAGTCAGCTTCAGGGGCTGAACACATAAGAGTTCACATTGGACAGACATTACAATGTTAACTGCATCTGAATTGAGGCATCCCAAAACTCTGAAGTAGGCATCAGCCACAAAAACAAAATAAAAGAATCTTTCAATACCACAGTTTTTAAAGTAGCTTACTAGCTGACATATTTTTAAAAAAAAAAAAACAACACCAAAACAAAACCAAAATCAAAACCAAACCCCTTCAAAATGTTTAAGGAACAACAGCTGAAATTATGTATAACAAAGTAAGCAATTACTAGCACCATTCCAGAAGCAGAAACGCATATGAACATGCTATGTTTCCATGAGAAATGTCACATGCATGGTGACAAAGAATACATATACACATCAACAGCAGAATGCTACCAGACTCTCTAAGTAGGACACACTATGGGCTGTTCATCACATAGTAATGCTGAGATGAAGACGAGTTATTATATGTTGCGTGCTTTTTGGGTGTTATTTTATAACAACACTTTTCTGCTATGCAAAGGCACACTATAAACAGCGTAACTACAAAACAAAGTAAAAAGCATCAGTGAAGATACCGTAAAAGATTCTCACTAGTGTGCATTATTCATATAGTTTGTTAGCAAATCTGTGCAAAATACACCAAAAATTTCACTGAGAAGGTAATTTAATTTACTATGTTTTAGATGATCGGAGAGCACAGGATTCATACCTGGATATCTCTGTAGGACAGCAGCAAGTTTATCACAATGTCAGCAGACAAGACTTCAACATTATCCACTCGCTGTCGAATCCTTGCCAGCTCTGCTGCCAGCTCTTTGCCTGTGTAGAGGGTACGGGCCTTCCTGATGTCGTTCAGGATGGATTCCCGAAAATACTGGCTGGAGAGGAACAACGTCACATCAGCAGTTTGGGACAGGTCCCTTGCATTTGTTTTTCTGGCCCTGCAGCTCTCCCACAATGTATATGTGGAATACTTGTGGATAGAGCAGTGTTAATGGAGACATTTGGTCAAGCTAAATTATCGATTAGCAATTTGTCTTGACAGAAGGCAAAACATCGCATCACCCTGAAGCAAGAGTCTGACATTTCTATTGCCAGCAGGGATATACAAATGTTACACAGGGGTACAGAAAGAAAACTCATAGAATCATAGAATGGTTTGGGTTGGAAGGGACCTTAAACATCATCTAGTTGCAACTCCTCTGCCATGGGCAGGGACACCTTCCACTAGACCAGATTGCTCAAAGCCCCATCCAATCTGGCCTTGAACACTTCGAGGGAGGGGGCACCCAAAACTCACCTTGAACTGGCCTGTGCCACCTTCAAGAGCTGAATAAATCGATCCACCAGAGGTAAGCAGATAGGCCCAAGCAGCGACTCAAAACTGGGCTGCATCAGTTCTGTCAGTCCCTTCATAAAACTGCTATCGCAGCAGTACACCTTGTTGTGTGGAGTTATCATATAAGGAACAAATATGTAGTTACCAGTGCACATCTGTAGGGAAACAAAGTGCAATATTTAGGGCAGTTACGGTTTGATAAGCCTGAGTATTAAACAACCGCATATACTACCTGCCAGATTTCACCTGTTAAAAGTCAAAGGGAGATCTGCTGCTTACTTCAGCAAGACCAAGATTTTACCTATGAAGTTTAGGATTACATAAATTCAATTTTCATCCCAAATATGATATACACCTGAAATGTATTATTTCAGATTTCTGAACTGCTTCCCGTAAGATGAGTCTTTTTAGACACATCACATTGACCTTAAAATAGTCAGCACATCAGCTCAATAGCTAAACTCTTCTGAGGGCACACCCTAGTCACCCCAAAGCGGCAGGCGGACTCAAGTGAAGCTGACGTACACTCTTTGCAAGGTGACTGATGTTCAGAAGAGAGCAAGCACTCTGCAATTTAGTATAGTTAGGTTCACAGATGCTGAAAACAATAGCACAAGCTAGTTGCCTCACAACAGGAAAACTGTAGAGAAAACTAATCCTCATATGAACTACAAAATGACTCAAATAGTTTATCATAACAAAGACAAATTGAATTCCTTACTATGTAGCAAACCTTCCTGGCCAGTGGAACTTAAAACCATACATATTTCAGAATAATCACTTATGAAATGTCTTAGCATTGCCAAACTGTATTGGTTTCCATCTATCAATGTATGACAGATACTTTGCAAAAAAAAAAAAAAAAAAAAAAAAAAAAATTATCTTCCAGGAAAGAGGGAAGCAAGATATCTAGTGCCTGTGGTATGTGTGCAAGTACAGATTTACACACACAGAAAGCTTGCTGAATATTTGTGGTTCTGAAGGGTCTTAGCTACGAGACAGCACACCATCAAAATCAGGAGTTCTGCCACTTGGCTCTTGAAGCTCAGACTCCACTACTGAAGTGGCCAACAGCCCAGCAAGAAAAGCCCTAAGGAAGCAGTTCTTGAGGCCCGTCATTTTGGTACCCCTAAATTACTTCCAAGGCTAATTGCTTTCTGGTCAGCTGCTTCTGCTCTCCCAGAACTCAATATAGCAATGAGGACATCACTTCAGAGACTCATTCCCCTGGCAAGCCGAGCTCCATGGATTGAGAGAGCGGTGACTGAATAGTTTTCAAATGCACAATACCAGCTGTGTGCTTAAAACATGAATTTTAACATGCATTATTAGATTTTAAAAACATGAAAGGATTGAGGTACTCTTTATAAATGTATGTGTACAGATACGTCAGTAAACATATGTTTGTGTACAGATCAGAGATTGGCTATGAAGAGTACAGGAATTACTTTTTTTTTTTAATTACACCTATTATACTACAAAGCTATAAGACCTCACTATAAAGGCAATCCCATCCCCACTTCTGAGGGATATCGACAAACTCTATAAAATTTAAAATTAATTGATGCAGGCATTTACATGAGGGCCATTGAGATCAACTAACCCAGAACTTGGTTGGAGATTACTGCATACACAGACTTGCACAAGGATGAATTTAGTCTTCCTCCCCCAACAACTGCAAACTATTACAGCCAATTAGCCAGGACACATTTTTATGTTGTAACAGTTAATAAGCAATTAAGGACTGTGCTGCTAGAACCCAAACTGCTCACCTTTACATTGGAGAGCTTCATGGACACTTCTGCTCAAGAATATGCTAGCATGTAAGGTGATCACACACTTTCGGGAATGAATGCATGAACCTTTGACCTTGCTAAAACCTAATAAGCCCCACAGTCAAAAGCAGAGAGGAAATTATAAATTTGCTGAAACTGATTTCAGCAATTACAGGACAAGGGTGTGCAGTGACTGGCATAGGAGCACAAGCAGACTATTCTCCAGCTTTTCTTTTTTTAAATAAAGGCAAAAAAGTTTGGGAAGTCTGAGCCAAGAGAAAGGTAAAGTAGGTACAGACATCCTGGGGCAAGCATTTTACTTCCTAATGTTTATTCAGTGAATTAAAAATAAATTCAAGACTGCTTGCAGGAAGGCCTTCTCAGATCTCTGGCACACTGTTCCCAAAGCTCAGGTCTCAATTAAACATCAACTCTGAAAAAGGATGTTTCCAGCTTTTGAAATCCACAGAACCCAAAGTTTATCCTGGCATAATGGTCAGGCCACCTACAGAGGCAGTATTAGAGTCTTCATAAATAATCCTACAAGCAGGAAAACTACTCTTCCTGCAGAGGCCAAGTGCCAGAGACCATTACTGAGCAAGAGCTTTTATAAACTGATCCTGAGTGCATCTTCTGCAGGAAGTAGGTATCTATTCAGTGGAACAAGAGAGACGGCAAAAACTAGTTTACATGCATTTTTCCTGTTACCTGAGGGGAAAAAAGCTGATTATATTATAAAGCCTGCTATAGAAGACATGCAGACCCAGCAGCCTTTGGAAGCAGTGGACAAGGAAGAACTTAACAGTAAAAGACAGGAGAGATCAACACACGGGAAGAAAACAGAAGAAAATAAAATCAACTGTAAAGTTGTTCAGAGGGGCCCCAGGGTCCTCAGGGAATTGTCTCAAGTCAGAATCTCACCTTGATCCTCAGTGGCAAAGAGTGTGGGAATACAGTGGCCTTTCCTAGAGCCAGGGCATTAATTTGGTTGTTAACTTAACCTAGACAGTCATGTTTTGTGGGGAGCTCTGTATCTCTGAAACATCTCAAATTTGGCTGAAATTCGTCAGACAGACAAAACAGGCAGCTACAGAAAGAGGGTGGAGGATGAAAAAACAGTACAAGCTCTTAAGTTTCGTTTCCTTAGGAAACAGCCTTTAAAAAAAACAAAAAAAAAAAACAAAAAAAACCCCACACACACCCACACGCAGTAAAGAAATACATGAAATATTGACCTCAATTTCACTTCCTAACTAAAGAGTAGGTTAGATATTTAACAGCTGAACCTGACAAAGGCAGACAAAGAAAGAGACTCAAAGCATATATTATTTACTAAAGGTGGTGATGGAAATAACAGTGACGGCAAGACTGCTCTTGTATAATAAAGTCTATGGTCTCCAACTATGGAGAAACATATTTTGCCACTATCACAAATTCTAACTACAAAGAGCCCAAACCTGACTGCATTTGGGCAATGTCAGAGATGGCAGCCTGAGAGGACCAGGCTGTGGGGGCAGCAGCTGAGGGAGCTGCTCCAATGCCAGACAGCTCTAAACGTTCTTCCCTGAAGCAGCGTGCATGACATGGTTCTTTCCTCTTTCCCAGGCTATGCAACCTTTGCCTCGGCCACTTTTACCTCCTTTCTCACCTGTCTTTGTCAAAATATAAGCTACGCTAACTGAAGTCCAAAAGGATCAGGTGGCCCTATACACACTTCCTATCTACTCACACATTGCTTTGCATTTTGACTTAATGCACATTATTCCACTTGGAAGTTTAAATATATTCCACTTATCCTATTAAAATATGCCCTGTAACACTCCATCCCAACTCTGATCTCTCAAACTCTGATATTCTTTCCTAACCCTAACTAACTTCACTCTAGATTCTAAGTTTGCAGAGCACCTGTGGAGTGACTACTGGGGGCAACTTATTGAAACCAATTATTGGAGGCACACTTATTGAAAGTAAGTAAAGTTATATCCACATCCTATAGAACTAAGAAAGCATCCAGGATAGAATGTGGCTGGCACGTAAGGAATCTGCTCTGTGATGGTTCCCCAGGCAACCTGGCCTGCATTCTCAGATGTTCAGCGCCATGGGAGCTTGGCGTGCTAACTCTGAGAGAACAGAGGGTGGAATGGTGTGGAGATAACCGTGGCCAGGCTCTGTACTAACAAGGCAGGTACGGGAACTTGGAGGTACCTTGTAACAGATAAATTACATAGCTACTGTCAAATGAGAGATAGTACCCCGTTCCACCCAGAATGCTGGTCACTGAGCCAGCGATTGTGGTGAAATCGTGTCCTGCAGATGAACTTTGCTCATTATAATCTCATTATAATACCAAAACACACCTCCATCCCAAAAGCTACCCGCCTCCCTCTGCCCCTGAGCATGCTCTCTGAATTTTTCTTGGCCTACACCTTTAAATCGAAGTGAGAGAATTTTGCACCAATCAATAATAAAGGTATGTATGACTAGAGTCACTCAAGCTCCACCTAAACACAGGGAAATGGTACAAAAAATCCTTAAGAGGCAAGATGGGGGAAGATACCATCACTGAGAAGTCAGGGAGACATCACTATGGACTTCTGGGAGCAGTCAATGGGCTGAACCTCTCTTCCCCACCCACAGGGACGTCTTTGGGTAAGATTCATACACTTGGTTATACCAGGTGCCTCCACAGAAAACTTAGAAATCAAGCTTTATTTGTAATCGTATTAGTCGTGCTACATAGTCATCTTACAACATATATATGTTCACAGGTACCTAAGCGTGCTTTGCAGACAGTGTATTTATTCATCACCAGCAATCTAAAAGAATCTGTATCTGTTGCTCAAATAAATTACCTTAACTGTGGAACTGGTCATGAGGATTTTATTTTGGTGGACGCGCACAGATTTATGGCATAATCTGGAACCGTGTTAGTTCATCAACCGCGACTGGGCCCTGCGCTATTAGTGCGTCAGGACCTGTATTAGTTCAACATATTAGCTGTTGAATGCAGCCGGACTGATAGTGCCGAGTTTTGGCCTATTTCAGCCAAAATTTAAGGTGTCAAATCAGGCATCACTCAGAGATTAAGCTCAGCTGCCCCCAGCCCCTCTAATATCTGAGGATAAGCTGGAACACAAGGGGGTTTAGCTTCTGCCAAACTAGCCCTCCTACACACAACACACCTTAAACACAACAGCACCCAAGACAGAATCGTTGTTTTACTTTGATCTGTTCCTCTGACTCACCATACTGTGTACAATGAAAGTAACAGAATAAAGCCATTCAAGAAAAATGGGCAATTTTTGAAGGAGTAACACCTTAAATCCAATTGCAATATTCTCAGTTATGTCAACACCCTTTAAAAAACGTGAGTAGCATAAAGGGGCTTCAAAAGTGGGTGGGAATAGACCCCCCACAACCAACAACAGGTGCTAGAAGTTTCATTTTCCAACCCTCTTTGTCTATAAATCCCTCTCTATCTAAGGTTCAAAAGCTCACATTACACTAATGAAAGTCACAAAGTGATTGCAGGTCACCTGAGCTGTAAGCTAAAAGGCATTACTGAAACCATCAGGGGCTGGGACAGGCCATGAGTGTGCACACAGATAGTTACTATGGTTCAGCCTGATGCACAAGAACTCAGGGCCTTAGACAAGGTAAATTTGGCCTGAGCTCTCAGATCAACTGAACTAGTTGTATCTAGTAGATAGAAACATACATATGTCTTTGAAGGCTTTGGGCCAGCACGCTCAGTACCTTGCACCATCAGGCCACCTTCTGAAAGACTAACAGTGTCACAGCCCATTTCATTACATCAGTCAGACTAATCAGACGACAGAAGTACTGGCTGGAGCCAGCTACACATGCATAAATGCTTATCACAAAGTGAAGAAATCTGTAATTCATTTTTGCAAATGTTTTAATTGGTTTATGTTTTTCTAATGTCCCTTCCTAACTTACTGTCCAAAATTAAACAGTTTCAGAGTGTGTGTAATTTCAGTTTAAATACAGTCATAAGGTTGTCTTAACAGCTCTACAGTTATGGAATTTAAGACTATGCTGCTCTGAGCTACACCCACTGGCCACTGGAACATTAAGCACTTCCTTCTTGTTTGTTATCCTTTCTCAGCTTCTGAAAAAAAATTAATATAGAACCTATTTGTATTTAAGAGATAATAAAAATGCATAGGATATAATTATATTTTAATGATCACAATAAGAATATAAAACAGCCCTTCTTTCAATATCGCTCTCTAATACATAACTGCTGCTTGCGAAAGGGGCAGCCTTTTGGAAATTCTAATAAGACATGATCTCCAAATTGAAAGGACATCATGCAGTAAGGTGAACACTATTCTCTCCCAGTCAAATACATCTGACATAGTACAGAAGACTCCTCTTTGAACACTGTACAGATAAAGAAGACGTGCTACGCAAATGAGCATTTGGATTCTGCCCAATTCATCCTCAGATCTTGAATTTTACTTCAAAAGGAGGAAGAAAATCTGCAAAATCCCAGAGAGTCAAAAGCGTGCAGTCCTCTCGATTCCCTGACGCCCTTTACTAACACTGCTCTGTTGGAATCATTCAACAAATATCCACAAACAGAAGAAAGCTGCCTTCAAAGACAAGAAGTGTCAAAGAAAAAAAATCACCCAAAAGAAACCCATGATGCTTTACTCATGGATGGGAGAATCTGGTAAAGTCCCATCTACAGGTCAGCATCCACCAATGTAACTTTTTTTTTAAATAAATAAAATCAGCTGATGTAATAAAAATAGCCAGTATCTCTCACAGTAGGAACTGTTCTTCCTGCTGAGTCTCCTCTAATTAAGATCAGCTTTTTTGCATTTCTTCTACTAGTTCTTTTGAGACATATCTGCTCTTACTTCAATTCTTCTGATGAGATTTTTCTTAAAGGTAATTCTCTGACTGCACATGGTGTTGCATGTAGCAGATGGCAAAATCCTAAACCAAATTATTAAATCTATTCCCTCCATCCCTCAAACACACAATAAATCAACATGTGCTGATGTTTTAATGAATATGGACTCAGTTTGGGTTTACTTCAAATCCCACCCCACATGAACAGCAGCCTTGCTATTGATTTGAAAAGGAACATAAGTAAGCCTCACACCTCAAACTGAAGAGATGGGTCTACTCTTTTAAATACTTTCCATTTTCATTGGGAATATATTCTTTATATGCCCAGCAATAACATTCTATTGCAACCATGCCACATCTTAAATGCTTGTTAAAAGTCAGCATACACTCTACATGGTAGTATTCACACAGGAAAGAAAGTTCTAACTTTTTCAAAGGAAAGTATGTGCCAAATATATTAGTCAAAGAATTCAAAAAATGAAAGAATGAGCAAAAGATAGTAATGTATCATAAATAACAATAAATACCACAGTTGTCATTATCAGCAAAATATTTACTGAAGATTGCTGCATAGCATTTTTACAGACTTGGATACCAAAAATCAAACTGCCCCCAAATCATTTTTGTCAGCTGGGTGAAGAGTATCAAAAATATTTCCCCCTATTTCCACAGTGAAAGAGACCAATAGCTAAACACATCCTACAGGATCTACACTCTTCTGGCAGTATCTATATGGAGGCTCCAAGCTTGTAGACACACCTCCAGCAGGCCTCATGCAGGGTCACTCATTCTCCCTCTCTTGCTGAAGGAGCAGCACCCCAAATTGTTTCCCAAGCTACACCTTAAACAGGAGGTAGTTAGGATGGGCTGTGGAAAACCAATAAAAATTACAATCTCTGATCCCTCCAAGTGTCAGCAAAGGAAAAGACTAATGAAAGTCCCCAGTCATACAACATTAACCCTGTTGCTTAATTGCTATCTCCTGTGAGTCAGCTGCCCAGCAAAACGGTTCCCATTGCCTCCCGATCAGACCAGCAGCTGCACCGCGGTCTTACACCCCAGGCAGCTCCCAAGGCTACCTATCACTCCAACCAGGTGCAAGCAGACAGCCTGAACTGAAAGGTGACCACTGTGTCAAGGTGTTACCATAACTGGTTGCAAACCATACATATAATGCATGCACATTAAGCTTCCTCAGATTCAGCAAGAAGCAAAATTTAAAAAAAATAAATATTTGAATAAATGGCCATTTGGAACCTGACCTGCAGCTTGTCTCTGAAGTTGATAAGATTCAAATCAGAGAGAACTAGGATGAAATAAAAATTGGTGAGCTAAAACAAGCAAAGTACAGCCATGTACTGTAACCTTTATACTGACATCTCCTTGTGACTGAAACTCTTTACTAGCAATTTCTAAAATGCCTCTGCTGCTTGGTTGACCTCAAAAATCAGATAACTGCAAAAAACTAAACTTAAGCTTTCAAATATCAAAGTAACTGCCTCCTGTCGAAGTATCACTCCCTGTAAAAACGTATGGTTTTGGTATTACTGCAACATCTGGAAAAAGTCCAACTAAATATCTATAAAACCACATATAACAGGAAATGAGCCTATGTTATCTTGCACTGCTCTGCCCTGACAGGCTCCAGGCAGCTTATCCTAGCTATGCAACATTGTATCGACTATTATTAGCAAGCACAAAAAACCAGTCCGGACAAAGAATTTAATAGTTGGTAACAGATTTTTTTTTTTTTTTTTTTTTATCCCAACTAGTTTTACAGATACAAGGTTCAGGAAAAGCAAACACAAGGCATTTCCGTGAGACAGATATACATAGATATCTGTTTTTGCAGATATCTGCACTTGTTTTGCAGCCTTTTTAATCCCCTGGTGCCAGGGATACCATTGTCCTGTTACAGCTGATGTTTGTGTACTATTAAAAAACATGTTCTAGAACAGCAGGACTAAACTCCTGGTTTATTCATATGTTAATTTCATTTTTTTCATATTTGCAACCTCACATAATCATTCATATGACTACTTTTGGTAAGGGTGGGCATCACAGCCACAGCCTCTCAAGAACGGCACCTTTGTCATACCCATTTATCCAAGAGTCTTACGATTTATGAAGAAACATGATTTCATGAAGCAGGAATTAATATTCAACAGTTAGGCATGTACCAACATTGTAAAAAGTCTGCTTCCAGGTAATATGGCTGACATCATGCCAAAAAAATCAGTTGCAGAGCTGCTAAGCCCATTTCACTGACCTCCCTGTTCTAATCCCTGGGAAAACACTTCCTCACAGAAAAGATGTTATGTGGGTGTGCTTGAAAACATCTGAGACTCTCAAGGAACACATTCTTTTTGTGGCATACATTGAAACATTTCTAAAAGTGATAAATGACCGTTTCACAACCACCTATCCAAATTGAAATGGAAAACAGAACAATCCTTTCTCAAACGGATGAAGGCCAAGTTATCATACCTCTCCTTGAGCTTCAGGGACTGTCATTTAAAAATAGGACAAGACAACAACATCTCCCCTTTATTCTACTGTACCAGTCACCTCCTACTGGTTTCCTAAGAGAGCTCTTCCCCGTATCCTCCCAGGGACATTACATTAGTCACACATCATTTTCCCTAGATCCTGGGCCACCAGAACAAAAATACAGAATGTAATACATTCATTTGCAAGAAGGGCCTTACTGTTCTCTTTCAGTATGTGTAAAGGCCTAACTGATCATCCACCCCACTTTCATTAGAGAAAGGCGAGAGATTTTTAGTCTAGCGTGTCATTCACAGCATTCTGCGAGTCTCTGAAAAGCCCTTTTTTGGTTAAGAGTTATATAGATACTCTATACAGAACCCTCTTTGCCTTTTTTTTTTTTTAATTTAAAAAAGACAAGCTTAAAATGCAACGTTGGGGCCAAAGCTTGCATGGGTTTTGAAGCCACCTTTAGGAACTCTACCAGCTATAGTAGATAACTGCATCCTTTTCAAAGAATCATGTTTCACAGAATCACAGAATGTTAGGGATTGGAAGGGACCTCGAAAGATCATCTAGTCCAAGCCCCCTGCCGGGGCAGGATTACCTAGATCATATCACACAGGAACGCGTCCAGGCGGGTTTTGAATGTCTCCAGAGAAGGAGACTCCACAACCTCTCTGGGCAGCCTGTTCCAGTGTTCGGTCACCCTCACCGTAAAGAAGTTTTTCCTCATATTTATGTGGAACCTCCTGTGTTCCAGCTTGCACCCATTGCCCCTTGTCCTGTCAAGGGATGTCACTGAGAAGAGCCTGGCTCCATCCTCATGACACTTGCCTTTTACATATTTATAAACATTAATGAGGTCACCCCTCAGTCTCCTCTTCTCTAAGCTAAAGAGACCCAGCTCCCTCAGCCTCTCCTCATAAGGGAGATGTTCCACCCCCTTAATCATCTTCGTGGCTCTGCGCTGGACTCTCTCTAGCAGTTCCCTGTCCTTCTTGAACTGAGGGGCCCAGAACTGGACACAATATTCCAGATGCGGCCTCACCAGGGCAGAGTAGAGGGGGAGGAGAACCTCTCTTGACCTGCTAACCACACCCCTTCTAATACACCCCAGGATGCCTTCTAATACACCCAGGCTGTTTCATACTGGCAGAAGTCAGTACTTATTCCCTGAACTGCACTGTCAAATAAAAAAGTAAACCCAGGAATACTGCAATTTTTATGGCACTTTTAACACTGTGGGAAATAAAACCTGACCAACTTCTAAAATTAAATACTTCATCTGCCCCTTAGAAAAGTTTATTCAAATATATGGAATTGTACTGCACACATATAGGACCTCAGGATATCTACACACCACTGACTAACCGCTATAAAATTGTATCTTAGCACACATGGCTACCAGTAAGTCCCAAAGTGAAGCCAAGAACAACTCAACATGCCAGGTATATATTCCGACATGACTGGCCCTGCTGCTCTAGAACAAACCACATTGAGAAAGCAGTGTTCCCACAGTCACCGGTCCACCTCCCTTGAACTTGGGAGTGAAAAAAGGGAAGGGGGATTTACAAGGCCAACCTCAGAAACCAGAGGGATGCCAAGGTGCAGTAACCTCCAGTTTAATGACTAGCAGTCACACACAGACTACTGGGATCTGCACTGCATTAGGACTAACAGGCTCCAGGACTCAACTTCTAGAAATAAATACACATACACACTCTCTCTTTATAAATATATATATATTTTCATAGCTATAGCCTCTTTATAAAGATATATATTTTCATAGCTGTAGCCATGTGCTTCTAATATCAGCATCAGTTTCCAAGTAACTCTCCTTTTCAAAAGAGTATTTTTTAAAAACACTGAAGAACATTGTACAGAAAAAGGCAACCGGAAAAAAAACAAAACAAAACAAAACCAAAACCCAAACCAAAATGACAGATGTAAATGGTGTGTGAAAAAATATGACAGACAAGTAAACGCAGCAAGGAAAATACCACTGATAGATGGAGGCAAGGTAAGAAGTGAGCCTGGTACCGAGCAACAAAGTGATATACACAGATTTGCTGCTAGGATTTCCAGAATTCTACGTCTAACTCTGTAAAATACAGTAGAAGAGTGTTAAATTATTCAAGTGGAAAACATAAGATACACAACATTAAACAGAACAGAAGTTTGGAATGCCTAGAATTCAACTGGCATGCAGAAATCATACTTACATTATTCTTCTGGCAAATAATTTCCTGGAAAAAAAAAAAAAAAGAAGAAAAAAAAATAATGTTGATAGCACTGAACAACTACTAGGAAAGGTATCTGATCAGTATGACTTGCTAATATTAACGTCTACAGACATATGACAGGAAAAGACTGATTGGTAGATGTTTTCTATGCCTGTCAAATCAACATAAATCAAGTACTGTCTCAGGAGAGACAAAATTACTATGGAACCCAGTAGACATATACATCTTATACATACACAGTAGCAAATACATTGTGCACATGAGTATATACACATGCACATACCCACCCCCATAAATTTTCCTAGAAGGATGCTGTCCAAAAGTTGACTATTAATACGCATCTACTCATATTTGAGACGTTAATTTGTTGCCAGCAGAAGAAACTGTGAAGAACAGTAGGAGCAGTATTCCTATGAGGTTTTAAAATATTCCAGAACTGGCTGAAATTCACATTGCTCTAATAAGTCTGATGCAAAGAATGTATCTTCACATTTTAAATGTAAAGTTTCAGAGAATAAAGAAGCCAGAGCACACACGGATAGAAAGAGCTGGTTCTCGCACTCTAATCTGGGTGGTACAGCCCAAGCGTGAACTACTTGTGGACAGTGACCTCGCTTTCAGGAAGATTTGTCAGCACATTCTGATCCCAGCAATCGATAACCCTGCCAGATTTATCAGCTACGCTACACCTCTGACACTGGGACTGCTGAGCAGCTTCACCTACACCACAGCATTAAACACAAACACAGTGTAAAACCAAGCCGCCTCGTACTTTCCGTGTTGCGTAAGTCAGGCTTCCATAAAACTGCTCTTCCTCCTGTTGAGGGGGCATGTTCCACATAGGACTGTTGCTAGCTTTCAAAGTGTGGGACATAAATACCTAGTCAACCCCACCGGCATGAGCAGGGACATCTTTCACTAGATCAGGTTGCTCAAAGCCCCATCCAGCCTGACCTCAATGTTCATATAGAGGAATATTCCACCAGCAAAAGTTTGTACTTCAGTTAAATCATGTGCTGCAGTTTTGTATTTCCTACATTTTCATAATTATTTTGAGGTTTTTTTTAATTCACCACCTTCTATACAAGATAAAACTGCACATGCACTCCTGCATTGCTTCTACTCTACCTGCTGGCTGTAACAAATACAGGAACAAACACTGCCTCAGAAGATGCCCAAGTATGCCCATAACTACTTTTTTCAGGCAGTTATTAAATACTATGGGAAGGGTCTTGCTCTCTGACAACTTTCTTGCAAACAATCAAAAGCAGAAACATAGGCCCAGCTCAAAGCTGAAAGAAACCAAAGAGAGTCTTTCAGTGGGCACTGTACTGGTGGCAAATGGGACATCTAAGTCTTCCTGCACAGAATTGGGCTTCCACCGCCGTCAGTGGGAACCCTGTACGTGACCTGTTTGCAAAGTCCAGCTCCTAAACCAGTAAAAAGTTCTCCCAAGTGCCGAAGGAAGCCTGGTGCCTCACACCAAGTGATTTTCAGTGGGAGTTGGGCATTTGGCTCCTTACATAGTACAATGAAATTCTGCTCTGCTTATACTGTAGATCACTGTATGTGCATAATTGAATTAAATCCACAGATAGGTCTTTTGTCATTAGCAGTTTTATTTTTAGGGCTTTCATCTGTATACTCTTTCTGTTGCAAAAGGAAAGGAAATTGGATTGCAACTGGTCCAGTTGGCCAAGAAAATTTGGAGGGAAGAACAGGGGGAAGAAACTGGGTTACTCAAAGTATGTCCCTCCCAATAGAGGGCCAAGCTGCAAATAATGGGACAGAATCAAAAACAAATATCCTGCACTACACAGAAGCAGTGGAAGCAAATCCTTAATGAGACGCAGCAGTGCCCAGATTTGCAGTCTGACTCACCAAGCTGATTACTAAAATGTTTCCTCTCAGCAATGCCTAGAATGGAAGTGCAATAGCATAAACCACCTCCTGATCACAGCCAATGAACCTGAGGGAGGGCACGTAATTGAAAAGACTGCCATCCAAGTTGTCTGCCCTCCCTCACCCCCATGTAAGTTACTAAACCTTCAGTAGAGTTAGGAGGAGGAAGCAAGTATCAGCTCCTTGGCTGACACAATTCACAGCCCCATAGATTATCTTAAACCACCATCTTGCCTTAAACTAACCTACCGTACTGTGAACTGTGGGCCTGAGAACCAGGCACAAGTTTTGTTTTTCCTAACTCTGCTACGCTGCTGGTAATCTCCAGCACAGCAATCCTGCAGGTACCTGATGTAAACAGCTGTAACTCAGCAAGACCACACCAGAGACCATCTGGGGCCTCATCAGGTTTGACCAGAAAACTGTTACTTTACACAGGAGCTACAACTTGAGAATTCTTTTGCCACCCCCTGCACACTACCATTCTCACCTGATTGTTATTACTGTAACAATTTACCCCAAACACCAGTAATTTACCCCAAATACCAGTAAAAAAAAAAACAACACTGAGCAACAAAACCATGTATTTCATTTCTCATCTGGTATTTGTTCAACTTCTGTTTCTGTGAAGAGACATTTAACACCTAGGTATTTAACCCACTGTGATAGAAGTCATCTGTCTTTCTCTTGGGAAAACTAAACTCAGATTTTCAGCATTTCACTGTGGCCACGTTTTCCAGGCCTGAGAATATTTCTGCAGTTCTTTTGTGAACCACAAGTCATATCTGTATTTCCTCTGGAAACACACAACACATTTCAAGAGTTGGACCAACTGTGACTTCCTCCCCAACACACCCCATTTCTCCATTCAGAGGTACCTTCAGTGACTGCAGAGACTCCGCATTTGTGTCACAGTAGAGGATAATGTTGTTAGCCATGCTGAAGCTCTCCCTGACTCCCAGGTGGTAGAACAGGGAAGGCTGACGGAAGGCGTCACTCATCTCTACGACAGCGATATCTGCAGAAAGAAATCAAAAATTCATTGTCAATGCCACACATTTCTGACAGCCAAATACTTGTAGGCCATGTCTCTTCACAAAATTTGCTTTGATAAGAAGATCCGATTTTAAGTAGGAAATAAGAGTTCTAGAGGGATTTCCCCATTTTAGCTGTTATGTCTGAATTTTGAATATATTCAGCAGGATGTGGTTTAATTCTTTTTCTCTTTTCTTTCTTCCTTTCTCCCCCCCGCTTTTTTTTTTTTTTTTTTCCTTTAAATGAGATCTTTATTTCGTCAGGTAAAAAGGGATAAAACGTCACTAATCAAGAAAAGGCAAAAAGTTCATTTGGTGCCTTGGACGATAAAATCTGTTTGGTTATTTGATGACCTTATGGAAAAAAAGAAAACAATTACATTTGATGTGTATTTTCACCCCCTGTGCAAGTTGCAATAAAAATTCATGCAATACATGTACAACATCGCAGAACATACTATATAGATTCTGTATTAGAACTTGGGAAGAAAGCAGCTGTAAACTGGAAGAAAGCAAAAGTAAAGTTCCAATGTAAACTACCATTGAGATCTATTTTGATTCATAGAGAAGGACTAGAGAGAGAAGGACAAGGTACAGCAGAAGAGAAGGAAAGAGGGAGTCAATATGTAAAGCCATAGAAACCCCCATATAAGTAAGACCTTTATTGTGTGGAAAATTCCGTTCATAATAAATTTTACCTGCATGAATAAAATTAAGCACATGCACAAATGCTAACAGAACAAGGAACGTAGTCCCCAATTTCCCTTAAAATGTGTTTTTCACTTGCCCAGATTCACACCAATGTAAAAGTAAAACAAGAGGCAATTACAAAGTGTCAGCAGAAATAGTTATGGCTTCTATTATAACAGGCAGCAGATTTCCACTGCAAAGGGCTTGCAGGATCAAGAGAGCAAAACAAGAATAATGACTCATGTCCACCTCTCCCGCAAACACACTTGTGTCTCTTCACCCAATTCAGTTTTTTCTTTTCTTTCAGAAAAAGAATCATCATAGAAATGTAGTTCTGTGAAGAGCAGAACAACAAAAAAAGCAGCCTGCTTTCCAGTGTCACAGCATGGTAAGGGTTGGAAGGGACCCCTGGAGATCATCTAGTCCAACCCCCTGCCAAAGCAGGTTCACCTAGAGCACGTTGCACAGAGTCGCATCCAGGCTGGTTTGAATATCTCCAGAGGAGACTCCACAACCTCCCTGGGCAGCCCGCTCCAGTGCTCTGTCACCCTCAAAGTAAAGAAGTTCTTTCTCATATTTAGATGGAACTTCCCATGTTTCAGTTTGTGCCCATTGCCCCTTGTCCTGTCGCTGGTCACCACTGAGAAGAATCTGGCCCCATCCTCTTGACACCCACCCTTAAGGTATTTGCAAGTATTGATAAGATCCCCTCTCTCAGTCTTCTCTTCTCCAGACTAAACAGACCCAGCTCCCTCAGCCTCTCCTCAGAAGAGAGATGCTCCAGTCCTCTGATCATCTTTGTAGCCCTTCGCTTGGACTCTCTCCAGTAGCTCCTTATCTTTCTTGAACTGGAGGGCCGAGAACTGCACACAGCACTCCAGGTGTGGCCTCACTAGCACAGTGTAGAGGGGGAGGATAACTTCCCTTGACTTGCTGGCCACACTCTTCCTAATGCACCCCAGGATACCATTGGCCTTCTTAGCCACAAGCCATTGGCTGGCTCATGGTGAACTTGTCCACCAGAACTCCCACGTCCTTCTCCGCAGAGCTGCTTTCCAGTAGGTCAACCTCCAACCTGCACTGGTGCATGGGGTTATTCCTCCCTAGGTGCAGGACCCTACACTTGCCTTTGTTGAATTTCATTAGGTTCCTCTCCACCGAACTCTCTAGCCTGTCGAGGTCTCGCTGAATGGCAGCACAGCCTTCTGGTGTAATGGTCTCTCCTCCTTTTGTGTCATCAGCAAACTTGCTGAGAGTATGCTCCTCCCTTCATCTAGGTCATTGATGAAGAAGTTGAACAAGGCTGGACCCGGTACTGACCCCTGGGGAACACCACTAGCCACAGGCCTCCAACTAGACTCAGCACCACTGACAACAACCCTCTGAGCTCTGCAATTCAGCCAGTTCTCAATCCACTTCACTGTCCACTCATCTAATGCACACTTCCCAAGCTTTCCTATGAGGACATTATGGGAGACAGTGTCAAAAGGCTTGCTGAAGTCAAGGTAGACAACACCCACCACCCACTGCTCTCCCCTCATTTACCCAGCGAGTCATGCCATCATAGAAGGCCATCAGATTGGTCAAGCATGATTTCCCCTTGGTGAATCCATGTTGACTACTCCTGATAACCTTCTTTTCCTCCACATGCTTAGAGGTGGCATCCAGAATGAGCTGTTCCATCACCTTTCCAGGGATGGGTGTGAGGCTGACTGGCTTATCTCTTGTTAGTTTGTCTACTCTAATTGATCTAATAAGAGATTCTACCTCCAACCACAACTTCCACCTTGCCTATTTCCTTAGATCATCAAAACTGTAATGAAGATATTCAAGAAAAGATAAGCCTTGCAGCCATACTCTCAACTGGGAAGGCAGCAAGGCTGTCTCCAACTTGTTGAAAAACAACATCTTTGAGACATCTACTCTTCAGTCATACTTTACTATAACTGGCCTACGGGCTTAGAAATCATTAGAAAGCTGAAGAAAGGATAGATAACACATGGAGGATGAACAGACAACGTTTGCCTATACAAGCTTAGGCTCTTCACAAAACAAGATTAAAAGAAGGGAGACTAACATGGTATAAAAAAATGGAAATTTTTTTCCCCTCAAAAATCAAACCTTAAATTATATTTTCTAAAAGTTTCATAATTTGTGTTCTAGGAATCTCCCTCTGTCCAATTTCAAATAAACATTTGCAGTGTGGATTCCACCAAATACATTTTATTGAAGCAAAAAAAGGCCATACACAGCTGACTTTAATTTTAGGAAACTGAGACATCACAAAAGCCAAACAAGAATGACAACATTGCTACTATACTTTGTTTGGGCGACATTAGGGCTTGTTTGTTTATTTTCTCTAGGAAGCTGCCATAATACAAGCTCTATTTTTAACTACTCTTATTCATATAAAAGTCTAATCTTGAGCAACTGTAGGTCTCTGGTACATTTCTGTTACAGCGAGCAGGAGGAAAATTTGCGCAACTTGCCACGACTTAATTCTCAAATCTTGCAAGATAACATGCTTTCACTACAGTTGCAAAACTAAGATTAGAAAAGAAATATTACTTAAAAAGGAAAAATAAATTGATAAGAGCGTGATCAAAACCAGAATACAGAAAATACTTGAGAAATCCTACATTAAAACAACAAGTTCCCAGGAGCATGAAGGAGGAAAGAATAACCCTTTAAAAAAATAAAATAAAATACATATATGCTTGTGTGTGTGTGCATATTACCATCAAGATCAGCTGACCAAATCCATTTAACATAATTGCTAGAACAGATCTGACTCAGGGCCACACTGTAAGAAATGTTCTTGGGTCCTGTCCTATCCCTATCACAGCAATACAAAAAAAAAAACAAAAAAAACCAAAAAACAAAAGCCTGGAGTTACTTCAACAGAGGAGGGAAGGATCACATGAATAAGGAAATGTTTGTAAGAAAAATTACACTAAAATACTGGTATAAACTCTGTTGTGGTACTTATATTTCTCATGTAACTAAAGGGGATCTCTTTCCTTTACATTTTAAGACTTCTGTGAAATTCACGTCTTCTGAATAATCTCATTTCATAAAGTAGTATCCTCCTTAGGATAGATTCAACTTCCGTGAAATTTTCCTTCTTGGTCCAGCAGTTATATATTTTAAGATGAAGTTGTCATTCATGACAAAGATCAGATTTCTAAAGCCCAAGCTAGCATCACAGTTTCCAAAGGGAACAGCCCAATTCTTACCTCCAGTTCCAACAAGTCACAAAAAAGTATGTGTACTTTTGGGACCAGGTGTCTATCCAATAAAAAAACCCTATACCCTAATCCAACGCTTCTGACAGACCCATTTCTGACTGTCTTCTTTCACAACATCAGGAGAGAAACTCCTCTGACCAAAGGAGGGATTGGTGTATGGAGCACTGGTCAGAAGTTCAGATGTCAAATACAAAGCAGCAAATGGAAGCTCATTAAAAAAAAGGGTAGTGGTAATGATTCCTATAAAGTACCTGAATTGTACTGTCAACTGCACCATAAAGCAGCTAAATACTATACTCCATTACATGAAGTATGATTAGAAGTTTAGCAAAACTGAGCAAGACTGATGGTTTTCAAGACAAGTCCAACTCAAGTAAACACACATTAAAATTCTCACTAGTTCAGAAGAGCCAGGATTTAGCTGTATTGGTCACGAATACATAAACTGCCAGAATCCCATTTATCAGGCTCTCACTCTCATTTCCTCCAGATGAAATTAATCTAACAGCCTGCTGCAATGAAAGATATGTTCTCCATTCACTAGAAAATTCAATTTCACCAGTGGCAAAATGGTATTTCAATTAAGGTAGAAGAATTATCTCTGCAGTCACACTGGAATAAACCCCACTTATCAAAGTATTTGCAATTCCAGTTTCAAGGCAAGTAAAATAATAATTGACCAAGCACAGGAATGAGAGTAGAGCCCTCTCAACACTTAAGCCCACAGGATGAAGCACTCTGAAGACCAGGGACTGACAATTCACTGCAAATGCTCTTGCACATCTTCTATGTTGCAGCAAAGAAAGTCTGTTCAGGCTCCAGCAGGTGGGTGTGGAAGTACACTGTGCAAAACAGAGGAGCAAGAGACAGGGAAGTGGGATAACCCGATTCTTCCAACACCACAGGTTGCGGGAAAGAATAAATTTTATCCCTTACTTTGGTTTTGGGCGTAAGATTGAATGTCGCTTTCTCTACTTCATGAAATTGGACCTGGTTACAGATCACTGATACCATTTAAAGAAAATGGGGATAGCATGGTCTTTGTCTTTGCTGGTCATCTTTGACATTATGGCTAAAAAGTCTTACAATAAATTTTACAGTAAATTATTGTGTCTTGCTAGATTACGAACAATAAAGTAAGTCTAGCCATTACCGTCCTCCCATCTCCTTAAACAACTGGCAAGCCTACACAGATGAGCTGAAGCATAACATAAGCATGAGACCAGAGCTTAGCTCTGGCCCAGGTAGCAGAAGCGGCGTAAATGCAGCAGCAGGCAGTTCAGTAAGCTCTTGGTGTCCATTTCCTAAACCACCCCAAGCTCCACCTGCCTGCTGACAGCCACCAAGCCGCCTGTAATGAAGATGCCTACCTACCGATTAGCTTGGATAACCACACACCGAGCTGCAGACATAGCAACAATCACAGAGCAGTCACACTCTATGTTAGTAGGCTAACATCTGTACCAACAGGAGCTCGAAACACACCACCACCACATTCAAGAGAACAAAATACCACTACACTGGAATCAGCTTATTATCCTGAGAAACAAGATAATAAGCTCCCTGTCTCCAGGGGGGCCCTGGAGACAGAGGATAAAAAGAAGGCGGAGTTACTGAATGCCTTCTTTGCCTCTGTCTATACTGCTGGAGGCTGTCCTGAGGAGCCCCGGACCCCTGAGGCCCCAGAAGAAGTCAGGATAGAGGAGGAATCTGTCTTGGTAGATGAGGGCTGGGTCAGGGACCAATTAAGCAATCTGGACGTCCATAAATCCATGGGCCCCTGATGGGATGCACCCGCGGGTTCTGAGGGAGCTGGCGGAAGTCATTGCTAGGCCACTCTCCATCATCTTTGCTAAGTCGTGGGCAACGGGAGAGGTGCCTGAGGACTGGAGGAAAGCGAATGTCACTCCAGTCTTCAAAAAGGGCAAGAAGGAGGAGCCGGGTAACTATAGACCGGTCAGCCTCACCTCCATCCCTGGAAAGGTGATGGAACAACTTGTTCTTGGTGCTGTCTCTAGGCACATCAAGGATAGGGGGATCATTAGGGGCACTCAGCATGGCTTCACCAAGGGGAAGTCATGCTTAACCAACTTGATAGCCTTTTATGAGGACGTAACCCGGTGGATAGATGATGGTAAAGCTGTGGATGTGGTCTATCTCGATTTCAGTAAAGCGTTTGACACGGTCTCCCACAGCATCCTTGCAGCTAAACTGAGGAAGTGTGGTCTGGATGATCGGGTAGTGAGGTGGATTGTGAACTGGCTGAAGGAAAGAAGCCAGAGAGTGGTGGTCAATGGGACAGAGTCCAGATGGAGGCCTGTGTCTAGCGGAGTCCCTCAAGGGTCGGTACTGGGACCAGTTCTATTCAATATATTCATTAATGACTTGGATGAGGGAATAGAGTGCACTGTCAGCAAGTTCGCTGATGACACAAAACTGGGAGGAGTGGCTGATGCGCCGGAAGGCTGCGCAGCCATTCAGAGAGACCTGGACAGGCTGGAGAGTTGGGCAGGGAGAAATTTAATGAAATAGAACAAGGGCAAGTGTAGAGTCCTGCATCTGGGCACAAACAACCCCATGTACCAGTACAAGTTGGGGACAGACCTGTTGGAGAGCAGCGTAGGGGAAAGGGACCTGGGGATCCTAGTGGACAACAGGATGACCATGAGCCAGCAATGTGCCCTTGTGGCCAAGAAGGCCAATGGCATCCTGGGGTGTATTAGAAGGGGTGTGGTCAGCAGGTCGAGAGAGGTTCTCCTCCCCCTCTACTCTGCCCTGGTGAGGCCGCATCTGGAATATTGTGTCCAGTTCTGGGCCCCTCAGTTCAAGAAGGACAGGGAACTGCTAGAGAGAGTCCAGCGCAGAGCCACAAAGATGATTAAGGGAGTGGAACATCTCCCTTATGAGGAGAGGCTGAGGGAGCTGGGTCTCTTTAGCTTAGAGAAGAGGAGACTGAGGGGTGACCTCATTAATGCTTATAAATATGTAAAGGGCAAGTGTCATGAGGATGGAGCCAGGCTCTTCTCAGTGACATCCCTTGACAGGACAAGGGGCAATGGGTGCAAGCTGGAACACAGGAGGTTCCACATAAATATGAGGAAAAACTTCTTTACGGTGAGGGTGACCGAACACTGGAACAGGCTGTCCAGAGAGGTTGTGGAGTCTCCTTCTCTGGAGACATTCAAAACCCGCCTGGACGCGTTCCTGTGTGATATGGTCTAGGTAATCCTGCCCCGGCAGGGGGCTTGGACTAGATGATCTTTCGAGGTCCCTTCCAATCCCTAACATTCTGTGATTCTGTGAGATTCAGGTGACAGAACTGGAGGCAGTTGGCTTGACCCTTCTTGCCTGAGAAGCAGTGGGAAAGGACACATCTCTGAAGCTTGGCATATATTACAGCTGTGTTACCAACAATTCTTACCTGCAGTGTAAATCCACGTAGCTCTTTTTAAGACACCTGTGCAAAGACTGAGAACTTCACATATAAAATCTCTGCTAATTAACCTTTCTTAAGAAATGGTAAAAACTTAAGATTATACACAATAACATGGTCAAGAAGGGTAAGTGTCCATTAGTGGATATCAAGCCCTTTGCTCTTGGCTAATACCAATGCCTTTAGTCACCAAGAAGCCGATAAATGAAGTGCAGTGGTCAAAGTTCCTCTCCTACTCATTGTTTAAAATATAACAGAGCAAAGAAGAATGTTTAAACAAATGCTCTGAGATATCATAGACATACACCCTACTTTTTGATACTACCTGCTTACTACAGTGCTGCCAGGAAAAATAACGAATACAAACAGAGCGGCTATAAAACTAATGAACGTTTATGTTCGCTATTATCTTCTAATTAATTGGTATTAAACACATGGCCACTGCCTTACCTTCATTGTCCCACAATTAATCAGGGCAAAAGGAAAGCTGATAACGGCAACTTCTGAGACAGACCAATATTTAGGGTTCTTTTCCACAGGAAGAAAAGGGCTTGTGACAAATTTTACTTCATTTCAGTGCAAGTCTGAACACTAAGCGTTTTTCACGCTGCAATAGTAGCTCTCCATTCAGCATTATAACAGTGGTTTTGACAAGCCATGATGACATTTACTATTGAGTAAGCTTCCAGAAGCAAGTAAACAACATCCTTATCTGCTTCAAGTTCTTCATAGTTCTCTATGCTTGGCATGGATACCTTCCTCTTTACCCAGACACTGCCTGCATGAGGTAGGAAACCTGCTCTGGAAATCCCAGCACCACGTCAGTGCAGTTTGGTATTTCTGGTTCAACCATGCAAACCACAGTATCACTGACTTGACAGGAAATGTCTGATGCCAGTGGTGCTGACAAGAGCATCTCATGCGTCTCCAAGACCGGAAACAATTGATGGGAGCCACTGGGGTGAGAACACCTAAACGCAGGGGAATGGCTGACCTCCCAGGAAACCCATCCAGCTGAGCTAGTCTGTTGGGAGAGGCTTTATAAGGGTGCCTGAGGCTTGGACATGGGGAAGGAAAAGCAGGTAATGACTGTACAGGTGAGTTAAATATGCCATATATTAAAGGAAAGGTATGATATTTGTAGAAGCTCCAACTGATGTGCAAAGTATGCGCAAGGGCACTAAGACAGAGACAAGCGATGGACATGTGCTAGTTCTAATTAGCATAAAGCATTATGGTTCAGGATCCTTACAATAATCCTGGCTCAAGTAGTGTCATTTTTATGAAATGGAAGCAGAGATCTTGCATCACTCAAGCACGAACTAGAGCCAGTCCTACCATCTACTCACAGGGGAATTTCTGAGCACACATTCCCAGCGGACGCTACGGAAACCCAGCAGTCTGATGGGTGTTCCTTTCTGGATGCTGTGTAGCACAAATTAGAGATAGAAATAACTACGGCACCTAATACTTATCCAAAAACCAAAAAGCTACCTTCCAATACAACAGTACCATGTTGCCCTCAGCCCACTGCTCCCTGAACAGTTAAACTGAGTTGAACTTCTCTGGTATTTAAAAGTGAGCTTCTAAATCTAGACTCACAAGCAAAAGGTATTACTTCATTTCAGATAAGCTTTTCTAACCGCTAGCTGTCACTGTTAGGGGTGGTCCTGACACCGTCCTGTCCTGTCCCCCCCTCCCCCCGTGTTTGTATCAGATCTAGCGTGGTTAATACCCAATGAGACAACCGAGTAAGTCTATCTGTTGGCTTGGAGGGGTGGGATGAGTGCACAGGATCAGTTGCCTCCTGGATCAGTTAGATGATCTCACTTTCCATCTACACAATCACTAGGTTCTATACAAAGAAGGCACCAGACACCGCGATATCTGCAGGGGTGCAACAGAATGCCTCCCTACTTCTGCTCAAAATTGAGAGTCACGTATTGTTCCAGTGGGTAAGGAAACTTTATCCTCTATACAGACATGGATGTAACATCCACTTGTTCAGGAACCCTAGATACACCATCATCAGAGAAGGAAGAGTTCTTTCAGGCATAATACAGAAAATAAACAAACACACACACAGACACACCCCAATCCACTTCATTACAGATAGAAATTAAGCATCTATAACCATACTGACAGACTCTGTATGTGACTCAATTTATATCTCTGGGAATCCGCTCAGTAACAAAAATAAATTAGCTAATCATTTAAAAAGCAACAATTCCACTTTTTAAAACATTGACAGTTTCTGATTTCTTGATAGATATGGTAAGAAACAAGTACTTAAACTAAAGGATGAGAGTGTGGCACAAGAGCAAATATAAGCTGCCCCTGTCTAAATTTAAACCAGAAATCACAAGAAAGTTCATAACCCACAAATCATGTTCCGGGGCACATCCCCAAATGTTTAACCGATTGGTGGTGGTTGCTCTGCTGTCAGACAGGAGCATTGCAAAACTTGCACTCCCTCCCACAATGCATCAAAATGCTTCTTAGAAAAAGCCTGTGTGATTCAGTTCCTGTCAACTTCTGTAGCTAATCAGCTCAGATTATTCTCATAAAAGCAAGTGCAAGACTTCACCAAGCAGATCCATCCAGGCAAGGAGGAGGGAAAACACAACTGATCCCACAGTATTCTAGACTGAGAGCCTCCGAGTAAAACCCCGGCTTTGTTGACTGCCCTACACTTCAAGGATGCGAAGGGAAAGGAACCTCTTCCTTCTGTAATCCAAGGCTGATGGGAGCAAAGCACAGAGTACATTCCGAAATAAAACAGCAGAAGCTGGCAACTAACTGTTAACACATATAGATACTAGAAAAGGAATGAGAGGAGGGGAAAAATGTAGGTGACAAACATAAAAGGGGAGTGCATAGGAATTAACATAGCAAACTACATTGCAAAATCTAAACAACTATCAATGATCCGAAGAGAACTGGAACAACATAGAAAGGCTTTCTGCTGAAGAAAAAAAATGAAAAAGAAGAAAGCTTGAGATTCAAAAAATCCACTCTTTCTTGGCCCAAGACAAAGGACTGATGTTACCACATGATTCCAACCCCCAACAAGTGAAAAATACCCACTCTCAGCTTGATGCATGTGGGAGGAACTCAGAATTAGGCAAGAATAAAAGATGACAAGCAAACAAAGAGCCATTTATTTAAAAACAACCTCAATACATTCAGGCTCACTGCATCTGTATCAATCCCAGTGAAGCAGGCTCCCTAGTGCCAAAACCACCAAATACTAAGTATTATCTCAGCTTCAAACTTTGCATCAGAAAAAATACTCAGACCTCAGAGGTAACTAATGAGGCTCAGCTGCAGGCTTGAGCACACTGGAGGGCTAGTAAGTGTTAGAACCTGGTTTTAGGTGTTTAAAAACCTGTAGGTGTTTTTAAACAATCTACAAACACAACAGCAGAAAAAGTCCAGGAAAACAAGGCAAGCTGTAGCAACTCAGTACTTCCACATTTAGAAGTTTTGTCCAGAGGATCTACATCACTGCAATTTCTTTTTTTTTTTTTTTTTTTCCCAATCAAGACCAAGCACTCCTTTGGCCTGGACAGGATCGTAAACAGACAAAAAAACCCCCAAACAAACAAATAAATAAGAGATGTGATTGCATCTGTGTGATTATTTTAGTTTATGTTTTCAAGTTACATGCTTTTAAGACATCAGATGAAGGAGTGGTTATTCAGTCTCTGGAGAAGTGACTGAGACTACCCAAGAAGAAAGTACTTGTGGGACCACAGGTATGCCAACAGAAGAACTCAGAGAAGAGTCCTACAAAAAGCAAACAACCAGGCCTCAGAGGTGATGGAAAGATTTCCTGAAGTCTAAAGGAACTGTAGAGAGTTTGCTACAACTTCAAAGGTAAAGAGTTCATTAAAACCAAGGCAGGAAACAACAATCCACCTCAAGGACAGGATGGGCAGGAGGAAAGTTGATCAAAAGTTCTTTTTATTTCTGTTTATTCTCTTCTGTTTATTTCTGCCTTAGTGACCTGAAGTTTTCTCCACCTGAGACGTATTCTAATTTTTATTCTAATAAAATCTGACTATTTTCATTTATAACATGGTTACATATTTGGCTTCTTTGAGCAGCTCACTGTGACAAGAATGTCTACGCAGATCCACCTCCAAGCTTCAAAAACCAGCTCTGGGTTTCATCGCAGCAGTTAGAGGGATAAGATCAAAGCTCTGTTTAGCTCAGTATCTCCTCTCTGCCAGAAGCCAGCAGTCAATGTTGCAGAGATTGTAAGAATGGAGCAAATAAAGACTGACATTTCTCAGTCAGCAATCCAGAGACATTTTCAGAAAACTCTTGAGCTAACTAGAGAGCACTTAATACTGCGTGAATACTTAGAGCTGCTTTTCTTCCTATATGTTACTTTGCATTCACTACCGTTGAACTTCAGCCGTCCTTTACCTGCCCACATGCCTGGTACCATAAGACTTTCTGCAATTCTTTATAGTTTTGACTAGCCTATACATCAGCAAACATTGCCATCATGCTGTTCACCAGCGGCAAGTTTCCAGATCAGCCATGAATCTTCTGAAAAACCCAACTGAAAAAGAAAGTACAGAGCAATCCTTTCATCAGCACATTTTTCTACTGGCAACCTTGCTTCATTGCAAAACTGATCTTCTGTTCCATTCCTTTAAGAATCCATTCATCTGAAGGGAGTAAAGATGTCATCTCCAGTCATTTTGTCTCTTAAAAGAGTCTTCTGTAAGGTATCCCGTCAAAAGCTTTTTGACATCTCAATATATACTGTCTTAAATGGATCACCCTTAAGTACAGGTTTAAAAAAAAAAAAGTGTGATTTCCCTCTACAAAAAAGCCATGTCAACTCTTCCCTACTGCCAGATTTTATCCATATGTCTATGCAATGTATTCTTTATTTATATTTTCAGCCTATTTGTCCTCTTGGTATTATATTATCATCCCCCTTTCCTATGCTGACAACATCAACTAAAGTCAGAAGTCATGCACCATAATTAACAGGTCAGCTTGTTTCAGTCATAGCTCCTTGAGAACTTTTGAGTCATCATCACATAGTTCCTATGAGTTGTTACCGTTCATTTTATCAGTTTATTTTAAATCCTTTTCTGGCAATTCAAATCTGAGGCAGGTCCTCAGCCTTATCCCTTTAAAGAAAGCCTTTCTTAAGATCATAGCAGGAAAACTGCATCTTTCTCAAGTCCTCCTTTTCCATCTTGACTGCATAGGATCCCTACCTTGCTCCCTCTTGGCGAAGCATTTGAGAATGCCTTTTTTTTTTTTTTGTAGTCTGTTGTCAGCAAGTATGGCTCAAACTCTTGGAAACCGCCTTACTAAGATTTACATTTATTTTGCCATAGTTCATGGGGTTTTTTAATTTGTTTCCTCATCTGGACAAAAGTTCTTCTTTCAAAAGGCGTCATTCCATTCCTTCATCCTCTTGGCAATGCCATCTTCTGTGGGTTACTTTAAAATTCCTTTTTCTGCATGCAATTTTCTGGAAGCAATTTTCCTTAAGACGTCTTCATGCTATCCAAAAGCTTTTCCTCTTTTTGCTTACCCCTTTCAATCTCTTGTTAAGAAGCTTGCTCCTTTTTACACAGGTACTAGTAGAATTGCGATCTGCACCAAGCCAAGCTAAAAGGCTAAGACAGACTGAGGCAGAGTGCGTAGACCCTTCTGAAGAAGGCCAGGGCCATGCCCATTAAGCTGTTGAAAAAAAAAATCCAGAAGTGTTTCTAATCTGAAGATGCAGAATTATTTCTTATGAAATTATTTTCAAGTCATGGGAGTTCACATTTTCCAACCCAGCGATATCAAAAACAGTTTAAACATAGAAGATTCATGAGCAGCGAGCATAGACTGAAAAATAAATATAAGTATTTCAAGGATATGATGAACAGCAGCTGGAATGCCTGTACAAAATGGAGATCTTCCCAGGCTTCTGAAAATTTGGAAGCAGAAGTATTTTAAGAGATGTAAACAAACACATTTGTTAAATGTCTTAGTCAATAAAATATTTCTATCCTAAGTGGAAAATATGTCTCTCAAATAATATAGTATTTGAGAATTTTAGGCCCCAAGTCTCATCAAAACTGAATATACAAAATACATCTACTATCCCTGGTTCTCACCACCCTCTCCACAAAAATCTCTGCACTGTAGCATTTTCAGTCCTGTGTCCAATGTTTTCCCAGGAACAGAAAGACACTGAGAAAACTAAATGCCCAAGGGCTTAGGAGTCTCACATGCCATGTTTTCTGATAGAAAACACCATCATCTCTTAAAAAGCACACAAATATTTATTCATTAGGCTTGATCCAGAATGGAGCACATTCTTAGGAGCTCTGCTGCAAAGTGATTGTAACTATTCATATTCTGTTAAAACACTGATATGAGCAGTCTCATCTAAAGTATCTGATCATAACTTTCAGGGGTGCTGAAATAAAATGTGAAACTGCCTAGACAGCATACAGGAAAGAAGACCTATATTCTGCACATACTAGCAGTCATAAAACAAATGAGCGAGCACCACAGGCTACTGCAAAAACCCCCGACATTCTGTACTGTGTGAAGGGGAGTTTCATGTGAAAAACACAAGACGGCATTATCCACCTCTACTTGGCACTCACGAGGCATCAAATGAAATACTGTGCACAACCTAGGGCATAACTGAAGGAAGAAAGTCAAACTGGCAAAGTATCCAGGAGAAAGGAACAAAACAAATACATTTGCTCCCAAAGCAAAGGAGGTATAGAACAGATTTTGGGGAAAAACAGTCTTATCTTTAATGGCAACTGTGTCCATGCAGGGTTTAGGGGAGGCTGAAGACCCCTTCCTTGCTACTGGAAATTTCCCATAACAGACTGGATTCCTCATGGTGGGGTGAGGGCATCAATACCCGCTCCATCCCTGGAGTTCAAGGTGGATTAGGGGCTCCATGGACTCCCTGACAACCCTACATTCTTCTATGATTTGCATTGCCCTTTGGTATTTGCAAGCCACACTATTCTCATTTAACAAAAACCGTACTGCACTGCTGCTTCTGGCTTCACGCGATTAGGACGCTAACTTTGTCAATTTTCTTCATGTTTAAAATGCATTCACAACAATTTAATGATGCTTAGATCAAATAAAACAGGAATGCTTTTATGCCAGTATCTACACTGCAGGTATTCCAAGCAGTCTGTGTACACAGATTTGATCTAGCACATTTTGATTATATATCAGATGAGCTTTCATGAAATACAGAAATTAATATTCACAATAAAGAAGCAGACAACAAACACCTCCAGCAGCCTGAGACCTCCTTTTATTTACTCCTTACAAGAAAATGTCCTTATCTGGAACGGACAGATGAAAATGGGTAGAGAACCCCCCTTTCAAATTTTTGTGAAATGAAAATACAAAATGGAAAATTTGCTCAGACCATGCTCAACCACACTGTAATTTGTTTCAGCACAGAAAGCTCCTTTTACTCCAGCACATTCTAGATGTCTCTGACGTACTTTCAGTGTTTTTGCACAAATTAAGGGTTGCATAATACCCCCCCACGCACACATGCCAACCAAAAGAAGTTCCTAGAAGCACCTTCTAAAAAACCTTCCTCATGTGTCTGAGTTACACTCTAGGAGATGTAATGAAGGATGTTGCCTTCATAAGTACTTCATATTAACCAAACTTTCTTCCACTCAAGTCAAAGGTGGTTACTGAAGGGCAAAAGGCATTAATTTACTGATAAGAACTTTTAAAAACAAACAACCCCCTTCCCACTGGGAGAAAATTGTCCCTGGGCAAAATAGCCAGAGATTTATTGCCACCCAAAGAGCCATGATTAGTTTGTATCCTTTACTAACAGCTACATTAACAGAAATGCTTTTTCACTGCTTTTACCAACCTCCAACATATCTACAGACACAACTTCAACCACAAAGAGAAAAACACAGTTGTCAGAAACTGGACTGTGAAAAGTGTGTGCTAAAGCACACCTAGGGATATCCCCACCATTACAGAGCCTGGCCAAGAGGAAATCAAGCTAAGACAAGCTTCATTTCACCGGAACCCAGGCTGCCTCAAGTACCTACGAGGTCTCAGCGCATTCTAGGGAGGTCCTCTCGGATACATGCATCAGTGGATCCTAGTCCCCCTCCTCCTGATTCTGCTCTACAGGTCTCAATTCCAAATTGCTGGAATTCATGCTTCAAAAAAATATGAGCCTAAACACTGAATTTCCTGGCTTCACTTCGAAGGTGACCCACAAATTAAAGATGCAGAGCTACTGCCAGAGAAAAGCATCCTGACAGGAGAGCTCCCGGAGCTCCGCTGTGATGAAGCTAAGGAGGCCACCCAGGTGGCTGCACAACAGTGCACAGAAACACACCCCAAAGCTGATCCGGCACTAATGGACAGTCTTCCTGCTATTTCAGATGCCAGATTGATGCCAGATCCCCACCCAGCATAAACCAGCGTGCTTCTTTGAATCAGGTTATATTAGCTGACGTTCTGCCCCCACCAGGCATTAAATAGGTCAGCCTTGTTCATCATCATTTGCATCTACTTCTGGAAAACATTTACAATTTCATTTGTCTAGCAAATTAGTTAAAAAATTTACATCATCTGTCAATAAACTGTGTCAGTTTGGTCTTAAGGGTAGCAGCATCACATCAGATGAAAAAGTCCATCTAGTCCAGTATCTTATCTCTACCACTGCCAACAGCAGTTATTAGGGAAAAGAAAAGAAACAGAGAGACTGCAGAGCCACCTGGTATATCCTTAAAGCTTCCAGAAATTCAACACCCTGAAGAGCTCCCGAGTCATTTCATGTGTCCCCCACGCATAATAGGTCTCACCAAACTCATCCCTCGTGAATTTTGGTCCTTTTGAACAGTATTTAACTATGTCATTGTACGGAAAAGTGCTTCCTTTAGTTTTTTCTAAAGTTGTTGCCAGGTAAGAGCTAGAAGGACAAAAATTAAAAATGAGTAATTGTTCCTTAATCATTCTTTCCTTCCCATTCCTGATTTTAAATTATGCCACCTTTCCCTTTGTTTTCCTTCTGCAGAGACTGTTATCTATTCAGCCTCCATCTGCATGGAAACAATTCCATGAATGCTTCTGATAATCCTTTTTCCCTTGTCTGTGTCTTCCACCAAGTTACAAATTCAGTTTTTGAAATGCGATGACCAGAGATGCATGCAATAACGAAGACATGACATATCACAGATTTATACAGCAAGTGACTTTTCTAGGTTTTTTTCTATTTCTTTCCTAGTAGCTCCTGACATTTTTATTTATTACTCCCATGAGGTTTTCAGAAATTTATTCACAATAGCTGTAACCTCTGTTAGGCATCCTAATAGATTAGAAAATAAGCATGCCCCGCAGCATTTAGTCTTTTGTGTCTGTGTCTATTCATTTGCTTTTAAAATCACCTAGTGACCACATTGACCAATATTTCTCAAAATAAACCCATATGAGCACTAGTTATCAATTGCTTTGTTGCTCACAGGTTTCCAGGTAGCAAAGCATGTTCTTTCCCTGCAGGCACAACAGTAAATTCACCACCTCTAGCACATGAATTTATTATGATTTATTGTCTACGTGCAACGTCCTAAATATTCATTGTTTAAATTCAAAAGATGATTTCTAATTTTTCCTACTCATCTGCACCTTACAAAGCCTATTTAAGTCCCATTTCAAAGAAATCCTTGAAAAACAAAGATACACCAGTCTCTGCTCTCATACCTCATATACCTCATATCCCTCATATCCACTTCCAGTTCTTCCTTTTAAAAAGAATAAAAATTAACAAAAAAAAAAACAAACCAAACCACACAGGCAAACCACCACTACTTTCTTTCATCAACAAAAGCAAGCTACAGAATTACAGTTAAGTTGCTTTTTCCACTTAACACTAGTACCATGGCTTCACAAGTCAAACATGATTTGGAAGCAGGCAGGACAATCCTACCAGGGTTTGGTCAGACCTTACCGATCCGTAAATCATAAGCACGAGTTTTGCATGCAGCCCTCCTTGCAATTTAGCAGGGAAAAATCCGAATCCTTTGTACCACCTGCAGCACTCAGCCACACACACCAATTTACTTCAGTCAACACAGGGAAAGTGCAGAGTAAACACTGCAGACCTGATTAAACTTAATTTGAAAGATCTCCTGGGCTCTACCAAAAACACTGCATAGAAGTATCTACTTCACACAGAAAATAAATTCTGAAATTTAAATATGAGACCACAGTTTGGAGCACTCAGAAATTAAAAAACCAACCCTCCATCAGAACCTGACATGTGTCACTAACAGGCACATGGCAGTATTACTTACGTTCCTTCTATCGCATCAATTCACAAAAGATCTTGCTGGAATCAGTGTCCCACTTTGCAAAGCGCTCCACTAGCATAGACTCAAGTAATCTTGCCCTGTGACACAAAAGCCTCAAATCCTTTTAAAAACTTAAAGGGCCTTGTTAGAAGCTAACAAGGACGGGCAGTTTACCTCCAGCAGAAAGAAGCAAAGTTGCAGCCGTGTATACAATTGCAGGTGTACAAGTTCGATTGCAGTGCAAGTATTATTTCTAGCTACAAGAAAGTTTGGAATGGCTGTCCTTTTGTAAACCTCATCTCTCACCAGTTCCTGAGGACAATAACTACAAAAGTTTTGCATAAAGTAAAATGTAGCCCTCATCTAGGAAAAAACGGAAAATCTGAAATTTTGAGAACATTAGGCTTACAAAATTTAGATTAATTTATAAGACATACTCGAAGCTGAAGTACACTAGTTTTTCCTGCAAGTGGTGATTCTGATCCAGCTTTTTAATCTAGGCACGCAGTGCATGATCATTGGACGTTTGGAACTGGTGGTTTAGCAGCTTTATCAGAACCAGAATATCTTTAAGTTCAGACAGACACAGATTCATCCAGGCTGCTTTATTCAGCTTACGTTCATCTCTCTTTTACATTGACCAAGTCTGAAATTAATCTCAGAATTTGAGAAATGACTTTTTGCTTTAGTCAACTGGAGCACAGATCCACAGATCACAAAGCTACCCCTCATGTTTCAAGCCTGTCAGGGTAAGAGTGAGAGTATCAGTAAAGGGGAGAGGAGGAGACACACGCTTTATTCTTATGGAGGAGGACAAAACTTCACACTAGTTGCTCTACCAAAATAACTGTGTGCATCACGTAAGACATTACTTAGTATTTAAGTTCCTGGATTTTCACACTCAAATTCCTGAGAAGCAACTATTAACTTGCAAACCAATACAGAAAATACTATATACCTAAGATCACTACTGCTCACAGCACCACACCATCTGCCACTACAGCAGCACCGGCAGCCCAGCCTCACAACTAACTGCACTACTGCATCCCACAACAGAAAACGGATATGACTCACGCGAGTTAAATTCTTAACGCTTGACTGATGGCTGCTAATTGCTGCAAAACGAGATTAAACAGGTCTGATAAGCAGGTCCACATTTGGCTTTGTCAATGGTAACTCCAGGTGGCCTGCGATAGCTATGATTTCATTCTCATTCAATTCAGTTTTACAGCAAAAAGAGTAGCCTTGACTTACTGTTGCTCGTCACTCTCTATAGGAAAACACAAATGCTCAAACTTTACTTTCAAAGGCAAACCAGCTTTGCATATGATCCTAGTACCAAAAGCTGCTTTTATTTTGCTGTAGCACTAAGTTAGAATTATTGCAGTAGAATCTAACATCCAAACACTGTGTAAGAGTTTTTAAAACTTTTCTTCTGACTTGATGTTAAGGACCATAGATGTTCTTGTCTTCTTAACAGAAATGAGTCATACCTAAATCATCAGTGATCACAGCAGCAGCACCTCTGATCTAGCCAGCAGCTCACAAACTCAGGAAACCTGAGGTCTCTCCTCAGCTCTAGCTGCAGTCTACTGCCAAACCTCAGGCCTCTATCCTTATGATTTCACTATCCTTGAAATTGCAAGCTTGCTCTTTCTTGCCTCTATAAAGTGCTTTAGGATCTATAGATGAAATCCACAAATAGACGTACTACCTACAAACAGGAATGGCCAGCATCATAGCTGGTAGAAGCAACTTCAAGATAAAACACCTGGAGCACTGTAAGTGTTGAATTTGATTCTTAAGTATTTATATATGGACACTCACCAAGCTAGCACAGCGCCAAAGTCCACGTTAAGAAAAAAAAAAAATTATTGTTCCAGTAGCCGTTTTTGAAACAGAACTAGTACCATAGCTGCAAATGAGGTTATACATTTTAAGTGTCTTGCATAACATCATATTTTTGAGTAAGAACAAGGACCAAGAGAACAGGAACACAGTCAAACATCTTACTTGAGAAAATAAGACTACAAACTAATCCATCACCTAGATTTCTTGAATCACAACAGACAGCAAAAACTCACACTAGCT
Organism: Nyctibius grandis; assembly: GCF_013368605.1. Classification (NCBI taxonomy): domain Eukaryota; kingdom Metazoa; phylum Chordata; class Aves; order Nyctibiiformes; family Nyctibiidae; genus Nyctibius; species Nyctibius grandis. Next base: position 65,106,635 of record NC_090658.1, on the reverse strand, counting down.
AGCCCACAACCGAGACATGGAAATGATAGCAGAAGCAGCTTATGAATTCCATCAACTCCAACTGGCTAAATCAGTGGTCTGAGAGAAAGTTTGATGACTGGCTAGTAGAGTCAAAATGGTAGGAATGACTATTTGCATATTTAACAGGTGATTTATTTAATCTTATATTTCTGTTCCTTCTGTATTCTGTGTATGGGTAAAAATGTTTTCATTCCAAATAATGTCTGGAATTCAATTAGTATTCCAAGTGGCCTGGTACCAATTAACTAAAATAGATCAGTATGCAAGATCTAACCACAAGATTCAACATAGTCTTCAAGCTCCATTCAAGCTGAAGTGATGAAATGGTAAGATAACAGTCATTTATACTAAAAATAGAATTCTTTTTTTCCTACAACAATTACTGATGTGAATAGGAAAGCTACAGAGATGCAAGCCTGAATAATTGCCAGCAAAATAGATATTCAGCTTTACACAAACTAAAAAACTGACACAGCTGGTAAGAAATGCATCTCTGTTTCTATTTGTACAGTATTCACACTTGAATTCTCATGCTTCAGCTTCTTCTTCAACATCTGAAGAGGAGAAAGAGAATCATTTAGGATTAAGAAACATCTGAGACTTAAAAAAAAAGGCGACAACAGCCACCACCTACTCACACATTCATTTTGAGCAGAGTAACCACTCTTTCACTTTGAGGAAGGCTGAGATTTGTCCAAAAATACCTGGATACAAAGGCCAGCACATTAAACCATGAAACCCAGGAAACAATTTTACCAGCACTGAACAAATCATTTACAATAGCATGAGTCCAAATTAAGCTCCTGAAACTTCATTTGTTTCTTTAGTAGTCAACCTTCTTCATTTTCCACACTGAAGGCTTTTCAGTATAACTGCAGTAATGCAGAGCAGTTACATTATGCTGAAATTAATCACTGAAAAATAGTATATCTTTTATCAAAACAGGAACTGAGAGGTGCTCTTGGACTGAAAGTCCAAGTGTACTAAAGTGGAAAATAGCCTATCTACATCATATTCAGTCATGACTTTTTGCACGTTACATGCAGATACAAAGGAACTGATGATCCATGATGGAAAAGATGCACAAGTGCTGTACTTGCAATCTAGTTCTATAAGTTGTTTTTTGGAAAGATTCCTTTTCAACAGACAGCACATACTAGCATATTATTTGCTTGATGACTATCGAGGCCTAAAACTTTCAATAGCTACCCACTGCCCTTCATTCAGTTTAAGGGCTCCAAGAAATACTGCAAATTTGGAAGCTAAGATAGCTGCTGGAATTGTGCATTCACAGATGAAATATCTTTAACCCACCTCCCTGAACAGATATAGCACTTCAACTCTGCACATCCTCAGCCGTCAATGCAAGCTTCAAACCTTTTTAAAGAAGCACACTTGTTACACCTACACTAGCAGACCAGTAAAGCAATGCTGATTGATTAAACATGCCCCAGGTCCCACTTCTGTATGAGGACCAAGTGGCCCAGAATGGCTTACATCCATCTTAAATTCTCCTAGCCGCAGGTTGCTGCCTTCAGACTGGCCACTGGGAATGCTACTGAGACTGTACTAGTTGGTCCAGGCCAAAAGCATGCCAGAAGCGATAACAACTTAACAGCACAGGCAACTGAACGCCGGTATTCATGAACGCTCTCATTGGCTACCAGAGACGCAGTCACAAATTTCAATTCAAGTGGCAGAATCTTTGAACATTCAGCTGGTTCCAATCCAGAGCAAAACCCAAACAGTGTTTTCAAACTTTCACCTAAACTGAAGGTTTCTGAAAAACATCAGGCTGAGAGCACAAACAGCTGGCACAGCCAACACAAAACACACTCCTCAGCCACTCTTACCGGAAGGGGAAAGGATATGAGGCAACCTACAACGAGACAGGATCAAGAATAACACGAAACCACACCTTTAGGCAATCTCAGCTCAGGTTGTTGCAGTCCTGCTTCTGGCCTGTCCTCTGAAACGCACGCTCAGCTCAGAGAACCGACTCGACAGAAAGCTAGCCAGAAAGAAATGAAGGGGTGAGTTAGCAATCAGGTCAGCTCCTTGACTAACCTCATCACGTACCTCTCTGAAGGCTGAAATCAGCACCAGGGAGGAGTATGTTAATCCAGTTTTTCATCCACTTAAGCTGCCATGGGACTGCACCTCAATGGGACACAATACACTCAGCTCTTCCAGCAGTCCTACTTATTGAGAGTACGTGCATACAGAAATGGATTTTATGATCTTCTTTCCCTACTTAGCACTGCAGCTAGAGACAGGGAGCAGTATACTCTTAGCAGGAGGATAATTCTCTTTTCTGATATTGATATTCATATTGCAGTGACTGTCACCTTACTTTATTTATTTATCAGCATTAAAGATTATTTGAAAATATGCCATGTCAACTAGGCCTTTTAGTGTTGGAAGTCTGAGACAGTTCTACTGCAAAAGTACAGCTAGAAATTACTACGGCAGTAGCTCTAAATCAATAGTTTCAATTCATAATAGATAAGGAATAAATAATTTCTTATGAACTGAATTAAATCCTGAAGACAGGCACCTGCCAGTTTGCAACCAGCCACAGCATAAACTGAAATCCACCAAGGCTTGGGAAGTCTGCCTACCAGGAAATTTTTCCACTGGAACTGCTATTAAAGTACTTGAACAGAGAAGAAACAGAGACAAAAATATCAGGTTGTCAACACACTGATCATTCAAAACAGAGACACTTCTGGGACACCGCAGAAAACAGCCCAAAATGCAAGCAGTTAAGCAACAAAAGGGACTGGAAGTTTTCCAGTTACACACCCATCTGGCAGGGTTTTGCTACAGAAGCTCTTGCTTTAGATTAGTCCATTTTCCTAGTGCTTTTATTGCATTTTGGCCCTCTTGCATCAGCTGGAAAAGGGGGATCATGGGTTCTGGTAACAGAATTACTGGCAAGAATCCCGATTTTCTTGCTTCTTTTGTGGAACACTTTTAGAATGCATACTTTTAACACTTTCTCCATTTTCCCCAACATTATGAAACACACCCAAGCGTGTTGAAGTATTTAAACCAAGTTAAAACCACTTCACGCTTAATGACCTCCACAAACTTCTGTTGTTACTAAGCCTCAAAGAAATAAGTGCATCGAGTAAAGTTTCAACACAAGCTCTTTGAGTGGCAGCTAAATCCAGCCTGTGAGACACTTGAAAACTCAGCTGCAAGCAGAGACTTCTGCCATACACCCTGAGACCAGTCCAGCAAAAAGCTGCCAGCACAGCTGGGCTGGGCTGCATCGTGCAGTCTCAACCCTGGACAGTGCTGCCCATATAGGGTCCAGCCCAGGAGAAGGCTTGTCCAGAACCCAGTGTCCACCACCCGTCCACACATTCCAGTTCTGGGCCCCTCAGTTCAAGAAGGACAGGGAACTGCTAGAGAGAGTCCAGCGCAGAGCCACAAAGATGATTAAGGGGGTGGAACATCTCCCTTATGAGGAGAGGCTGAGGGAGCTGGGTCTCTTTAGCTTAGAGAAGAGGAGACTGAGGGGGGACCTCATTAATGTTTATAAATATGTAAAGGGCAAGTGTCATGAGGATGGAGCCAGGCTCTTCTCAGTGACATCCCTTGACAGGACAAGGGGCAATGGGTGCAAGCTGGAACACAGGAGGTTCCACATAAATATGAGGAAAAACTTCTTTACGGTGAGGGTAACCGAACAGTGGAACAGGCTGCCCAGAGAGGTTGTGGAGTCTCCTTCTCTGGAGACATTCAAAACCCGCCTGGACGCGTTCCTGTGTGATATGGTCTAGGCAATCCTGCTCCGGCAGGGGGATTGGACTAGCTGATCTTTCCAGGTCCCTTCCAATCCCTGACATTCTGTGATTCTGTGATCCCCAGCTCTAGCCCAGGCCAGAGTGCTTCCTCCCTCATGCCAAGAGGCTCAGGAAGTACTTTCTCTCCATCTACAGACCTGGACTCAGCAATGCCCCGTGAAGCTCAGCTTCACCATTGGAGATGGCCTTCTATGGCTGTAGTAAGTCAGGGTACTCATGTGCTGTCCTTGGTCGGTGAGAGCAAATAGAAGAGGGGAAAAAAACATCCTCTGCTCACTCTGATCTAGGAGTAGGAGAGAACATAATCCCTCAAGAACAGACCAGAAGCAGGCAGTGCTGCAAGATCCCAGCACTTCCTCAAAGATAACAGCATTGGCCCCATCAGCCTGCTCTCACAACAAGGGTAATGCCTTTTCTCCCCTCCTCCCTTTAGAGCTGCACCACTAGGGAACATGCTCATTCTCCCCTCTACCAGCACCCTCTAAAAAAATAATAAATCCTGCTTTGTACAGCAATGCTATAACTATACAGGATATTTTGGAAGTGCCACTTTTTTTTTCTGGTTTCCCTGCAATCTCTCCTATGCTTCATATGTGCAACACTCGCTGTACCCAGAGTTGTTACTCCTGGCTAATAAATCAGGAAAGTTCCCCATCAGTGACAACCCTGAAAGACGTAAAAGGAATAAAAAACTCCAGCAGAAATAAAATGAAACTAGAACCACCAAGGTTTTGAGTTACACAGTCTCATATAAAAAAAAAAAAAAAAAAAAAACAAATCTCTAAGAAGTTCTGTTCTTCTAATTAATGTACACTCATAAAACACAGTTGTGCAAGGTACAGTTGCATGGGCTTTGCAGTCTTGAAATGTAAATAATATACAAATATTGAATGAATTAAGCAGGGGAGTTTACCTCCTTAAATAAGTTTCATCATGATAAGCAAAGAAAATAGTTTCTGTACAGCAGTTTGCGTGAGTTGCAAGGTCACTGAAAACCCTCGTAAGAGAACACATGTTAAAGGACTCCAAGTATCATATGAAGTATATTTATCATGACATGAAGTACCAGTGGAGTTCAGCTCTGCAGAAAACAAAAACTGAAACTGACCTCAAGGAAACAGAGAACATAAATAAACAGAATTTCAGTTTATTTACACAGGTAACAACCACTTCTTTTCTAGTGAAAGTGATCTGGACAGAGTCACTGAGCCTTTTGCAATTGCACTTGACCCAGGAACGGTGACGGTGTTCGGAACTGACCAAATTCCGCTCCCAAGGAGACTTGGAAGGATTCCCAGTTCTTCACACCAACCGCCTGGCAAAAACTCCTCATTTCCAACTGTGATCTGGAAGACAAGGTTACGTTCAGGAAGCAAATAGCTTCTGCCCTTCTCCACAGATGCCACATGTCACTTCCACTGATGGCATGGGCTGCAAGGAGCGAGTGAAGACAGGATGCAGCACACAACCAAAAACCTGGCTTTCACCAGCACGCCACGTTATTGCCAGCACGTGGAAGCAGAACTAGTGGTGAGCACACATACATTCAGATTAAAGTCAATCCACTTTCATATGGATCACCCGTAAGGTTCCTGGAAGATGGCTGAGAAACCTTATCTTAGATACTCCATTGAAAGGCAGTAATAAACCAATACAACACAAAATTATGGCATACATCTAGCATGTTTCCCCTCAGAGATATTTTTCTAGAGGGAAAAAACAGTACTATCATGCTTTCAAAAGTGTATGTAGCTGTAGAAATCATATTGAAGGTGGAGCAGTGGAAGTAGGAGCTTTTAATCTTATGGGCGTGCCTCTGTGGTGGAGTTAAATGTAGCACTTTGCTACTGTGTCAACATTACTGGATAAATTTAACCCCAGAATGAGGGGCCCCACTTCAGAACCACAAATGAATTCCTACAGAGGTACAAGTGTTCCTTTCCTCTTGGTGTATCATTGAGTCTTCCTTGTTCATACCCAGGGCTTTCTGTGCTACAGTCAGACGACAGACTTGGGCACTCTTGCACATTGCAAAACACCCATCTGTTGGAAGCATGTAAGCCCACGTGAGGACTTTTCAACTCTTGATAATTATTTAACCTGCATCTTCACACTTCACAGACTGCAGGTTTCAATCTATAGTCCCTAGTAAGCCAGAAAGACTGTACTGAAAGCAGCGCTATACCTGTGTCAGACAGGTATTGTGTAAAGGGGAAGAAGATCAGACAAAACTCTCTGCAAGAGCTGCAGATAACTCTTCTGTGAAGACATCACTGAAAAGCTGTCTTCACCACTGAAAGCACCAGCTGCTTACTCACCCAGAGCGCACTCTCTGCAAGAGACATCCACTGATGCCATCAGCAAGCAAATCCCAGAGCAACTCATTTACTTTACTACAGTAAGGGAGAAATGCAGAGCCAAATTTTTACAAGAGTATCTAGTTCCTAAATCAAAACATACGTTTCTTGTGCGATTTGAAAGAGTGCTGATTCCCACTGACTGCAAATGAGTCAGTCTGTGGGAAATCTTTAAGCCCCATGCTGCATCTCAATGCATCCCAAAGGTTATGAATAAAGGCAGACACGATTTAGAAGAGAATTCAACTCTGGTGTGCTGTTGTTAGTAGCTGATCAGCAGCTCTTCACAACTGAAAGAAGGACTATACCTGCTCCGGTCAAGGAATAAATACGGTCTCAGAGGAAAAAAAGTAATATACATGAAAAAGAAGCAGCCTGTGCTTCTGTGTCAAGCTCAGCCTGAGGTTCATTTTCTCCTGGAATACAATCAATCACAAACTTCTTACAGAAATCTACCTACCAGTGATTACCAGAAAATGCCCCAATTGTCAAAACAGATTCTGTTGTCATGTGTCACACACACATTCTGCTGTACAAGGTGACTTCACTGACTGCTTCATATGTCTATCTCATTCTAACAAATGCTGTACTTCTGAGTGTGCCTGTATTGTTGAATATAAACCCCCAGAGAAGCCATACAAAATAAGTGGCAGGAGACTACTGCGGGCCATGGATATTCGGGGACAGTTTAAAGCAGGGAGCCTACAATGAAAGATGGGAATCCCAGCCATAACTTCCATTTTATTAACCACAAATGTGCAAAGTCTCTATCATTGTTGAGATGCTGAGATTTTTTTAGTTTCTTTGGGTATAACTTACAAATACAACTCGCAGGTTACCTAGGCACGCAAATACAGCGGTTCCAAATAGCGACTGTTCCAAAGGGCTGGGGAAAAAAGGGAACAAGTTTTTTTTGTGACCAGCACTACAGAATATGCTTACAACTCAGCTTTTCTCTACTGAGAAACAAAAGTAAATAAACCGCCGTAAAACTGAAATTTTCACTTGCTTAATTTTATTTAAGACCATAACAGACATGAACATTTACTGAGGATAATGGTGCTAAATTAAGTATTAAGGCCTTTTCTACTTTTCTCTTGATCCTTTAGGCTTTAACACAATTTGTTTCATTCTGTTCTCATTTGCTACATTTACAGCTTTTTGTATTGTGCTTACTTTAGAGAGCGACTAAAAAGAGAAGTCAAATTCTTAGCATGGCTGTGGTAAATTCAGGAGTCATTTCTGTATGACACGTCCTGTTCAGAGCTACAGAAATGCAAACTGCAGAAAAATATCAGTCACAGGCTTTCTTCTGCATTACTCTCGAAAAACATTTATGTAGCTCCATTCTGCCTTTTCTCCACTGGGAAATATACTTTCATGATGTCTGCTCATACAGATGCCTCACGATGAGTATTACATCTTTACTGCATTTTAAGAGACCCTAATAATTTCATAACCTGCACTTCTCTCGCCACTTCAAATACTATGCAGCATATAGTATTTGAAAACTAGCTCTAACACCCTGATGCACTTAGCAGAGAAGGTAGCATTTCAAAAGCCTGGAACTCCTAATAATCCAACAAAAGCCTGGATGTGGACTGTTTCTCCAGGTATCTCACTGATATCACTAGGAGATTTAGTAAAAAAGCACTGCAAGAACATACCCTTAATATTATTTACATTACAGAAATGGCTGGAAAGTCACACTGGCAGAAGGGTTTCTGTGCCCAGGGCACCCATGCTAGATGCTCTACAAGCACCTCAGCTGGAGGAGAGGGCCAAGAAAGCTCTTGCTGCACAGCAGAGCTACAAACTGCTATGACAGGCCAGCGACTAAGTTTGAAAGAGAACCCAGGTCTCACAGCCCACATGCATCCACTCCATACATGCCCTCCATATACCTACTTCATATAGAAATGGATGGGATATTAGTCTTCCAGTCACCTATTGACAAGTAGCCTCCTGGAAGTTACGCATACAGTACCAATACTGGAATCTGGTTATAAAATTTACAGCTGGCCCAGCAATGGAAGTATTTGTGAACATGTTGTTTCAAATCCCATAGTTTCTTCATAAATTCAGAAGTTCTCCACTAGCATCAACTATGAACAGACAAAAGAATCTTTACATCAGGATTATTTTTTTTCTAGACTCATCATCATCATTTTTGTTGTAGAACACATTCATGTGCTTCAGAATGAAATATTGGTTTATGTTGAAGATGTGCTATGTATTTGGTTTAGGTTCCTAATGCTGCCTTCTAACAGAGTCCAGAATCCATCTCCAGAGTCAAAAGGAGCTTTTTAACCCACCTATTTAAGTGTTACAATATACACAACGTATCCATACACAAAGATTCTGTAATACCTTACAACCCTGACATGTCTATGTTGACAGTGTGGCTATAATCATCAACTCTATTCTGCATACCATCTGCATTATTAAATTACTCAGCATTTCTTGCTCCGACTCATCACTTGCAACATCGTGCTGCTGAAACGCAAAGCTCTTTCAACATGAGTTCCACTGACATTGAAACTAGACTTTTTTTTAGTAGTTGCCCTTGACTTTGAAATTGGACAAGAATAATGTATCAGGATAACAACTTCTGCTACATAACAGGAACTATCATTTAGAACAGCGATTCTCCAGTCATGATGCTATAGAAATAGTAGTGGTGATTCAGCAGCACCTGGGGGAATGGGGGGGGGGGGGAGGATGTCAAAAAAGTGAAATAAATTATGGATGCAAGTGCTGCATAATCACAGAAAGCATGTGCTGTATTTCAAGTGTCTGACAAAACTCTGTTAGTGAAATGAAAAACACAATAATCAGGAAGTACAGAGAAAAAGGTGGTGAAAAAACCCTAATCGTTCTGAAACACAATGTGGAATAGAATAAACCTTGCAGTTTCTCTCTTTGGTAGAGTTTTTTTGCTCCTACAAACAGCTAATATTTGTAGGAAGCATGCCTGTTTTTAGCAGGGAAAACATGAACATCAAAAGCTAGAATCAAGAACATCACTTTTGAAAAGAACATCACCTCTTTTGTGTTTGAGGAGAGTCTCTATTAGCATGTCACAATCACAGAACTTCCAGGAAATTTATATAAAGGCATAAATCTCTTCAAAAAACAATTTAGCGTCATAAAATTTAGCATATTTAGAGAAAAATAGGAAGAAACTGCAAGAATGCCATTGAACCATGGTACTGCTTTGCTGCATTTCTGTGTGCCTTTAAATGTTTATAAATGCACAATCCACAAACGCTCTGTGAAGTCTGCAGAAACAATTTAGATGTAGAACATCTTCCAAGCAAAGTTCACTTTCACACAGGTGACTGTACTGTCTCACTGAAGATTTTGTTGCTTTGCATGCCAAGATTCTCCCCAAGTATATTGCACAATATGTTTCTAAACCCAATAAGCTGACACTGACAATTTCTAGCCCAAGCCTGCATGAATTCTAAAAGCAATGATGCTGAATTCTAGAAACAACAATAAGAGGCTAAACCCATTTTAGTATCTGTTATTCAATGAACTCTATTTCAATCAATCATTGCCGTTTCGGGGAATTCCCTCAATAGCCCCACGCAACAGTGTTAGTACAAAATAATATCATAAGGGCCATTGATTCGTAAAACTTTAGCAGAAGAAATGTTTAGTATAACACAACATTAAAGTTACAAGGAGACATTTGTATGACAAGCACATCAGTCAAGCTTTTTAGCTTGAGAACCATCATAAAACAAGTGACTATACAGATTAGAGAACCCAGATCCTCCTCGATCACCGTGTTATCTTTCTCATCTTCCACTGGTACCTCTGAAGTTGCACACAGAAGTCAGAATGCTTGATACTGTGCTTCTGAAAAATTACCATTCTTTCAAAAAATTAATTTTACGTTTTCACAAGGTGAAGGTAAGACGAATTTCCAATAAGGTTTCTCTCTAACTCCTTAAGGTGTATCTCCCCCAAAATATGAGACTACTAACCTCTTCAAGAAGAAGGAGCTCAACTTTCACCTTTACAGTACTGTACAAGTCATTCAAAAAACCTCTCTTTACTATTGACACTTGTACACCACTTGTCTTGCTAGTCAACTGAACACTCACCTCTAACTTACCCTGCCTTTTAAAATCAATACAATTTTAAAATGCCAGATTACAAGTCAAATTAGGTATTTCTTTAATCAACAAAAATCTGCCTAATCCTAAAAGCCTGTGTGAAGTAATTAGCTTGACTTAGAGCACCTCCGTCCCATGAAGAGCTGACCCAGATTATCAATTCAAGCTATTTTTTTCCTTTTATGGTATTTACCTTTTCTCTTTTTCTAAAACACTCTGTTCAGCTAGTCTTTGATGCATTTGTGCAATACAAAATGACTGTGCAAAGATCTGCACAGAAAGCAAATCATCCTAATTTCAATTGCCTAAAAAAGATGGGAAAGAAAAAAAAATTAATGCTTACCTAAGCCAAACAAACTCTTAAGTACTCTATACTCATTTACAGCTTAGTTTCCAAAAGGAACTGAGCAATTAAAGGAAAAAAACCAACAGGATATGCAGATCTGGTCATTATAATGTAGAGAAAATACCATTTAATTACAAATATCAACGGTTATAGTAATGGTGTTTTAAAAGTTACTATCTACTGCATTGTAGAAAGGTTTCCCTGCTATATTTTGGCATGTCTCTAATTGCCTGACTCTTTAAACATTCCTGAACTGTTTAGAAATTAAACTGAATTTAAGAGAGACCTGAAATTCACCTGCAGAAGCTTAATACAACTGGGGAGGGGGGAGGGGGGGAGAGAGAAACTCTTAAGTATCCTCTTCATGAAGGAAAAAAGCCCTTGAGACAGCTGATCAAACCCAGATACATGGAGTTTTGCAAGAAATCGGACTAGATTTTCCTCTCCTCACCTTACTATCTCTTTAAGTGGAGGAATATATGATAAATGTTGAAGTTTCTATTCCTGTCAGACACTTTTCCAACAGTTTCTAGGGCTGATTTGACACTTGCTTCTGAAGGAGCAATTTTTTTGTTCTGAAATCAAGCAGAATTTAAACCATGCAAGCAGAAATGTTGGAATAGGCTCATTGTTAATATCTGGTGCTTGAATGGTTCAATTATACATAGCTGAGACCCACTCACTAATCATATGCATTGCTAATTACATCTCAGCATTTAAGGACCATCAGTTGACTGAAGCTGGCAGAAGAAGATTATTAGTAGGCTAATCTACATTTAGAGCGGATGATGAGAATTTACATCTGAGATTATATTTTATTTAATACTCCTTGAACTTCTCTTTGAAGCAGTGAAAGTCAAAGTGAGCCTACACCACGGATCACCAAGAGTTCAGACTATGTTATACAAAGCAGAAACAAGATATTAAAAAAGGAAGGCCTGATGATGGACAGATATGTTATACTGTAGCTCTTCCCTCCCCAAACCACAGTTGATCTATACGCATTATGAGAGTTGAGAGGTTTATTGTTTTATTTCATCCAAACACAGTCATAGCTTGATTTTCCAAACCTTCATGAAATCACATCACTCCTTACACTTGTTACTTGGTTGGCCTTTACACTGAGGCTAGTAAGACTTGATACCTTGAATAAGGCCAATTAACCATTACTTAATTTGAAAGTACTTTTATTGCTAAATTCTTATTTGACATTCAGTCATGCTGTACTATTTTCATACACTATATTATTTAAATAATATAGTGGCAGACATTCTTCATCAATATTACTAATACCATATTTGATCACTGAAAGCACACAGCAAGAGACAAGAGGTGTAATAGGGAAGGACTTTAGGTCACCTACAGATGCAACACTTGATGCACCTACAGTGCAACAGTTACACCCTCCATGACCATTTTGGTTTTGTTCCCTACACTGCTCCCCATTTGCACTCTTCAGCTTACACAGCTTCTACTCTTTAACCCTGTTTTGTTCCTAGCCTCAGAGCCACTCCTTTGCTAGCTTAAAGTTTCTGGAGAACAACCAGTTTTTAAAAATATAGAGAGAGACAAAGTGTGTAAAATGTAACAGGAATAAAGAAACAAGTCTGAAAACTCACAGATCCTTCTAGAGCTAAGTTCAACCTTAGAGTGAGCAGCACAATGTAGTTTTGGGATCGCAGCTGGTTTATGACTTGTCAGCTCAGACAGTACAGAGCATATGTGGAGCAGACACAAACTTTTATGCCCTGCTCTCTTCAGTCCAGGAGCTGGATGTTTCTCTCCTGGTTCTTTACATGTTGATGGGCTTTGCTACTAAAGTAGAATGGCAAAGTATTTCTCCTGTTTTGCAATACTTTGACTAAAATCCCACAGCCAAACAGTACTGAAAGAAAAAGTATTTTTTCACATTTACAGTTTGCTCAAAAGCCACTGAAATAAGTAAATTATATTACATAAGTGTGCAGTTATGTAGCACTATATGCCAGACGCCTACTGCCAGATTTAAAAGGGGCCCACTTCAACTCCAATCTCCCATTACAAGAAAAGCTTCTGTGAACTACCGAGACCCCGCCTATTGCACAGCTCAGAGTCTAAAAATTAACCAACATAAGAGGCACAAAAACACAGATAATTCAACTCTGTGAGCCTCACTACGCTACAGCTTCCACAACAGAACCAAGAGACTCTCAAGTTTCACCTGTCCTGGAAAGCAGAGGCGCTGGGGTGCCTGAAACCTGAAGTCCCTCTTCCCTGTGTGAGGAGAGTATAATCTGTAATAAAGCTCTACGGCCCTCCTATTCCCACCCATAAGGACAGCTCCTCTGACTTCTGAGAACGTTACCTCTACCGACACAGCTCTGCAAGAAGCGTGAGGAACAAGCTGTAACTGCATGCTTCAGAATCGCCCACCTCACTGAACTGAAAGCAGCAGTCCGTGAGGAAAAGCTTGGGGAGTTTCAGACAGACGACACACATATGCATGTCCGTGCTGAAGAGCCTTTTGGGGAAACTGGCTACGATCCCACCACGCCACACAATAAGCTGGAAATGGTAGGTCAGGTCAATTTCCTGCTTCCAGTTTTTTTAAGGCAAAAAGACATAAATTCAGTACTATAATTTTAGTTGTATGAAGCCTTTACAAATCTAGTAAGCAGGCTTTTCATAGTCTACATTAATGCCGTACATCTGTCAATAAAATAAAAGAGACAGGGAAAAGGTTTTTTTGTTATTACTTTTAAAAACGGGGCCAGGTAAATCATAACACACAACCTCGGGTCACCACACCTTCAAATGAAGGTATCACAATTTTATCGCTGGGAAAGCTGGCGAACTGGGGTGAGAGGATGCAGCACAGGGCATTCACGCCAACTAACCACATCGGTGCGTGTAGTTCAAACCCATCCATTTTAAGTGTTTTATGCAACCAATGCCTGAAGCACAAACTTCCAAGCACAAACACACAGAGCGTCCCAGATACTGTGTCAGCACAAAGAAATTATCGAGCTACACGGCTGGTGCCAAGTCTACTTTTCAAAGCCCCCGGGGCCTCGCAGCTCCTGCCTGCTCCAGCCAGGGCTCAGCGCGTTAGTAAAAACTTGCGTCCCTGCACTCTGTTGGGAGGCTGGGAGCAAACAGCCAGGTCGCTTTTAATCCACAGGTAAAGATCACAGGCGCTGACAAGTGCTGATTCTCTGCGCGTTTGCTGACAGAGTTTCTTCTCCAAAACGCATTAGAGGGGGGACAAAAAAAAAGGCTCTGACGCACTTTTGCCTCCCCACATAACCGCCGTGGCCGCCCGAAGGCTGTCACCGAGGCCCGGGGGCAGCGCGGGCACCGTGCGGCTCAGCGGCCGGAGGGCTCGGCGGCCGGAGCTGCCCCGGCAGCGCGGGAGGGCCACGCCTGCTCCCGCCGCCCCGCGGTGAACCCAGGGCGGGCCGGGCCGGGCGGGTGACGGCGAGCCCGGGCCGAGCCGCTCCCGCGGCGGCGATCAGCCCCGGCGGGTCGCTCTCACCTGCGTTGTAGAAGCGGTCCAGCACCGCCGTCTCGCCGAAGTCCAGCTTGCCGAAGTGCAGGGTCTCCAGCGCGGCCCCCACCGCCTCGCACGCCTCCCGCAGGCTCTGCAGGGCGCCGCTCTCCGCCGCCAGCAGCGGTCCCTGGCTCGCCTCGTTGATCACGTAGGTGACGGCGGTCCGCCTGCCGCCACCCTTGGCCCGCGCCGCGATGCCCGGGCAGGCGGCGGCGGCGGCGGTGCCGTCCTCAGCCCAGAGGGTGCCGGGCGGCGGCGCGGCCAAGTCAGGCAGGAGGCTGCGGGCGCCACCGTCGGCCTCTTGCGCCCGCCTGCCGAGCACCTCCTCGCAGGGGGGTCCGCCACCGGGAGGGCCGGGCACCGGCACGCTGATGATCCCCTCGCTGCTGTCACTCATCCCTGCGGAGGAGCAGCCGCCGCAGCGTGTCCCGGGCTCTGCTGCGCTGGCCGGGGTTAGGCGGATGCCATGCTGCGCCGCCCGGGCCGGAACGGCCCCGCCGAGCTGCTGGAGGGGAGAGGCGGCCGGGCTGAAGCGAGGGGCTCCCCCTTGGGCGCTAACGAAAGCAGCCGGAGGCGGGGAGACGAGCACAGCCTCCTTCGGTGTCTGCCGCCGGCACCATGGCGCGCCGCTCCCTTCTCCCCCGCACCTGCAGGGACTACCCCCGGCAGCAGTACCTCCTCCTCCTCCTCCTGCCGTCCCCAGGAGCTTGCTTTTCCTCGGGGCGAAATTACTCGGCCGCGGAGGAGGAACCACTTGTAGGATCGCTCTTCGGCGCCCCCGCTTTAGCCGAGCGACAGCTGCGAAACCACCGGCAGCGCGGGCTGAGGCGGCCCCCAGTGCCGGGCACCTCCCTCCGGCCCCGCCTCCGGGCAGGAATAACCACCCCTCGCCTCCCGCTGCTCCCCTGGCTTCGCGTCCCGAGTGGGAGCTCTCGGGGTGGGTGAGTCACGCCGTGTCGCCACGGGGCTTTCCCGCCTGCCGGGGGCGCCCCTCCCCACGGGGAACCCCCACCCCGCAGCCCGCGCTCCCTGGGCCGCCCTGTGAGGAGACGGCCCTGACTTGCCCTGGAGTCGATGAGCCTCTGTTTGCACGAAGCTAAGTCGTGTGTAACGGCTCGGCGTTAAACCTGGTCCTGTTCAAGGGATTTTCGCCAGTTTTGCCTTTTTTTTTTTTTTCAATGATACACGTCTTGTAACGAGTTCATCATGAGTAAGTGCTTTGGGTGTTTGCGCTGAGTTGAGAGCAGTGTCAGCATTTAATAATCATTAGCTCTTGTCTTCTACTATTATACCCATCTAAACCTCCCACTCTCTGTGTTCTCTTCGAGTTCACTGAAGGGTTTGTGGCCGCTTTCAGCAGTATCAGCTTCGAGCTTTTCAAGTGCTGTGCCTGGAAACTGGAAAACTACCCCTGTATGTTGATTAAATATGTCGGTTTCTTACATTCACCTGGAGTTTACCTGTCCAGAACACTCAAATGCTTGATAATTAACAAAAATGTTTCTTCATGGAAAAGGAAACTAGTTGGAGTAACTAGCATATAGCCAACACCTGTGCTATCTTTGTGTGGCAGGCCACCCAGTTGAGGAGAAGATCCTTTGACATTTGAAATAATACATAAGGTGAAGGGTGAACACCCCAAACCTTCAGATTATTTGCAGGCCAAGAGTGAATCTCTAAGGAATTCAAAATGGATTTGAAAAGGAAACGACGTGACTTCTGCAGTCTGTTTTTGAACACAAATACTGTGGAACTGGATGATTTTTTTTTTTATTATTTTATTAGGAATTTCTATTAAGTCGGTACAGGAGAAAAGGAGAAAAAATAGTACTCTACATATTTATAGTTATGTTTACATGTCATATAAATCGGTCCATCTTGTTAAAATTAATCTCGTTAAGACTAATCAACATGTTGGCACGAAGCCTGCTCCTGGATCGTTGTTTTCCGTGACTTCTGTAGACTGAGGATCAATTCTGGAATAATTAGAAAAATTAGTCAGTGCAGTACCTTCAGTAGCTCTGTTTGCTTTTGCATTGAGCAGTCCCCTTTTTCGATGAGATATGCCTGGCATTTGCTTCTGCTGATAAGAAATGGGTAAACGGGGTGGGAAGATGACGAGCTAACTAAAGACTAATTTACAGGAAAAGTTAATATTTGCTAACCTGCCAGATATGGTAAGTTATTGTGTCTTGCTACAGTCTGAATGGCAATCAGTGTTTTTCTAAATAATGTCTTTTTCCACAAAATGCAGAATCAGTGTTAATCCATTCGGTATTGCAGTTACATCACCTTACAGGAAGCAAGAACAATATGTCTCTGTTGTTTTCAAGAACAGCCCGTGTTTGTCAAGTGCAGAAGGAAGTCTCGGACTGAAAGGAGATGGAAGCAGCATGCTATTCCACTTAGCATTACTGACTTGTGAGGCTTGCGTCATTATTGGTACCGCATCTATTCCAAATTCAAGTTAGTTTTTCTACTCATTTGGCTGGGAGTGAGGTTGGGCCCTAAACAGGGAAAAGAAAATAAAGATGCTGTTGAATCTGGAATAACAAACACAAATTGCCCACATTTTTAAAAACTGAAAATATATCTTTTAATCCGTTAACTCTTTGAAGTGAGCAATCAGACATTTAGGAGCTCTCGAGTTTTAAAGTTTGATTAGGAGATAATCATTCCAAAGATTTTTTTAAAACCAAAATAACACCCCATTTGTTACCAGAAGTACACTTACCTTGTTCACTTGTTTCTCAAGTGCTGTAAAATTAACATCTTTAGCACCAGATGGTTTGCATGTAATCACGATTCAGTATCGCCCTGTTCTGTCTCTGTTTTTTTTAACGACAAAAACTTGTAACAAGCAGTTGGCTGTAAATTTGTTGAAATAATGACCTTCTCTTCTTTATATGTTTTTACAGCTATACATCATTGGCCTCTAGGTTCAGTCATAATTATAATTTTAACATCAAATAATTTGTCAACTTTATGAGTTGCAAATATAAATGCAATTTTTGATGAGTGACAAACAGCGTATGACAGATGCCACAGGCTTGATTTAGCCCCTCAAACTAGCGTAAACAAGATACATGACCAAAAAAAGTACTTCCAATGTATTCTGATTTACAGAGATGAAATTTAACACATATGTGCATTTAACACAACTCTGTCCAAATTATATTCATCATGTATTATGGCCATCAGTGTCCAGTAGAGGGAGAAAAATGATTCTAGACTAGTCTGCATTTTGAATGTTGTTTATGGTAGTGCTAATGGAATTGATAGAATGGACTAAAATACGTCACTCAGATATTGGGTTTAAAATGGATGCTAAATTTCATCCATACTTTAAGGCCCTCTTATTTAACTACAGAAAAAAAAAAAGAATGTAAAGAAATTTGCAGATACAAAAAATCCAAATGAGGTATTGAAAGTACATAAACTAATGCGATTTTCTGTAAGCTTTAGACCAGAACTCTCACGAGCAGTAGAAATTATTAAATGGAGATAAAAAACTTGTTTCTAAAAACTGTCCTAAAAAGTTAGACTAAGTATATCACTGTAGACAATCAGAAGTAGCCTTTATGTTCAATAGAGAGAGGGCAATATTTTCTTACAAGGCAGTCAGCTGCCAGTCTTTAAGATGAAGTACATCTATTATTACACTGAACATTTAAAGCAATATTTAAGTACAAAGGGGTAGGTAAATAGAGACTGGTGGCCATTGTGTAGGGATGCAGCTGATCATGTAACAGTATAACATGAGGAATCCGCTTACCAAATTATGGCACAGTGCACATAAATGGCAGTCAGCAAAAACTGAGGGGAGCAATGTGGATACATGGTCAGGGATGGATATTTCATCAGTCAGGACTGTCCTTGGAGCATGGTGAAGAATGTGCACTCTTCTTGCTCCGCACTCTTTTCCCCCACAACAACTCTCATGCTTCTTTCTAAATCTCGTCTAAATCTTCCTCTGCTCCAGCATCTTTCCCCTCCTCTTGCTTCTTTTGTTGTTTTAAACTTCCAGAAAAGTCTCTGTGCTAACTGCTTCTTCCTTCCAACTTCCACAACCCTCACTTTCCCCATATGAGGGGAGCATTTTCCCTTTGCATTCATTCCTGCAACCCCCTTGGTTAGTTTCATTTGTTTATTTTCAGTGTTGCCAGTTTTGCAATCTTACCATGAACCCTGGGACACTAAATGCTTTTCTTAAAGCTTCAACTCATACAGCTTTATGACTCTATGGGAATTTCAGCTGGAAACAACTCTATGTTTCTATCAGTCAATAAACATTCACTGTTGTAGAAGAAAATCTTGATAGCATGAAGCCTAATGAATGGCTCAGTAACTACAAGACTGGAAAAAGTTTACTGCAGTCCCTGAGTATTTTCAGTATTTTAAGCTACCCATCCTTGTGCATGAGGGAATAGCTCACAATCTACTTTCTCTGGTAGAAAATATTTTTTAATAATTTCTTTAAATACTTGGACTAGAGCTTTTCCTGATAACAGTTTCTGCTGACCAGTCAGATTTTTTTTCAGGGTTTGTGTATACAGCAGTGATGGTTACCAGCTCAACTCACACCTAAGCTAACTGTCAGCTAGCAAGCTGAGGAAATGAGGGACATGTGTTTGTAACAGGACAGAGCTCACTGGACTGAAAGGGTGGTGAACTGGATGTGGAGATACTGCTGTAAGCATCTCAACTACCCATTCTAACGTTAACGAGGGGTATGATTGTGAGCTGAGCTCAGAGAAGTGACTGCGGCATCAATATAGCCTAAAAGCTACATACTAAGCAACTTCCATTTATTTGATTCATTGAAGAAATGTTGTGTTAGGAAGAAAGTAATCACGGTGCAGATGGGGCATTTTCCCCAGAAGGGCGGGCTGTGGGGGCAAGGTGGAACATGGCTGCCACCTACCGCCTGCTCCCAGCCAGCCGGGGGACAGAGGGGCTGGCCGGCCGTTCGCCTCAATAGCTGCATGTGAAACGCTGCTGTGGTTGGTGGTGCTTCGTGTTCCTCGAATTTACTCAGCTGCCCAGAGGCTGAGGAGGAAATACAGTCATGTTTAGCAGCTTTGCTTGTGGGCCCTTCTCTCTTTGCTGGTAAACTAGCTTTCGTTTCTTTAGTTGTTATTCTCTCTACCTTGAAATCTTCCTATGCAAATACTTTTTTACTCACTGTTATTTTGCTTCCTACTTCTAAGGATCTTCAAAACCTGAATTCACAAGCTTGTCTGTGAAAAAAATTGTTTTGGGAACTGGTCCTTCTCTCAGGACTTCCTTGTAACCTTTTATCCGCTTCTTGATCTTGAGGTCTATGAAAATTCTTTTAATCTGTGTTTAAAACAAAGCTGAGCCACTGATAAGAACTGTTTCCTGTTTGCATAACCTCTTTGTGGAATTTTGCTCATTACAAAAGATCAACTAGATTTGAAAATGCACTTGATGAAACCTTTCCAATGCTCAGATATATCAGTGATAAATTGTCCATAGAGTAACTGGACTTCACACCATCAAGCACTTGACTCCCAAACAACACCTCGCAAATGGCCGTGTCCAAATTTACTTACTGCACCACTGTGGTGGCCATGTAGCTTTCCAAATCTTGTTATGGACATCCCAGTCACAAAGGGCAATTACTTTAAAAACACTTGCTCAGAAAATTGTCTTGTAACTTGCATTTTGAAAAGATACATTGATTTTAAAAGATTCCACAGAGGCTAAAATTCGTGGAATTTGGCCTGGAGCAGCCAGTTCAGACACAGAGGTATTTCTTTGCCCCAGGGTTAAAAAAATCTGATCTCATATGATGTCTGACGATAAATTAAGCCTATAAATTGCCAGTTGTGAGGCTTTGGGAGCTGCTGTGATAATTCAAAGGATACATTAAATTGAGCTTCACTTGCACGGAATTTGGATTGCTTTTATTCTAAAATCCTGGAGGCTGTTGGATAAACATATTTGTTTTAATTTTTACCACGAGATTAAAGAATTAGTAGAACTGCCTAATTCCGTGATCTGCATTTGAGTGCCAGTTTAAGCAATTAGACATTTGTGTGACTTTACAATAGATTTTGTAGTCAAGGTTTAGTTTTAAATATAAGGCTGAGTAGCAGGAGTACGTAACTATCCTCCAAGATCCATGCTGTAACCTTGATTAAATAAACTAATTTGCCTTTGCTGTACCTTCCTAACATGTAAAATAATACTTTTGCATTTTCAGCTTGACACTCATACATAGGTCATTGTAACTAATTAGGGTAGTCTGTGTCCAACTGGAATAATCTCCGTATTAAAGTCCTGTGTATCACACACAGGATAGAATACAACAAAAGCTGCAGGTGCTGCTCTGGGGAAATACTTGTTTTCTAAGCCTGATACCTCCCCCACTTCCTTTCAAAGGCAAAATTCCCACTGACTTAAACAGAAGTTGTCAAGGGTATAAGAAAACTTGAGTTTGCTCATAGAAGGACTTCCATAAAGCACAATTGCATCACCAGAATGCTATAATATGCACATCCCTTCCAAGAAATCAGAGAACGAAATAGAAGGGCTTTTTAAAAGGAAAAATGACAGGTAACATACATACTTATACTACATTTGAAACATCTCATCTATTCAAGCTGATGCACACACAATGAGCTGATGTATGTCTTATATGGCATATAAAAGAACGGATTGTCTTTGAAGTTTGGCAGTGACCTCCTTCTCACTGGAAGGTCATTTTGCATAATTGTTTATCATGAGAAACGGGCAGTGAGTGGTCAGAGGCCCGGTCTGGGCCAGATGACAAACTGTTACTGTGAATCACACTGGGATATGTATGAAAGCCTAACAGTATCAAGTGATAAATTCCTCAGTAAGCGCTCCTAAACTTACAGCTTTCCTCTCAAGAGGTCAGAGGACAAGGCCGCACTGGAGGAATAAATCACAGAGGCCCAAGTCTGCAGCTACCACCTCTGCAGAGCCGGTCAGGGCGGGACCCGGCAGCCGGGGGCGGGGGGGGTGGCTGGCGCAGCAAGGCACAGCGAGGTGGCCACCCAGGGCCGCCGGCAGTTCCCCTGGAGCCCAGGGGGGCCTCTAAGGCGGCAGCGGTACGTACCCCTGTAGCCAGGCCCGCCGCTGTAGCCCAGAAGGACGGGGCCTGCGCGGCCTGCCATGCTGACAGCGTCCCGGGCCGCCCTCTGCCATCGCCAAAGATGGCGGCGGCGCGCAGCTTCAGTATCGCCCGGCGGGCAGGGCGCTTCCGCCGGGGCCTCCGCGCCTCGGCCGCGGCCCGGGCGGGGGCCATGGGCACGGCTGGCGGCGGCGGTACCCTGCGGCTGCCCGGGCTGCACGGCTACGCGGCGGAGTTCTCGCCCTACTGGCCGGGACGTGTGGCCTGCGCCGCCGCGCAGAACTACGGCATCGCAGGTGCGGGCGGAGCGGGGCGGGGGGTAACGCGTTCCCGGTGGCGGCTCCTCACGGGGGCTCGCGTGTGGCTGGAAGTCTGTGTGTCCGGAACGGCGGGCAGCGTCTGTAAAAGCCTGTTGGGATGTTGTTGTGCTTTGGCACAACGTCTGTTTTCTGTGGCCGGGCTGGGGCTGGTGTCGGAGCGGACGGCGAGCCTGGTGCTTGCCCCGGCGGTCCCCAGCCTGCCGGGTTCGCCGGCTTGCGAAAATACAAACCCGCTGCTTTGGTGGTGTTTCTCACAAGACCCTCTCAGAGGAGTATTGATTTTATAGGGTCGAGAATAAATATGGTAGTAGAGACATACCCAACGTGAACGAAATGTCTGAACATATTTTCTGCTTAAAATTTTAACTGTTCCAGGTTCAGTCACTGAGTGTGCAGACAGGCCCTGGTGTCGCCACGGTCCCACTGAAGAGGCGAGATGAGCTTCTCTCAGCATTGGGACCTTTTTCATTTCCAGTGGGAGTATTGCTCCTGAAAGCATTCATTTTAAATAAGGTTTCTAAATATGGACTTACTTTGACAACATTCCAGTGGTATGGGAGAGCAGTACCCATGTGTGTTTTCTCAGGAGTGAATTATTTGTTTAATTTCTGGTGAGCTGCGTTTGTATTACTACATTCAGGGGGAAAAGAAGTGTTATGTCTGCTCTGTTATCAGAAAGATGAAAAGGAACCCCCTGCTGGTATGTCTGTAACGTGAGGCTCATGGGGAAAATGTGAGCTGTTTCTTTTCCAACCTCATCTACAGGTATACTGTAGTAAAAAAAAAACAAACCAACAACCAAAAAAAGCAATCTGATGTAAGTTAATTACTGTTTTGGAGAACATGAGACAAGATGATGTTTATTTATGCAACTAATTGTTTGGCCTCTTAAAGTTCAGCTGCTCTTTGTATTTGCACATTGTAGCTACCTCAGAACTACAGTAGTTTCCTTTGGCGTGGAGGAACTAGTTGTGATGTTCTGTTTTATTTTGCTCATTTAGGTTGTGGAGCTCTGGCAGTGCTGGAACAAAATGAAGCTGGGATTGTTCTGCTCAGGAGGTAACATAGGTTTATGTTTTGTTTTTGCAAGAGAAAAACTTGTTATGTACCTGTGAGTACAAGACACAACCCAAATATTTTGGGTTATTGTTAGTGATAAAAAGTATTGTATCCATGCTATAGTATCTACTGAATACATGTCTTTGTATTTACATACAAATGAATATATTTGTATTTACATACAAATGGTAGGTTTACATTGCATAGATTTGTTATAGGAAGTAATCTGGGTTGCACCTTTTCCACAGTGTAAACCATTTTACAGAAAACTGTGTAAATTAAAAGCAACCTCTCTGCCCTAGTTTGAAATTAAAAGTTTTAGCTTTTTAGGAACAGTGCATTGCCACCTAAATTTATGCCCTTATGATTGGCTTATACCAAAAATAGAGCCGGAAGCTGTGTAAAGTCATGGAGGTCCTTCCTAGGAGATCCAATATTCTAAGGGTTTGAGAGGAGTTTGATTTGTGTTCTGGATGAGAGGAGAAGGGTTAGGAAGGAGGAGGGGGTTTAATACTTGACCATCATTGACCTAAAAGTTTTTTAAAAAAGAAAGTTTTGAAACAGCAGTTGTTTAGATTAAGAGAGCAGAATTAGAAATGCTAAACAAAGTTAATCATATTCAGATAAACTGTTTTTAATTCATAATTATAAAGCAAAACTCTTTGAAGCTGTTCAACACTGTTATTTCTGCCAAGTGCTCTGGTTTAGTACGTTCGTTTCTATGTCTCCAGTGACTCCACTTATTTTGTGATAGAAAGTCCTGTAACTTCCCAAGCCATAAGCTGGGTCACTTTCGCTATCAAAACATTCTGTGTGCATGCCTTTCCCTCATCATTACTGCAGGGTGCCATGAAGTTTAACCTGAGCTTAGCTGAACCTTCAGCGAGAAGGGGGTAAATAAGTTCATATTTACCATCAGATAACAGCATGGTTATTAATAGTTGTTGCAGAGCAACTAATGTATGGTATCTGATCCCACATGAAGAATTGTTGGTGTGTTGAAAGCCCTTTTTAAGGGAGTGTAGAGATCTTTAATATGTTCATGACTCACTCTCTGTTGGTTTTTCACTGTGACTCAGCTTCTTAATGGTGTTGTGGATTGGATAGAACTCTCCCAACACAAACAGTTTTATTTCTTTGTTTACCACAGTTGTTACAGACAAAGGGCTCCTACCTCTCTAGCAACATGCTGGAGAAACCGTAGATCAGACTGAGACATGTGGTACGTCTGTCTCTCTCTGTTTGCCTGGCAAGTAAGACTGAAGTCAGGTTTCATTTTATGTGTGTGGAAGATCCTTGGCTCATTTATGCTTTAACTTAATCAAGCTATTCTGGCATGCGGTTGTAAAAGTTGACATTATAACAAGTAAGGTACTTGTAAGGAGATTTACTGGAAACTCAAATACATAAAAATGCTGTTTAGAATGGTAAAGAGGGTGATTTAAAGAAATACTGTCTTTGCATGTAACTAGTCCAGACTTTTATGTCTTGCTTTCTCACAGACAAATATCTTTATTGTTCTGATTTAGTTTTGACTGGAATGATGGCCTGTTTGATGTGACCTGGAGTGAGAATAATGAAAATGTGTTGATCACTTCTAGCGGAGATGGATCTCTGCAAATCTGGGATACAGCTAAAACCAAAGGTCCGCTGCAAGTCTATAAAGAGCACACTCAGGAGGTAAACCAGACAAACTTGAAAAATTTAATGGACAATGTAATGTTTGAATTATTAAAAGATTTTTTTTTTGGACTTGTAATCAAAAGTGGGTTTTGTTGTAGATTTTTTTTTTAACTTTGTTTGGGTCCGTGGTTTGAATTTACAACTTAACATTATTTTGAATATAAAGCAAATTACCTATTGTACATGTTCGTTTGTGCATTCATATGCTGTAGTGGGTACTGCTTAATTACATAAAACTAATATATTCAGAAATAACATTTGTGTTTTCTTATAGGGTAAGTAATCATTGTGTTGTATGAAAGTACTGCAGTCGTGCTGTGATTTTTAAAGAGCGTTATTGGATAGGTCTAAATCAGACAGCTGATGTATATAGCAGTGTTATCCTTGAGGATATAGAGTGATACACATTATGCAGATCCTTAGGACTTCTGTTGTACTTGGGAACTGCTTATCCTTTTCCATCCCAGCATCTGTGAGATCTTACTCAAATAACGGTAGTCAAATATTGGGATGGCATGTATTTTTTTAGGCTTGGTTTGATACTATTGCATTTGGTTTTATTAAAATCTCAGTTTCTTTATGCAGTGCAGTATGGGTAGAGAAAAATGTTACATTCTTGTTCATAAATGTATTTGCATATTTTTAAGGACACTTATGCTTTAGTATATTTATCTTTCCCCAAGTGATTTTTCTAGCCTTTTTTTTTTTTTTTTCATGCTTTCCTTCTAACTCTCCACGCACTTCTGTCAAGTCTTTGAACTTTAGATGCAATCAATTTTAGCCTGGGTTACTAATACTTTATCTAAATGACATAAATCTGAATAAAATAATCTAGTGGATATGTATTAAATAAAAAATTATGGCAGGAATGCAGTTTTGTATTCACAAATACCTCAAGATTTTTTCAGATATGAAGCACAAAGCTAAAAGCTGAGTGACTGCAGTTACATGACAGTCCGTCTTCTGTACCTTATTTCTTTCTAATTTTGCTACTTTCATTTAATACATATGCTATGTAAATAAAGGATTTTGAGAAATGAGTTTGTAGTTGTGATCAGGACTTCATGATAGTGTTCAAAGGCTGATGGTAGTAACAGAAAGATGTAGGCAAAGCATAATACCAAAATATTTTTTTTTGTCTCTATCATTTTCTCATTGAAATTCTGTTCATAAGTTTATTTTGGTTCTGCTACACCATCTGTTGTTTCTGAAGTAAACATTTATGTGTCCAAGTCTTAGTTTAGCAGGTAGCATGGGGAGGTGGCGGCATTCAACCGTGAGTTAGACAGTATAGGACACGTGGGCTGAGTGTTTGTTGCGAGATACAAAAGGTTTGTGTTGATTCTTTATGAACATGCATTAAGAGGATAGATCTCAGGGGGAATATACCTAATAGTTTGTGGTAAACACTGGCAGACAATGCTCTTTAAAATGATTGACTACCTTCATCATCCTTAATCCCTGCCTGACGTTTCTAATGACAATTTTGTCGCTGCGTTTTATAATATTTCTAATGCAAGATTGACAGGGATCTGTTTCTTGTTTTCTAAATGAGATCATTGTCCTTCCTCAAAAAGAATGTGCATTTTTAATTTAAAAGCTCATCTGTATTATCAAAGGACAATGAGTTTTATTCCAGCACTAACCGACTGCTGAATCTCATGAATAAATTAGTCAAATTTACTTTGGTTTTGATGACGTTTCACTGGAATGTGAGAGAATATAATACTTGAATTAAATTTGTCTTGTAAAGTGAGCCTGAACATTCATTTTGAACTGTTTTTTATGGTTTTACATCTTTTTTTCCATCATCTTTTCATCTTCCCTGAGGCATTTCTTGCTGCTGTTTAGGCATAAACTAGTGTTAATGTATTTTATGATTGAAGATAAAACACTAAAAGATTAACACCTTAGGTTTATGCTGTGTTATTAGTCTTTCCCAGTTGCTCAGCACAGCTTCTGTTGAAGTGTCTGTAAATTTATGTTGGATGATAGCATGAAAAGGAAAGAAGAAAAGTGAACCTTACTTGGTTCTCCACACCACCTTCTTTTCGTTCTCTTCCCATTACATGGACCTGTCACATGCCAAATGGAAAACAGCTCTTGCTTTTTCTGAGCCTGTTGTCTGTTCTGTTTGTAATTCTTGCCTGAAGGAGAATTTGCCCGGGTCCCATTGCCTCTGATGCAGCTGCAGAGTGCTGAGCAGTCCCAGCCATGTCTGCCATACGTACACAGATCCGTGTCACAACACGTGTTCAACAGATCCGTGTGCTGATAGCTTGCGAGTGAGCTGTAAGCCATATGTGCACTTTGCCTTATCTGTGCAGTAGATCTGATACATCCCAAATGTGTGGGGCTAGGTGAGTTGTGTGACACAAGCGCGTATTTCTCAGAGACTTATTTCTTTCTGGAAAATCTTTGACATGAATATGAGAGCCAGACACTTCAACAGAGCTGAATTCACAAGGTTGTTGTGTGAAAGAGGCATAGTATGTAGTGGTACGTTTAGGGGCTTTTCCTAACAGCAACAGCTTAGGAGTTGAACACAGGCCATCACACAGATTCAGGGGGAAGGGGAGAGGCTAATGTTTGTGAGGAGCTTGGGAGCCACTTTGGAGAACTGTGATGTCTTCCATTCTTAAAATATGAGCAGGTACTTGTGTGTCTCCTTTGTTTTTATTTTAATAGGAGGGGTCAGGTTGAAAGGGCGGGTGTTTTAGTGAGCTGTAGTACTGGTAGTTAGCTGACAAGAGTAGAAAAGCCAAGAGGTAAAGGCATAGTTTGGAAAAACAAACAAAAGAACTACCTCTCAGTTTGTTATTTGGCTTTTGTCAAGTACTGTCTGAGTGTCTTGTACATTTGGATTATAAGCTCCTCAAGGAGGGGAGCTAGCACAAATGGTGCCAGAGCCATATGCCTTTCAGTATATGGGAAGTCAGACATTGTAAAATAAAAAAGAAAAGTTTCAGATAATGAACTTTGTTTTTCTGTGGGCAGTGGTTGCCTTTCACTTATGGGAAATAAGCAAATAGATGAAAACCAGTTGATTTAAGCTGAATCTAGCATAGACTGAGAGATTTCTTAGGAAGGAGACTGCTCAGAAGTAGCTAAATGATGCCTCAGTTTCCTTTCTCATACAGGACACTTTCCATAGAAGATTTTGGCTTTTGCTGGATTTTTTCCAGTCTAGCTTCTCTACTTTTTTGTCTGGTGACACAGGTCCAAACATTCTCACCTTCAAAACAGGATTGCTGCCATTGAATGCACATTTCCATCTATGCAAAACAAACACAGCATCTAGTATGTTGACTTTCAGATTAGACCCAGTGCTGTGCTAGAGCTAGATCATCCCAGCTGGAGAACAAAGCCTTGGTGGTTAGTGGCCCAACTGTTGAGAGCGGTGACACCTACTACTGGTAGGTAGTGGCAATGTTTCTGATAAGTGTCATGGAAGGTCTGATTGGGTCAGGAGGTGAAGAAAATAAAACTGTTTCAGCTAATATTTGTCCACCTTAGCACTGAAACGGTTCATGTCCCACTGCAGCTTATTGAGCCATTTTGGTGTGATGTAAAACTAGATAGAACGCACCTTCCATCATGTAGATAAAGATATGGTGCCTTTGAAGATGGAAGTTGTATGTGTTCTTGAGACTTTCAGATTTGAAGATTTGAAGTAATTTGAAGAACTACCTTAGAGTGTTTGTTTTCACTGAGGCAGCAGAGCTGAAAAATCAGCAGTGAAGGATGGAGTTAAGGTATCCTCTGTCAAGACAGGCATTAGAATCAACTGTCAGAGAAGAGAGAGCTTATTTCAACTACACTGAAAAGGAATTTCTTAATAGCTGAAATGATTAGTCATAAGGGAAGTTGAGTTTTTAGTTTTATTTTATTTGTTTGAGGATATGAATGGTAAAAAGAGAGTGTCATAGAACCTGGAAAAGATGAAAATCAGTATTTTATGGCTTGTATTTCTTATGAGAATTAGATATCATAAAAAAGTGTTTATTGTTAGCTAAAACCTCAAAGTCAACTCTATAGTCAACTGTGAAGAGAGATGGCATTTACATTGCTAGCAATTAGAAACTGTAGGTATTTGAATAATACTGGATCAGAGATAAGAAACCAGCCTGAATTATGGCTTTTTACAGTGGTAGAAACTTCTAGTGATGGTGGGTCTATGTGAATTTTATTACAACTTCCCCCCTTCCCCCTCCATTTTGGCCCATCTTTACTTTTTTGGATACTTTTCTGAGCCTATATGTAACTTTAATGCCAGACTGAGATGTTAAATTTAATTTTTGTTCAGGTAAATGGCATTGTTGGCAGCTTTGTGGGGCTTGACTGGTGTGGGTTTTTAGCTGATTGTGATGCAGTCTGCAAATTGAAGTCTATTTTGTGAAATTTTGGCTAACTAGAGTCTCAAACTTGTATTCTAATGCACTTTCTAAACTAGGCTGTTATATCATTTATAGGCATATAGTGTTGACTGGAGCCAAACTAGAGGAGAGCAGCTAGTGGTGTCAGGTTCATGGGATCAAACAGCCAAGCTGGTATGTTGGTTTTCTGCTGAAGGTGAAAAATGTGATTTGTTTTGGATCTGATAGTTCTTTGTGTTAAGAAGCAGCATTGATTCACTTTTCCTTTTTATTTATACACTGAGGCTGAAATTGTGTTTTAACTGAGATGTTGCTTTATCTCTCAGTTGATACCAGTTTAAGTATACAAATGCTTTTCATGATACATGGTAAAAAGAAGTTAATTTAGTCTCTTCTTTATGTATAAAGCTTTTTTATGTATGAAACCCTTTCCTTTCTTATTGAATGTGTACCTCAACAGTTTTCTTTTTACTTTATTCAGTGGGATCCAGCTGTGGGGAAGTCGTTATGCACTTTTAAAGGTCACGAAGGGGTCATTTACAGCACTATATGGTCTCCACACATCCCAGGTTGTTTTGCATCTGCCTCAGGTAAACATGATGGTAAAGGGGTTCTCACAACATAAATAAAAAAACTTCTATGTTGTTGGATTAGTTCAGACTTTGTCCAGCAGATGGTAGTGTGTGTCATACATAAAAGTGGAAGAAGGAAAGCTAAACATCTTGCTGCAGCTGGATTTGTAGTTTCTGTTACGATCTGTAAATCATCCTCTTGGCCATTTAAACAGGAATCAGCAGTTTTCTAGCAGTTGCTTCAGTGACCTTGTGGCAGTTTTTTCTCTTATTTTATGTAACTGTCTTCCATTTACCTCACTCATGTTATTGACCACTAAATCATGTTATATGCTTTATTTTGTAGTCTGGCTTACATTTTTGTTCAAATTCTCTCAAGTGTCAGTAGACTGTTAGCTCTGTGAGAAAGATAGTAAATTCCCGTTGAACTGTTTTACGTACTGCTGGAGATCTCTATGCCTTGTTCTTTGGGAAAGGTAATAATCAATTTTACTTTTCTGCTTTGGTCAGTGTTATGAATCTTGCTGGTCAATACAATCACAATTGAGTTGCGTGTACCTAGAGGCAAAGAGACTGTATGGTGAGGTGGCAGTGTTTTCCAAACACTGCTCCTGCTCCACAGGCACAAGGAGAGCTCTGGAGTGAGACTTGGAGCCTGACTGCTGACCCCTTGCTCACAGCAAGGGGTGCTGTGAGCCATGGAGTTTGCTTGAGAACTAAAGGGGCAGTAAGACACTGCTTTAATACAAATATTGGTAGATGAACTCCAGTGGCTTAAATTTATCTGATTTCAAGTCTGTTGGACTTCCGTACTGGTTTAAATAGAAATTGTTTACCTCTTATATCAAGATAGTAAGCAAGTATAAATATGTTTTTCTGTTACTGAAGCTAAAGAGAGACAGTGAGTACACACAGAATACTGGTATTCCCTGTTCCATGTGAAGTTTGATGAAAAAGTGCACATGGCTTTCAGAAAACTTCAGTCTTGCTATTTCCATCTGACTCTGCTTGCAGAGTTGAACTAGAATGACTAACAAGTTACATGTATTTGTTCTAACATACTAGTGCTTGGAAGCCAGATGCTCGTGCACAGATAGTTTCAACTTACTTGAAGATTCATTGAGGTAACAGTTGGTGAGGTACCTATCTAATAGGGTGTGCAGAAACTTACAGGATTGAGCCCTGTATGCTGTATGAACAGTTCTCCTGAAATGCAACTATATGCTACAGAATACTAGCTGAGTACCATTTGGTCAAACATAAGTACAGAAAACAGTGCTTAGTGTTTTTTTTTTTTGCAAATTCTAGGGGATGGTATGATCTCTTTAAACTCCTGCTCAGAAGCCTCCCCTCTACGGTAGTCTTACTCATACAAAATTTCTGACATCCTAGATGAGCAAAAGGACTTTACTGATCCAGCTAGTTATTTCAAATTTGATTCTCTAGGCTATTAAGCCAAACTCTCTTCTAATACATTGCCACTTGAACAATTTTGGGAAGCATTGATTGTTAGATGCTTTATGTGGTGGTACTGAAATTGGGTACAGCAACATACAATTGATCTGTTCTTTGAATGACTCAGTGGGTGCAGCTGCTCTGTTTTGACTAAAACACTAGAGAGTTCCTATTCTTTTGTGAATTTTACTTTGACTCTTGAAAGGGGCAAACATACATTGCTGGAGCCTGAAGCTAATTGCAGTCGGTTTTCACTGACTGATGATTCCATAGTATTTTATAGGAAAAACAACATGCAGAAAAGACACAATATTTTTCTTCTGTAAGTACTACTCAGGTATGAAATAAAAATCCTATAGTGTAATGCTAGGGGTAAAATCATTAGGTAAGAGAAAATGAAGTCTTCGAAACAATAGTGAACTTTCTTATGGTTTCCAAAATAAAACATCTGGTGTGCTTTTAAATGAAATAACTTCAAACCAAAAATCTTGCATAGAAATCACGACATGCCAATGTGGAAAAGGTTTCTTTGTTTACTTTTGTTTTTTCTTTACACTGGAATTTTCCTGTGGTTTGATAAGATTACTTCACTACAGAAAATACATATTGGGAGTTTTTTCTTTGTGTGAGTAGTAGAAGTACTCATGACCCTCTGGCTCTGGTATAAATGCCATTTCCATAGTGTAAGAAAGGCATATTGGACAGTTTATGTTCAGAGAGTTTACTTCACTGTTTAGCGTTTAATGGCATTCTACTGTCAGTCAAGATGTGATGCAAGTCAAGTGGAACTGTTCAGGAGGCTGGACCTCCTCATTTGAAACTTGCTGTGATCCACACACTTTATAAGGATGATAAAAAATTATGGGACAGAAAGCTTAATTTAACTGATGACTGATCTTCTATTGAGCTAAAGTTGGAGCTGGAGGAAAAACTGCCATTTCAACATGATAGTACTGTGTCAAATTTACAGCTGTTCCCTTCTTTGATACCCTTGCTTGAAGCATTGACCTGAAGTTTTTGTGGTCTCTTCTTTTGCAACTTTGTGTTGTCCTGAAAGTTAGTACCTGAAAATGTGTCTTTTGCATGCCTCACCCCTGCCCTTTTTCTGCCTTTATTTGAATCCACACAGATGCCAGGATTAGTTTGTGAACACTGAAAACAGAAAACCAAACACAACCGCAAGCCACAGTAAAATAGCTGCTCAGAAGGACCATTATGTGCCTAGACAACTTTTGCCTGAAGCTAATAAGATTAAGTCTTTGCTTTTGGAATATGACACTTTCTCAAACTGTTACGAGACTAGAAAAAGAATATGAGTGAAGAAAATGAGAAACCTAAGACTGCAATATAAAGCAGTTGAAGAAGAATTTGATACTAAGTGTGGTTATTTTGCTTCATTAAGTCTTTGATCTGAATATATACAGGCAAACTAAGTTTGTCTGCAGTGGACAATAAAATGCAATTGAATTACGGAAGATAAATATGTCTGATGCTTCGGTTAAATTAGTTTTTATTCAGCATCTAATACACTTCCATTTAACATTTACAGGGATGTGTGAGGTACTTTACGATGCTGTTGTCTTCATGTACAATCATTTGTACTCTCAAAAAGCAAGTAAATGGCTTATGTTTTTTTGTTTGAAATTGGGAGTTAATAGCAACAGGACAAACCGTTAAACCGTTAATTCTGTATATGTAAATAACTGATGTTGTGATGTCAGTAACAATTTCTTAGCTGATAAGATAAGCAGGATGTTCAGGTGTACGTGCGGCACCAAACCAGAGCCCTGGTAAATGTCTGCCTTACACTGAAAAAACAGTGATGTGGAAAATGTCGATAAAGAAGTGACATAAATGTTTAACAGCATCATCATGGCTAAAAGGGTTTAATGAGTTGTTGTGTCATTTGCCCAGGAGGTCTCTTGTTTGTTTGTTTTACCCAGAGAGCAAAATGGTGAGAAGACATAAAGAAGGGGCCAAATGCACACAATGTTAGTATATAGTCAAACATAAATCAGTTCTAGTGAACGATTCTCTATGACTACAGAGCAAATGCTTGGTCCTGTGGTTTATAAAGAAAGCATCCTTTATAGTATCAGCTGGTTTTATTGCCCTTTAAATTTAGCAGTGGGAAGTAATTAATGACTTTTACCCTTATCTGCATAACTGTAGTATTTTTCAATACAGATATGACACTGACAAAAGAGAATATGAATGTTTTGGGTTTGACAAAGCCCAGATTTAGAATGACTGCTAGTTTTTATCTTAGCTACTGGGACCTCAGTTTTAATGCTGCATTCATTTTTAAATCATTACTACACTCCTTAAATTTACTGAGCAGGGCAGATACATAGTTTTCATATCATCTTAAATCATGAACAAGGGAAAGAAGTGTTTCTTAAATCTGCAAGATAATGTCTGTATTCATCAGTATTTAGATCAATTAATTGTATTCTTTGCTCAAAGACTTATTTTTCAGACTGAAAGCCCAGGGCGAAAAATTTTCTCGTACCACAACCAGGTGTGATCATTTCTGAGAAATTTTTATTATGTTGACAAAATGTGGTTGGGAACTGTAGCTTTGCTGGTTTACAAATGAACTTGAAAATCCAGCCTCCGTTCTTTGAAAGCCTTTGTACTCAGTGCTAGACTTTAAGGTTAAAATTAAAAAACTTCGTTTATCTCGTATTCTGTTTTATTGCCACCCCTGATATAGTGAGTTGCCTTTTAAAAAGTTTGTCTTCTTGCCTACTGGTCTCTTAGTGACAAATGTGTGTAGTTAAGGGGTTGTCGAGCTGTAGTTTCATAAATCAGGCTGGCATGTAGTCTTTGCACACCTTTCTGTGTTTGGGATCCAAATTGTGAAAGAAAACTAAGAATGAACTAATTATTTTGCATGAAATAATGAGCTGGGGAAGGTGTACATCCACTAAGAGGATGGTTACTGAATTAGTTGGAAAGGAATAGACTTGAGTGAAGCTCCTCAATAAAGAGATGTTTTCCATGTGTAAGTTCCTGGACCAAATTTGGGGTTGTCAGGTCTTTGACTTCAGCTTTCTGAAGCTTCGTCTTACATTCCTGCTTCAGAAGTAGTACAGGGCAAAACAAGGAGCTATTGGGGAGTGGGGCTTGCAGATAAGTAATTCCAGAGATGTTTGTGTTTGTTCAGATTCCTAAAAAACTGAAGGAAATAATCTTCTGTTCTGCTATGACAGTCATTTGTCAAGAGTTCCAAAACACTTTACTAGAGGTTAGTAGTTTGTGTGTGGTGTGGGTCCACTCTTTGCTTTTTATGAGTTCTTTCCTGGTTATTTGCTTGTTGAATATGCTGGAAGAAATGCCATCATGAATAAGGTTCAAGGCTTTGTGAAACTTGGTTATTTTTGGAATCCAAATCCTCGAGGCATAAAAGAATAAGGAGGTTTCAGTTTACTGCATGGCACCTTATTGTACAAATCGAACATCTAGCGAGCAAACCAACTACAGAGTTACTGTGTTTTGCTGCAGTTTAGCTAAACTGCTGTTTATGCTAGAAACTATTAAAATATAATTTACTTGTTTTCTTTGTTGTGTTAAATCTATGTAATCAAGTGAGATGGGTATTTTCATTTGCAATCTGTTGCTTCCAGACATGCTAGCACAGTATTGAAGTCACCCAAGTCTTGTGCTTGGTAAGCTTTACTAAATCAACCTCTAATATGCAAGCTGAAATATTTATCAGGAAGTGAGTTTGGCCCTCAGTTTATGGTATGTGCTGACCATAGTAAAGTATTGTATGTAGCACATGCTAGACTATAAAGCACTTTAATGTTATAATATTTTATATTAGAATCTCATATTGTAAAATAGTGGTTTAGTGTTGAGAAGAAAAATGCAGTAACAGTTTTTTACAATGAATTAATATGTTTTGGGTCATTTGGGTTAGAGTTAGGTATCTAGCTAATACTGGCATTTGCTGAAGAATGGTTTAATAATAGTGATAAGTTAGGTCAATTTTGAAATGAAAATTTTGTTCCAAGATTTATGTGTAATTATATTGGAAAACACTGAAATAAAAGTTTTCACTGTTCTTTTTTTTTTTTTTTTTAAACATTTTACTCTTTTCAGAAAAAAGACTACATTGAGGTCTTCTCTGAAATAACTTAAAGCTATTTTGATTTTTAGCTTTACAGCATTTTGTATCAGACCAAAAAATTACCAGTTGGAAAGTACGTTTGCACTGGTAATTATGTTTACTTGATAT
This sequence comes from Nyctibius grandis, assembly GCF_013368605.1. Classification (NCBI taxonomy): domain Eukaryota; kingdom Metazoa; phylum Chordata; class Aves; order Nyctibiiformes; family Nyctibiidae; genus Nyctibius; species Nyctibius grandis. The sequence continues at coordinate 65,071,609 of NC_090658.1, read as the reverse complement.
CTAGGTTGTGCTATGTGGAAATAGATTTCGTGCATTCAGTAGAGTCCTGTTGGATGATTTAAATAAAGCTGCTATTTGTGTCACTGTATTTCTGTCTCTTTGTGTGGAATCTCATGAGCTGTATTAATCCTGTTCTAGGTTCGCTTATACTGTCTGTGATAGAAATGGACAGCATGACCATTTTAACATGCCTAAAAAAATTGGTTTTGAGAGTCATGAGATTTGGGTTCTGCTCTTTATTCTCCCACAGATTTGCTATTTGATTCTGGCTAAATAATTTTATCTGGTTTAGTATTTAAAAATACATACAAGTAAGTAATGTTAACTTGTAATCATTCAATGGCACTGCGGAAGTACTTACTTTAATAGAGATTTCTTTGATGTTACAACATATATGCCAGTACTTGTGTCTTTTATGTTGAATTCTTTTCCTATAGTAAATTAAAGATACATTATTTGGGGTTTTTTTTCTCTTTATGAGAGAACAATGTCAGAAGACCAGATTTATTGCTTTAGAACTTAAAAAAAAAAAAAACAAACTGTTGTTTTTTTTTTTAAGTAAAACTTTAAGCTAACAGTACTTTGGTTCTTGAAAAACATTGTATCTGTCCTGGTTAGAATCCTTTTTGCCTTCAGATATTGTTTAAGGTTTCTTGGGTTTTTATTAATCTCCCAAATACCTAGCTATTTTTTATAGTTAATGTTGTACCTCTCCGCTGTCTGACAATAATTACTTAGCTGGTTGTTGTCACAGGACCTGGGAGATTATGATTTATGGATTTGGGTAAAATACATCTGTGAGTAAAAAGCCAGTATAAAACCTACATGAAATTTAAATCTTAATTTAACTGTATCTTTTCACTATCATACATTGTCATTCACATTAGCAGTCTTTATCCCATGTACGGGGATGATGTACTTGTAGATTAGCATCTCTTTCAAAAATTTTGAATAGATGAGTGTATATTGTGTAGTTCTATTGATTCGTCCAAGATTTCACAAATATTCATTAAAGTGAAAGAAAGCAAGTACAATATACAAACAAATCTGGAATCATAATTATCTAACAGACCAGCAAAAATCTGTTGCCATAGAGAAATTGCTTCTTACAAAAATAGAAATATTTTGTGGGGGAAATGTTGGCCGCTTTTGTGGTTGCTTGCTTTGGGATGCCAACTGGAAGTGCCTTTTAGTGAATATGATTGTACTAGGTAGGTGTGCTTTACTTGTACTTTCTATTACTGTTATCCTGCTTCTGCTTTACCATATGGAAGAAATGCATCCTTTGTACTGCAGATTTGAAGGAATCATGGAAATGTGGAAATTCCAAAAATTTTAACAGCAAATTTTGTTGAAATGAAATGTAAAATATATATATATATATATATATATTTATTTTTATATATATATATATAGTGAAGTCATGGAAAGACGTTTGAGGTAAAAAAAAAGTGTGTTAAAATGTGAAATGTGTCAGGATTACACTGTTTATCAGCTTTTTTTTTTAATTAATCTGATTCTTCCACTTACAGATTAAATGGAAAAATTGGATTTGCCTTGGACTTTAATTCAGTCTGTTCTATTCACAAAAAGGTTCACTTGCATGTTATGTTACTGCATTAAAAACATTTCACAAATAGTGCCAGCCGGAATTAATAACAGCTAAGTCTAGCATTTTCAAAGAAATAAAAAAAAAAAAAAAAGGGAAAATAATTATTTTTCTCATGCGTCAGCATTTTCTATTTCAGAAAGAGATAATTGACGCAATTGTATATTTAGCGTCAAAATTGTTATTGGCTGAGTAACTTACTTTTCCAAATGTTTTTGGCCCTCATAATGCTACTGTGGCCCATCTCTGTAGCAGTTCATTCTAATTCACGTGGATTTATGTATTTATTTGCTTGGGAAAAATGATCCTGTCTGTAGTGAAATATGTGTTTCCCCTTCAAATCCATGTTATCTGATGAAATTAAAATAAAAGCTTTTTAAGAAGTCCATTATAATATCTCTGAAAGACTTAAGACTCAAACTGAAATGTGTCCTCTGCAGGCAAGCGGATTAGCAAGACTAATGGTGGGTGGATGGGCATACTACCTTTTTTTTGCCAAGATCCTGCTGGTCGTGTTTGTTCCTCTCCATATGTTGCCCTGTTTTTATGAGCACTGTGGTGGTGTTTGGGGCTTCAGCTGACTGCAGGGTGTCATTGTCAGGAGTGCAATACATATACTGAGCAGCAGTCTTGCTCTTGACAGTATTAAAATACGCGAGGGGAGTGAACACTGTGAGAAATCATGTGTTGTTCGCACCTTACAGGTAGGGAATTTATCCACCAAGAGTACCATATCTCTTACAGTCATGGAGTCTGAGGAAAAGCCAACCAACCATCAGAGCAAAGCTTCCCGTGATCTGTGTAGTACCACAGTCATATGGCCAGTCTTGTGTCATGTGGTGGAACGAAGCTCTCGTTAGCTTTCTTTTCGTATTCAAACTTTCCAAACGTTTTATGTCTTTTTGCAAAGTCTGCAGGGCCTGGTAGTTCATGCAATAGGAATATTGTTGTTTTGACTCTAGGGATGGTTTTGCTTGAACTGTTGCCAGTTTCCTGAGGAGAGCTATGATCTTGTGTGCCCAGCTGTATATTTTAAGGCCAGTGACCAACTGGGCACTAAAACCATCAAAATGCTTTTATCTGAACAGCACAAAAATCATAATTATTAATGATAACCAATTTGAGGATTTCCAGAAGTGTTTCTGGTAAAGAAACATCAGTAATTTCTTCAGTAGCAAGGTAAAATTGTGTGGTTTTTATTTAGATAGTATTGATACATGCTTTCTGTAGAAATCGTGGATGTTTGGATACAGCTTCTAGTGATTTCTTTGTCTCTTGAACGAACATGGGCATAATCATGAACTCTAATTAATTTTTTCTCTGTAAACAAATGAGCTGGAGAATCCATTTTTGCTCATACAAAACTAAATATTCAGGGTTAATGAGAGAATCACGATTAAAGAAATTGAAAAGCATGGTTGTCTTGTCAGCTGATCCAGTTTTCTGTGTCTTTGTAAGCCATTAGGAACTGAATTTGTAAGAAGGGTATACACAAATGCTGAAGATCTTTAGGAGTAAAAGACTATTTATGGCTGGAGGTAAAGAGAGAGGCTCAGGTGATTCACAGCTCTTAAGTTAAGCTTGACTCCTTCGTTGTTCTATGAAGACCTCTGTGTGTGTGCGTGCACATGTGCAGGTGTGTGTATGTGCTCCGAGGTTAAAGCAGACGTTGCCTTTAGTATATGTGACAGAGCAGAATGATTTTATCTTCCGATACCTCAATAAATGAGAGTACTGTGCAGGTTTTGCACATGATGAGTACAGGTAATGCGTCTTATATTTTCCTTTCATTGAAAGGATCTGGAGATAAGTTGCATTTAAAATACAGTTCACTTTTCTGCACTCCAAAAGCATGTGTCGAGGTACTTTTTCTCAGCTGGCTTGCAGAGAAAGTTTTTTCATGATTCTGGTCTTCTAAGTCCATTTTTAAATGGACCTTAAGCTCCTACTTTAATTAAATGTTATTTAAGTATTTTACCCCGTCTCCTTTTAATCAAATCAGAGTTTAAAAAAAATAATGAAAGTGTTAGTAATAAAATTAAGGGGTTTTTTTTCTAATGAGAGAGCAATAGTAAGTTCTGATTCCTTTTGTGTATCAGTCTGACCTCTGTGTCTATAATGTGCTTGCTTTATTTGGCATGAGTGTCCTCACATAATAGTTTGTATTTCATACAGCTAAGAAACAGTTGTCTACTAAGTTCTAGTGGATTAACTGTAGCCCATAACTGATTCAACAATGTTGAATCAATTTATCCTTGTTTCAGGTGACCAGACGTTAAGAGTTTGGGATGTGAAAACCGCAGGAGTCAAACTTGTGATACCGGCCCACCAGGCTGAGATCTTGAGCTGTGACTGGTGCAAATACGATGAGGTATAAACCTGTTCCTCCAGCTGTTTTCCTAATTGAACCACTGTCATTAAATAGCGGGGGTTTTTTACTGCAAAATTAATGCATCTTCTCTTTATAAAAGTATGTCTAGTTGCTTTGTTGCTCTCATTCACTACCACATCTTCAGAAGAGCATTGTTCCAACAGATAGACGGGCCCAAGTAAACAGAGGTTTTGCTTATTCTTTTGTCCAGTGGACAGAATAGTCCATAGTGAAGAAACAGTTTGTATTTCTCTGTTCTCTTTAATTTACACACTGGAGACCACATACACGATATATTCATCTGTATTGTTTGATTTATCTAACTTTTGTAGCCAACATATGCGTCACTGCAATTTAATAATTAAATTGTCCTGTTATATCTATGTTTTATCAAATCATCAGAACTTGCTGGTAACCGGTGCAGTTGACTGTAGCTTGAAAGGCTGGGATTTGCGGAACATCCGACAACCAGTGTTCTTCTTGCTTGGTCATACCTATGCTATCAGAAGAGTAAAAGTAAGTTGTATTTTATTCCCCATTGATCACCACTGAATTATTACACATCTTTTTCTGGAAAGCAGTAGTATTTTATATTATCTAGTAACTAGGGAAAAAACAACAGGTATTGAAGATTTTAGGTGCTACAGTGACTGTTCTTGGAAACTTCAGTTTAGCACTGTAAAACATTTTGATGTTTTGCAGATTGCTGGGATTTCAAAGTAAATAACCTCTTCAAAGTCAGTGTATTTCCACGAGGAGTGTTTGAGAGCTTGAGAGAAGGTTGGGAGGTTTACTTCAGCTAAGTTATAGGGGAAATTTGAGATAGAGAAAATACTGTTATTCATTTTTTAAATGCTGCTCTGCCTTTTTCTTTACATACAAGGGGTCAATATTCACAGAAGGCAAGGTATAGAACTCGTTGTGAATATGTATTTTTGTGTATACAAAGAAAATGTTAATATGTTCAAAGAGATATTGAAACTTTATGCATGAAAGGCTACAGATGACTATACTGTATCTGTGTACTACTAGATCACCCACCAACTGGAATTTGTTCTAGATGCACAATGACCTTTTTTCATATTAGTCAGTGCTTATTATTTTTTTTATATTAGTCAGATAATACCTGATCCTTTTAAAGCCTTTCAGGAACAGGTATGTTTATTAATAGAAATCTGAACTGGCAGAAAAAAATTGTCCTGGGTCAGTATTTTGCTTCACATGACCTTCGAAATTTTGATGTGTTTCGAACAATTTTAAAAGTTACTGCGCTTGGGTTGTAATTAGTCAGAAAAGGGTGTGACTCAAGGAGTGGTTCCATATCACAAACCCTGTTTGTGGCCAGAGAGATAGAGAAGCTCCTGCTCCTCCTTATCCTAGCCACCCTTGCCTGCTATCCCCACTGGTGGTGGCTGTCCAGTCTTTTCTAATTTAATTCCTGCATGACCATGCTCTAATCTGGCTCTGCGAAATGTTCTTCCTAGCAGAAGACCATTTAGCAGTGGTGTTTGAGTTTGTTTGGGTTTTTTTGTTTTTTAAACAAGATCATTTTGCAACTCCAATTTGACAGCCATTAAGACAGATGAATCAGTATGGTATCAATCAATAGAGACTGTCATATTCTTACTCTCTGACAGTTAGTGGGATCTTTTAAAAACAGTTCTGCCACTAAGGGATTCATAGCACATTGTTTTCATGGTAAAATGGAGAAAGTGAATGCAGAATTGTTTTTCACCATAACCAGTGATAACAGAACTAAAGGACAATGGATGAAACTAGCAGAAGATGGGTTTACAAACAGATGGAAGTACTTTTTACACATCAGAATGTAGGCTTCTTGGATTAGCTGTCTGCACATGAGGTTGCATAGGCAGGCAGTGTCATCAGGTTCATTGATAGCAGCTGGTTGATAAACAGATACTAGAAGAGCTAGACAGGGATAGCATCTCTGATTTCTCTACTCTCTATCATCCTGGGCTGCATTAGGAAGAGCGTTGCCAGCAGGTTGAGGGAAGTGATCCTTCCCCGCTACTCACCATACCAGTGAGACCGCATGTGGAGTGCTGGGTCCCGTTCTGTGTTTCACAATACAAGGGAGACGTGGACATACTGGAACAAATCCAGCAAGGGGCCACAAAAAAGGTCAAGAGACTGGAGCCTCTGTCCTACCAGGAGAGGCTGAGAGAGCTGGGACTTTTTTAGTGTGGAGAAGAGAAGGCTTAGGGAGGATCTTAACCACTGTGTATGAATGATTGGGGGAAATAGAGAAGACAAAGCCTGACTCTTCTCAGTGGTATCTACTGAGAGGACCAGAGGCAAGTGGTGCAAACTAAAATACAAAAGATTCCATGTAAACATAGAGCACTGGGCTTGAAGACTGTTGACCTGACCACATAGGGTATCTTTTATATATCTTCTTATCCCGTCTCATCTGAGTTTCCGTTTTGTGGCCCGTCGTGCTCCCTGTTTTCTTAAAATGCCTTGAAATGATTATTAGGAGTTGGCCAGCAGTAGAACTTTCTTTGCACCAACCTTTGAGATCAGTTCACTGGGTGGCTTTAAGTTGATGGTGGAGAGGCTGTATATGCATACGTGTGCAAAGAAGAGGTATGTGAGAGTGCATGACTTCTCTTCCATCTTAGCAGCCTTTTATAACTTCCGTTTCAAGATAAACGTGGTCCCTGTGGACATAAGATATGAGAATGTGGGCCAGCACTTAGAGGTGGTGCAGCATATCTACACTTGTGTGGTCTAACTCACCACTCACACTAAATGGAGAGAAACCAGGATGCTACCTAAATAGAGGCGGCTGTCCCTACTGATGTGCCTTCCCCTACATTGTGCTGACACTAGCAATTATAAAGCTGTCCAGCAGGCTGGCTCAGCTGATTGCTCTGACTGAAAATCCTGTCCCTAAAAGTGGCTAGTTTCTGTCTGGATCACTAAGCTGTCTCAATTTGTCGCTCAACCACACAATTGCAAGCCCTGACACAAAGGAGCGGGGCAGGAGCACACAGCCTGAAGTGGAAGGGAAAGGGAAGGCCATGAGTCTTGGCAGCAGTGCACTCTTAAATTAGCTTAAACCAACCACGAAATCACACTCTTCAGTTGTCTGTCTCTTGTATTCTGTTCACTTGTTCAGGGTTGTGTTGACTGTCAGATTGGAGGCTGGCGAGGAGTTCTAACCCAACACAATACTGTCAGGATTACTGCAGATTTCTTGTGGTCTTTCACTGCAGTACAGGGCATTATCAGCATGCCAAGGTCAACTGGAGCCCTTTTCAGGAGATTTTGACATTGGTGCATTTGGCTGCCTCATATTCTTAGCTGGCTTACATCTCTTATACAGAAATGTAGTTACGGTTTTTGAGTTTACCTAAAAAGATATTTGGATGAATGATCTGTGAAATATTAGAGGTCAGGGTGGATGATACGTGTCTCTTCTGTCTATATACAACTGTTCAGATGATAAAATTGTAGTATCTTACAGTTAAGTGGAACAGAATTTTAAAATATTCTCTTTGTAGCAGAAAGACATTATGCAAATTCTTTTAATTTTTATGTGTAGCACTCTGCTAAGTACTTTGACAGAGTTTGCTTAGGTAAGTTGCTAGGGTATTTAAGGTTAATGACAAAGCTTTTCAGCTTTAACAAGGTGTTTTTGCTTCATCTGCAACTATGTGGACAAAGATGCAAAAGGGGCATGTGGGAAATGTGCCATTGGTTTTTGCTGCCCATCAGACTTCTTTCCCTTTATTACTCATATTCCTGAGGTGCAGAAGAAAAAAGGTGTTTTGTCGTGATTTTTTTTTTTTTCCCCTCCAGAAAAATTATAGGAAATCTGGGGAGGTTAAAGTTCAAGCATGCACATTCCTCAATTATGCTATAGTAAAGAGAACTGTGAGCAGAGTTCAGCAGGCAACAACATACACTGCTCTCTTGGCAACTTGGGCAGTTGTGGCAATAGCCCAGGCTTAGCTTTTGACTTTGTAGTAGCTGTGAATAATACTGGAAGTTTGGCAGGAAGAATCTTACCTATGAAGCGTGATGTAGGGCACCTGCATTTCAAACTGAAGTTATGTCAATGGCTTGTGTATTTCCTGTTGAGAAATACAGACCTTAAAATAGTTGGAAACTGAGGGTGTGCCAAAAAGCTGGAGCCGAGGTGAACATTTTTCATTTAACTGCATCCTTATTGCTGCAGTTCTTAGACCTGTCTGCAAGAGTCCGTGGAAGAGTGTGTCCCATAAAGTGCCCTGCAGGAGAGGGGGAAATTATGAAGTCATGTTATACTGCCTTTAGTTTTTCAGCTGATCTCCAATTTTCCCATTTCTGTAAATAATTTCAAAATTTTAGGACATGGAATTGATGACTGTACTATATCTTACGTTCTCTACAGTATGGCACAAATTTTCTCTCTCTGAAAGGAGTGAACTGGACACATAGCTTTTCTGCGACTCGCTTTATATAATGAGATGATACTCAGCTTGTCAGCCAAAAGCAGAATTTAGTGACTGTCTATATGACTGTCCTAAAACTTCTTAACTTTGCAGCAGGGTTTTTTGGCACTGATGTAATGAAATCAGACCAAACCAGGATCCCATAGAGCATTGCCTGGAACTAGAAGCATGGCAGGGAAATTTGTTGATGTGGTCTGTTTTGTTGCAGCATATGTGGTACCTGCCAAGACAGTTTAGATAGTTAAACTTTGGTAACTTTCTACTTACGCTAAGTCTGTATATGTTCACAATGTTTTTAGTTTAAAAGCTCTCCTGTTTTGTTTTCTTGCAGTTTTCGCCATTCCATGCAACCTTATTGGCCTCCTGCTCCTATGATTTTACTGTGAGGTACAGTATGTTTTTTATTGGATAAAAATGGAAAGATAATCTATTTTAATGTGGCTTGCAGTAGAAAACAGTTCTAGAGTGGACATACTGAAGTGCAGTTAATGTTGCTATCGGATGTTTTCTCTCTTTGTAAGCTATGTTGAAAATGCGTGGGTTCTTCACCTGAAGGCTAGCTCAGTCACTCTTCTGAATGATATCTGCTCTGACAGATGCTTTCTGTAATAATGCTGAATGTAGTTGCATCCAGCTATGATAGCGTCTGATAAGAAGGTAATAACCTCTTAAATAAATGTAGATTGGTGACTTTGTATGTTTCTGTGACATATTTTTATTTAAGCTTTATATGAACAAAGTTTTTTGTCCTACGAGTATCTGAGGAAGCTTTTGTTATTGTTCCACTGTATGTATCACAGAATCACAGAATCAATCAGGTTGGAAGAGACCTCTGGGATCATCGAGTCCAACCATTGCCCTGACACCACCATGTCAACTAGACCATGGCACTAAGTGCTATGTCCAGTCTTTTTTTAAACACATCCAGAGATGGTGACTCCACCACCTCCCTGGGCAGCCCATTCCAATGTCTAATAACCCTTTCTGTAAAGAAATTCTTCCTAATGTCCAACCTGAACCTCCCCTGGTGAAGCTTGAGGCTATGTCCTCTTGTCCTGTCGCTAGTTGCCTGGGAGAAGAGGCACTTCACTACAACCTCCCTTCAGGTAGTTGTAGACTGCAATAAGGTCACCTCTGAGCCTTCTCTTCTCCAGGCTAAACAACCCCAGCTCCCTCAGCCGTTCCTCATAGGTCAGACCCTCCAGACCCTTCACCAGCTTGGTCGCCCTCCTCTGGACTCACTCCAACACCTCAACATCTTTCTTGAAGTGCGGGGCCCAGAACTGGACACAGTATTCAAGGTGCGGCCTCACCAGTGCCGAGTAGAGAGGGACGATCACTTCCCTAGACCGGCTGGCTACACTATTCTTAATAGAGGCCAGGATCCATTGGCCTTCTTGGCCACCTGGGCACACTGCTGGCTCATGTTTAGCTGGCTGTCGATCAGCACCCCCAGGTCTCTTTCCGCTGGGCCGCTTTCTAACCACTCTTCCCCCAGCCTGTAGTGCTGCATGGGGTTGTTGTGGCCGAAGTGTAAGACCCGGCACTTGTTCTTGTTGAACCTCATGCCGTTGGTCTGGGCCCATCTATCTAACCTGTCCAGATCCCTCTGTAGGGCCTTCCTACCCTCCAGCAGATCGACACTCCCACCCAGCTTGGTGTCATCTGCAAATTTACTGAGGGTGCACTCAATCCCTACATCTAGATCATCTATAAAGATATTGAACAGCACTGGCCCCAGAACTGAGCCCTGGGGAACACCGCTAGTGACCGGCCGCATGTTCTTTAGACAGTACTTCTGCAAGTTCCCCTGGCTGCCCAGTATATCTGATACTGCTGAGGATTTTACAGTACAGCTGATTTAAAGCTGACTAAAAGTCCTAAAGAAGTTTGACTTCATAGTAGGACTTCTCTAAGATACAGTGTCATAAGTCAATACACTATGAAGTAAATTCCTGAATATTTCAATCACATTCTTTGATCTACATGTTAATTTTATAACATGGATTGAACATAGTAGATAGTACATTTACAAATGGGAGAAGCCCTCTTGCCTCCTGCAAAGTTATTCCACTTGCCCAAATCATCCCAATTAATGTCACTTCTGGTTGTATCCTAAGTGGTCTGACACCAGACACAGAAAGGTTCTGTTTCCTAAGGGAGACCTTGCTAACTCTCAGTGCCTACACATGTTTCTAAATCATAAATCTATATAGTCTTGTGCCATAACATCATATAAAGTTGCATCATGAAGTTCGTGTGTTAAGCATTGTAGGAATTTTGTATATTTTAAAAAATCTTACTGGAAGAGTGATATAGCTGGAATACTCTGTTTTCATCCAAGCTCTTGGTCATAGCTCCCAGAAAGCAGCTAACAGAAACATGCAGAGGTGCAAAGAGGTTCCAAAGCTCTGCTGTAGATGTGGGACTGCTTGAGACTGTACAGTGACAATGGTGGCATTCCACAAGGAGACAGTTGCTGGAGCAGTTGTCCTTGGCCCATGTGAGTCCTTAACCTCGATAGGACTAGGGAGGATGTTGCCTTCCAGGTCTTAGGCTGCAGGGAGTGCCTGGTGCATCTTCCTGGGACTGGGGGTGATGGTGGCCTCACCTGTGGGAGATGTGTTCTCTTTGAGGTACTGAGGTGAAGCAGCTGCAGGAGGAGATGAGCAGACTGTGTACTGTCAAGAGTAGTGAATGCAAGATTGACAGGGTATTCACAGATATCCTTCAGAGGTGAAAGCCCAAATCCCACAGTGCAAGGAAGGAGGGACAGTTAGAGACGATGCTTCAAGCGGTAGAGGATAAGGATACAGTTTCCCCATGATGAGGGACGCTGGAAACTTGTGACTTACAGTAACACAAGTTGGAGCTAGAGAACAGATTTAGTGCTCTGGAAATGGGTGAGCAAGAACAAGCTCAGCCCAGGGAGGTGTTAGAGTCAGCTGAGCCTGAACAAGTGTCTGCACTGAAAGAAAAATGTGCATCATCACTGGAGACTGCCTCCTCTTGCATTCCTTCTTGAAGTATCTGTCTGCCAACCCCACCTGATGTCTTAGAAAGTTTTGTTGCCTCCCTTGGGTTGAGGTTCAGGAGGTTGTGGAGAGACTGCTAGGGTTTGTCCAAATTCAGAACCCTGCCTTTTCCCACTTACCTGCATGGGTTGTCATGTTACTGAGAGATGGTGGGACTGCTCACAAAACTGGAGTGCTGCAATGGATAAAGGTTCCTGAGGAAAGAGAGACTAGGAAGGCGAGGTGGTGATAATGGTAAATCTGCAAGTTTAGCAGTTCAGTCACTCCCTTAAATTTTCAGTCCCTGCATGGGCTTGTTCCTTTCAAAAATTGTGCCTTTCTCTTGTAGATTAGAACGGGATGGTGAGCTTATATAATATTCCTGTCCCCCATAGACATGTCATTATTTCAGTAAAGGACTTAAGTGCTTGAGAACCTTTCCTAAGTTTATGTTAATTGTTGTTCGTTCTCTTACTATAATAAGGGGTAGTGCCTTGCCAGTGGTATCCACTGCCATGTGGTTGGTGCCAGGAGCCTGACAGTGTAAGTGCTGTGATGTCCATATGTATATAACTTTCTAGACTGCTGTACCAGCATTCTGTCTTATATAAAGTGCTTGATTTTATTTATGTTTAAAATGGTCTTCTCATAGAACACTGCACAGTGGTCTGTGGAAGGTTATTTATGGGATCTTACTTAACATTCTTTACTGATGCAATGCCAGCTGGTTTGCAGTGTATCATTTCTCAAAAGGCGGCTTCCAGGTCTAAAATAAAAGGTGGTAACTGGTTTCTTCAGATGACCTTGTCTGAGCACTAAGGCTAATAATCATCATGCTCATGCATTGAAGTGACTTGATTGTGTTGTCATGCTCTTCCCATTTTTGACAGCAACTATGTATCCTTCAGGTTTGGCACTAATGCTCTTCATGCAGTACCAAAATCTAATGCAATTTCAGCTCTGGCGTTTTCATGTGTGGAAACTGTCAGTAAAGATGAGGAGAGCTCCTAGCTAATATACCAAGGTGTCTGTAAATGCAAAGCTTGGGGACCTTTTCACAAAATGCCACTCCAGGCATTATTTTTCTGTCCAAACAATTAGTTGTTGTGAGTAGGGACAGAGGGCAGGGTTGAAGAGATGAAATACAGTTTTTCAGCAGTTTTAGAAAGCTAGTAGTTGCTGGGTTTGGTTTGAGTGAACAAACAACAGAGAAGGCCAGGTGAAAGTCTTTGGAAAAGGCACAAGCAAAATATTCTGTATAATGGAGGAAACTTGTTACCACAATACTTTGGGAACATCTCTTTTAAAGAATATGATATGATGACGATGTTGTACCTCTACCACGTGTACTGTACTGTCATTTACAGGAAAGAATGTAGCTCACAGTAAGAAGCAGAGTTCACTTAGAGACGTTCAGAGTTTGACTGGACGCACCATACACTCCACATGCACATACATGTACACATGCTACCGTGTATGCACGTGCATATACACACACATGTGTACATGACTGTATACACACATATACATACATTTCAATTTAAGGACAAAAACACTTGGTAAATATATAAAAGGTGGAAGAGAAGCAGGGATTCCAGTACCTGGTATTAATTTTGGTTCTTGTTGAATCTACTCAAGGCCCGTGACTTTTTAGACACACTTGATAGTAATTCATAGAGCAGTATGGTATAGCAGTCCTTTAAAAACAGATTAATTGGTACAAGCAGTGTTATTTTAATAGCAGCTTAGTTATATTGTTCTTTTTTTTTCTTTAATATTTCTGTTTGAATCTTAGAATTGTCTGTAAGCATTAACATATAGTACATAACTAGATACAGCATAGCTTACTGTTCAAGCTCTGTAATCTTAAATGTTACTGAAGCTTTATAGTTTAACCAAGCAAATGCAAATCTTAGGTAAGATTACCAAACTGCCATGTGAGAGGCAGGGTTTTTGTTTGCTTCAGGTGGAACAGCTAGTTTGGCACATAATGACAACTGGCTATCTAAAAGCAAGAAATAGTAGGTTGAAAGCAAAGTTAACAACACTTAGCTTCATCCTTTGCAAACAGTATAATGATTGCACATGTGCACTCTAGTCAAGCTACTGAAAACTAGTTCACGTGCCAACTTTATACTGGGGGCTAAGAAAAAGAGGGTGTAGATTTGAACTTGAGTTTTTACATACTTGGGTATAATGATTTGGATTTAACCCCTGTCTAGTAAATGCCTCATTGAGACAAATTTTTTCTGTACCATTTCCTTACTCTTTGGAAGAATTCAGGAAAAATATAGGTTAATTAGTGAGCAGTTTTAATACAAATGAATCATTAAAATGCCAGGAAATGCACAAAGTACTGTAACATTTCCAGGACTTATTTAGGTCTGCATGCATGTTCTTAAACCTTATCTCTATCAAAATTCAGTTTGAAAGAACATCAGTGTCATCTCTTACTGGAATCACTGTTTTATATTTTTGGACTCTCTTCAGTATTAAAAAAAAAAGTCTTGGTCCATTAGGCACAGACAGTGCTCACCAAAATCTAAACAGAAACTCTGATAAATTATAGAACTTCATTAAGCTGGTATCAGGCCAGATCTTGAAAAGTATTCACAGAAGCTTGCCTCTGAGGCAAAAAGATGATTTTTGTTGAAAGTCATATTATACTGGACATCATCTCTGCAAGACACTTTAAGGTAAAGCACTATGTCCATCTCTCCATCACTATGTACAAGTGCAGTAACTTGGATCACAAAGAAATCTTCAGAACTTCTGGAATAATGCTGCTTATAGAAGAAACTGTTTTTCACTTCAGTTAATTAGCCTTGTTGTCTCTTTTTTTTTCTTTTCCTTCAAGGTGAAAAGGTGGGTGTTTGCTCATTTGCTCTCTTTTTTCTTTTTTCTTTTTTTTCCCAAATGGAAAATGTCTTCTCGCTGATCAAAATGCTTGTCACTGGTGGTTTTCAGTGTGAAACTGAAAACTCTGCAGTAGAAGAACCTGTTAATTTGAATGTCTCAGTTGATTATAGCTCCAGCATCATTATAAAAAGTCTCCTTGATAGCAAAGTTGCTAATGGTAGTCAGAGCTTTGGGCATTACATCCGATGAAACTAACAAAATTCAAAACTGATTGTACTTTTCAATTACGATTTAACTGCTTGTTGTAACTATGGAGTTAGTCAAAATCACTCATGCACCAGTGTAAAGCATAACTGTTGTCTTACATGTTTCCTCTTTGGATTAAAACAAGAATTACAATTTCATAGTAAATATTTTGATACATAAATGAATGCCCAGGTTCTTGTTTGTTTTTTTTTTTTAATTCACTGGCATTTTCCTGCCTACACATGCTAGTTTTCTTTGAAATAAGTATTATGAGATGGAATTTTTCTTAAAACTAGGAAAGTGTTGGCCTCAGGAGCTACTCGTCAAAGATTCAACCTCATAAATAGATTAATAACTTTTATCTATGAAAACAAATTTTCTAGTGCTATGAATAGCACTATAATGTTGTTGAAGAATACAGCAAAGGGATATTTGTATTTTTTTTCTTTTTAATTTCTCTTAATAAACAGGTCTGTGTAAATGTTAAATATTTGTAATTAAAACCTTCAAGTATTTATATTTTAATATGTAACTATGGCAGCATCTGAGTATTTTTTTTATGGAAAGTGCATCTTTTTTTCATCTAAATAACCCCTTTTTTACTTTTTGGTTGTGAAGCTATCTATTATTTCTGTTTGTCATACAAATACATTTAAATCTTTCTCTACAAAATGTATCCTCTCTTTCTGAAAGGCAAAGTTAAGGTTTTTTTGTGGACAGATGAGGAAACAGAAGTATCAAGAGAGACCACACATACCTACAGTATTATCTGTATGTTAGTGACAACCACTTCTGTTTTTTCTCAGCCATCTGACCCATTTTTAGCCAACTGACCTTTCCCAGTGCTTGATGAAGAGTGGGGCGTGTGTCGAAGTGAACTGAAGCCCCAGTCTAGAATCACGATACTAAAGGATGGGGAATATCTAGAAGCTCTGATGAGACCATGTATGTCCCTAAGTTAGGGGTTTGCGTGCCCTTTTAGTTAATTCATGTTTTGGGGAAAAATCAGGGAACAAAGAGTAAGCTGGATAACTTCACTCTGGTAACTACACTTAAATGACTGTGTATCAACAACAATGAAGTTGTTACTTTTGAACATCAACCAGCCCCTGTAAGTTCATGTTTTCATGCTTCAAGATTAGAGTAGCACATGATGCTGCATCTTGGGCTGCACCTTGTATTGATTTAAGCTAAAAGTGTTAGACAAGGCATGTACTTGCCTAAATGGAGTTTCTCACTTGCATTTCTTACCAGATTGAACTTTTCAGGGCACTCTGTTTCTGGTTTAGTATCTTTGATTGATACCTCAATAGAATGATGATACAAATACGTTCTCAGGTTGGCTTTAAGTGCATGATGATGCGAGTTATTCTCAAATCATTGTTTGGAGGAAAGTATTAAAGTTACTGGTAAGCTTTGCAAATTTGAAGATCTTCAGAAGAAGAAGGGATATTATGAAGGCTAGTAACTAGTTGTTCTTAAAAGTTATTCTGTTACATTGTGGCAGAAGAATTGAGACAAACATAACTTGCGATCTGCCATTTTACCTTATAGAAAAATGTTTGTGCAGGATTTCATTGTCAGGACATCGACCTGTGTAATAAGAAAAAACAGTGGTGCATATGCAGTTCTATGGGAGCAGGGTCATAACTGTGTAAGTGGTGTGCTTTGTTTTCCCATACAGTACATAGGAAGTAAACTAAGAAGTTAGCATTTCAGCAAGAATTACTTCAAAATAAAGCATGTAAGTTGAGTCCTTAGGGAAGAAATATGCTACTGGAGCAAACTCAAAAGTAAAACCTATTTCAGAATTACTTTTTTAGATACTCTTCTATTTGATTTGGCTCTCAAGCAATTCTTCCTCTTTTCTTTGATGCTTATGGAAGATAATACTTTGAATACTGTTAAAGTTCATGCTGCCAACCGTGTAGATACACCTACAATTGAAGTAATGCAAGCACACCTATTTGTGCTGTGAATGCATCTTCATTTTGCTGTACAGCTGTCCTGCTGGGGTAACACTGTCTTAGGAAACCTGCATTGTGCTTTAAGTCTTTAGAATGCGATGGAAGTTCACTCTGAGCAAAATATTGTCGTCACCATGCTAGTTTCGGAAGATGGGCTATAGATAGTGTTTTTCACTTTGGACTGCAAAGTTGTTATGAGAGCCATCATTAACTTGTCATCAATGGTTCTCAGTCCTGAGATTGTACATTTTTTTGGACTTTCACTAGTAATTATTTTTATATCAAAAAAACAAAGGTCCCAGACAGGCTGTGGAACTTGAACTAAGTTGCAGTACTCTTAAACTCTGTGCTGCTTCTGACTTTTTGCTAACATGACTCCATACAACAAACACCAAATTGTCCTACTATTTTTAAAATTGATCAGAAAGTCTTTTCTAAGTTTTTGTTCAGGTAGACCTGAAGTTGTCTCCTTTAATCATAGTTTTCAGTTACAAGCATCTGTCTTTCAAGAGTTAGTAGAGAGCTAATGTGGTAAGGAAGGCTACCACTGTTACTTAGAAACAACAGGATTTATTTTCTTACCTTCTTATGAACAAATGTGGGAGGATGAAAATGCTGAGATGGTCTTTTGCTCCTCTCTCCTGCAAAATAAGTTGTTTATCTTAGATCTCAGGTACTAGGAGAAAGCTAAGAGGGCTGTTGCTATGGCATAGGCATTGTGCTGATACCTCTCTGCTCGTTTATGAAGGAAATAACATCTACACGTTAAACAAACTGACCCTGCTGGCTCCAGTGTTTACTATTTTACCTGAATTGGCTTGAACATACCGTGCTTTCAGTGTAGTTGGTCTGATAATGAACTGTTCTTATTAAGTACTCTCACTTTTCCCAATAGGAGCAAGGCAGAAAGACCTCTGTAGTTGTTACAGAAGTAGTAAAGCATATGATTGACCACTGTGAGAAAAATTCAAGCTGGTTACAGCTGCCAGCCCACTAAACGTGCTGTGC
Source organism: Nyctibius grandis (assembly GCF_013368605.1). Classification (NCBI taxonomy): domain Eukaryota; kingdom Metazoa; phylum Chordata; class Aves; order Nyctibiiformes; family Nyctibiidae; genus Nyctibius; species Nyctibius grandis. The sequence continues at coordinate 65,054,075 of NC_090658.1, read as the reverse complement.
TTTGCAGCGTATGGACTCTTCTAAGCAGTACATACAACACAACAAAGAAAACCAAATCTTTCTTTTGTGCCATCATATGGTATCTTGTCAATATGTTATTATCTGAAAGTTCTGTTCCTGAATCCTTTTTTTCACAACTGAGACTTCTTGTTACCTATACTTCCATCCCATCTTCTCTTCTACCTCTCTTATCCTTGCTGTTAACTGCATTGATGGACATTGCATCTAACGGGGCAGTAGCTGGGAGAAGTAGAGCACTTCAGAAATCTATTTTCTAAGCATTTATATCAACCAAGGCTGGAAAGAAAAATTGCTTTTTGAAATGGAATTAACTGTGTAATGCAACTGATCTTTGTAGTACAAATTTATTATTAAATTATAATATTAAATTCTGTTTTACAAGAACACAGTCTCAAATTTGAGACTGGGAATGACCAATATCTCTAAATGAACATGTAATTTTCAGCAAATAAAGACTCCATAGTGAACAATACCAAAAACTGAGAAAAATCATAAATTGTGCTAATGTCTTTCAGTGATAAAATTCCCCAGCCATCAAGAAATATTACAAGAGTATTCTAGCCTACATTTCGTTCTGTTCTAATAATGTCCCAACGGCTGCTCTTTGGTGCCAACTTTGATCTCAGTTTCTGCAACAGGAGACAAAGATGAGTTTGCCCAGTGGGGTTTAATTTATGCAAATCAGCAGATGGTTTTGCAGGAATATGATTTGTTATGTTTCCTAAGTGGATGAGTTTGCTTTCTTAAATACCCTGGCAGCAACAGATCTGTCAATATCTTGCGTTATATTTTTGAAATGGCCTTTCAATTACTTTAATTGTGGTTTGTTTAATCCCCGCCCCCGCAACCCCTTCCCTCTTTCTATAGATTCTGGGACTTTTCCAGGCCTAACCCTTTGCTGGAAACAGTCGAGCATCATACTGAATTTACATGTGGACTGGATTTAAGTCATCACAACCGTGGCCAGGTAAGAGCTGGGATGAATTTACTTTTCACTTGCCTGTTACAGCCACTGTGGTCATGGAATAAGAGCCACCAGACTGCAGAAAACTTCTGGAAGTGAGTCTGTCTGAATCCTTATTAAATAAACCTCACTTCAGGTCCATTTTTATTTATAAAGCAGTTACTTGCATTGGGTAGGAGAGGAGGGCAGGACAGACAGAATTGCAAAATCAGATAGCTGGAAGTCACGGTGAGCTGAGGGATAATGAGGTAGTTCTGTTTCACAGGAGTAATAGAGAAGGGCCTAGAACGCCAAGCTGAGATACAGAGCTTTCTTCTATCTACTTAGAATGTCAAGTTAAACACTGGTAGTGTCACACGTGATACCTCGACATAGTTTGTCATAATATTTGGAGTACTAGAAGAGGCTTAATATGTAGTTAGAATTCTAAAACCCTCAGCTATTGACATGAATGAGTGGAACCCATTTTTTCAAGGGCACTTACTTATGTACTGGTTGTGGTAGGATTCTCCTCTGCTTTTGTTGCTACAATCATTTCTGTTTTGTAATCAGAAGATTGTTTGTAGTATGATCTGTTTTTTCAGGTAAGAAAGGCAGAAAAACTAAAGCTAATTATTTGCTTTAAAACAAGAAAGCCTGTAATTTTCACACAAATTTCTATCCGTGAATTAACTGTAACTAATGCACTATTTAATGTGCCACAGATATCATTTGCATCTAGATTCTGTTCTAATTCACAGTGAAATTAATTTTTTACCCCAGATAAAAATGACTTGTAACATCTGCATTGAAATTCTGATTGGACAAGGCAAATAAAACCATCGTAATTTCTGCTGCTGATAAAAGGACACAGAAGAAAGGTGTAAGTTTGGCAAAATACTTGGCTTAATGCATGTGGAACCATTCTAGCCAAATGCTAGCTTGAGTTTCCTGCCTGGTTGCTCGTTCCCTTAATTCTGTGGCCTCAGAGGTGCTGCAGTAACTGTTCATGAGGTCATACTGTGCACCACATAGGGGAATTTGTAAGGCTGAAAAAAATTTCTCAAGTCTCAGGCTATTTTTCATTGGGGCAGGGCGAGAATAGTGTAAAGGCCAGTTGCTGGGAATTAAAACTTCATCCCAAGTGAGTGCACAGGTACAATTCTCGCTGAATTGGGTCCAGAGAGAGTAGCAAGCATAGCATAGTACATTAGGGCTTCACACTGCAACATCACGGCATGCTCTGAGCCCAGTTAAGCTTTCCATGAAGTTGGTGTGGGTTTTGCCATGGATCTGAATGAGGTGAGAAGAGTCGTCTTCGTGTTGTATTGAGGATGTGATTGCATCTTGATTATAAGCCTGTTGCAAAGAGCCCTGTGTGTTACAGAATGGGTCTGAGTGGATGGTGTTTCTGACTATCTGGCTAGGTAGGACTTCTTTTTATATGATTTATCTCTCAAACTTGGAGTTGCTGCTATGTGGGTATTCTTTCTTTTGTAACTGCAACGTATGGAATAGCCTTCTTGGAACAAGGCCAAGTAAATCCTCTTTCATAATAGATAATGAATTGAAAGCAAACAGCTGCACATGCACTTTTATGTTGGAAAAGGGAAAATGATGGTGTACCTACCCATCTACATTAGGGCCTTCGTGCATCCAGATATTTTTTTTTCCACACAGAAATTCTGCAAGTCTAATGTTGGCCTTAAAGCACAAAATCTGTAAATCTGGACTACAAATCCCTATACACTGCATGCCAGTGTGCCTTCCAGACAGAAGTTTGGCATCTGCAACAGCTTTAATATTCCTCTGTTTTTTTTCTGTTGGGTTGATTTAATATATTATGAGGGTTGGATATCACAGCAATGCAAAATGTAAACATTCTGGTTTTTAAAAGAAGTTTAAAAACCTGTGATAGAATTAAACTGTAACTACAAGATAAAGAATGAACACTTACTGAATAGTTGCTTCCAGTATGAGCACTTGCAGCCCTTCCCTGGCTTCTACATCAATCCAATGAAGATTATTTGCTTAAGTTTTATGCTGCTGTTCCCAATATGTGTGTTGCCTTCATGTCTGCTCTCTATCAAGATCTGATAGTGTGCCCCATTCATTGTTGTTCTTTGTGCATTTGTATGATTTGTGATTTTCACTGTGTGCTTTATAAGGAGTTACGACTTGAGATTTGAACTGCTTCTCCATGCATGCGGGGTATTTTATTCATAATGGACAAGCTATTCATTTATAGTCAAATTAAGTACCATTCTGGTCATTAACCTTTGATTTCATTCTCAATGATATTTTTGTTGTCTAGCCAGATGATATTTTCTTTGGCTTTGCCCAAATAACTTCACCATTTTTGAAGTATCTTTTACATGTCAACGAAAAACCAGTCTCTACTCTTGAAAAAGTGTTCGAAATAGTCACTGTGATTAAGTATCGGATCTAGGAATTATAAGACATTCCTGTGGAACTGACTGAGCTTTGAACAGAATCCAGTGGCAGAGAGTAGGTATGTGCAAGGCAAGCTGGTGCTTGTACAGTGTCCTGCTAAGGGGAGGTAACATGTGGGAGAGAGATCTGGCCATAAGGAATGGTTCCCATGTTGTGAAGGTAAGTATTAGCTACATCAAACAGAAAACTCCTTTGTGCTTAATTAAGATTCTGATATCTATTTTGGGGTATCTGCCTCTCCGTAAAGTAAGTGTTTGTTGAAAGCTTTGCATTTTAATAAAATCAACTGTTGTTTGGTTTGGGTTTTTTTTCCACCATAATGTTAGTGTCAGGTTCATAGCAATTTCAGACAATTGAAAAACAAACTTTTGTGTGCATAGAAAAATGTGCATTTTACAGTGCAAAGCATGAACAGAAATGATCCTCATGATATTCAGGGTATTTCTCTGTTAAACTGCAAGTGCTGATGTGAGAGCTTTCAAGGCAGGGTGTCTAGGAGAAAATACTCCCGACTCCAGCTTTCAACCAAAGTAGCTTTGACACACACAAGAACAGTGACAAGACCCTAAGCACCAAAAATCTTTTAAATGTGTAATGATGTACAGTATAAAGAAACGAACAAATCCATTTACCTTGTCAGCAGTATTAAGAGTATGCAGTTTTTTAAACCAGATATGATAGTTCTTTCCAAAATTTGGGGATAAGAAAAACAATTAAAGCTTGCTCCTTTCTATATACACTAGATAGGCATAGGATGTATGTACAGAATATGAAAATGGTAATCACCTATATACTATTCCTTGCTAGGGGTTGATAATGCTAGACCATATATTGGAATTGTACTCTGTAGCTCATCAGATTTCTTATTTTTCTCCTGATATTACTTTCCCTATATCTGATCTGTGAATGTTCTGATGAATTAAAATATAATACTCCTTTAAGCCTAGCTCTTACTGGGATTTTGCTGTGCTTACCAATAGCATGTAAGCGTGAACATAACTTCTTTTGGTACTATTTGTGCAGCTTTGTTTAAAAGCAGCCTTTTTGTTCTGTTGTACGTTGAATGTGATATGGCAGTCATCAATTAATTTTAAATGTCTTTTAGGCAGTCCATCAATGACAGATACAGGACAGTACTGTGAACATTCACTTCTTGTCTTGATTCTGAAATTATTTCACTAAGTATATAAAGAACAGAAAATACATATGTACCATGAATTTCTTTAAATCGTGGATGAAAGATACCCAACCCTTTCTGTGGTAGTTCTAAAGGTGCATTTTGCTTAACACAAATCTAAGAAAAACTGAAGCTCTGAGTTTTGTCTGAAAACCATTCTCAGCCTACACCTCACATCTGTTCTGAACTCTGTAAAGCAGCCAGTGGAAAATATAAATTAATACTTTCCATTGAGCAAGGCTTTCTATCTTGCTGCTGAGAACAGGATTAAGTATCTAGTGGGAACAGGAGAGGAATCTTTCCATTTCGCTGTACTTCTACACTATGAACAATGACATTCCTAAATTGCAAGGATATGTGATTTTCAATGGAAGTGATGGCAAGTGGTGTAGTGGCTTAGAACACTTGATATGTGAAGAGTGCATGAGACATCCATGACATGCCAAATCAGAACAAGACTTCAACGATGTACAATACTGAGGCGCTCCCTTTGGGAATTAAAATTGTTTTGCAGCAAATGAGGATAAACCAAAATCATCTGTTACCTGAATGCTTGTTAAAGTCTAGGTTTTAGAATAACTTATATACAACACAAATAGTGATCACTTATAATTTTCCTTTACTGTGGTCGTGTGTGTTTGGATGGTAATTATACTACAAACGGGCAGCTAGCTGTCTAAATAGCTGTTTGTGTCAACATAGTTTGGGAGGCAAACTTGTTTCCTCTAGCCCTCTGTGTGGCTGCACCTCCTTGTGTAAATAATTCCCCCAGAGTAGATTAGTTCACATAAAACTGGTTTCTCTTAATTCTTCAAAGCACCTGGAGCTCTGGGATGTATCGGTGCAAGAAAGGGCCTGGCCACAATTCTTCAGTATTGCATTTGGAGATGGTGAGGGGTGATACAGCAATACACACACACGATACCAAATAATATGGAGACAGTGATAAAACCAGTGCAGTACCCATGAAACTAGTCTTGTGCTCTGTATTACGCTGTCCTTGTGATCCAGCTTCCCTGAACCTCCACTTTCTTCTCGCTAAAGCTGTGGGGTATCACCAGCATGTTGTGCCATACCACTGTCTGCTCCTTCCTTCCACCCGGACAGAGGCAGTTAGAACTGAGCAGAGGTGCCTGCTTTGTAACATCAGTCCGTTGATCCCATGAAATGTTTCTGTACTGATGGTATCATGACTTCTTATGCCATCAGTATTGCTAAAATTTTAAAAGCCATGATTTCTTACTAGTTGGAGGGAGGTCATAGCCAAACTGTACACTTGAGCTGCATCCACTGAAGGTAACTGAAATCTAGTTCTAAATTCTTCCAGCTTTATGGAGAAATTGTTGATCATCTGTCAAGTGTCGGTGTACAGGTTTGTTTTGCTGCCTATTTTCTATGCGCAGCTTGGGTAATGTGCCACATTAGCTATGGCAACACAGCAAGCAGGAGAAGGGATAGGAGAGGGGCTGCTGAAGTTGTCTTAACCAGTATAGCGAAATATAAATGCAGAAGATGTCTTTAGTGAGGCTGTTTTGCTATGTATTTTACTGTTCATTTAAATTAATTGTGCAACCTCAGCAGACCTACAAATGTTGACTGTTTCATGTAAGATCGGAGTTACATCTTGTGGAAATGTACAGAAAAACAGAGACTTTCTCCGCTTTTTTCTTTTTATTGCTTGCTCTTATCTTTTACACTTAATTGCTAAGGAACTGATAGCTTCCACACAGCTGTTGTGGCTATCATACTGCTAATTATATCACTATCTGTACTTCATTTTAATCTCTCCTTATGGTCCTTCTCCAGGATGCTACTAAAGTTATGCAGTTAGTGGTCCTTTGAGATAAAAAGATCCTACAGCATCTGTTCTTTTACTTAATTTCAGAATGGATTTTTGCATGGAAAGACCAAATTTAACCAAAATGTTAGCTGCAAATGTTAAACCAATTTGAACTCCTTTACAGAGTTGGAGGGGGGAAGAGAGGTGACATTTCTTACTGGTGCTTATTGTATGTCTTTCCCAAACTGTTAAAATTAAACTTTCAGTGTATAAGTCAAAGCTAGCCGTTCATGACTAATGGTCACTCTTCGCCATTATCAGCACAAGTCTCATCCAAAGGTGTTTGGAAAGGTTGCTGTCAGGCATCACAACTCTGTAAAAGCTGCAAGTGTATGGAGAGGAAAATGCACTTTAATCTTTATTCTGAAGTACTGGGAAGAGGTGGGAGGCAGCAGTTTCTTAATAAATATGTTGCTTTTGCATTATATTTGATTCAGTGGCTTACAAATACTTGCTACATCTGAGAACCTCATCTTTTAGTCAATGTAGTGGATTTTGTTTCATTTCTGCATGATCAATAATTCTGTTTGAGAAGTGCCAGTGAATTGCACTAGTGAAACTCAATGGAAGACAACAGGATTTTGCAGCTGTTACCAAAATATGGTTTGGCTTATGGTTATCTGTGATTATATCCCAAAAGGAAGGAACTTAGCTTAACTCTGAGCTGAAGGATGAGTTTGAAGATTGGACAGGGTCATTAGAAAATACAGTTTCACTGCATGTAAATTGACTGCATTTGGGTCACCGTTAGTATCAGCAAAGAAAGGCATTTTGCGGTTCCAGTGTATCTTCTACAGAACTTAAGATTGACTTTACCGATTAAAAACAGTTCTTGAAAGACTCGGGAGATGTCTTTTCCCTTACCTGTAGAGTACAGAGGAATTGCTACAAATTCTGTGGAGGTTCCAAGGATTTATCTCGAACCTGCAACTCGCATCTCGATTTCCTTTACATCTTGCTGATGAAATGCATACTCAGAAGACTTGCATTTAGAAATGTGTAGCACAACTACCAAGTCATCTTCCTATTGCCCATGTCAGAGCAACAAAACAAATGCTGAGGCAGCTCCCTCGTTTTTAGATCAGTTCTTTGTGACATATCTTTGCAATCTGAAAAATAATGCCCCTCAAGTCTTTTATCTTTTCTCTTCTTAAGAAAGAAATGGATTTCTTAAGCAATATTTAGAACATCTGTTTCTGATGACTGTAGTTTGAACCTAGATCTTTATAAGAACTTCTGCTCCAGGGTTTGTTTTATTCAGTCTGTATTGGAAATAATAATTAAATCAATGTGTGTTTTTCAAAAGTAAATTAAAAAATGATCGGTGTTATTGCACATTGAAAATAAGAAGTTTTAATTTACAAACTCCCATCACTTTCACTCTCATGTGCAGTTCACCCCAGCAACTGTTGACCAAACAAAAGGCCACACTAGTGGCTCAGATTTTCTAGTACAAAATAGGTATTGAATGCATTTAAACTCCTGCATGATCCATTATGCACTTAACCAACCAGTTTTAATGATCACCTGTGAAAGTAATTTGAGGAGTAGCAAACCTAATAGCTTGCTTTATCTCCACTTCATCTCCATCCCACATGCTTACAGAGGATGCTCAGGACCCCTCAAAAATATGTAATAATGATATAAATAGACTATTAAATTCTGTATGAAAAGACACAGAAGATAAGAAATTAGAAGAGGAAGGGAAACAACACTAATGGAAGCAAAGAACTGAATACTTTTTCCGTTGTCTCTTCTACAGGAAAAAAGTCAGGTCTTATCAGTTTTATTTGAAAATGGGATGGGATGGAGAAAAGCTGAGAAGAGAAATGGGTCACTCTCAGACACATTTGCATATTATCCTATGATTTATTATGAGCACTCTGGAAGCTGAGTGGCACGATGATGCTTTCAGAAATACTCATCGAGAGAGGGCTATGCTTTCTTCTGGTTAAACCTCTTTATACAGAGGTTACTGAACTCATTTTAGTTGTTCTTTTGAATGTATTTAATCTTGGTTAGGGCTCGGGGGTTTATTACGCCTTCAAATATTGAAAAAAGTTAGCTACTAACTTGGGAGAATTCTCTTGTTTTCTTGCTTCTTCTGAACAGTAAAGAGGCAGAATGTCATGTGGGTAATTGCACTAGACTGAATGGATTGCTCTCGGGTGCTGGAAAAGGTCTAAGTCTATTGCAGAGCAAGATGATTGTGATGAATAGGAAGCAGAGGGCCTGTCAGAGGAGTAAATCAGTTAGTGAGTCAATGGAAATGGCTTTGATAAATGAATGGATGTCGATATTAAATCAATTGGTAGGAAACCTTGTTATACTGTGGAACAAGGATAAACACTTCAATAAAATACAGGATAGCTGTATTTGAGTTAATTTGAGTTAAACTATGATTTTCTAGTCAAACAATCAGCTTCCTGTGATGACTGCAGTTTTTCGTTTGTTTGCTTGCTTTTCGGCTTTACTTGAAGGGAAATACAGTGATCCCCATTTAATGTGCTTCAAATAGAGTTGCTTAAATCTCTACTTGCAGATAACTTGGCATGATGTTTATTCTGCAGTAATAACAGTACAGTACCCCCAGCATATATACTAGTACTGCAACTTTGCTACTGAAATAAAAGCATTAGAGACAAGTAGTAAATATCATTTTGTTAGACTGTCTTTGTCTCAGAGCTTTAGTTATAATTAAAATTACAAGGTTTAGAATAAGTTTTTGATGTAATTTACCAGTCAGTGTAAGGTAGAATATTCTTGTTTTACTATTAAGCTCTGGTTATTCTCCTTTTCCCTGCAATTTCTGATAGTTAAAAGTTGCTATAGTAGAATTTTATCCTATAGTTACAAGAGCAATTTAGTATTCATAAATGATAATGAAAATTGCATGGCATACGAGTGTCCAAAATATGCAATAGTATAAGGATGTTATAATTTATACAGTTCTTTGCAACTGAAATAAACTGTCTTCTACTCTGTTTGCATGTCAGCTTAAAAAAAAAAGATGTAAATCATGCACCTTCTAAATACTGAAATCAGTGAGGTTTGTTTCAATCTGAGAGTAAAATTTGTCCCCAAGACAGTGGACGTTTTCACAGAAAGACAAACCTCCGTGCCTTCGTGTTCCCACTGGCGAGGACTTTTATCAGGTATGTAAATAGAGCGAGTCCGTTTTCAGTTTTCCTTTGTCCTTCATCCTACCAGAGGAGGATTTTCTCCGTCTGTTAGTACCATCATCTCTTTGATCAAAATATAAACTCTAGGAACTTGTGGCTCTTTTTATGCCATATTTATTTACAGTGGTGTGGTGGATCAGCCCTCATCCCAATGGAATTCCCACTGCTATTTTAATATTTAATTAAGTAGCATTTAGTTTATTAAAAAAATTTGGGCTAAAGTGCTTTAAAGTATGTATTAAAAATGTCCATATGTCACATGAGAACTGATGTTTCTAAATACTTTTAAAGCACTTACATTCAATGTGCTATGTTCCCCTCTTCTGGGGAAAGGCATACAATGGTCATAAGACCATTGTGTAAGACAGATCATAAGAAAAAAGGCAAAATGAAAGGAGAAGACATTCTGTAAACTGATGCAGTAGCTGCATGAACAGGCACTTCTCTTTATCCCAGGGTTCATTTCAGTCATTTATATTTGAGGCAGTGATAATCTATGAGATACTGCAAAGGGGCCTATAGAAGCTGTCCATCAGTAAATGCTGCTTGTCACGCTGTTAGTTTACAGTTGTCCCCTTTCTCTTACAGTCTTGGCTATATTTTGGAGAAAGCATTACAGAGAAATGGAAATGCTACTGCATTTTATAATGCTGTTGTATGCTGTAGTGTCCCAGTTTCTCGTACATACCTGTTTGCTGTTCTTTGCATGTGTATTATTATCAAGGTTTCTGATATCAGTATTCTGATATCATACTTCCTGCTGCATGGGAGAACTTGATACACTGTTATTTGCTGTAGCTTTTATTTTCCTTTTGTTTGCTGGTTATGTTTTCATCTTTCATGTGCTATCATTAAGTCAATGAGTTGGGTTAATTACCGCAAGTGATCCTTTTCAAACTCCCCTTTAATATCCCCTGTTTATTTTTGGTGTTGCTAGATTAAATGGTTCTGTAACTATATTTCTTCAGAGGCTACTTCAAGGATGCTAATTAAATTGATAACAGGTGGGAATTCCCATGGGATTTTTTCCAAATGTTATCTCTGTTTCTTTATGAAAGTAGAACGTGTTGCCTATAGAAATACAGATATTGATACAGAGCTGTGGAAAATATTAAAAAACTGTGTTTTATGTGATTGCCAGTTTCTACATCGCATTTAGCAGAGAACTCAAATTTTCTTTTTGGTATGATTTGAGGGACTGCAATGCAGCAGAACATTGTATTACACAAAGCTCTATTATGTCGTATGAATAGACAGACACGTTGTCAAGAGATTTTTTTGATCCATTTAGATGTATATGGAAAGCACTTCAAATAACTAAGTAGAACCAGCTAAGGAAGCAATAACAATGAATAATAGTGCAGTATAGTAAACACAAAATGGGCTAATCATAGTCTGACATCAAATATTGAAGTTGGATTTCCAAATTTTTGGTGTGCAGCTGTTCATTCTGGCTCTAGAAGAGAACAGGAATTGCAGTCTGCAGCAGAAGGAAGCTTGTTGTGCAGAGGATCCAATACTGTATCCTTTGTGATCCCAACTAGAAAGGACATTGTAAAGATAATGCAAGATGGATTCAGCCAGATTCACTGGCATATATTTGGGGGGCTCATCAGCTCTTTCTCTTTAGCTCTCTTCTTTCTTCTTCCCTTTGCCTTAGTTCTTGTCTCCCACAGTATTTTGTGAATATATATTATAGGTCATCTACTTGAGTAATTGTCAGTGTGGTTAACCCTTTCACTTTGTTACAGACTCTGAAGTGCATTATCAACTAATTTTCAAACCTAAAGCACTCTATAGTCATCTTCTGTGGAATCTTGTTATTTATTAAAAACTTTTAATGTTATAGAATTAGGTTAACCTTCTGGTTTTGTGATTTTAGGTTCAAGCCTGCGTCTAGAATAGAGCTTGGGACTTGCAATTCAGAAAAGTTTCAGTTATATTGGAATCAGTTGCTGGGTTTGTAAGATGCCATTGGCACAAGTGGCACCACTTCTTATCAGACTAGTGGGGTCTAGGTAGTGCTTGAAGCAACATCACCACCCCCAGTTCTCAATGCTCATCAAACAGACATCTCTCTTCTCAACAAAAGACAATACAGTGCTCTTATAGCTTAGCAGTGTGAGACTCAAGTTCTGGTTTAATTCTTCAAGAAACTTCCTGTGTCGTTTTGGTCAACTTCTTTGGTTTTCCATTCCTCACCTCTCCATTAGGAAAATGTCTGTAACAATTTTCCATACCTGCAAGCATAAGAAAGTTGTTCAGATTTGATCATCAATGGTAAAAGGGTCCTGAGACCCTGTGAAGAGAAGAAACACCACAAGGTCTGGACTTCTGTGTGTCCTTCCTTCATTTTGTTCTCAGTTACGTTCTTTAGCCTAATTGGAACAATCAGTTGAAACCCAGAGTTTTCCCTGCTTTCCTCATGGGGAGTATAAAAAATAGAAGATTGTTGATTTTCATGCATCTCAGTGAACTTAAGACAAACTTTTAAAAAACCAAAGCAAAACCAACTGCATTATAATCAAATTTTAAGTTCCTTCTGTTTTTTTGTAAAAATGACACTTACGAAGGATCTAAATAGATTTTGTTTGCTTTATAGGTGGTGGACTGTGCTTGGGACGAACTAGTCAAGATCTATACTCCGTCGTGTCTGGCAGTTCCTGTCTAGAGAAAAAGTGAAGAAGATCTGACACACCAGGAACCTTTCTGTCTTCGCCCACAACCAGACTCGTGCTAAATTATCAACTGTGTCACTAATCTTAGTGTCTCTCTTTAAGTAAAACTCTGCTTGAACAGAGTGTTGTGCGCTTAAGCATGTTGAGATTTTAGGGCTTGTACTGTACAGGTAGCACTTGAGCCAGCAAAACATTCAACAGCTACTCAATGGCCGAAGAGTGGCCATAGCAGATATGAGCTGGTGTCTTTAGAGTAGAATCACCAACACAATTTTGTGATCTCTCTGGCTAATTATGAGAGCAGAGGCCTGAATCTTCTTGATGCTTACAAAGAATAAAAGTAACTGGCAGTGTATTTTGAGATAATGTCACTGTAGGAAAGAAAAAACTGGCTTTTCACTGTAAAGTACTGTAATGTCAACTGAGGTTTGTATCACTCAGATGCATTCATATTTATATGGTTTGCTGTGATTCATGTTGCATTATTTTCTTGTGCAATATGAAAAATACTCTTGATAGACAGTAAATGTCATAGTTTATAGCCAGCTGATTCGTTTGACCTTTTTGATTGCTGCTTCACAAAGATGGTAAAGATTATTTTCATACATTTTTTCTGTTAGATCTCCTTGAGTAAAACAGTTGATGAAGTCATGCAGAAAGACTCTGATGATAGAGAAAATGCTTAGGAAAAAATGAAATACATACAGCACTAATTGGATCACAATCCTCAAGGTGTGGAGATAGGACAACCATCTCTTCTATTAGACTTGTCTTCTATTTTTGCTTATAAAGTTTTTCCGAGAGATAGAAGAAGAATGTGGCCATATATTCAGTGTTTCTGGACCTCTGACAGCCTGGCCAAAGTGAGAGCTGATGTCCAGACCAGTTGAACCTACATAGATGCAGATTAACTGCATGACACAAGCATAGCAGATCCAGTGTGGACAAGCTATTATACTTACAAGAATATGCCCAACACGTTATAGGTATGTTGAGTACTTTGCATGCCCACTTTGACTCCTCAGCCCACATGCTGGTATTTTCATCTGAGTTTTGCTGGGGCAAGTAGAGATGTTCAGTTTTTATTCTTCTCCAGTTTCCTTTGAATACTCTTTCAGGATCCAACCATGATACTCCTGTAGTTCTCATTGGTGTATGTTAGGCTTCTCTCCTGGTTTCCTGCTAGCCTATTTTTTTTAACCTTCTTAAAGCTGTCTCCTGTCTGCTGTTACCCCATATCAACAATCTTTACTATCAAAAGACTCTTTGCAGGTCAGATCTTTGCAGATCTTTGGTCAGGTTTTCATAGTCTCCTGTTAATGAATGCTGTACGCTTCTGGGTTGCACCACTCATATATCAAGCAATAGCAGACACTGCCAGATCTGCTGGATGCTTTGAAGAAATGAAAGAAAGAATTCAGCAGAGCTAAGACCTGCAAGTTGCAAGGAAAGAATGGTTGTGCTATCTTGGAGAAAGAGCCAGGGAACTAGCATGTGGCCACAGGGAGATATGCATATATTGATTTGGTGCTAGGGCAAGACAGAGAGAAACCCTCTTCTACAACATGAGAATTTGGATCTTGATAGGATCTTATATTTTTCTGGCTCAGTGCAAACTGACCCCAGAATGCCATCTTCTCAAGCTGAATTAATAACAAAAGTAGATTTTCTTTTTTTTTGTGACAGTGTGTTGCACCAAATTCCAAATGTTTACTGCACTTTAATTCTGTGTGCTGAGGAATGATGCAATGATAAAGCTGTGCTGCATGCAGCTTTCGGCAATACCACAGGCCATAAAATCTATTTTAGGCATTAAAATTTATTATTTCAACTTTCATAGTTATTCCACTCTTCTGCTTTATCTCCCTTTTCTGCTTAGACTGCAAGTTACTTGTCTGAGTGAGTGGGACATTTTGGTGGTGGGTATGTATCTTATATGCGTGTTTCTGGGGAGAGGGAGGGAGGGGGATATTCCAGAACGCTGCCATAGCCTATCAGTTGGAAGGGCAAATTTAGAAAACCTAGCACAGGGGAGGAAAAAAATCGAATTCTGAACACACACACACACACACACACACACTCAACACGTGGATTAAACCTTTTCTGAACTGCCTTCTCTCCCCTCCTGTCATGGTTAGCTTCAGTGCTGAGGGTTGCTGCGTCCGCATTTAATTCTCTTGAAAAATGGGCACATCCAGAAGATGCACATAGTAAATAAAAACTGTGGCCTTCAATCTTCCTGAGTGATCTTTGAATGGTGAGAATGTGCTGTAACATTTCTGCACTGTAACAGAAAAACCAATCTGGCAATAGTTGTTGCTGATTCTTCGTTCTCAGGGAATGTTTGCTATAATTGTTTTAAAGAAATACTTTTTATTTTATGACCATAATACTAGTTTCTGATCTTTTTTTTCACTTACTGAAACAGACCTTTAACAACAACAATCTTAAAGATGTAATGTGTTCTACTTCTAAACTTGCTCCTGTGGAAGATTTTGGTTCAAGGGAGCCAATAGGTTTCTCCTTGGTTCAAGAAACATGTTGATTAATCATGTTCTAAAGGAGTGGATTTGCTGTTCTACAATGCCATTAAATTAATTACGCACAGTATCTTTGGCTACCCTCTTGTATTCACTTCCCCAGTTAAGAAATGTTGATCGAAAAGTAAATGCAGTGAAAGATATTGAGAGTATCTTATAAGTAACGAGTATCATAATCATGGTTTACGTCTTGTATAAATACTGTGTGACAGTCACATTTTTCCTCTGTACTTTGAGAGACCATACTTCAGGCAGCTTTGCCTAGCTGTATGTCCCATCAGGTCTGCATTTTGATAAAGGAAAGCTGCTTTAAATGATTCTTTGTGTCTGCTTGTGCAGACTACGTGTCAGTGATGAAGTGATCTCTTTCTTCTAGCCAATATGGTGCTGGCCTCAAATTTTGCTGCATAGACGTGGGTGTACTAAGCCTTTCAGTAGTACTGCTCAGTTTTGAATGTGATGGGGAATGGATACAACTCTGCACAACACTTCCCCTATATACCTCATGGTTGCATTAGACCCTAATTAAAGCAAACTCTCCATTAAACATTTTATATAGATCTTTACCATTTTCATCCAAGAAACCATTTTTAAAAATGATGCCCTTAGGAATTTGACATCAGTTTGCTCCATTTTTTTTTTTCTCTCACCCATGTCTGTACCTAAGTGAAGTGCAGGACTGAGCATAATTTGCATCAAAGGATTAGAGTTAAAGCATCGTAATAATCTCATTACTGTAAGGAAGCACAGAGCTATTCATTACTATGATCTGTGCCTCACTGCTAGGTCAAAATTTTGTAACAGCTTATGAACTGTTACTGTTCATAACAGCTTACGAACACTGCTGTCTCTGGACACAAGAACAGCTAGTGTGAGGGAAGTACCTTCACTACAGTGTCACATCAAATGATGTCTCTCTGTTGCTTTATCCAATTCCTTCCCAGTGAAGTGCAGGAGAACTTGTCTTTTCTGAGTGTGGAGTGGTGGAGAGGCAGTGGGAGACTAGTACTGGGCCTGGCCTGAATCCATGTTTACAAAGGGGTGGTTTGGCAAGGGACAGCACCTTCCCCTCTGCTCCCCCTTATAGACAAGACTAAAATTAGGAGTACCATGAGAGATGTTGCACGAGAAGCTGGCCTTGCAACACAGGTGAGTTCCAAGAGATAGGAAATGGTACTTGGGACATAGATGCTTGAGTTCCCAAATCTAGTGTTAGTGTGTCCTCATCTTGAGTACTGTGTGCAGTTCTGGGCCCCGCAATTTAAGAAGGATGCGAAGGTCCTTGAGTGTGTCCAGAAGAGGACAACAAAGCTGGTGAAAGGGCTGGAAGGCATGTCCTGTGAGGAGCAGCTAAGGACTTTGGGCTTGTCTAGTTTGGAGAAGAGGCTGAGAGGTGACCTCATTGCCCTCTGCAGCTTCCTGAGGAGGGGAAGCAGAGAGGGAGGTAGTGATCTCTTCTCCCTGGGATCTAGTGACAGGACGCGTGGGAATGGTTCAAAGCTGCACCAGGGGAGGTTCAGACTGGACATGAGAAAGCATTTCTTTCCCGAGAGGGTGGTCAGACACCGGAACAGGCTTCCTAGAGAGGTGGTTGATGTCCCAAGCCTGTCAGTGTTGGAAGAGGCATTTGGATAATGCACTTAACATGCTTTAACTTTTGGTTAGCCCTGAAGTGGTCAGGCAGTTGGACTAGATGATTGTCGTAGGTCCCTTCCAACTGAAACAGTTTAGTCTAGTCGAGTCTAGTCCATTCTAGTCTATTCGATTTTTGTTCTGATACGCTTGTTTTTCTGTTTCAGTCAGGGAAGTATTTAGCACCCACTGCAGACTTGCAGCCTGATCCTCTGCAATGTCAGAGACTCACTTCTCTAGTGATTATTTTACTGGTGAGGGGACAAAATGGTTTCTTCCAGAGGTTATGCTTAGGTGGAGCCCCAATTAACTACAGTATTTCCAGAAAGCACGATTAGATTTTTTTCATCTGTACTTACTTGGCAGAAAGAGATCTTTTTTCTCCCGTGTGCAAACACTGTCACAGTCATCCGCACGTTTCTTTAAATTGTGCTCTGTGTGGGCTTGGGATAAGTCCAAATGGAGGCTGGTATAAATGCATTGGCACAGTTCTTCAGTGGGTTTTGAAGCCAGACTTGGTCTCCAATAAGTTTAAATGAGAGTTTCAACCTTTAGACATCTTAATATTTCAGGCCACTTAACTGTGAGTTTACATTTTTTGCTGCAGTGCAGCTGATGAAGTGGGTGAAGGCCCCCGAGGTGGAGCTTCCCGTGACACCAGGGAGGTGACCACAACTGAGAAGTTATTTTGCGTGGAAACTTCTGGCTTTCGGTGAATGCTTTCTTCCCACCCTGAGTTAGTAAACATTAAACTTCCACGTGTCCTGATGGCATCCATGGCTTTTGTGATTGAGGTAACCTGAGAAATTCAGATAGGTATTACTCTCACCTTTTAAAAGGAGGCATACACACAGAGTCCTGGGGGTTTTTACTTTCAGTGTTTTAATATTTCAATCAGTGGAGTTTTTAATCTATAGAAATGTAAGTATGCAAATATTATTAAAACTAAAGATTTGCATGTAAAAGAAGATGAAAATACAACTGCCTTGGGAAGAACCAGAGAGAGAACAAAAAGGAAAATAAACTGTTGTGGAAAATAATTAGGGAACACTTAAAGTCAAAAGGGAAAAAGCCAATTTAAAATGATAGATATCAGAAGAATCCTCCCATAGATTCTGTAAATATGAAGAAGAGAAAAGGTGAAGGAGGAAAAGAGAGACTGCAGTTTTGAGTCAGGTGAGTATTCACAAAGTGAGTCTTGTTCTTGCATTAATGTCAGGCTCTGTAATGGGAATGGGGAAAGGAAGGAAGGTGAGAAAATGCCAGGCAAGAAAGAAGGAGTGAGAACAGTAGCTTGATAAAAAATGAATAAATTGAAGATTGAAAAATAAAAGGCAGGCAAGCTGGAGACAGCCTCTGATGAGAAAGAATATTTATCCAGAAATACATGTCAAAAAGTAGAAGGAAGCACTGCTATGTCTGCATCGTCACAGGCAGAGTCCACAGCAGCTGCTGGCCCCCTGCACAAGCACGGCTGATGGCACTGATGTGCAAGGTCGACCTGCACTCAGCTCCTGGCACCTGGAAGCAGACTGAAGGTTAGACTTCCAAACACCACTTCTGTTTCCATCCACGTTTACCCCAAAAGCTGAAAAAAAGAAGTTCCTTTAGTTTTTGCTTAGAGAATATTATTTCTCGTGGTTTAGCTCTGTTGATTAATTTCAACGGTACCCATGATTTCCTTTCCCTCATTACCAGTTTTCATCTTCAAACGCCCAAACCTTAACGTGTACCTCTGTTGGTGCATTTTATCAACCTTGCCCTGCCTCCTTGCCCTGCCTGTACCAGCTCCACTGCTATTTGTAGCCCAGGGAATTTATAACACATCCTCTTTGATGCAACTGATCCCTGTGACCACCGAGAGCCCCTTACTGCACCCAGGAATAACCCTGGGCATGCACGGCTCCTCTTGGTTCAGATGAAAAGCCCAGCGCTGTGGGTCCGGTGTGTTTTTCCTGCCGCTCCTCTGTGCTAGCATGGTCATTTCGGGCACGCTTCCTTGCCCGGCAGTCCTGCTCTTGTTGAGAGCTGTTGGCATCAGCGCCCCTTCCTGCGATTACTACAGGTCTCACCCAAACACCAAGCTGTACAAGGGTTTCCAGTGTAATTACTGGGAAGAAGTGTAGCTGGCTTTGGAAGCTGGGTCTGTCTAGTGAGGTCTATGAACTGAACTAAGACTAAAATGTAACACTTTTCTGCAGAAATCTCACAGAAAATAGTTGTGCCTTTTCGATACTGCTGAAAGGCACGCTGGGCTTGTGCTAAATTCCATACTGGCAATCCTTGTCAGGATCTGGCCCACTCTTTTTATAGTAAGTCTTCCGAATACAAGCTTCGGGTGTCAAGTGTGCCATTTTCATTCAAGCTGGTTCTTCCTAATACTGTTCCTGGGGAGAGGGGGGAGGCTGGTTTTGTTTAAAATAATAACTTTGCTAATCTCGTATTGATGTGTGAAAGGTAGTCTTACTGCTAACGAGAGAGACCTAACATGTATGATGTTAAAAGAAGGCTCAATGAATAGGAGTATGGTCCTTCATTCCCTTAGGTTGCCTGGCACTGCAGGAGACCGGTAGAGGACCGGCTGTCCGAGAGAACTGCTTTTGTTTTTCCTTAGAGTCGAGGTGATCTATTGCAGTCTCCTGTCAAAACCTTCATCTGGCAAGTCGAGAGAAGGGATTAGCTTATTTAAATTTTATCAGGCTTGAAAACATCACTTTCGAAGGCTCTGCGGGGTTACCGGTTTTTAGTGACTTCTCAAGGAAAGTCTCCCTGGTAGGACGGGTTCTCCCTGCTTTCTCAGCAGTGGTTCCCGTCTCCTCGCCGTTCCCCGCCGGAGAAGGGGCTCCCTTTGGCGAGTGGCAGGGCGAGCCAGGGGAGGCCGGGACCCCAACGCGAGGAAGAGGGGGGCTGCAGGAGGGATGCCGCCGGCAGGCTCAGTGGATGCTTTCTCCTGAGAGGCCGTACGCTTGTGGGGAGAGAAAAGCGGTACTGCCCTGCCTGTGCACGCGTGGGGGCTTGCACTGACCTCTCCGCTCCGGAAGACGTGGGGTTTCCTACGGGTCTCCCACATTATTTTCGGGCCGGTCGCGCTCCGCGGCGATGCTGCGGGCGCCCCGCGTTTATCCCCCCGGCTGAAAGCGCAGCGGTGCGCGCTGCCGCCGCCCGCCCCTCCTGCGCCCCGTCGGCTTTGGGAGGGCTGGCGGGCGGCGGGGGGCGGCTTCCCACCCCCGCGGAGCCGGGGCGTGCTCCAGGAGACACCGCGGGGTGAAGCTTGGGGGGACACCGGGGGCGGGATGACGGGGACACCGAAAGCGATGGAGGAGACACATTGGGGATGGCGGGGGGACACACCGGGGACGGCAGCGGGGAGGGGACAGGAGGGGCGGGGGCGCGGGGAGGAGGGGGGACACGTCGGGGGGCGGCCGCCCTGCCGGGAGCGTGTTCTGCCTCCGCCCGCCCCCTGCCTCCGCCCGTCCCCCCCCACGCCGCCGCCGCCGGCGGGGCGGGTGGCCGGGCGGGCGGCAGTGCCGCGGGCCCCGGCGGCGGGGCCGTGCGCGGGGAGGGAGGATGGTCCGGTGGCGGGGCCGGGCGCGGGGCGTCGCGGTGGCGGTGGCGCACGGGCTGTGCTCGGGCTCGCTGAACATCCTGCTGAAGTTCCTGCTGGCCCGCTACCACTTCGCCTTCCTGACGCTGCTGCAGTGCCTGAGCAGCGCGGCGGCGGCGCTGGGGCTGGAGGCGCTGCGGCGGCGGGGGCTGGCGGCACTGCCGCCCTTCGGGCCCCGCCTGGCGCGCCCCTTCGCCGCCGTGGCCGCCCTGGCCACGCTGCAGTCCACCCTCACCCTCTGGTCGCTGCGCGGCCTCAGCCTCCCCATGTACGTCGTCTTCAAGCGCTGCCTGCCCCTCGTCACCCTCCTCACCGGCGCCCTGGTGCTCCGCGACGGCATGCCCTCGCCCGGCGTCCTCGTCGCCGTCCTCATCACCACCTGCGGCGCCGCGCTGGCCGGTGAGTGCGACCGCGACCGCGACCGTGGCCGCACCGGAGGGACGGGACGGGACGGGGCGGGCGGCCGCGCCGCGGGGCGCCCCGACGGCGGCGCCGCCTCTGCACCGGCAGCCCCCGCCGCTCCGTCTGGGCTTCGGGGCGGGACGGGGCGGGCAGCGGCAGCCGAGGGGGAAAGGTGCGAGGATACGGGGGGCGTGCAACCCCGGGGGGGCAGCTGCAACCCCACCATGGCAGGCGCGACCTTGGGGGGGTGAATGCTGCCCGCTGTGACAGGTACAATCTTACAGGGCTCAGTGCAACCTCATGGGGGTAGATGCGTCCTTGTGGGGTCGGTGCAGCTCTATAGGGGCCGGTGTAAATCTATGGGAGTAGGTGCAACCTTATGGGAGTTGGTGCAACCTTATTGCAACCCTGTTAGGGAAGGTGCGACCCTATAGAGGGAGGTGTGATCTTATGGGGGGTGGGTGCAACCTTGCAGGGGTAGATGTAATCTTCTGGGGGCAACTGCAACCCTATGGGGGCAACTGCAGCCCTACTGGGGTAAGTGCAGTCATACAGGGGTAGGTGCAACCTTTGGGATCAGCTGCAACCCTATGGGGTGAGCGGCCCTACCTGTGTTGATTTCCAGCCGAGGTGGAGGTGGGGTGGGAGGCAAAGCTGGCCCTGTGTGGCCTGGCAACACTCCTGGATCGGGGGCTGCCCCAGGGAACTCGCATATGCACACAGTGAGTAGCTTAATCTGCAAAGAAGCCTGACAGGGGGCTCAGCAGGGAAGCTCTTGCTGTGAGGGCCCCACACAGCTTGGCCTTGCTGGGGGGAGCAGGAGGGCAGAAGGCGAGTCGGGGGGGCTGGAGGGCAGGCAGCCCGGCCAGCCGGAGCTGGCATGTGCCCGCGCTGGCAAGAGGATGCCCAGCGTTGCCATGTGTATGTGTGATTTCAGCTGCAAATCTCCCAAAGACATCTTCACAAAAGGGAGAATGCAATCTGATTTTGGCTGTGGGATTTAGGGGGAGAGCGGATGACATTCAATAGGTTTGCAGCACACACAGAGACACAAAAAGATGTATCCGTGGGGAGGTAAGTGTGTCCAGCCTTGGGAAAAGCATGACAAGTCTTAGGAGTTATGGAAAGGACACTGGTGCCTATTTCCTAAATATTCCCCCAGCCCAAAACGGTGCTCTCTTTCTGTCTCATGTGCAAAAACCATGCTTGTTTCTTTCT
The DNA here is from genome assembly GCF_013368605.1 of Nyctibius grandis. Taxonomy (NCBI): domain Eukaryota; kingdom Metazoa; phylum Chordata; class Aves; order Nyctibiiformes; family Nyctibiidae; genus Nyctibius; species Nyctibius grandis. The sequence continues at coordinate 65,032,384 of NC_090658.1, read as the reverse complement.
GTGACTCTCCTGACAGGAGCTGGTGACCTGACCGGGGATGCTATGGGCTATGTGACAGGTGTGCTGGCCGTGCTGATACACGCTGCCTACCTGGTGCTCATCCAGAAGACCAGTGTAGACAGTGAATACGGACCCCTGACAGCTCAGTACGCCATCGCTGTTTCGGCCACCCCTTTTCTCATCATCTGCTCCTTTGCCAGCATGGATTCCATCAACGTCTGGTCATTCCCAGGGTGGAAGGACCCTGCCATGGTGTGCATCTTTATCGCTTGCATCCTGATTAGCTGCGCCATGAACTTTACCACCCTCCACTGCACTTACATTAACTCGGCTGTGACCACCAGCTTCGTAGGGGTGGTGAAGAGCATAGCAACCATCACGGTGGGCATGGTGGCATTCAATGATGTGGAGCCCACAAAGTTATTTATAGCCGGTGTTGTGGTCAACACCTTGGGGTCTATCATTTACTGTGTGGCCAAGTACATCGAGACCAGACGGCAGAGCAATTACGAGGACCTGGAGAAAGAAGCTAGAGAAGAGGAGGGGAAAAGGCAGGCTGGGGACCAAGCCCTGTTTGCGATGGAGGCGATTTCCCAGGAGAAGGGGGCTGAGGAAGCAGCAGTGGAAGGATCAGATGCAGGGGACAGCCAGAGCGGAAAAGAAGAGAAGGACGTCACTGAGAAACCTGCCAAGGGACCAGCAGTCCAGGGAAAAGCCACCGGCACACAAGAAGTGGACAGGAGCTCGCTGAAGGACGCCTATCTTGGAGTATGGAGGTTGGTGAGGGGTGCTAATTATATAAAGAAGGATTATTTGATAGAAAATGAAGAGCTACCAAGCCCTTAAAAAGCAGGTTTGAAAACTGATTGCTTGAGGACAGACACCTGGTTCTCTGTACAGGGGGAAAGGCAGAGCATACATTTCCACATCAATGCTGACAAATCCAAATCACGCAGGATGACTTTACCTCATTGTCAAAAAGCAAAAGTTCAGAGTTTGCTCATGCTTCGGGCTTGCTTTCAGCTGCTTTCAGTGCATCAGTTTAGACCCACCACAGCTAAAGGTGCCAAGTCCTCTGCTGTGGGTACAGAGAGAGCTGGGTAACGGCAAGTCACGGGGCGCTTGCCCAGCAGCCTGGGCCACGGGGGACACCGGTACCATTAGGTTAGTTGGCAGTTCCAGTGACATGGCGGTGGCCTGTAGCTTAGGTTGTATCTGAAGCCTTGTGATTTTAACACCATTCGGAGGCTCTGTCGATATGCTTCCGTATCTGTATCCATCCAATTATAGGTACTCAATATAAATATATACCTGCAACATATAAGCTCCTATTAACTGTACATTTATGTGCTCCTCTGTGTCAATACAATTGCAACAGAGCTAGAGGTTGTGCCACTTCCAACTATATTGGTGTAAAATCACCCTCTTAACTGAAGAATTGAAACTCCCCCTGACTCTGTGGCCAGGCTGGGCCTTGTATCTGGTTTACATTGGGTGGTTTGTGTCTTCAGTAGAAATACTTTTGTCCTGCAGTGGTGTACATGAGAGCAGAACCACATCTGAACTTTTGAGAAGCTGTGGTCAGCAAAAGAAAGATGTTTTTCTATGAGCTTTAACTACATGTAGCATTGGGAATATTAGTTTGGCCCAAATAAAAGGGATTGGAAATGTTAGACTGTATTGATTTGATTTGGGAGGGCTATAAAGAAAAAGGGAGACAGTGTGTGGCTTGTGCTGTCCCCTCCTTGTACTCTAAAGTCGGGTGAATCAGCGCCTGGCCCGAAACCCAGGTGTCCTCCCCATCTCCCTCTCTCAGAAGTACAGGCTGATAGGAGAACTGGGGACACCACCTCTGCCAGGGCTCCCAGGAGTGCTTTTGCAGGACAGTTTTGCTGTATCCTGGCCACATGTTGGGACGTGGTTTTGCATGTATCAGCCCTCGCTGTCCCCACACTGTGGTGTCCAGTGGAAGAAAGCGTGGGCGGGCAGGAAGGAGCTGTAGCGTGCTCCGGCACATCGCACGGCCGAGCACTCATGGGCCAGGACGCTCGGTGTGCTCGGCACTGAGACACCCCTGGTGTTGGTGGAAGCTTCTCCCATGTGCCCAGGCTGTCCCTGGGGGCTGAGACGGCAGCCCTGCCTCTCCGCCCTGACCGTCCCAGCGCTCCTGTGGGAAGCAGGCACTCCAGCGGGGCCTCTGCTGAACATGCTGATATTTCGTACCGCATGCATTTAATGGGAAAGGCTGGGGAAGCAAGCATTTGAGTATTTCTTAGCCTGGGAGTACCCTTTTGGGAGGCAGGAGTCCTTGGGTCAAACCTTTGCTCAGAACCAGGCGGAGAAGAGATTTGACTCTGAGTCTTCCTCATCCCAAAAGGGTGCCCCAGCCGTCGGGCCATTGTGACCACAGGCTGAAAGAAGTTATCTTCTCCTGAAAAAATGAACCAAGTTTGGTCTTGTTGTAGTTGTTATTGTTGTTGTTGTTATTATTATTTATTAAGCCACAGAACTGAAAATCAATTATTCCCACAGCCCTAGTTAAGCAGTGCCTAGCCCAATGCCTTCTCAAGCCAAGCAGGCAGCATTAGCCTCACAGCACGTTCAGCACTGAAATCCAAAATGAGCCATTTACCCAGCAGGGAATATTTGCAAAACTGATCTCTGGGGGAGCTTTAGATTCTTGTCAATAAATGCAGGCAGAAACAGCTGGTGTGACAGTATGTTTTTTGGGTGAGTGTGGAAGTTGGGTGACCTGGCATCACCCATGAATTTTGAAAGAGACGGCTATAAAGAGATTCAGGCTAAAAGCCTGTAGCTGCTGAGCTGGGGGAACGGGGTACGGAGATCTGTACATCACACATCATGTAGAGCTTGTGTTTAAGATTAGTCGAGAGATACTGGCTGTATGCCAAAATACGTTTACTTTCTGTTCAAGCTCCATATGGTATCTTTTTCAATAAAAGCTCTATTTATTGTTTATAGGCTAATACAATAGGGGTTTTGTTAGTTTCTCAAATGCATCCTGGTCTAAAGAAGTTTGTGCCTATGACTGATCGTTGCTGTATTACTGAACTCATTACGATATTGAACTGCATTGTAATCATACAGATGGCTGAAGAGGAACACACATTTCTGACCTGTCCTCACTGTGCTCAGTGTTTTCTGCCCCCAAGAAATGTGGATTTTTACCACCTGGATGCCACTCTTCGATCCCGTAGCGTACGCTCCGTGTTTGGCACGTGCTGTAGAAAGCTCTCCCCTTGGACTCTTGTTGCAGGACTTTTTCCTGGGGGAGTTTAATGTTTTGCCGCATACTGTTGTTGAAGTATTAGTAGAAACTTGCAGAAATTCAAATAGTTTTGACTGTTAAAAAAGCTGCTGTTACGATGTTGTACATTTGCATGTATAGTCAAAATGTGATTATATTGTATTCTGTTTATACCTGTAAATTCGCTAAACTAAAACAGGAATTTGGCAAATGCAAGCCATTTTTTCCAGTAACAGAGACTGTTGCACAATAAAATAAAAATACTGCCTCGTGCTGAGGTATTTTAATAGCATCAACGGAAGACTGCAGAATGAGATGTGGGAATAAAATGCACTGCTTTCCAAAAGCCTTCTGGTTTTCTTATTGTTGCTACTCTGGGGTGCTCGGTTTTGGTTCATTTATAGTTATTCTTGTGCCTTTATACCGTCCAAGTTTCCTCAACATGTGACCGCACACTATAAATACTGTGTTGGACAGAGGGACTGAGGACAGACAAAGGAACACAAGAGGCTGAAGTGGCGGAGTCCTCTGGAGAGCTTGAAGTTTCTGTGGTTCTCAACAGTGATTTCTTTGGTTACATATTTAAGATGAATTAGTGTCAGTAGTGTAACTGCTGTAACTTTAGAATAAATAAAAATAAAACTATGCTCGTTATAAATAGTTATATTATAAAATCATTGCATTATTAAAAGACTTAATATTGATTTTATGTTACAATGTTAAGTGTTTGTATTACCAACTATATCACATGGCAACCCTAGGAGATGACTTAAGCGTTAATTTTTACCTGTTTGCTTCGGATGAGAGGTGTGTAACATGCCCGTGGCTGAGACTGGGTTGTGCCAGACTCTCGGGCTGGTGACTATTGCAGAATTCATCTTAGAGCTCCACACAAATGTGCCTGCAGGATGGGTCAGAGAAAGAAACTGTCCTTGTTCCAGGATAATGAATGAACCTGATGCACAATGACTACTTTGAGATTAAACATTAATTTCAGTGTCAACACATCATCGAGTAACACCTGCTCTAGCATTACTATATACGCACGCACATGCACGTGCACGCATGCAAATAGACATGCAACAGGAAAATGAAAGCCAGACTGGCTATCTTTTCTAAAATATTTTATTTTCTCAACGAAATTAAAGAGAGGCCAGATTATTTGGAAGCAGGGACAGTTAAAATTTCTAAGGATAAGTAATAAATTTGCATACATCACTGACAAACTGATCCGGCGTTTACCATCACTTCCAGAAGGAAAATGAACAGCAACCTACAAAAAAAGGTGAGAGTGAAAGGAATTTTACAGTTTATTAAGCAACACTCCACAGCCCTGTGTATGTCCAGGGGTGGTTTATTGCCGGTGCTTAACAGCCTCCTGTAATTTGATTACGTCTGTTTGCTGCAGGCAGAGGCTTTGGTAGGCAGAAAGGTGCAAGCCCTTCAGCTCTGGTCTCTAAATTAACAGCTGAACATTTTGCTGCTTGTCGTGGTTAAGGTTTAACACCATAGATTCCTGTCTCCGTGCCTTCTCTGTCTGTGTCCCGTACAATTTCACATATCGCTTTGAGGTTTCTTCTGTGTTGTTTTAACCTGAAGCCTCTAAGTGCAGTGCAGGCAATCAGCTCGGCCTCTCAATTAGCTGCTGCGTTCATGCTTCAGTAGCTTGTTGGAGGTCGTCGGGCAGATTTTCACTTCAACCTTGTGCCTGTCGGGAATTGATGAGCGTGCACATGCCCTCCTTTCTCTTCCCTCCTTCCTGCTGTATTTCCCAAATACTGTTCCCAGCGTCCAGCCTGAGAACCTCTGCCAGTGGCGGAGGACTTGCCACAGAGGCTTCTGCCACATTATTATTTTCCCCTTTTTTTTCTAGAAGGGCAGGGAGGGGATGGACCAGCAGGATCTCGTGTGTCCAGATTGCTTCTTGCTACCTTTGTGCATGTTTCTGCACACCAGCTCCCTGCTTACCAGCTCCCTATATAGCTTGGCCGTGGCTGCGTACCAGCTTCTTGTGGAGCTGGGCCAGGGCTGTGTACCAGTATCCTGCGGAGCTGGGCTGTGCGGAGGACAGACGCAGCAGTGAGGGCCCTCACTCTGCCAGCCCGCCAGTACCGAAATCTCCTAGTCATGCACACCAGTGTGGATATTTATTATACACGTAAAGCCAGAATGAGATTTTTTTACAGTAAGAGCATTTTGAGTAATAAAGCTATAAACCTGAGAAGGGGTTGCCATCATTATTGCTGTTGAGCCAGGCTCGTTTTTATTATATGTGGAGACTAAGAAAGCCAGTCACACTTTAATGCTAGACATTGTGTTTGACTAGGAGAGAGACTGCCTGAGATGAAAGCCCGGGTAGGGAGCATGAAAACACTACTCAAAGAAGTACATGGGATTGGGATTAGGATGGATGGGGAAAATATGAGAGTTAGTTACAAATTAGGACAGATGGGGAAAATGTGAGAGTTTGCAGAAAAGCGAAATGTTTCAGCTCATATCCCTCTCATACACCAACATCCCTGGGGAGCTGGAAGCCAGCCCCTCCACCAAATTTCAGCTTGTCACTGTTCTTACACAGAAAGAAATAGTGACAGAATCGGAAACCCAGGGCCAAACAGTGCGGTGAATCTGCACTGGATGCACTTGAATTTGGGGCCCTGGAAGAGCAATACACATGAAGGAGAGAGTCAGCGTGAATGACCTGGCCGGGGGGAAGACAAGTGGATCTGCTTTTTGTGGTCCCAGGATTTTTTTTTACTGGGTAGATGTAAGAAATTCTACTCTGGGAACATTAACTTTGTTGATAAGTTTGTCCTTTATCCAATAAAAGCAATGTCAGTTCTGTTCTCAAAATTACACCATTTTTTTAATTAGGTGCTTGTGTTCCTGACAAAACAAGACAGATTTCAAGAATTCTTTAACAAAATTCAGAATTTCTCTGAAAAAGAACGGTAACTGCTAAGGTCACAGACTGTTTCTTACCTGACATGGGAGGGGGTCAAATGAGAGACAATAATGAGCTGTAACTGGTCATGATAGTAAACCAGTCAGGTTTACCGGCTGCTGTAAATATTGAGTATCATCAATAAATAAAAACAGCTGCAGGGTGTTGTGTATATCACCATTAACTCCTTGTGTCTTGAATTGGCTTAATCCTCTTAAGTGAATTATCAGTCTTCAGAGTATCTCTGCAAATCTGTCCTTAAGGTCTGTCCAATTCCAACCCATGTACGCTTGGTTAAAATGTTAAGTATGGATTTTCACTTCTGATTATCACACTACTAGCCACCCTGAGCTCTGAAGGGGAGAGAGGTTCCCTCTGTCAATGCGCCTTCTTGAGTGAGTGAACATGGAGTGGCACAGAAAAGATCGAACAACATATATTACTACAAACATACAAAAACCAGCTAAAGATGTCCTCATTACAATTTTACAGGAAAAAATTGCATTTCCTCAAGCATAGTGGCTGACAGGCCACTGGGTCTGAATATTTGTTGAACACCAGAAGGCTGATGCACACACAACACACCACAACTGACAGTGCACAGTCACACAATTTTGGCCCTGGGATTTACAATATTTTCTAAGACCAAAGACACTGGGATGCATTTGGCTGGCATCAACGGAAGAAATTGCTTAACTTAGGGAAATTGGGGTGCAGGTCTTTCTGAAGAGCTCCTCTCCAAAGAAGCATCACTGCCAAGCCAGCAGCACATTTCAAGGATTCCTGAGACAGGATTGGACTTCCAAAACTGTGCCGCTGTCTTCGTGGTTTTTTTTTGTTAGTAACAGTTAAGAGTGAGCAGAATGGTCTGTAATATCTGATTATGTCCTGGGGTGCCTTCTGGGTGCTGAATTGTTCTGAATCACTTGAATGTTGCAGTGGCTTGATCAAACCAGGGCTAATCATGCTGCATCCACCTCTGTCATCCAACACAACCATTGCAGTTTCTTTTTCTGTTTGGAGGATCTACTTAACAGTGATTGAGTATACTTGCACACTCATAAAGGTCTTTTATAGAATCAGCTGTTCCAAGTATTCAACATTACAGTTCAGGAAAGATACTAAGCAACAGCTAGCTACCGAACAGCAGTCTTGGTTTCATGTGCATGTATCACATGAAATTTCTTCCCTCTGGTTTATCATGTTTTCCTTTAAGACATGGAAGATGAAAATGACAGCAAGAATTGGCTTTTCAAGAGAAGATTTTGCAAGAGGAGTTCGGGTTATTTGCTATCCAAGCTTTAGACTTTCCTCAGCTTTATCTACTTCACTGCCTTTTCTCAAAACTTGTAAATTTTGGTCTTCACTGAGCTTTGATATTGATTTGGCACCATTCTTTTTTTATTCTCTTTCTGCAAACTCCACCTCTGCCTGTCCCCCTGTGGCTGGTCAGGCAGGGCACAACGCTGTCCTGGGCCTGGCACACACCCTGTGCGTCCTCTTCAGGGAAATCAAAGCAGCAGCCGCCAGCAGACAAAAAGCATCAGGTCCCACTTTCCTGGACAAAGACAAGGACACGCTGTTCTGTGATTGAGCTTCATTGCTGATTTATACTGATTTATACTCATCATGAACAAGCACAGTGAGTAAGGCCCTCAGAGCCAAGGAGGCTTCACTGCATCCCCGCATTTAAAGCATGGGTTGAAAAACGGAGATTATTTCTTGGCAAGGCTTCTCTTGGTGCATTGGATAGATCCAATGTGCTGGCACGTAAGTTGGCGAACTTTGAAGACTCGAGCTGCTGTGTGAACACAGATTCCTAGGTGGCAATATAGAGCAGTCACTGCAACACCTTCCTGGTTGCCATCACGGATGCTCATTCAGTAGTCCTTGCCTTTGTACCAAAATATTTAAGTGTATGTTTATTTTGTGCCTTCGCTAAGCCTTCATTCAGTAGGACACGAACCTGAATGAAAGCATTTTGCGACATTAGGGGCTCAGTAGTGGCTGGTGTTTCACCTCTCCAACCCCAGGAGTGGGTTCAAAGTGGGTTTGGGATTACTTCTCTATCCCACCAAGCACAGGAGCTAACGCTCACAATTCCAGCAATGCAAAGGCAAAGAAACACCCCCTGCACCCCAAATGTATTTACTCTCATTGCTGTGTCAGGACAACCAACAGTAAAAGCACCTGCTGCAGGAGAAGGGAGTTTTTGCCGGCTCAGCATGTGCCATTGGGTTGGGTGGCAAAGCCGTGCCACCGGGGAAGGGCCACCAGCCGGGTGTGCCGGCACCCCCGAACAAGCACAGCTGCAGCTGCAGAGGCTTCAGAGAGCAGTTCCTGCCACTAATGCTGCATGGGTGAAGGTTCTCATGTGGGGTCAGGGGTTTGCCCCTTTCCCAAAGCACCTCAGAGGGAGCTGGCACATGGCAGCTCGCTCGGCCCCATCCCCACGCAGGGTAACAGGTCAGCTCAGGCATTCGGTGGCATCGCGGTGAGGGAGGGGAACGGTACAAATTTTACCTGTGCAATCAGGCAGGCTATTACCGGAGCAGAAATGGTTCCTTTATTACTTTTTTTTCCCAGTGACATTTCCCTCTGTATTTTTGAAAGCAAAAATGCAAATCCATTAATAGCTTTTTTTTTTTAATAAAAGACTTATTTAAGAAGCAAGTTCCTGAAGGCAATACAGCGCTGGCTGAGCTTGCAAAATAATTCAATGTATGGAATGGATTAGGTTGGTGGCTGCCTTATTTTCGTTGCCTTCGAAGTGGCTGGGAAAACGAAGATTTAAAGGTAAGGACTGTAATAAAGAATGAGCTCTGTAAAGCGGCTTTGCTACAGCAAACCTTCAAACCCATTTGAGAACGTCAGGGATTTAGCATTATTCTTGAGCTGACTTGACAAACCAATCTGGCGTCTTTACAGTTGAGCCTTAGAATAAAAAATGCCATAAATTCAATCTCCTGCAAGATAAGGAGTAGCCAGCTGATTCCCAGGGTGCAGGCAGCACTGATAGGCCCCTGCTATCTGCACTCTGCTGGGATGGGATATCTAATTTGGGTAAGTGCATTTCCAGCATTAGGGTGCATGAAGTCTGACTGCAAGTGGCTGCCAGTAGAGACACACGAGATCAATTTTGCAAATTCATGCAGAAAACGACTCTCATTTTAACTAAAATGCTAAACTTGAGTAATAATGTAAGAGTATTAAAAGCTATCAAGAAAGAAGGAAAGTCAAGGGAAGCAAAAAACTAGAGTCCCACGGACACATTGCCAAAGATTTGCAGTGCTGTTGCTCTGCATTTTTCAGTCAGAATAATGAATAAACATTTGAGTACTAATGAGATGGACATAGATAATTTGGATTATTTTAAATCCAGCATCACTATCTGATCCAAATGTAGGTGCAGGGAGCCCATGAGGTGCTTCAGCAGGAGCTGCCTGGGTCTGAGCCATCAGCATCCCAGCACACCACAGCACTTTTAGGAGCCTACAGCTGGCTGGAGCAGCCCCCATCCACAGCATGGAGGGACCTGGGAGGCTGGAAATAAATATATCTACTGCCTTTTTTTGTCTGAGGATGCTTTTGTGTATCCAGCCAAAATTTAAAACTTCACAACCATTTCAGGTCGATGGTCCTGTTTGCTGCCCTCTTTCCTTCAGGAGCAAATCTCTCCCCACCCACATATTTTTTGTGACAATGCCTAAACTGGCATTCACATTGCAGTATTGCCAGAAAAAAAAGAAAGCCAGACGTGTTGACTTTTTTTTTTTTTTTTGACCACAGCCTTCAGGCTAATTTAGTCATCTTTGTTTCTGCTAACTTGCTTTCTTAAAGACTGGTGAGGGTTTGGATGAGCTGCTCTTTTCGATTTTGGTCAGTCTGATACGTGAGATAAAGATTAGATGATGCACCAAAGCTGGCGTTTTTGTTACATCAGTTGTGACAGAAGTTGCTGTGTTCCCAGGCTGGTGTTTACATTTAAATAAAGTCCATTAGACTTGGACTATAGCCAGGTCTTTCCTTGCTGGGCTCTTTTCAACTGTAAACAGAATTGCACTCTCTTTGAAAATGTGCTGTCACTTGCTTTTGCAAGAGCAGGCATGAGTATTTGGGGGTTTCATCCATTGATTTGTACTGTGGGTTAATTCTGTGGATTTGGTGAGATCAATGTGCTTCAAAAAAAAAGTAAAGAGCCTGTTCTCTTTTGCTACACTGGCACGGTCCCATAATGCCAATGAAATTGATTGGGAAGAAGTTGGTTCAGGACAAATGGGTCCCCCATGAGCTGTAAGCACCTCTCCTGGTCAGGAAACGATGCACATAAAGCTGCAGAGTTTTTTGCTGTGGCAGCAGAGAAAAGCATAAAAAAGCTGCTGTGAGGGGAGTGTGATCTGGTATATACCTGTCAGAGGGGCTGCTGGGGTGCTGCTCAGGATTTTTGCCCTGTTACAATTTCCCATGTTGTAGAGCAGTTTCCTATGGGCATCATTGTCTACCTGCATTTAGAGATGTTGAATGGAGACCTTTTTTCTGACTATTTTTTCTCTTGGTGCTACACAGTTTGCTGTCATTTTGTTATTAGTTAAGGTTTGCACCCTACTCCCTATGTCCAACCACAAACTCTATGCTGGGATATACCTGCCTCTTGAGTTCAGATGCAGTCTACAAGTTGTGGATCTGCTACTTGGCAAAATTCAGGGGGAGGAATGTCTGATGCGTGAAATGGGGACCGGATGAACTCAGTGGGGGCTAAAATCTTCCTCCATGAATGGCAGATCCACTTGAGGAGATAACTGCCCTTCTCCTCCTTCCAACTGCCCATGGACAGGCTCCCCATCTCAGTCACAGGCTTCCTTGTAGCAGGTCCTGAATAAACAGTGTATGGGGCTGGGCTACTGAAGCCTTCACTGTGTGGTGGGGAGAGAAAAACAGTAAGTTTAAAAAATATCCATTTGTTAAGTTTTAATTTATTTTTTCATTAAATATTTACAAAAATGAGCAATTGCTTACACACTAAAATTAGCTTCCCTATTTGTATGGCAGCTATGCCTAGACATCCTGATGTGCTTGATATACCCTGTGAATTCCCGGACAGTGTTAGACACTGGTAGAAGCAATGTGAGCATTAGACCCTGAGCTGCAACCAACCCTGAGCTGCTCAGCTTTCCACTTACCTGACACACTGTCTAGCTACACATTTAACTGTTCTGTCTGTTACCACCCCTGCATGGTGATCAACAACAAATAAAACACTCATGGGTAAAAGGATGCAGAAAGGAGCTGTCCTGCATTTCTGTAAAGCTGTTCTGCAACAGCAACCAGAAAGTTCAGCAGACCATGGGTAGCATGGTTTTGTACAATAGCATTTGCTTCAGTTATCCAAATGGTCCTTTGGGTGATTGCCTGTAGCTGTTAACTCCGTCTGAAACAGCAAGGGGCTAAAACCACTAAATAATGCAATCCATGGACTTCTTTTACTTGTTTGATCCCTGCTAAGAAAGTCCAGTGGTACAGAACTATTCATTGGTTGAATTAATTTTGACTTGGTGGTTTGGTACCTTTAAAGTGAAGAACAGGACTTGGGAAAGCTAACAGACTAAAGGCAGAGCATTAATATTGGCGTTAATTGGAATTAATTGGCTTTGAGTAGGAGAATCTCAAATTAAAATGACTGTTAGTTGAAGATCTGAAATGGTTAATCTTTAGTTTAGCTAAAACTTACACTCTTCTATTGTTTGCTGTTCTATTCTTTGCATTTCACACTGTCAAATCTTGTGCCTGTCTTGCACCGTTGGCCCTTCTGGCCATATCTACACTGCAAGCGGTGCAGAGTGATTTGTGTCCGTGCTATGACTATTCAGTGCCATCAAGGGCAGACTGACCTTGTCCACATTTGGCCCTGAGTTTTCTTTGGGTCTCATTGCCCTCAGGTATAACTATAATTTTCATTGTGGATTTTTTTCAAGTAGAATTAGCTGATATAATGTGAGGACTGTGCTGTAGCTCTGTGTTCAAAACAAACAGAAATGCCCTTCACACAGGAGACAGTGGAGTGGTGGCACTTGCTGCCAAAGGATGTAGCGAAAGCTAAAAGTTTACTTTACAACACAGGCACATGGAAGAGAACTCCACAGAGGGTTAATAAGTATAGAAAATCACACATAAACCAGGAAGTCCTTTGAGCTGGAAATATGTTGTGTCTGGGAGAGTACTCAGAGGATGGACCATGCACAGCCTCCTGTTCTCATCCTGGGCACCTGCTTATGGTTCTGCTGAGGTCGGGAAATGAGGGAAGATGGACCTTTGGTTTGACCCAGTATGGTCATTTGTATGTTTTCTCTAATGCCTTCTCTAGGAAGAAAACCTGTAAAGGTTTCCTCAAGATATCCTCCATCTTCGAAGGTCTTAGAAAACCTGTCCTTCAGCAATTTACTTACTCCCTTCTGCCCTCAATCCTTATTTTAACAACTGTACTTACCTGCTGTTAATGTCTTTATTGCACTCTCTGGCTTGGTTTTTATCCTCTGCTGTGCCAAAATAGTGACTCAGCATGGTTAGAAGTAAAGATAGATCCTTGCAAAAGCCATTGAGTTCTGGTGAAAAAATTAACTAGCACTGACTGCTTTCGAGTGTATGCCCTGCTGGAATCCTCCACCTCGTCAGCTACTAAACACCACAGTAATCACAAACAGACATATAATGTTATAATTACGATGGGCAGTACCCAATTACACCATGTTCCTAAAAGAATACCCTGTAAGTGAATGATGTACCTACTCCAGCCCCCTCAAGGAGCTACCAGACAATCCCCAGTTTACAAGCACAACATGGAGCTGTGTCAATAGATAGTCATCAAAACCTCATTTTTACTACTCCAACCCCTCATGTCTACAAAACACTTAACTGGAATTGGGCTGGTGACTTGCTGTGAAACACTGAGCAGTGGCTTGCAGCTGTAGGAGGTAATGGTCTTACATGCTCCCCCTTTGCTGTATCCACCATTTGTTTTCTGCTCCCACAGCCTTTGCAGGCACCAGCTCTTTGCATTGCAGGATGGAAGACGTGCTAGGCCTTCAGGGTACTTTGTGACACAAAGAATACCCAAAAGTTGCTCAAAATCATGATCTGGATGATGGATCTAGCTGGATCTTACATGTGGCAGCAGAGGACAGTTTTAAGACGGCAAAATCCTATAACAAATTTTTACATAAATGAGGTTTTAATGACAGTACAGCTCAGAGCCAGACACCTCCAATACCCTCTAAGTCCCGATGCCCAGGCATTTGGAGGCCTAAAGTCAACAGAGAAGGACCTCAATCTAGCCAGGCTTAAGGCTGTACTAAATCAAAACTTCCTTCATTGTCCTTCTGCTCTGGTTTTCCCTAGTGATGAGCCTACACTTGATGGCTCAAGGATGATTTGGTCTCCAGTATGATACACACAACCCAGTATGAATCTACAAGTACTTCATTTTCAGAAATCTCCCAGATGATGAGGCCTGTTTGCTGACACAGTAGCAGAAAATATGTACGTGCCATGGGCTGCTGATGAATATTCAGGCCTCAAATTTATGCTGTGTGTGCTCAGCCCAGCAGTATGTCATCCAGATGAGCAACAGCCATGTGTGTGAGCAGAAGGTAAGCGGAGGCATGGCTCTAGATTGAAAGATACTCCCAGGCTCTGCAGTCAACTACAGCTGACTGAAATCTGTAACTGCATCTCTAAAACAATCCCAAGAGTGCGATATTAAAATGTTTCCATTGACTTTTATATTTAACATTTTAATTTGAGGACTAACACTTGATCTGATTTGAAAAGACTGGATTCAATGACAATTTGATTCACATGGCTGGAAGATCTGTTAAAACACTAAAAGGTGAACACATGCAGGGCTGAACTTTCCAAAGGCACAAAGCACACAGTGGTACAAAGACATGTGGCCACAGATTGCAAAACCTGATTTTAACTACTCTTCCTCCTATGGAGCTCTCCACTTGTACATTAAGGTGACCAGCCCCTCCCAGTGGCCTAAGGTATGTATATATGCTAAGTCAATGAGATGCAGGCTTTCCTGAGCTATGTGTAGCCAATAGGGCTGCAAAAGCAGGATGGGGGTGGTCATGTGTTGCACCTAAGGCTTGATCACAGGAAATGAACCCTGCACTCTCTGGCTGCGCCAGCTGGCTCAGAGCTCAATGGTTGTCTCTTGTGCCTTGGAGAGAGCTGGAACAGTCACAGTCACCATGGTAATTTTCTAACCGCTGCAGCAAGGAAACCAGAGCCCACCCAAGAACATGCCAACACATGCTCCTTTGGTGCAGGATTGTAGGTTGTTTCAGCAGCTGAGTAAGTACCTGTTCCCACTCAGACTCTTCATTCTGGTCCATTTCCTGGAGTCAAGGTTCTCAGCTGGTTCAGCTCCTCATCTCTCTCTGTCTGCCTAAATGAGATACGCTACTACAGTGCTCACCAAAGAACAAGGTGATGGGGGGACCTGATTTTGTCTTACTGGCAATGGTTGGATGTAGATGTGGAAACTGGTAGTAGGACTGAAGTGCTGTAGGTGGTGGGTGGTCTGACTGAAATGGTTTTGTGTTTGGCCAGTGGCAGAAGATTCAATGACTGTGGACTTCAGAGCAGCTGAAGAGTTTCCGTAAACACCTGGACATGTGTGTGTGTTTCTCCTTGGGCATGTAGCTTTTATTTTTTTTCCATGTTGCTTTTGCAGTAAATGCACAAAGGTTTAATTTTGTAAAGCAATTGACACAACACCAAGTGGATTATACCAACTTTATGCAGTGGAAGGGCTCAGGAATAATTCAGTCTTTCAGACTGATAATATTTAGAATCTGCATCACAGAAGTATCTGGAGGACACAGGAAAAATCGCATCCCTATTGTGTTAGGCTCTGCTTATACAAGAGATGGTCTTTGCCCAAAGACTTTGCAATCAAAATAAAATGTTGAGTGATCCTCTGCAACTGTATGTGCTACTAGAAGATAAAACTGCATCAAGTACATAATAAAATTGCTCACAGTTCACAAACCTGTCAGGGCAGATAGATAACATTGCCTCATCTAATACGAGTTTCCACTCATGGGTAACCTCTTATTAGTAAAATACATTATGCAATATTTCTTAACAATTCATAATAGCTTGTATCTGAAGAGAGGAAGATGAACTAATGAAGAGAGCTCACAGGTGTAGAAGGGAGATAAAGAAGGTGCAGCGCGTCCTCCTATAGAGCAGCTGCCCAGCTGCTCTTTTCCTCTTTACAGAAAAGTCCTCTGAGCCCACATTGTATTGTTTGCAGTGAAAGGCTCAGCCAAGCTGTCACTTGGGATCATACTGTCTGGTGTTCTGTAGCAGTGAGCTGAGCATATATGTATTGCAGATGGAAAATGTCGCGGCTACCTCTGACAATGCTTTTCACTCTTTAGTATAACGAAAAAAAATTCTGCCTCTGACTGTAAACCCAAGTAAGACAGAGTAAAGTGTGGGTTTTTTTTACCAGTTGCTTGCTTCAGAAAAATACTCCTGCCTGTTGAGTTACTGATCACATAGACTTGGGCATGTATGAGCATCACTTTAGAAGATAAAAGGAGTGTGAGTGGTAAAGAGCTTTTCTTATGTGCTTCTTGTTTGGCTAATGGGATTTTCACAGATGACTCCAATGGGACCAAATAAACCAAACAGATGAGTGGTCATCTGAAAAATTCCTGCTGAATTTCATACTGTGACAAAAGGCGTTTCATGCGTTTCACTAGTATTAGTCTATGCTATATTTCTGTACTATGAAGGCCTTGTGTTTTGGAGGCTCTCTACTAGCTGTGTTTTGAAGATGATATTTCTGTGGTAACATAACAAAGAGCGAGCAGTTACAGGATGTAGAGGACACAGGCTAGTCTTCATTAGCTTGCAAAAATTACCAAATGGCAAACTTCAAGCTATGGACAAATAACCATGGGCACCAAGTGAACAAAAGAACTGAAATACCTTGTCAACTGTGATCTTCACGTGCACTGCCCTGTTTAGCATTTCCCACATTAGCAGATCCTGGCTGGCAGCATGAGCCTCCAACTCCCACGCTTTGGCTCCCGTCCCTGCCCCGAGCCACCTGCAGCCCTGCGTCCCTCCTCGGGGGCAGAGAACTCCATCAGGCAACAGGGAGCCTCAAAATGGGGCACTGGCGTTCCCAAAGCCTTCTGCAGGGCTTTGAAGTTCTTGTTCCTCCTCTGTAAAATGGGTTGTGACACTCCTGGGTTGGTCCGCTCTGGGGATTAGTGTATGAGTTACTCTCAATAACTCCTTATTGTTCCTGGGAAGATTATCTAAAGTACGGATTGCCTCAGGTGCAGAGACATCTGAGGTAGCTCTGTGTGATAGCATGGGATTACTTGGACTGATTTACATGGGTGTAGCACCATGTGAACAGAGCTGCACTGCTCCTGAGCTGCCCAAAAGCCCTGGCAAAGCAGATTTCTGTGCCTCTGTAATGTTTTGTCTTTTTTTTTTTTTTTTTAAAGCAGGCTATCTACTATTCCTGATAACAGAGAGCATGCTACACGACCTATAAAAGTAGCTACCCAGACATCTGTGACAGTGTAGCTGCCATCCTTGTCACAGACCACTGCTTCTACAGCGGGGAACAACGTAGCCTCCAGAAGCAAGTGAAAATGGATGTGAGCACCATATGGTGTAGATGGAGAGTGATGGGGTAGTGACTATCAGAAAGTTGCAAAAGAATGGGGAAAAATGAGTTTGTCTTTCCCAGAGACTCCCTATGTGGTCCTCAGTCTGGGACTGTCCCAGAGAGAAGGAAAAACCCTCAGTGGGGTCAGGCTTCAGGCTTCAGGCTACTATTTCCCTGTCCTTAGAGCCACAGGGTTTGGGAATTTGAAGCCCTCACGGGAGGGCTTGCACTTCTTGAGAGGCAGCGGATGGTTGCCCTGTGCCCAGGAGAGCAGCAGCAGCATTGCTCTGTCACGGCTGAGCACAGCAAATTCTTTTCTTCGGATCATGCTGTCGCTGCCGTGTTGTGCAGCAAATGCAGCTCCTGGCTCACCCCATCCCTTCCCAAAGTAACAAGCGTGGCAAAGGCTTGAAATATGTTGAACAGCAAGTAGCTCTTCCATTTTGTCTGATAATTGTTGTAATACATCGCATTACAGTGCTGTGCTCCAGCCTCAGATTTTCCTGCAGCCTCTACAACTTTTCCAGTCTCTGATCCTTCCTGAGTGTTTATGTGAAGCCATAGAGCTCTTGTGATTTCTTAAACGTGTCTCTGCGAAAGAACAAGCTCCAACAAGTCAAAAAAAGTTCTGCACTCTAAAAATAAATGAAATTTAAAAAGGGCTATAAAAAAATGAGTCATTGACTGGATCCGGATGATCTACATGAAAGAGAGAACGATATTCAATTTGTCTAAAACTCCAAGTTCTTCTCAAAAGGCGCTATAGAAAACCATTCAGAGGCACAATGTAAATTAGAAAGCCACCAACACAGTTCATAATTGAATGAAACTAATTCACACAGGATGCAACAAATTTGGCTTTACTACAGCCCCACTATTATTTTTTTATACCACCAAAGCCTTTCTTTCCTTTGAAGATGGGTAATTGTAAGGAATACAGTACTTTTGACTTCCTATATAGAATTATTCTCCCCAGCCTCTCTGTGTTGCACAGTGTATTATCTACAAATGATTAAAGCTGGTCTCCTGCCCCTTTGGTTGTTTTTCAGAGACTGTCATTGTTTCCGATCGACTGAAGTTACGTAGCAG
Organism: Nyctibius grandis; assembly: GCF_013368605.1. Classification (NCBI taxonomy): domain Eukaryota; kingdom Metazoa; phylum Chordata; class Aves; order Nyctibiiformes; family Nyctibiidae; genus Nyctibius; species Nyctibius grandis. Next base: position 65,014,384 of record NC_090658.1, on the reverse strand, counting down.
AAGATTCTGCATATGAACATAAAAGCACACTATTTGTCTTCAAAGAGAAAACCAATGGAGAAGTCTTGACAGATCTCTTGATTATTTGGGTTTCTCTGAAAAAGAGATTGCTTTTATTTAAATAAATTTTAAAAAGAAAGCAAATTGAAAACAAAATACAAATGACTGGTATTATTATCTCTGCAGGATTGCTACCAGGTCCACATCCTCAGCCTACCTATGGTGTTCATACTTTCTGCAAATTTGTGAATCTTGAGCCATCGATTCAAAGCGAGATCTTTACAGCGATCTGAAATTGTTCCAGGGATCCTGGGCAGTATCAGCTTTATTTTCCAGGGCACTTGTTTGTAGCTTGTCCTTCCGGTAACAGAGCCCCCATTTTCTAGCAGCTGCATGAGGAAAAAAGATGCAAGTGCCATAATTCAGTCTTTCTGATGCACCAGCACAGAAACTAAGAGGACTATACTGTGGCTACAAGGCCGAGTGCTAGTGCAAGGTGGACACTGTTTCTGGGCCTCAAATGCACTTTTGTGGCATTGCTCTAGCAGAAGGGGGAAACACTCATTGCAGAAGAGGTATCCTACCCATCACCGTATGTGAGGCATTGCTGCTTCCCTGGCTTCACAGCCTCATGGCCTGGTAAGGGCGGCAGGATGTGGAGGATGGCTGTCAGCATCCATTTTTCAGTACAATAGCAACGAAGCATCCCAGCTCATTTTGAGGACTTGTGCCTGCGTATGACCATGCAGGATATAAGGATATGGTCCAAAATTTGCATGAAACATATTAATTATAGACCACAGCCATGAATGGGAGCTTCACCCACACATAACAGAAAATCTGAAGAACTGGAAGCAAAACTTGTATTTGTCTGCACTATTACTTGATCTGACTGAAATGTTATTCTATTCTAACAGTATTTTTGATCCTGCAGAAGGGTGATTGTGATTAGCGTCCCAGGGAATTTGTTGAGTCTCTGTTCCCTGGTTTATAAACATGAACCTATAAGTGCCAAGGATATCTAGGGTCATTTTGGTCCAATCTTTAGTATAATTCCTTTCACTGATTTATGAAGCTCCTAAAAATGGCCAGGTTTGGGCCCTTTGCTGCTATGGAAAGACCATTCCAGAGCTTTAACTCTCCAGTAGCGAGAAACTTTGTTCTCATTTCTAGTCTCTTTTTTCTCTCTGTGATTACATGCTCTGTTTCAAAATCATGGATTGCAATTTAGAATTTCACATATCCATCCCCCTGAGCCATTTTGGCTATGTCCTCTTACTTGTCATATTCTACATCATCTTCACTAGCAACAGCTGAAGAAAAGGTTTGCCACCATCCTTGGATTATCCCTGAGTTTATGCCTGTTTGTTATAGTCCTTCTACTCTCTCAAACTGTAATAGTTTTTTTCTTACATGGTTGCTATGAATCCTGCTTCCCTGAGACAACTTTTGCTGTGGAACGTCTCTGTCTTCTACGATCCTTATTCTTTGCTGAAAGACAAAAATACTTTGTTGAAAATATTTCTTCAAGAGATGGAGGTATGGCGTGTGTGGACCTGGGGTATTTAAATGGTGAAAAAGATAGATAGGTTCAGATTTGGCAACATCTGAGTCTTGGCAGGAGATATACTTCAGTTATGTCTCAGCCTTACTGGGATCCAGAAATATTTTTTTTTTCCCCTAAATGTCCCTATGGGCTCTATCAATTTGTTTGTTCTAAGAATGTCTCGCACACACTGACAAGTCTGAGCTCCCCACAAATTGTGTGCTAGCTGCTGTGTTCTCCTACAGCACATCCAGAGGAGTGGCCATTCTTTCCGTTGGACTTAGCATTTACATTTATAAATAAAACAGATAACCAGTACTGAGAGCAGACACAAGAATAGATGATTTCTCATTACTAACAAGAAACGACACACTTGCTTCCTCATGTGTTCTTCAAGAGAGATGGAAAGTTTTCATCCTTGAATTGCTATATAGCCTCAAAAGTTCCTGGTGTGTGGAGTGTTCAAATTGGTACGGATTTGGATCCCTCCTTGGGCAGAGGAAGAGCTTAAATTCTGCAACCCACTTCCTGGGTAAATGATCCAACCTTTCAAATATACTGGTGATACCATTGCTGGCCATTGATCCTGCTTAAGAGAAGACTGAGCCCTTCTTGCTTTGAATACTTATTTTCAAAAGGTATTTCAGGGCTCAGGATACTGAGTGCAGGAGCTTCCTTTCTTCATGCCTAGCACAAGTCTCTGACATCTCAGAAAGACATGAGATTTCCCCTCGTGCATTCCTGTTTGGTGACTTGGCTTAGTGGCTTAAGATTGGGTCTCTGCCTTGAGCACCAATCACTCTGACACCCTGTGAGACACCTAACTGTCCCTATTCCTTAAATAGCAACTTCGGACACCAAGTCAGAGTTTGGAGTCCACTCTGGGGTGGGTGCCTGCACTTAAGACCTTTATCGGATTTTGCTTTGCTCTCACTGTTTCTTAGGAAGTGGAGAAATACAATTATCAGAAATAATGAAAAAATAGTGTCAACCCACTGCATTTGGCATTATTAAAAATCTCAGGCTACACCTCTGCTATCTGGAAAGAGGAAGCCAGTGACAACCCTCAAAATGGAGAGGAACCTGGTGTGGAGGTTCTAGACACAGAGATGTGTTCGCTTCTGGGAACTGCACTCCTTGACCTATGCACGTGTACCTCGTGGGCTTCTCCTGCCTTTCCACGTGTTTGTCAGCCAGCGTGTTGGTGATTATTGTGTGTGATTTAGGGCAGAGATGGTGGCTGGTAAAGGAGCTGCATTTAATCTACTTCCCTTTCCAAAATCCTGCTGATGTGAGGACATTTGTCAGAGATTCCTCTGACAAAGAGAATAATAAACAAAGAGAATAATAAACCCTCCAAGGCTATTTCAAACCTAGGCACACTCATGCAATTAAAATACCTGCCAAGGGGAGACTATCCTTTATTTCACTTGGAGGACAGCAGAGCTGGCTTGAGCTGTATATTTTCCGAGCAGATACTGGAGCTCTTTTTCACCAGCTTATGGGGAGACCTAAGCAATGTGTGTTTCTCTAAGGTAATGTAAAGTGGAAGACCTATCTACAGGTAGTCTTTAGAGATAGTTCCAGAATTTAAGGAATCTTAATCCCAGAGGATTAGCCCCAAACCAGGTCAGGTAATTGCCAGAACCTGCCTGGTAAAGTGGCTGTAGTTTCATCCTGACCTAGTAGTTGCCTTTCTTTACTGAACTAAGTGTAGATGTGTGGTTGCCGCGGTTTAACCCCTGCTGGCAACTAAGCCCCACGCAGCTGCTTGCTTACTACCTCCCTGGTGGGATAAGGGAGAGAATTGGAAGAGTAAAAGTGAGAAAACTCGTGGATTGAAATAAAGACAGTGCGTGCAAGCAAAGCAAAACAAGGCATCATTCACCACTTCCCATGGGCAGGCAGGTGTTCAGCCATCTCCAGGAAAGCAGGGCTCCATCATGTGTAATGGTTACTTGGGAAGACAAACACCATCACTCTGAATGTCCCCCCTCCTTCCTTCTTCTTCCCCAGCTTTATATGCTGAGCATGACATCATATGGTGTGGGATATCCCTTTGGTCAGTTGGGGTCAGCTGTCCCAGCTGTGTCCCCTCCCACCTTCTTGTCCACCCCCATCCTACTCACTGGTGGGGTGGTGTGAGAAGCAGAAAAGGCCTTGACTCTGTGTAAGCACTGCTCAGCAGTAATGAAAACATCCCTGTGATATCAACACTGTTTCCAGCACAAATCCAGAACGCAGCCCCATACCAGCTACAGGAAGACACGTAACTCTGTCCCAGACAAACCCAGCACAGTGGTAATGGCTGTATTTCACCTCAAATACAGTCGTGTTTGTGTTGTGTGAAATCACTCCTCTGAAGTCCTTGCTGCACACTGATGGGGATGCTGAGGCTGACATAACTTCATGGGAATAAAGCAATGGAAACATTCGGCAAGTCCTACAACACGCGCAGGCGCATGCCCTCGCGCGCCGCAGGTGCGCCCCATCGCTGCTGGCCTTTGGGGCTTTTAAAGTGCTGACGTGTTAAAAAATACACAAGAAACACAACCCTGGGGAGCCGGGGGCGGAGAAAACATGTTGGTGTTTTTCCCCACTTCAGGGGTTGCCCTGCAGGAGGACATGTACCGGCACCGGCACTGGCCCCGCCGCCGTCCGCTGAGCTGCTGGCTGGGATTAGCCCACAACAAGGTCTCATAAGCACAAAACCTCAGATGGCACAGAGAAAAAAATAAAAAAGAAAAAAAAAACACATAGAAACAAACATGTTTAGGAAAATGACACAGAGCATGTCTTGGCTGCTCTACTTTCTGCTTCTGAAATATTGAAACACAGAGCAGTTGAGAAACAAATCTTTCCTTTACCTTCACCTCCCCTTAGACCCAAGCCTGCACTTGTTCTGCATGTGGCAGTGTGACCAGAGGCCCTGGCTCAGTACTGCGGATGAACTGGGGGGTGCTCAACGCTTCTCTTCCCCCTCACCCACCAAAAGATGACTCTCCTCACTGAATACGAATGTCTATCTTCAGTCACCAATTTCTGCTGGCCCATTTGCAGATGGATGAACAGCTGGACGAACGTGCCTGAGGTTTGCCTCAGCTGTGCTGATGAGATGTTTCCTGTAGAGGAAAATTCCTGGAATTGTTGGATGCCTCGTAGATAAAACTACCCAGCTAGTTGAACTAGCTAGAACTATTTAGCTAGAGATACTAATTTTGATGAACGGAAATCAGACAAGATTATAAGCAGACCTTGAGATTGTATGTAAAATCATGAGACAACCTTAACAAAGGGGCCAGCCATGGTATGGTGATCAAGGCCATTAGCAGTTAAAACCAGGGCAGCTGACCCAGGCTGGCCCACAGGTGTATTCTGTAACATTAATGTCAGGGTCACTATAAATGGGAAAGCTTGGTAGAGAATAGGTGTTGGTTTTTTTTTGGTGGGTGTTTTTTTTTTTTTTTTGCGCTATGTTCTTGTCTTGCTCTCTCTCATACTCTTCCTCTCTTCTCAACAGTTACTTCAACAGTTACTATCCCTGGAGGGACTTGCCACCACTCTATGGGCTGAGTATAACTTTGTGTCTTTTGTATTAGTATTGGTTTTCTTATTTTATTAAATATGTTTAAATTTCAACCCATGAGTCTCCTTCCTTTTCCCAATTCCCTTTCTCAGCTGGGGAGGGATCCTGGGTGATAGAACAACTGGCTATTGTTTAGCCCTGGGTGCAGGCTAAAAGGAGACAGCCATGATCTCAGTTATGTATTGCACCCATGCGCCTTCCGAGCAGCCTGTCAGACTTAGCCTTCTAACATTACTGTATATTGTAATGTATTCATCTGGGAGATATCTACTTGATTTACATTTTAGAATTTGAAGCAGCACATGGATTTCACCCACTCTAAGTTTTTGGCTCTGTAGATGTGCTCATTACACACCAGAAGGTTCACGTCGAGTCTGCTTTTCCTAAGCTGAGAAAATTCTGCCATTTTTTGTCCTTCTTATCTTACTGAAAAGACACAGTGGAGATGAGATGGGTCTGAGCTGTGCTCTGAAGCTCTTACAACCTGCACAAATAACACAAAAATAGAGTAGCTGAGAAAAAGGGAGTGAATAGTGGGGTTCAGCATAAGTCAGCAGGACCAAGTTCTCAGTCATTTGCTCTCCTTAAAACTCTGTGACTGACGGGTGTCTGGCTCTCTACTTCTTCCTGCACTGCTGGCAACAGCTTTAAAATGTCAAAAAGCTACAGCGGATTTAGTCTATCCATTTAGTGATTTTAAATTCCTATTCTGTCTGTGAAGAGCTTTTCATTCAATGGGCATCTTCCCTGGGTGGGCTGGCACCGCTCAGCAGCTGTCGCATGGGAAGACTCAAGGACATTTGGTTTCTTTAACATACAAAGGGCCTGGACACCATCCCTCCCTCTGAGAAAGCAAGAGCTTTGGAAAGGTGAGGTGTCTCCTTGTCTCGGGGCGTTCATGGACCTGGAGCCAGGCTCTTAGGTGCTGCCCTGGCCTCCTCACTCAGTAGTGTGACACATTTCTGCCAACCAGCTTTTGTGGTTTAGAGAATGAATCAAAGGATTTCCCCTGCAGCTCCTGGTGTTTGTTGTAAGTTGTAATGTGTCTTGGCAGCCAAAATGCTCCTGATCCCTTCAGTTCTGCTCCAGCTGAACAAAAACTGCCCAAGGCAGAAACTGAGTCTCTGCATGTTTTGCACTAGGCAGACCAAAGTTGAGAGAGGTTTGGGGAGCTTTCTAAATAATAAACACAGAGTAATAGAGGCAGAAATAGAAACCAGGAGGAAATAATTTGGTTTGCCTGAAGTCCTAATGAAGTCTGTTGCAAGCCTGAGGATTAAATAGTAAATCCTTGCCCTGGATCTGAACTGCTAACAGTTTTCCATCCCCAACTGAAGCTACCTGTCCACGTTGGTATTTCTACCGTGCTTGTTGCTATGAGATTTCTCTTTTTAATAGATAAAAATCAGACTACCTAGTTCAGGTGCTTATTTTAATTGAATTTCAACTGACTACACTGGCTTTTGATGTTTTTTTACTACTAGGAGCACTGGAGAGGACACTGGATCACAGAGTAATAAGATTACCTTGGTGAGACTGTTAGGATGAGGTCCTTCCCAGCTAACGCAGCATGGAGTCTCATGTGCTCTCTTGCAGAAGAGACAAAAACAAGTAGTAATCAAATCAGACTGAAAGAAATCTAGCCATCTGCCCTGTGTCACAGTGACCAGAAGTTAGAAGATAAGCAAATTTACAAACCTAGTCTCAGTGAGGTTGCTTCTTTTGGTCTTTATATGCATTTCCCAGGAACTCTGATGGCCTCACTGTAGCAGATAGCTTTCTGATAAACGCTAATGAAGTTAAGAGGAACAGATCTGCCTTCTTACTAATGAAAAACATAACAGCAAAAAAAAAAGCTAGGGAAAACAAGCGACAACTGGTCCATCCACTTCATGGATTTTGATTATTGCCATTTACTGGAATATTTGGCTTTGGATCAGTCAGGAGCCTTGAAGATGCACGTTTCATCTCTGTCAGTCACTTAAAGTGCTAATTTTTAAGGGAGCCAGTAGTAACATGACCTGACCACTGCACAAACTACAGCTGATAGGTGGGATGGTTTTGCTTTTACAGGATGGACTTCAAAACAATCACAGGTATTACGAAGACACCTAGTAATGGGAGATTCTGCATTGCTTAATGCCACAGAAATGTCAGGAAATTATCCAGCGTTAAGAGAGTGCTCCAGGCATTCAGAATAAAATCTTCAGTTCTAATTTTATATCTTCATTGCATCTTCCACCACACATAGGACTGAGCCCCCTTTCATGGGAGAAGGTGAAATTTCTCTTCCAAATGCTCCAAGCCCTGGCAGGAGTGTCCAGTGCTCAGTGCAGTCACTGAGGATCTCGGGTGCTGACCACACTGCTCTTCAGACTCTCCAGTCCTTGCAGAAGTGATGGATCTCTCTCTCTCACTTTTCATGTGGTGTTGAGAAGGAAGTTGGCAATTTGGCAATGGTTTCTAAATGTCCTGCTTGCTCAGTTGGCCAGGACACACACTGGATCTGAGAGAAGCACTAAAATGTCAAGATTTTGCTAAGATTCCCTTGGGGCTTAACTAGGAAAAGAAAACTGGTATTAACCTTAACAGAACTGAGGAAACAGAGCATGGCACAAGCAACAGGGTAAAACACCTACTGCTACAACAGTGTACCACTGCCAGGAGAATGTTAAAACTAGAGCATATAGTATTCAGACCTAAGGCCAGCTGCAATGTAATGTCTGCACAGCCATGCAGCTCTAGAGATTGTGGGTTGGCTGCTCTGTGTCACTTAATCTTGGGTCAGCTTATTTTTATTAATGGTATTGATACAATCTTGGAAAACAGTAGTATTTTTTACTCCAAAAGCATACTCTGCATTTTGAAAAATAAAAGGTTTTGAGAAGCATGCCTAGGTCGAACAGGTGTTGATTATGGAAAGGTTTCTATCAAAGATAATGGTGTAAGTGGGGCAGAACCGGTCCCTCCTGAGAGACCTGTTTATGAGAAATTTATTAGTTGGCATAATGGAAGAAGAGTCTTTTCTCTTTGCCACGCAAATCAATTGTGTTTACTAATTGGGTAAGAGGTGATAGTCTTGCCGCACCTCGGTGTGTTGGACTGGAATGTGTTTACAGAGACCTGGGACTGTTTCAACAAGGGATGTGAGGTTGGGTAGTTCTGACATCTGCGTTTTTGATAAACTAGAAGCACAATTGTCCCAAAAGATCGTGATGAAATATTTGTGATGGCAATGAGAAATTAAGGATGTTGCAAATACAGGAAGGACACAAATGCAAGTAAATTAGTGTTTAACTAGTGCTGTAAGGTACACCAAAGGTATTGTGGACTACCCATCAATAGATTAATACAGTAGATGGTTTGGAGGTTGTTTTAGGTTCATGCTCACATTCATGTTTTAAAAGCCATGGGATCAGTTCGCTGACAAACCTCAGCTTCCTTAGTAGGAGAGCAGCTTACAGACCAGAGCAGCTTACAGACCAGCTCACTGCTGGTTCCAGAGGCTCAGCAGAGCAGGTGACATTGCAGCAGGTGACATTCCTTCATGCCCTTTCTCAGCAGCTGCAATAAAGTCTTTTAGCAAGCAGGAGCCTGAGAGAAAGGAACAGAAGTCAGATTTCCTATCACTACCCTATTGTTCCCTGGAAGTATCATTGCTTGTAATCCTTACAGAAACAGTTTGAGTGCCAGCTTCAGGCAGAGCCTAAACTTGTAGCTATAACTAATTTGGAGCCCTTTGTCCAATGCTTTCATGACTGTATATTGAGAATCCCAGTAGGTCAGTGCTGGGATGTAGGCACTCCAATTTCCAGGTAGCAACAAGTTCCTGCCAAAAAGAAGAGGGTAGAAAGCTCCTGCCATTGCCCCGGGGCAGGCGCAGGGCTTCTCTACTCATCTCCATCATGATTAAATTCCTGATTCAGTAGAACAGAAAACAACCCTTCAACAGCTTTTACTATTTTCCTTTGCTCTTTGGCAACACACACCATCTTTACCGCAACCAATTGCACTGCCTGACATCATTAATTTTGCTGGTTATCCCTGAACAATTGCTGACTATCCCTTTCCGACTGATAATTGCTGCCCTACTCTCAGGCTGCTTCTTGGCTACAGCTTAAAAATGTGAGGCCCGGGAAAAACAGGGTGTGGGAGGAAAAGAGATAATAGCATTGAGCAGCAGAACAGACCATTACTCATGTTTTAACACAGCTAAAATATAGGGGGGGGGGGTGTGTGTGTTAAAATTTCCAATTGACCATGAAACCTCTGTGAATTTTACTAAAATTTGTATTACATCTTTATGGAGCTGGGTAAATAATAAACATCTCATTCCATCAGTCTGTGAGCTATGCAAGGTCAATCTTGCACACCAGGGAAAAGTTAACCCCAAGACTTTCTAAGATCTATCTTTAAAACCTATTTAATCATAGAAACAGAGTTTTGTTTTCTGTTAGGATGCACCTTATCTGTGGTAACCACTTAAAGAGTAAAATCTATCTGTGACCACACAGGAAAACATAAGCACATTCAGTTTAGAAGAAGAATTATTTTGGGGTGTTTGTGTACGTCAGGAGGCAAATAGAGCACTCTGTCCAGTGGGAGAAGAGTAAACAGTCTCTAAATTACGTTGCACAAGCTTTGTCCCTGTGATCTTTTTGTAGATGTAATGGTGCTTGTATTACAGGGAGCAAGGGGTAGTCTAAGGAACATAATTTCCCAGAGACAGGATGAGGAGCCCTGGTTATTCAGGGCTTAAAAGACCAGCAGCCTGGAAGCTGGCAGAGGTAGTGAAGGGCTTGATTGAGATAACTGAACACCAGTGGAGAGGGCCCTGTCTCAGCTCAGACAGGGGGCTTGCATGAAGAGTACCACTTTCCTCAAACCATGCCTCATCTTAGGCCAAGAGTGAAGGAGAGGTGTAGAAGCACCTCTCTCATTGATAGCTTGACTGTGTAGTGTTTTTTTTTTTCTTTGCTGTTTGGGTTGATACAGATTGCTATAGAGCATTGTATTGGTTGGCAATGCTCACTGATATAAAACAGGAGCGGTTCATTTGATTCTTACCTGCTCCCTGGCAAGATCAGCTGTATCTAAACCACCCCTGACTGATGTTTCTCTATTTTTTTTTAAATTTTTAAGGACTGTCCACTCTTCTCAGGCTATCTACTCCACTGCTCTACTGTCCTTCTTGGAAGAAAGCAGTGCTACAAAACAAACAAGCAAACAGACCACATCCAGCAAAGCACCGTTAATGTCAGCATTAACGAGGTGGTGGGACAGAATGGCCCTGCACTGGGGTCAATGCGGAGCTCACCCCACTCAGCAGAGCAGAGATCTATGCCCCATTAAGATGGCTGCATGGCATCGCTTGTTACCTTGTCTTCCCTAGGGAGTAGATTTCCTAGATTAGTTTGACTGAGTTTGCCCTGGGGGTTGGGTTTGCTAGACCTCTGATCTTATTGGTCATCTCTGGACTCTGCAGCTGGTTCACATACTAAATTTTCACCTTAAATCTTCACTTTATTTAATTCAAGCCAAACTGTATATGTGTATAGCCTTATACATCCAACAACTAGGAGTAACCTGCACTATGGTGACATACTGGTGAGGGGAACTGTGACCTTAGGGGTTAACGCATGGCACTGGGGAAGCGGGATCTGTGTTTTCAAGCCATTTTAGCCTTTCCATGTATCAGTTTCCCTGTCTGTAAAACTGGAGTAGCAACTCCTCTTTCTTTGTATTATTTAATGACTGTAAAATTCTTGAAGGGCCTGAATTATGAACAGAAATAAAAATCAAGGCCAAAATTAAAATACACAAATGATGTATTGAAGTGCTAACTTTCCTAATCCATAACAGTCAAAAAATGCTTAAATATTTGATCTCTTTCTGTCACACTGAAAGAGTCCAGGTATTTTTTTAGAGTTCCCTGCTGATTTCAGTAGCGGGTCCTGCTGAACATTTTCCTCTGCTTCCAGCACGCAATGACATGATCATTGAGAATTTAGAAACCCAAAGCAATTTTCTGCCCTGGTGCTGGGCCACACTGCTGTCAGCATGCCAACTTTGGACAGCTGGAAGACGTTGTTTCTTATTGCCAATTTTTGTAAGGCAGAGCTGACGATGCATATTTACAGCACAGGCTGCTGCTGCTAAAGCCAGTACCTGGGCGAGTTACGGTGAAATGAGAATGGTTTCTGGCACTACGGGAGGCACTGCAGCAATTTCGGATGCGAGCAGACAGCATTTCATGAAGCTGCTGTCAGAGGTGAGGAGCAGTGCTGGCTTTCTACTTGGATGAATAACTCCTTGTAACTTTGACAAGGTAACAAGTAAGGCAGAGTGAGATCCAGGATGCTATCTTGCAAGTGATACGGAACTAAGACTGTTCCCTTTCTGCAGGTTTCTCAGCCTGCAGAGACCTTACAGTGTGGTAAAGAGCAGTGGCAAGCAACATGCATTCAGAGCAGGAAACAAGTGTGATTGACTGAAAAACATTGCTGTAATGCAGGATATTGGTCCCTCAGCAGAAAGGATGGAAAAGGCGAGAGATGAAGAAGCGCTACTGGAATGTGTGCAAGTGAGGGTTTTCATAGCCATGTGGTGCTAAGGAGCAAGTCCTCTTCTTAACACCTAACAGTCCAGGAAAATCTGTCTCAGCTAAACTGATTCTGGAGGTTTTAAAAAACAGAAGTCTGTACTTTCTGTTCTTTTTTTTTTTTTTTTTTTTTTGTACCAGAAAGGAAAAAGACAGTGAGAAATTAAGGAGACCAGCTTAGTGTTATTGCTGGTACAAATTACCAAAAATCTTTATGGTTTCTAGGTGACACTAAACATGAAAATGACTTCCTACACTTACTGCTATGTGATCCTGGGCTGATGAAGCTTGAAACCTATATGCAAAACGAAAGCAGAAAAATCTTGACTTGTTGCTGTGTCTTCCTTTTATGCAGAACATTGGTGTTGTGAATGGGCAATGGGAGATAGCTGAACAGGTTTAAATCTTTTGACTTCGCAAGAATGAATCATGTCAGACACAGAAGCTACACTTATTCAAAACTATGGTGCTTGGAATAACTGTTTTTTAACTCGACTTTATAGATGAGGCAACATGTGTTAATTAAAGTGGGAAAAAAAGGATTAATAAGTTTTAAGACTTGACAGTGTATGAGCATGATGATACCATTCAGCGTATTCTAGGCAAGAAATGTCACCCATCTGTTAGCATTACTGTTGAAGAAGGACACACTAAAGACCTACAGTCACTGGAGAATTTTCACAGCCCTTGGTAAACAGTCGATTGTCCTTGTTTTAAAATGTTCAAACCATGTTGCTGTTCTATTTAATTTTTTCCTTGCTTCACATTCCAATAATTTCATCTGGTTAAGCCTGTATTTGCAGGTTAGACCTTATGGAAGTCATGACTTAACTCTCTTCTGATAAACTTTGATAGATTTTGTCAGTCCCAAATTCAGGAATTCATTCCTCTTTAGGGAATTCCTTTTAGCTAACATAAGCTTAACTTAAAATTTAATTTGAAATCAGTAGAAATTGAGCATATTTCTGTGCAGTCATTTATTAATAATGTAATTTGAAGTATTTCCTTTCTCAAGATGTTTTCATATTGTGCATGTTCTAGACCCTGAGAATGTTTTTCAGAGCTCTTGCTGGACCTACCTTAACATCCATAGGAAAATCTGTGCTATCTGATTAACAGTGTTAGCTACTCTTTCCAGAGCCCACCTCTCCTTCTAACCACTGCACTACCACTATGTTGCAAATTACTGGACCATCACAGATGCTAATGCACTGCTGGCTTCTCCAAATTGCACCCACTTACCCTCTACCCACAGCAGGCCACTCCAAGAACTCTTTCTGATCCCGCTTTTGCAGAGAACACCCTCATCTCAGTCTTGTCCAGCCACCCATGCTCCTTTAATGATTCTCTGGTGAGGTGATCAGACAGCCCTGTGAAGTCCAGGCAATCCAGCTGCTTGCATCCAATGGCTGTGTAATTTCGTTTTCCTTCTAACAATTTGATCATTTCCCTATACTTCACATTACAGGTTATCCTGCATCGTGTATTAGGCAGTCATCATGTATTCCTCACCTGGCTAACTTCAGGCACTTGGCAGGCACTCAGGCTGCAGTCCTTACCGTGCCAGGCACACAGCTCATACTGCATTTTTGCCTGCTGTCTCTGGACTTTTCCATGTGCTCGTTTGCATTATGCAGTAGTTTTTCCAGGGCTGCAGTAAGTCAGACCACAGGTATCCTGCACTCAGCTGCCTGTTTCAGTGTGTCCTTCAAGAACCCTGTCACTCTCTTGAAGTTGTAGGCAGCAAAACCACACTTACAAATGATAGTTCCTTTTCCAAAACTGTGTGCCCACACCTAGCTATCAGTTTCATCACCATTAGAACTCATTTTGATAGTGAGGCTTCCTGTTTTTCGAGCTCAAAAGAGCATTGCCTTAGCCTTTTATAGTAGTATTTGCCTTCTATCTTCATGGCTTGGCTTATTTTGTAAACTGGATGAAATTTTTCCAGTAGTGCTCACATCAGCCCTGCAGCCACAGGTGAAACTCTATTTTCATTGCCATTGTAGTAAAGAAATAGATATCCTTTTGTCCTTAACATACTGCTACTTAGTTCTATTAATCTCCCACATAATTTTCAAAATCATTGATTTTAAGGCTGCAAGTAGCCTTATGTTCAAGTATAGTCTTTGCCTCTAGATATATGACCTTGCTTTTGGCTGCATTAAGTCTATTAAATGTGGCTAACCAAAGTTTAATAAAGTGTAATAAAGACTAGGAACATGTCAGTTCTCTTATTGCTTCCATTTTCCATGTAATTAATAGTTGCCTCTTGTCTGAAATCTTGCAGGCAGAATTACAATTTTACATCTAAGTATTTTGCTTCTTGCCGACTGTTTGGCTTGCTGATGGTACCATGTCTAATCAGTTAATTTGTTTAATATAATTAAAAGATTTTAAGAATAACTTTGAGGATATTAAAAACGCCATCAACAATTTACTGCTATTATACTGATGGAAATTGGCACCATTTTTTCTGCCTCATCAATTCCAGAATTGACTAGCTAACCCAAAAAATTCTTTTGCATATAAAAGAAAGTTCTTAGCTTTGTTTACTTCCCCCCCCCCCCAGCTTTTTTTGCCGTGATTATCCTGAGAACACTTTGAAAGTGTATCTTATAAATATGAAGAAGGACTGTTTGCATAATCTAGTATCAGTTCTGAACTTAATGCAAATTCATATCAAAAGGAAGCAACACTGAAAGTGCTGCAAACTTTGATTACAAATATTTTGGTCCAAAAATTAACTACTATTTCAAAGTATAAATTTATCATGAAAATGCGTCTGTGATTGCAAGAATCTCAGTATCTTGTGTCCTGATCACAAGTAACGTTAACTAGGAAGGCGATGCCTTTTCAAGTATAGGAGCGGAAATAAATGCTATACAACTTAATTGTAACTGAAAAGTAAATAAAATGGGATAAGATGCAGAGAAAGGAGATTACAATGGCCAAAGAACTGAATTAAGTGAGATTCTATGGTTTAGTTACCAAGTTTTCAAATTTTAATCAGCAATGACTTGATTACGGTATGTTAAGTGTCCTTACATGTAGTAACCGTTGGTGCAAGGCTTGTTTATCTAACAGAAAAAGAAGCAGCGGACATCAGCAGCTGGCAAATAAGGCCAGGGGAAATACATACCAAAAATGAGGGATACTTTCCTCTTCAAGGAAGGTTGGTTGGCAGCTGCACCAAACTATTGAGGGAGCTGGAGCATCCTCATCCTTCCATATGGAAGATACACACTAAACACAAGTGATTGGTCTTAGGGCAGCAGTAACTGGATAAAATTCAACAGACTACAGAAAAAATTAAATAATTGTTTCCTACCTATGAGTTAGAGGCCCCACATCACAAAAGACAATTAGGAGATTATGCACGAAGAGGTTAGCTAAGAAATGTTTAGGAAACATTGGGAAAGATTTTGGGTAGCTTAAATGAGGCTGGTAGTAGTAGAAATTTTGACCTTTTCACATCTCCGACTTTTTTTCTTTCACACTGAGCTATAACCCTCCTCTGTGAACCTCCCAATGCACAAATGCGTTGATATAAGTATTTAGGTATAACATTGCTACATGACCTATATCTTTATTATAAAAGCAGTTGAGGACATTTTTTTATATCAGATAAGGAGTCATCAGCATGAAATATTTTACTGTCATTTCTGGTTTTAAAGTCTATGACAACCATTGAAATATTTTAGAGGATAAATAGACACAGAAAATGCCAAGGTCATGCAACGAAAACATTATCCGAGAGAGAAGATATTGGTAAGGGTCTTCCTTCAAAAATATACCTAACCATTTACCTAGTTTGGAGGGTACAAGTTTTAAACACCATAGAAAAGTTTTTTCCTCTTTTTTTTTTTTTGCTTTTCCTTTTCAAAACCAAACAAATCATTACTGTGTTTTTTTTGGTATTCAAAAAAAAGGTCCATTAAGTAGAAAAGTGACAGATAGGCTTTGAAAAGAAAAATGTCATCTGCCCTAGTAAGTAATTTCTAGAATATCCTGTAATCTTACTACCCTAAATAAATATCACATGACATGGAGAAAAAGTGAACTTCTATCGAAAGTCTCAGTCAGGACATCAGATAATAAAAGAAAGCTCCCAGGTACACTTTCTGGGTCTGCCATGGCAAGTGGGATGTGTCTGAAGAAGCAGCGGTGTGTCTGGGGTAGACTCCTCTTGTCCGAGCTAGTCACGCCAGCCTGCCATTAAAGTCATTGGAGAAGAACTGACACTTGCAGGACGTGAATCACACAGAAGCTGTACTGCGAGTGTCTAAGGCTGAGTTAGACAAGGCCCATCCAGTAAGATTACAGGTGTCTCACTGAATCTGTTTGTGCCACATTTTCCCCCAGTTTAAAATATGACTAATGCTTGCTTTCTTCTCTCTTATGTCTGTTGAGCCTGTAGGCACATCTGCTAAAAGAATTATTGCTGGCTCTGTATCTGCGCAGCACAATATGGATGGGACCCTGCACCTCACACAAGTCTTTCAAGAGAAATAGGTAAGAACTTCATTAAGTAGAAGAATGTTCATAAAACAGAAACAAAATATATACTGGAATGTCCTTAACTTCCACAAGAGTCAGCTCAAACCATTACATGTAGCAGCAGTGAGATCTATAAAAGACTGCATTGTGTCAAGATATATGAAATAGCCCAGCAAAATGTCATATTGTTGCTTTTTATTTGCTAAAAATAACTGCTTGCAAATACCGATCATTTGTTTTGGTAGAAATTACAATGTGAAAATCCTAACAGCATCCTCTGTAAAAATATATATTTTTAAAAAAGCAGATAATCTCAAAACCATCATATTTTATCTGAGGGGTTTATGATGAGAGTTGAAATCACTTATATCACATCTGGAAACTTATAAATAACGTATCATGAATAAGTTGTTCAACTGTGATAGTTCTGAAAACTTCAATACATTAAGAAGTGTTTGCTCCACTGAGTCCATCGCTCTCTTTGGCAAAGGAAAACAGATTTTGCATTTTAGAATATTTTAGAAAATTACTGTTCAGTCTTCCATTTCTACATGCAGTCCCCATTGTTCCTGGAATTGCAAGAGATACATTTCTTGGTCCTCTGATGATTCATCAGACACCTCTTTCTCATACAGTCTGGACAAAATTCCCTCTTTGTCAGGATCATCACACTTGAATACTCCTTCACACACATGATTTTCAACACTGGACAAGGTAGGAATATACAGTCTTCCAGTGTGAGGATCCCAATCTACTAATATGGTCTGTCTACCCTCTTTCTCCATGAGGCCTTGTGCTACTTTTTCTAGCTGTGGATAGGATGCCTGCCCAGACTTTTCAGTATCCAAGTTCACCAAGTTGATATGGGTCTCACCCAGCAATTCATCAACTGCATCATCAACCATCTTCAAATTAAGTTCCTCTATTTTCTCTCCCAAACAAGGGTCTGTTGCTCTCACCTCAAGTTGAGGGCAATACGGCTGTCCTGTTTTCATATTAATCAAGTCCCCCAAAGCAATCTGTGGCTCACCTAGTAATCCCCCGGGGGCAGAGGTCTTCTCCTTCAAACTGAGGTCTTTTAGTTTCTGACCAGGACTGAAGTCTTCAGCCCTTACATCATGTTCATACTCTACAGTCCCTTCATTTTTCTGTCTCAAAGTATTCTTTGTTCCAGGCTGGCCATAAGATGGCCAGTTCCCAGTTTGGTCCCCTTCCCCTGAAATATCCTCTTCATGTGAAATCTCTTCATGTGAAATATCAAGCAAGTGTTTTGTTTCCAGCACTTCTTTTGAAGGCAAATCCTTCCCTTCGGTGCCATTGTAAACAGTGTAATAATGGGGACTTTTCCTTTCTGACAGATTATTCGATTCCTGAGGTGGCTTGTACTCATCCACATTAACAGTGATAAGGTTGACGACTATTTTTTCACATGGTATGAAAACCATTTCCTTGCATTTGTCAGTGTAGTGCCACACCTGGAAAGCAAAAAATATTTTGATTTCAGTGAAGTATAATAAAAATACCATCATGCTGCTTCTTATACTGTCATATATTTTTAAGATAGGCTAGACCTTATTAGGAAGTTATTTCAATTTAGGGAAGAAGGAAGTTCATCTTATAAGTGTTAATATGCTCCACTTTTTTTTCTATCATCTGAACTAAAACTATATTATGAACAGCTCTAATACCCATTTTCTCATCTTCCCTGCGTCAAAATAATGGTTAGAACAATTTTGTCAAATTCTGGTTTTGTTTCCACCAGCACAAACTCAAGTGACTTTGGAGAAAACATCGAAGTTGTCCTTGGGTCACAGACTACAGAATGCATTCTACTCTCTTTAACCAGTGAAGCAGAAGTGCAGTCAAAACCACATCCCACAAGCACAGAGTCAGGCATCACATTAAGGTATAGCTTACAGAGAATTAAATAATATCAGGTTTCCTTTCAGAGAGGCAGCTATACAGAAGGTTGAAGTGCAGTGTATGGAGCCCACATTGTGCAGTCTGACACAGGCTGCTTTTGTGACTCTGTGATAAATCATCTAGTTAAACAATAGGAATCTTTCTGAAATGAGTAATAATTCTAACAGGAATGAATACTGTTATGAGCAGTCACTAAAGGAAAGTGCAATACAAAAACAACAACCAGAAGCTGCAATTCAGTGCTTTCAAGCTTGAATGGAAGACTAAGACCACTAATCGATGCACCAGATAGTCTGAAATCTCCCTGAGGTCAGAAGTGCTGGACCAAAACAAACTGCTTATTCCACCTCCCCCTGACCACATGTGGTGCCCATGTGGAATAGTCTGTAGTTTGGGCGAGCCAGACAGCATCATTAAAATACCAGGTCTATATTCATTTGTTACCTTAACATCAACTGAATCCAGAGGTGAAGAAATAAAATTGAAGCTTCAAGGTGGTCATAAAAAAGTGCAATGGACATTAAAAGAATCCCCAACATACAAATTATACTTTTATTACAGAAAAAAGTCCTGGAGTTAGAGTTTAGTCTGCTTTTGAGTGGGAATTTTTCACTAAGTAGCCCTTTACATTATTGGACTGTAAAAAGCTCTGTCCTGCTAGCTCTCCAAGGGAGATGAACCCATCTCCCCCTACCATGCCCTGCATCCCAGGATAAAGAATAAAGAATAAGACAGAGAAAGACTTTTTACCAGGGCCTGTAGTGACAACGGGCAACAGTTTTAAACTGAAAGAGGGTAGATTTAGATTAGATATAAGGAAGAAATTCTTTCCTGTGAGGGTGGTGAGACACTGGAACAGGTTGCCCAGAGAAGTTGTGGATGCCCCCTCCCTGGCAGTGTTCAAGACCAGGTTGGATGGGGCTTTGAGCAACCTGGTCTAGTGACAGATGTCCCTGCCCACGGCAGCAGGGTTGGACTAGATGACCTTTGAAGGCCCCTTCCAACCCAAACTGCTCTGTGATTCCATGATTCTGTGATAAAGCTAGTGCCTCATCAGGTGCAGGAGGTGTCTCCGCGCACATCTGAACACACTGCAGCAGCAGGTGTTCTACTCCTTCTGAACCCACAGTCCCTTGGTGAACATTTCTCCTATCAATCACCTCTGTGCTGCTCTAGATTTCTTCAGAAAGACTGGCATGTTGAAACCAACTCCCTTATACCTCCCATCCCACGGTGTCACTGGATTAATATCAAAGTGTTCATTTGTTATTGTAATTGTATGTTTATGTTTGAGCAACTTGTTTAGAGATAACTGTGAGAAAGCTCTGCTGGGCTCATGAGCTAGAAACCAATAGTGTTTCTTAGACTTCATGTGTTCTTTCTAAAAATTAACAAATTTCGCAGCTTTAAGAAACTTGCAAACATTTTTACATAGAAAGTGTATTTGGGTTGTGTAAATAACAGAATGTGTTTGTTGGTACATTTTTATGTGTTAGGAAACAGTGCAGTATTTGAAAGTATTCTTGAAATCCAGATTAAATTATCTGTATGATGCACATCTGCTAAATCATTCACAATCACAATTAAATGGTAAAATGTGGTAATACCCAGCAACAGTCCAAGAAAACATCCATGGGGTTTCTGCACTGCTTAATTATCTTCTCTTCTTGTTTCTAATTTCAACCAGTTAATAACTTCTGTTCACTGAATCTCTACTCTGCTTCTTCCTAGGTCAATTTAGGGAGTGTTGACTTCCTAACAGAACTTGCCTCAGTGCACCTCAGACCTTGCTTATGGCAATGACTCTTCCCAAACCAACAGCTCTGTTCTGATCCTCATTAGCTCTGGTCATCTTTTCAGATCTGTGCATCTTTTTAGACACAGTTGCTAACTTGAGTTATTACTCTGTTTTTCTTGCATTTAATAACCCGCAATCTGATGTTCTTTTCTTGATCTGAGGGTCAGCTAGGGCTTTTGTTTCACAGAATCACAGAATGGTTAAGGGTTGGAAGGGACCTCTGGAGATCATATTTGCAGCTAGCCATGGTTTCCTCCCAGCTGACTTGGAGCCCTGGAAAATGCACAGCCCTCCTGTGAGTGGCAAGGTTGGCAGTGACCTCCTGCAACAGAGAACACTTACCAGGTTTGTTGGATGTTTCTGTTTGCTGACGTGAATATACCTGTGCACACAATAGCATGTCATTGAAATAAAAAGGACAGCAAGCATGACAGGCAGAACATATCCAAATACGATTGTTACAGTCTCATCTGCTGTTTTATCTGTTAACAAAACAAAAGTTTTCATTGTAGTGAGCAACTTTTTAATGTTTTCAGATAGTAACGTGCATTCATCACATTGCTTTTTGGATATGGGATGCAAATGTTTTAGATGATAAACAAGGAATTTGCAGGAAATTTTAAAAAATTACACTTGAGCTACAGGACAATTTTTTATTATTATCTAAATTATAAATAAAATTCTAAAAAGAAGTAACAATCCATCCCTCAGGTTCTCCTGTTGCTAACTTCTGCTCCCTGAGATTGACCCAGCTCTGCGAATCCCAGACCCCATTCAAGGAGAAAAAATATTCTCCATTCACTAAGACACAAAGAATGCAGATTCTTTTCTTCAGGGGTACTGTCGTACCTTCCAGTCAGTAGACCCCAGCTATGTTTTGTTAAAGGCAAAGGTTTTTTTCATCAGTACAATTGCACAGAGAGGGGAGAAACAACGCTAGCTTTTCACTCTCAGAATAGATACATAAAAAACTTACAAACTCAATCACTGTGATTTTTCTAACTTGCATCTTCTTTTTGTAATTTGCCAGCTTACACATACCTTTCAAAGTAGCAATGCAATATTCTTTAGAGAACCCACTGTGCAAAAGTGGTGTGGTGACATATATCTCTGCGCTGACACAATAAGCTGTTCCAGGTTCTAACCAGGGCACAACCAAGGTGTTGTTGCTGACAGCGAAGAACCACTGAAAAACATAAAAAAGGAATTTTTTTTTCCCCTTTAACTCCTCACTTACAGAAAGGTAAAGATATTACGTACAAAATGTGTCACAAGCACACAAATTTTCTGGAAAGAATAATGATACTGTAAGAACAGCCATCTGCATCCTTTTTTTTTCCCCAAATACAATTAGGTCATGTCCTCTCTGAATATTTTATCTTCCATCCAACCATTCTTCTACCACTACTGAACAATTTCATGTTTTATATGAAGTAGGACCATGTACTGCCACTAGCCCACATTCTTGTGCTGATGTTGCAATAGATGATAAAGCATCACTCCAGCCCTGTCCTGGTGCCTAGGCCAATAAAAGGCACAAGGTAGAGTTCCACAAAATCTTTCAAATTGGGATGCTCTGGTAAAGAGAGGAGCCTTAGAATAAGGGGTGTTATGCAGACCTTGGAATCCAAGGTAAAGTAATTGCTCTATGTTAAGTATCTTTATTAAAAAACAACAAAAAAAAAACAAACCAAAAATTTGTATACCTCTAATTGCTAATCTTGGCATTTTAATATTCCCTTTGACAGAAGGTGATCTTTTTGGTGTAAAGTCTCTGTCTCTTTTCAGGAAATTCAGAGAGATTTTCCAGAGAGATCATGTCTGGAGGGCAGGAACAGAAGAATGAATGTTTTTGTAACTGATCACTGAACTCTTCCTCATCTACTCTGTTTATGCTGGGAACTACTACTTGATAATGAAATGTGAATCTGCAGAGACAGACAAATGAAGATGTTCAGATGTGGTGACAAAGGATGTACTTTGTCACGATGTATTGCAAGTACTGCAAGTAGACTGACTGGCTGGGGAGCAGCTCTGCCAAAGAGGACTGGGGACAGGCAGCAAGCTGAACATGAGCCAGCAACGTGCCCTCACAGCAAAGGAGGCCACAGCATCCTGGGCTGTGTTAACAGAAGAAGAGGGAGCAGATGGAGGGAAGGGATTATTCCCCTCCATTCAGCACTCATCAGACCACGTCTAGAATACTGTGACCAGTTTTGTTCCCCCCCAACACAGAAAAGACTGACAAACTGGAATGGGTTTAGTAGAGGACCACTGAGATGGCTGGGGCTGGGGCACTTGCCCTGTGAGGGGAGGCTGGGGGCCTGGAGTTTGTTCCACTTGGGGAAGAAGGGATGGCTTCAGAGGGACCTAGCAGCAGCCCCCAGGATGACCCAGGGAGGTCATCGAGAAGACGGTGCCAGGCTCTTCACATTCACCGCTGAATGGTGGGAGGATGAGTTCAAAAAGAGAGGTTCAGATTGGTTATAAAGAACCACTTTTTCCCTAAGAGGAAAGTCAAGCAGTGGAACAGGTTGTGCAGCCTCCATCCTTGGAGGTTTTCAGGATGCAACTGGACAAACCCTGAGTGACCCAGTCTGAGCTCACAGCTGATCCTGCTTTGAACAGGACTTTGGACTAGAGACCTCCTGA
Source organism: Nyctibius grandis (assembly GCF_013368605.1). Lineage (NCBI taxonomy): Eukaryota > Metazoa > Chordata > Aves > Nyctibiiformes > Nyctibiidae > Nyctibius > Nyctibius grandis. Next base: position 64,991,778 of record NC_090658.1, on the reverse strand, counting down.
GCATCCTTCCAACCTGAATGATCCTACAATTCCTGTAAGGCTATGAATCATATTCTGATCCTTGGTGTTATGGACAAAGTGCGTTTCAGTAAGCACAGAGCACAGATTTAACAGGTGCAGTTCTACAGCCTTGTCGAAGCTTACCCGCTTCTTTGTTTTTTTGTTGAGGACAGACACGTTGTATTGCAGGCCAGGATACACTTGAAGCAGAGATACGGATTCTCCCTCAGGACTTCTCTTCCACTTCTCAGGAGCAGTCAGAATGATTGAAAGAGATTTCTCAGTAGAAGATACACTTACCATGGGTGGATCAATTTTAGCTGGAAAAATGAGCATGCACAAAAAGCAGTCAAATGCAGCAGAGGCACACTGACTTGACCATGCAGTTTCTTAAAGTGGATAATATTAAATTTTTGTAATGTTTTTGGGAGTCTAAGTAGGACTTCGAACAATTCATTTATATTCATAGAAAATTATTTTGTCAGATAACTAAGAGGATCTTTACAGTGAGAAGGTGAACACCAACTTGGAATTTTGCCTAGGAATTCCTGTGACTTCGCAGGATAAACAACCTTGTAACTCAATTTGCTAAAACAAGCTAAATTACCAGTATGTCCTCAGATTATCTTGCACAGATAAGAGACATTGTGCTCTAGAGTATGATTACTGCTCGGTTTAATAGACCCTTTTAAAAATCAGAGTGGATGTGGCACAGCTTTTATTTGCCTTGAGTAAAGCTTTACCATAGCATAAAAGAGTATTCAGTATATATAAGACCATATATATAACACAAATATATCCAAATTCTAATACAATTATTTCAACTACTGCTGCCAAAAGAATAAATATGAAACAACTGAAAAAAAATCTAACCTCATGTTAAAATTAAAATATCATACTCTATGAAGGCACGTGCAGTCTGAGCACACGGTATTAATCAAGGCCATTGAACGTCTGGCTGTGTGATTAGCTTTCCTTACTGTCTGTAAGAGGGTTGAATCGTGTGGTCTCCATCCAGTCAGAGCACATCCCATTTAGGAAGGCTTTAACGCTCGCGTAGTATTGTTCTTCGTAGTCAGAGGTCTCACTGGAGAGGTCACACCATGTTCTGTTGATATTCCTGCATTCTGGCTTTCTAATCCATTTGCCAACACCGTATCTATATTGAAAAAGAAAGAGAAAGGAGCTGTACAAAAGCTATTACCATGATATTAGTCACCTGATAATATAGCACAGAAACTGATATTAGAGCTGATAAAACAGTTTGCCTTTTTTGCAGAAATCTGCAATTTCAAGGAATTCCCAACTTCAGCTGAGATAAAACACAGATTTCCACAAGTTTTTAATGAAAAATAAATCCAAGTAGGCCCTATCCAGAAGAGGCCATATGGAACTAACCAGGATATTACTGATACCAACCGAAGTCTAGTTTTGCTTACACAGACCAGAGATCTCTTCAACTTCAGTCTCCACAGTTTAAGTTTAAACACAGGATAAGAGAGTCAGGATAACTATTTATGTAGAGACAAAGAGTTCTGTCAGAATGGTCAGTGGCTCATCTTGGTGTACGGAGAGATGATGCTCAGGGTCTCCAAGATGAGTGGACAGGAGACTACACATCACTGACTGTTACTTCTTTTTCTTCTTTAAAAGAAAGACTCCATTGGAATACAATGAACTTTAAAACCCTTCTAGTTGAAAAAGGGGCATATACATGCCATCAACAATGCCTCAGTACTGACCAACTCTTATACACTAGCAGAAGAAATCAAAGTTTCCTTGTAAAATTCCTGCCTGGATTTGCCCAGAAGCTCCTGCTCCTCAAATTCACATTATGCTGACAGGAATTCCCCTTTGTCTGCTAATTAGCAAGGGCATGTGTCAGCTTCTGCATGACTGCAGGACAGTATCACTCACTAGCTCAAGGCCTTGCTCTCCTAGGCAGGTAGAAACACATATGAATATTTTTGTCTTCAGTGTGAAAGATGGCCATACCTATGACTACAGACTCTTCCGTGAACCACCTGACCCTGCAGAGTCAGTGTAGCTAGTGCTTTCTGAGCATTTTACCTTCTACACGATTATCATTCATTCCAGCACCCTCCCCTTTTCTAGGAGGTGGACTATGCTGCTCCTCTGTTAGCAGAGTGAACAAGATCTGGGCAAAAGAGGCTGCAGTCTCTGACGGTAGAAGCAATTCCTTGTTTTTTTTAGTAGCCAGTACAAGTTACAGGAAACTTCTGGAGATCTAAATTTGTTTTAGTGTCATGAAAAAATTACTAGACTGAGGGAAGTGTTCATATTAGAGGTAAAGATTGGGAGCATTACATCATTGATGACTACAGTGCTACACCTATTTATAAGCTAAACTTCCAGCACTGTCCTGCAGAATGACTCAGTGCTCTCTTGGTGGGAATAAAGGAAATGGATTCTGGTCCTCACTCAAATTCCTTGATATCCTACAAAGGTGCAGACCTTGAAAATAGAAGGGCCTGATTCCAATCACACTATTTAGTTTTCTACAATATTTGATAACTTCAGTAGATTTTCTCTAGACTAGAGAAGCTTGAGGCATCAGAAGAAATCTGTGGGAGTTGGGTCTGTTAGAAATGACCAATGAAACACTGCATCCTTTTAATATTCTATTAAATACTACATCTCCATATCTGTTTAAATGTGTACAGAATGCTAATGTGTACAGAATGCTAATCCACAGCACGGTCCTTCTCCGTCGTTCTGTCTCATTTCTCAGGAATGCCCCTGAAAGCTTCCATGTTGCATCCTACACTTCTTTAATATCAAGAAAATCTCCTTATAATTTTTTTAACTGGATCTGAAGTAATCAGTACCGGAAGTAAAAGTTAAAAACCATATTGCTTAAGTCTAACCCACAATTTAGTTCTCCTTTCTTCACTTTTTAGCAGCCCTAGCTTGCATAAAGATTTTTTAAATTATTATTTAAAATGATAAAAGTCAGTGGGGGATAAAATAAACAAGCCAACTTACACTGAATACTTCACCTTGTAGAGTACTCCATCTCCTGTGCCTTCTGGTGCTGACCAGTGAAGGACATTCTTCATGTTTATAGATTCAAAATGGACATTCCTAGGGTTGGGCAAAGAACAATACAACTCTCCTGAGAAAGAAAATAAGAAAGGAACAACATACACTAAGAATCTCCAAATACACATGCTTCCAAGTTAACCAAAAAAGATACTTATTTTTAAGTAAGCCATAAAATTCTACTGCCTTTCTTATCATTAAAAGCACAAGGTTGTTGGCCGTGGAAATTCACGTTTTTCAAAAGTGTCCCTAGCTAGTGCAGTCCCAAATTCCACCTGCATGAATGTGCTTTTTCTCTAGCAAAAATGGCTTTGACATTTATGACAGACATTGGCATGGAAATATCCAGGGACTGGAAGCTAAAGCTAGAAAAGTTTGGCCTAGAAGAGACACGCATTTTTACCACTGTAAAGGTATTTGAATATCAGAACAATTTAACATTGGAAATTGTAAAAATATCCTTGATGCTTCAGTAGAATTCTTGTTGTAGCCAAGCGGACTTCTAAAAATCAAACCAGGTATTTTTAAAAAGACACGTGGAATCTACTGCAAACACAGCTTTACAAACAGAAATACAACTTCACACTGGAGAATCAGACTGGATGATCACAATAGCCCCAGCGTCATTTGATCATCCATGGTGATTCTCCAGAAAGTCAAAAGTGAACACCTACTGTTAGGTCACTCATCTAAGTTGCTGTTCATTGCACCAGCTTTTGAAATGAATAAACAAGCAAGGCTGGGGCTCTTAAGAACCCAGTTCCACGTCTTCCTAATACACACTCCTAATCTAATAAATTTAATGGAGATGCTCACATTGCTAAATTGCTTGCAAAACAGAGGCCTGTGGGCTCAGGAGCAGAATCCCAAGCTCCAAGTTGTGACTCAATCCCCAGCACCTCCTGCCATGAGATCTGCGCCCATGGGAGCAACCCCGAGACCAGCCCTGAAGCTGCAGCTGCTGGAAAGGAGCTTCTCATTGTGAGTGGCCACGAGAGCTTAATGGGGAAGAGAAAAAGTGAATTTGTGGTTCTTCAGGACTTTTCAAAACCCTTTAAGCTCCTCCTCCAGGGATGCAATTCTAGTTCTTAAGATTTAAGAAAAAGAGACAAAGAAAGGGGGAAATAAAGCATATTAACACAAACAGGGGGAACCTTTCTGAATTAATAGTCCTTGACCTTTGTTACTTCCCTAAGCAGACCTTAAGGGTTTTGTGTAGTATATTTCACTATTACCAGAGTAATAGTGTTCGTCCTCCTGTACATGTAACATATAGTTGCTTTTGTAATTAAAAGTCACCACCATTTGCCTGATTAACTTGCTGATTTCTAGCTGTCTTTGAGCCAAACAGTAAAAGCTTTTCTCTTCAATACATTTATTAAAACAATCTCCCTGCAATTCTGTAGAGACCAATTACTTTAAACTGTCTCGGTGGAAACTCTGGGTTTTCCAGGCCTCTAGCTGTATGTTAATGTTCAAAACAAACTCCGGTATATGCCTGCATCTGTATCTTCAGATCATAAAGCTGTTTATGGAAGGTATTGCTAAGGTTGCTCTCTTTTATCTCTAGCAGTTAGCTAGTGTTCAGTGGCTTTCAAGTTTCTTCTAGTCAGAGGACAAGTTCCGTCAGGTACAGTCCTTAGGGCAAGCTTATTTATTTACAAAAAGTATGTAGAAAGTCCCATTTCCTTGAACACTTGGACACAGAAATGCCCAGTGACAGTCATCTTGCAAGAGCTCAAACTATAGACTCAGTTATAATGAAATAAAAAAAGTTTCAGGATGCCCGAGGATGAGAAAGCAGCAGAAAGAGACCTCCGGGAATCTGCCTTACTCTAACATTTACTTCCAAGTGGGAGATACGGAACCTAGAAAATAAAAAGTTTTTATTTCCCCCCAAAATAAATGTCCTCTGCAACTGCTTTAGGTGAAACTAATCCAAATGTAAAGATGAGACTGCCCAACAGAGCGAAGAAAACAGCCTAAAATTTGCAACATCTGTTCAGTAAAATAGAGAAGCTCCTAAACCACTAAAGTGCATGCTACTAAGAAGAACAAACCAAAACCAGCATTACCCAGACTACCAGAAATCATCCATGCATCAAGTTTCATTCTTTGTACCACATCCCAGCACTAAAGTGTATGAGACTTCAGGAAACACATCAACTGCATAATCAACAACCGGGAATAAGAGATTAAAAAAAAAAAAAAAAAATCAGAAGTCACACAATCCTGCCCAAGCCCTGAGAAGGCAACCAGGCAATCCACGTAGAAAGGGAGGGAGGGACTGAGGCACCAACAAACTTTCTGCTGCAGTTCCCAAGTAGGAGGAAATACAAGAAGTATTTTCTTAGATTGCTGGGAATCAAAGCCATAAAAGGCTTCTCAGTAAAAAACAAGGAAAAACTAAAAAGCCCAACAAGGAGAGATTTAAGAATACAAGAGAGTCTGGAGGAGAATACAGTATATACTGCACCATCCAAAAACCTCCAGAGGAAAGACTAAAAACATTCTAGCCCTTACACAGCAGCAAATGAGGAGATTTGTCTCTGGTAACTTGGGCTCTGAGCAAGGCATGTACTTTGCAGTGGTTATAAAGAGCAGAGGAAGATAAACTCTTCCATAGGTTGGTTCATCGCTCTAGTTAGGATGGACCAGACTGGGTGCACCTCTCTCCCTCCAGTGGAGATGGCGGTCAAGCCCATCAGCCTTGATCTCTGCTTTCTCTGCAGTTAAACTTACCAGAGATGCATCTCGTCCAGGGAGGAGTGGCAGGGAATGCTGTAAGCCTTTACATGAGAAAGACAATCCATCCTCCATGTCCACCATAAACAAGGAGGAAAACTAACGGAGTTCAGTTTCAACAAGAAAGGAGGCATTGGGAGTAACCCCTTGTGGGAAGAGGAGAGACATGTGAGGATGGGTCACCTGGGAGGGTTGCTGGATCTTTTGAAGGGCAAATTAGAGAAACACCTGCCAGAAATGACACAAATTTAGCTGATTCTCCCTAGGGGTAGTGGGATGGTCTGGGTGATCCCTTAAGGCCACTGCCAGCCCCATTTTGATAGGCCTTCTTATACTATCTGATAAATCTGGCTTCGCACTGTGTAGTAATAAATTTGGCAGGGGTACTGCTGAATCAGGTACAGGACAGCTAAAAACGTCCCTAACAGCTCACTTGTCACACCTTTTGTCTTGAAAGATTTTTAAAATGTGTACTGCTGATCAGGCTAATCCACAGTCACTGAATTGAACTGGCTGGAGGCAGCCAGCTCATCACAGACAAAGGAAATTACTTCCATTGGTTTTCTGAATAGTTTTTGTTTGCCTGTACCTTTCGACATTTGTCCATCCTTGCATAAAAACATTTATATTCCTTGAGCACATTTTTAAAGTAGCACGAGTCATGCATTTGTCTGTTACACTAAAACATTTTTAAAGTAGTAACCTGTAAAAGTGGTTTTTTGTTGATTTTTTTTTTTTTAAATTTCCCTCCTCCCAGTGTGGTTTCTGCTGTGGTAAATGAAGTTTCAAAACAGAAACACTGACTGCAGCAAATGAGCCAATCTAAGCACACAGAACCCGCAGACTGTATCTTTACAGGATCTAAAGCATTACAACACTGCCAGCGTGCTCCCACCTGCCCCCAGCTCAGTGTGATTTGGAAGGCAGAGCGACCGAGACCGTTAACTTTCCATTTGCTGCAAAAGCAGAGATTTGATTTCTGTTTCTGATCTTGCCCCTTTAGTAAAGGCTTCTGTTTGCCCTTACAACAAATCATGCAAGTTTTTTATTCCTCAGTTATGCATCTGTAAAACAAGAATAAAACTGCCATACTGACCTATTTCTCCAGGAAGAGTTAAGAATAAAATCGTTCATGTCTATTGGATGCTCAATAGTATCAGGAGGCACGTGTAGGAAACAGATCATACATAGAGCTTGTACTTTCCATGGTTATCGGTCAGGAAAGGACTCAAGTATGTGCATCAGCTGCTTATGTCAGTATCTTGTCTTTAAACACAGTATACCCAGTTATATTCTGATTTTACTTCCATTAACTGGGATTAATGGCATGGGTGTCACATGGAATATTTTCAGTTCGTACTGGCCTACGTGTGAGCAGAAATCAGTCATACGTGTTGCTTTGCTAGGTTTAGTCTGTCTCATCGATAGTCTGCAATGGCTGTCATCACTTCCCAGTATCACCAAGTCACTTTATTTACTTCTTGCATGGAAAAACCTGGAGCCCTTATTACTGTCTTTGGAAATGCTGTAAATCAAATCTTGAGTAATATCATTCTTTACATCTTCATGACTCTGCACACCTGGACTGGAAAGAAAGGAATAATAACGGGCTTGCAAACTTCACCACAACAAAAAGCCAAGTCCTGATCTTAGAATAAGCTATTGCGAGATTCTCCAAAATAGACATGACAGCCTGAAAACACCTTCACATGTGAGCGAAAAAACCCACTGACGTCAGTGAGATTATTCACATGAGTAAAAGACTGCATGGCAGGTGCCTCATCTTCTCTTTGCGAGAGCGCGGGCTGGTTTAAAAACGCGGTCAGTTTTTAATTGCGTGGAGCTCCCTGCCAGGCATGTGCCTTGCTTGAGTTAGTACTATTCAAAACTTAGTTTTCCATATCTATCTATCTATCCACACATGCATACACACATATACACAAATACAAACACACATAATTTCTGTGTTACAGCTATTATCCATTCAGTGTATCTGCTTTTTATCTGCTAGGAGGCACCACTGCCTAACTCTGTGACAAGCAGCTGTGTTTGATCCCAATGCTGCAGAACAAATACAGCTGCAACCACTTGTGCCCTCTCACTATGAACAGATCTGTTAACTTTTTACTTGAGTTAGGTAACCTAGCCACTGCAAAGTGTAAAAATACACAAATACATAAAAATATAGATTTTTTTTTTTTTCTGTACACTGGCTGTAGTTCTGGGGTGGGGAGAAGGCAGAGGACCCACCGAAAGCTGACCTGTTGGCACAGAAATGCCACCTGTGTTAGTACTGTTGTTGACCGTGCCGCTCTCAAGCAGAGCGATCATCTGCTCTATTTTACTGTGGCATGGCTACGAGGGTGCAAACACCAAATTATCCAATAAAATAAAACAACAAAGAAGGTCACAGGGCTTCTCTAGACAACTGTAAGATACAAGTTAAACCAGTGAGTGATGTGGAAAGCATTAAGACAGAAAGGTGAGCCTTACTGCAACACAGCTTTTCCCAATAGCCACAGCAGTAAAACCTAGGGACTCCTCCCCACAATCACCTCAGAATTTAAACAAGGAACTCCTTTTCTGACAACAGCAGAGACTTTGGCTTCAATTACTGTTGTATTTTCTTCTATGAAAGTGGCCCTTGGGAGCACCTCTGATGGAAGTGGCTCCTTTGGGCTGGGCACCGAATTTACAAGCAATGCTGTAGGCACTCCCTGTGCCTCACCATTTGCAGGTGCTACTTCAAGGGCACGGATCTAATCCACACCTCGGATGCTCACACACGTCGGTGAGCAGGCAGCCTCTCAAACAGCCCCAGTCGCTGATTCACCCTTTCCCACTGGGAGCTTAGACCCACCAGGGAAGCATCAAGCAATTTAGGAGCAATCTAGGACACCAAACACCAAACATTTGCTTCTGGTGAGGCCATAAGTCACCGCCCTTTCTTTAATCTTTCTGTTCAGCTTTGGGCGACTTTCACTGAACTCCTGTGAAACCTTGCTTGCTCTTTCTATGCTGCTGCTTTTAATTTTTAAAGGAATTTTTGCTCTCTTTTCTTCCTCCAGTTCATCTGTTCCAAGGGTTATGTTGTTCTCAGTGAAAAATATTCCCTCAAATGCATAGCTAAGCATAACATAAAAATGGTCATACTCAGTCAGAACAAATGCCCATTTAGCATCGTGTTCGGTGGCACTCGCTAGCAGAGGGTTGGGGCTGTCTTTTCTGGCACATCTGCAGCCTCAAGCAAGCTGGCACTGGCCATGCAGGAATGCAAGGGAGTAAATCAAGTGGTAAACAGGGGAACCAAGCCAAAATTGGAGATGAGAAGTTACAGAGAGGAAGGGAAACCCAGCAAAGCCAGGAATACACGCTAGCAAGTGTCATTACCTGCTATTAGTCATCTTAGCAACAATTTAAACAAATGAGTTAACTTTTTTTAAATTAAGTGGGCTTGAAAGTTTTTCTCTGTGCTGATTCTTTTAGACTCAAGCTCAACAGGCGGGATAACGAGGAGGAGGAGTAGTCATTACAGCTTAGCTGCCTTTCTCCTGGTGGATTGCTGGAGCTCTGGGACCACTGCGTATGAAGCCGGGCTAGCAAAACCCTTTGACTCAAGTGGCGCTGGTGGGAATGTGGGGAGGAGCACGGAGGTGATTTCCTGTTCGAGTCATAACAGTGCACGAGAGCTAACCACAAAGCACACTCTTGCCCTCCCAGAACACAGCCCGTCACTCCCTGTTCAGAAGGGGCACAGGGGAGAGAAAGATGGGGACAGAAACAGAGTCATAAGACTAAATGTAACCCAGGCGGTGGAGCAGACAGAAAAGCATGAGAAAAGAGGTGGGGAAACGTGAGAGAAGGACAAGAGTGGGGCACGCGAGGTTTGTTTTTTGAAGAATTAGGCAGGCTGCCATTGGAAACAGGTGAGGCCCTGGAGGTCATGTGCGGAAAGACTGTGAGTGGAAATACAGCCCGAATGGGAGAGATGCAGAAGGGGAACTGAAGCTGCGGCTTGCCCTGACATGCTCTCCTCCTCCGTGTGAAGCCTTGCATTTATTTATCCAAACTACATCCTAACTTATAAAAACACCCCTCCAGAGAATATTGGTCAAAGAACATTTCAGACTCAGAAAGACACAGCTTCAGAAAGGAGAAGAAAGTCTTCCCAGTCCATCCACGGCTTGCTAGGAGACAGCTGGAGAGGGCCATGGCAGCTGACAACCATTCTTTTTTGCTAACTTGCATGACAGAAATGAAATAAGCTGAATTTTCTTCCCACTGTGTCGAAGGTTTGCAAGTGTAAGAGTAGAGCTTGTACTACCTAACCATGCCCTGCTGCAAAAACTTTCTTTGATGCACTCCAACAGGAGAAAGTTATTGACGGTATGTTTTGTATTAATTCTGAGTGATCAATACTGGCCTGAAACAAGGTGAGTGAAATTCAAGGTGTGCTTGTCTAAAATCACTTACAACCCCTCCAAGGCTTTCAGAGTCATAATCCATCAGAGGTGTTCTGTGTGGAGTTTTTCTTTTTAACCTATCAAATTGAATGAGTTTTTGTTAAGTTTGGAATGAAAAAAATATTTTTTGTCAAAAAGAACTAAATTAATTTTAAAAGTCCACTGTTGACACAATTTCATGACACAATAGCTGCTTTTAAAAACAGATGTTCTAAAGTCATATAAAATATTAAAAATAGCCCAACTGTCTACCATTTAATTTTGAGGATTTTCCTTTCTCCCTAAAACTTATTTAGCATTACCAATTTGTTACTATGTAGACCAACCAGGACCCAACAGCCAAGAAAATGAAAGCTCAGTTAGAATACCTCTGACATCTTACATTTGTTTTTCACAATTCCTAACAGTTAAGTGAGATTTCTGCTTGAAATGTAAAAATTATGCTGTGTGACAGTTACCAGCCGAATCCTGATACACCACATTTTGGAACACTCCTAATCCATCCTTACATAAAATATCTATTTTTTCCACATAAACTGAGCAAAAATTAGTTTTGGCTTTCATCATTCAGTGCTGGCTAATATCTGTTAAGCAACAACAGTCCAATTAGAACGGACAGCATTACATTCATTGCCTAATAGGTGTCGCTCCTTGCTCTCTGACCTATTGATGGCTCATCTAGAGAAGGGATTTTGCTTTTCTTGGAGTCCAAATTAATTTAATTAGTGAAATCCCCTCTTCTGAATCCCCATTTCCCCGTTGGAAATTGAGTGTGGTGTCAATGGAGGATGAGCACTTGCCTTCATTTCTGAGGGAAAGGCAATCATAAGATGCAACTCAAACACCACCTTCTGCATCCAAGATCTGAGAGGAAGGACCAACACTCTAGCAAGCTTTCAATGCCTCATCTCTTGCAGGCAATCAAGATGGGGTCACACAGCCACCCCTGTCCGAACGACCATAAATGGCCTATTTCCAGTCCCCAGCCAGTGCTTGCAAATGGCAAGAGGCAACTTCAAGTTCACCCTGTGGAACAGCCAGCACGGCTCTAGGTTTAATCTCTCGCATGGTGCTGGAGACCAACCAGCGATACCCCAGCAGACGTGAGGCAGCCTGCTGAGAATCTCTACTACTTGAAGCACTCGCAGAATTATTTTTCCCTCTTCTGCCTCACATTTACACTTCTCCTCACAGATGATCAAGGACATAAGTGCCTCTTGAAAGCAACTGCCTGTAGAGAACTTGCAAGAAATTAAGGTGTCCTGGGGTACCCACCCATTTCTGTTGGTCTCCTGTCAGGTGCAAGCTGGTGTGTTTTGAGGCACCATATGACTGTTCAGTGTCCCACAGTAATTTCAGATGTGAACAAGTCGGTATCTAATTATAGGTATAGCAGAATTTTTACCATCTTTCCTGTACTCAGCAGGCATTTTTTGTTAAAACCACCAGTCATGATTTTTAGACTCATTTACCCGCCTACAGATTTAAAGTGATTTTGCTGTACAGAGGAAGTTATTCAGCATAATCATTTACGTCTTTTACACGTAAGTTATGAAAGACTGCCTCTTTGGCAGTTAAATGGAGTTAAAGGTGGTAACACGCACAGCTGGATCCAAGGGACAGTGTGGTGCTGCTGACATTCAAGGCAACAGCCAACACACTTTGATGAGCTCAGGAGAAGCGTGACCACTGCCTGGGCTCATGGACAGGCTAGCTCTCGGTCACGTCTGAGCTACTGCAAGTTGATTTAGACTCAGACACAGAAGTAGACCTGTTCAGCCCTCTGTCTGCTGCCTTCTTACAGTGGGAAAAAGCCCTGTCAGCACTTACACGTGCCTCAGTCAGTTTTCAGTGTTTCTGAGCCACATCCTGTACTATTCTGACTACAGTACCCCCCAAGAGCACGATATTGATGTACTTTCAGAAAAGACAAGGAAAGCCAAGAGAAGTGAAGTCTTGGGCAAAGCAGATGCAATAATAAATACTAGCTCAACTGCTCCCTCCAGCCTTTAAGAAACCAGCAGGAAATAAATTAACCCCTTTCATCTAAGAGCTGTAATATCCACTCGTGTGTTTTTATGCACAGAGTGTGATTCAGCTCAAACGCATAAGTCTTCGTAAGAGCGTGTAAGGTCCTTGCACTTCCTGAAGCAACATTATTCTTCTCTTACTTCTCTTTGGACACATTCCTATTCCCATCCCAGAAATTTGAGTGGAAAATGGAAGGCTCAAAAATAGCTGAGCTATATCAGGTGAAATTTAACTTAAGATGCTTGGGTATAAAGAAGGGAAGAAGGAACTACAGTCTTCCTCTTGTCCCTTTATTGACCTTAAAACACTCTCCCAGGCAGGCAGGACAAGTCACCTGTTTTCCATGAGAAAGAGAGAGAGTTTATTTAATCTCTTCATATGTAAACTATTACATACCTCTAGTCCTACAACTTGTTTCCATTTCTCTCTGATTTATCCAGTTTTACTCTACTTTTTTCAAGACAGGACGAGCAGTGGATAAAAACCTGCAAGTTACTGGTACCCCAAGTATAAAGCACACAGAGACCTGTAAATCTTTTAAACACAGCTCTCTAATAAAATCTCATTTTTGTCTGGAGGTAGGCCTGGCTTCCAGAATTCAGGCTCTTGCAAAGCTAAGCTTCTTAAAATATGGGAGCTCTTGTTTGGCTCATAAAGGGTGATTTTTCTCTCTCTTAGCTATTAATCCTGTAGTTGTAGATAATCAACACCACTTCTTGGAGAGAAATCAATCAGCACAAATCAATCTGTACAAGCCACAACTATAAAAACAAACATAAACTGGAACCACATACGCACAAATGACTTGAGCAATCCTAACCACTCGCTTCTCTTGGAATTAAGACTATAAAGGCCACTAAGGTTATCAGCTAGAATGGTGAACCTGAATGTTTGCATGGGGAACTGCAATGCACATCTAAATTTTGGACTTTAATCACAAATCCCAACGGCATTCACAGTTTCTCTATAGAATGAACTACCTCCTTTAACCATTTCCATTCCTAATTAACAGGCAATAAGAATTTGCCAAGTTGTGGAAACCACAAGCAAAGCCAACCGCCAGAGCACAGACTGCAGCACTGTCCCAAACAGCCTGGTGTGAGATTGGAAGTTGGAGATGAGAAGATAAGGATGAGCTGTTTGACTATATGAACACGACACTCCTTCTTCATATACTGTAGTTCTCCTTAACGCCAATATCTCTTTTTATTTATTACTATGTTACATGCATTCTTCTCTCCTTCATGCTGGCAGAGAGCCAGGAAATATGACATAAAAACACAAGCTCAGCCTTCCCATTTACTTTGACTCTTATTACTGAAGCTTAATGCCCTCTCCAGTAAACAGATTATCACCACCACAAATGCAGTTCAATCCTGCTGAGTATACAGACATATACTAGATAATACAAAATACTACATGCACAAAATTATCAAGTTTTCTGAGGGTTCAAAAATCATTATTTACAACATTTACAATATTTTTTGTAATATGGTAAATTTTCTGCTTTTCTCATCTCTACTGTTGCATGAACATATTTTTTCCTCTTTGAATCATTTAGCTAATCAAAGAAGACAATTTTCTGTGAGTTCTTACTGTGTTTGGGTAACGTACAGCCATCACTTCAAGTGCAATCTATAAACTTCCCAGGACACAGACATCACGGAGTATATCCACTGGGCAATTAGCCTATTTATTACGTGCCCACTGCATGCCTTATATATGAAATAATCTGACGTTTCAGTACACTGTTTAATACTTTAGCTAATACTTACTGGCTGTGTCAGCGCAACAGATCAGCCTCTTCTCAGATCCAAAATGTACCTTAAATTACCTTGTGCCAATACCTAAACATCTCAGCACTGTTCAACTTCGAACCAAGCATTTCACTTTTGTCCTTCACAAATTATGACTGGTACTCAAAGACCGTGTATTCATGCAGGAATAAAAGTGGTTGTTCAGGCTTTGTTTCTATCAAAATAAGCTGAGCAAATCACTTCTGCTGTCCCAGTTTTTGGGGGGAGTGAATTGCAAACAGAAGTCTCTCCTCTTCTCTTGAATCCAGGATCAGCATCCACACAGGGACTTTAAGTTTTTAAGGCACTGCATGTATGCTGACATCAGGAAGCCTTCTCAAGGATAGCTGTGGGTATGTGAGAAGGAAAGGACGTGGATTATTAGCACTGGAATACTGCCTTCTGGATGGTTTTAACATGATAAAATATGCCTGGGCATCCATGTGGTCCCTGAACTCCAGCTCTATGGCTTAACTGCAAAGCCCACACCACGACCCTTTTTATCCTTTTATTCTGTATTTCCCAGAACAACATCTTGATCAAAAGGGATGTTTTGTACATTTCAGCGCTCTAGAAACTATGAAAGAAAACATACTGAAATTTGCTTAAAGGGAGGCCTGAAGCTGCTTCTCAAAATGTAGATCTATTTATTAGTAAAAATATTATAAAGTGGAAGATGAAAGACAAGTAAATTAAATCAGGTGTGTCAATACAGACCAAGAACTATTAGAAACCATTAAAAGGGGGAAGCTCTCAAGGTCCCATCATAAGAAACATAGTTGATATAGTCACATACCAACTCCAGTAGGATCTAAGGCTATGTCTATGTTAGCGAGTAATGCAACCCAATACGAGCAGGTCTGTTACATGAAAATGTTGGTATTGAGAAAATCTTGCCTACAGTATACACATTTCAGTTTTTTTCTTTCTAACATTGGACTAGCTCTACTTGCATTAAATATGCTGATGGAGCACATCTTCCAGGGCAGCTTCATCCAGAAGAAATCCAGTTCCAAGACTGTGTCACAATACAGACAAAAGCACAGTAAGTGAAATGACTGAGAGATTTGCTTCAACTTCACATGCCTTACCTGAACAAAAATAGTAAGCATGCGTTAATATATCAAAAAGCTTCTATTTTTGCAGTACAGCATTCAGGCTCACTTCCCTTTCCTCAGAGTAAGTATATATTGTAGTATCTGTTGCATTCTTTTTTTCTGTATAGATCTACAAAGGAGAGACTGGACTCTATGGGCTAGAAATTTAAAGGTTTCTCTAATTTCAGAATAATGAGGTTAGGGGAATCTCCACTAGGAGTATGGGGAAGGATTTAAGATGGAGCTTGGTAAATTAATAGATTAAGAGTCTACTACATGCAGAATTCAGGAGGTTCCTTCCTATCCTTATGAGTTGCGTGCAAAAATTGCTAAACTCTCTCATGCAGTAAAGAAGAACATGCTACATTTCTTGATCCTGTTGATTAAACAATGAATTTTCCATTTTTTCACATTTGCTTTTCCATTTTGCATTTTCTGTGCCTTTTCATTTGTTCTAGGGTACAGATTTTTAAACAGAGAGTGAAACACCAATTTACAAAAATCCCACGGGAGTGCAGTGGCAAGTAAAATTTTTGTCCTGTGCAAAACCAGGTAATGCTCAGAGAGCCTGTAAGAATAAGATTGTACCCAGTAACACACCACAGTGACAACAAAAGGTGTTTTGCAAAGGTTCAACTATAAATCAGTATTTAAACGCTGCTGCCACAGAATTCAGAAAGGAACTCAACAGGAGAACCCAAAGGGATGGGCACAGCACAGATCCCATAAGACGTGAGAGCTCAAGTCTGTGAAGTGCTGCTGTAAAACTGCTTTCCATGGCACTTGGCCTCCTGTACAGTCTGTTCTTATTCCTGCATCAGATCAAGCCCTCAGGACAACTGCAGTATTTTCAGGACTGCATCTGTGTGCAACTGGCAACCCAGGCTGCTTCTGCTGGAAGAAGGTACCCAAAAGAGACTCTTCTACCTATCACTTCACTTAGAGAAAAAGCAGGAGCACTGCTATGACAATTCCGCACCTCATGTAATTTTCTCCATTATTAGCAAAATACTGCTACGCTGAATTAAAACAACTTTTACTGTCTCACGCTGAAGAGGTGAAAATGGAAGCTCTAAGCCTTTAGTGAAAGGCACAGTTTTCCCTTCCGTGCTGCTATTGCTGCCAACAAAAACCTGAAATTATGTCCAGCTAAACCTCAGGGACATGCAAATAGATTCCCTTCTCCCTTGAAGGACCATTAAACAAAACAAACATAACTCCCCTGATATTTTTCTAAACCTTCTTTGGAAGCAAACCCAGTATTAATCAAATTTAAATCTTTTTTTTTTTTTAAAGGGCAACTGAATGCCAGTTATACAGATTTTCCAAAACACTTGCACTGATGACAGCGGACTTAAATAAGATGAAAACGATGTGGTCAGTTTTCTAAAAAGAAGCTGACATTGGTACCTCTGAAAGCCACTTAAAATCACTGATGC
Organism: Nyctibius grandis; assembly: GCF_013368605.1. NCBI lineage: Eukaryota > Metazoa > Chordata > Aves > Nyctibiiformes > Nyctibiidae > Nyctibius > Nyctibius grandis. The sequence continues at coordinate 64,975,144 of NC_090658.1, read as the reverse complement.
ATAACGGAGTAGTCTGTCAAAAGAGTTAACGGTGACATGGTACTTAGTTCTACTCAAGAGCATTGAGGATATGAAGAACAGTCCTTACTACCATCCAGCTCTTGCTGGATCTGGAAGTTTTCCTGTGGATTTAAATGGAAGCAGACTCTGTCCTCATGCACTTGGTTTTGCAGGCAACGTTTCCAGCAGAGAACAAGAGCACGAAGACAGAGCAGGTTTCTCAGAAGATCTGTTAATCTCTGCAGTGCTTTGCCCAGATTTATACTTGAGGCACATAAAAAAAGAAATGGTGTGTTACGTTTTTATCAGCAGCAGGGGACCCACCATGCACACATATTCAACAGCTACGGTTTACAAGCTCATTCCCACTTGGTAACATCATTGCTCGTGCCCTGGACCGTTTGCTGTTAGAGCAGCTCCCACAGCTCACTCCAGCTGCCACCTTTCCTGCTCCCTCTGTCTCCTTGTGCTGGGATGTGTGGCTGTCACCGGAGGAGTGCTCTGGTCTACAGTTGGGAAAAAGGAATTGGAGCCACTCGGGACGCTGGCATATGAGCGGCAGATCTCTGCCAAAAACCCACCCTGCCTTTTGTTTTAATCTGTCTCTTGACTGCTCAGGTAGGACTCCTGGGTCTGGTGACTGTCAAGCACAAAGGAAGATACAAACGCCAAAGACATTTGGGGAATTACCGCGAAGCATGTAACAAGGACTATCTCAAGAGCACGCTATCCACTTACAGCTGAAAGTAAATTAACATACAGCCTGTAAAACCTAATTCCAGCATAACTATGGAGAAAAGAAAAAGATGAAGCAACATCACAGAAATACCCAGTCCTCTTCTCCCAGACAAGTACCAGAGGCCAGAAACACGGACATTAAATACCGGCACAGCTACCTAACGCGAGCCGCACTCGGCGCCCCAGCCCCGGCCCCGCCGCCGCCGGCAGAAGCCGCCCCCCGGGCCGCCTGCGCGGCTCCGGCCGGCCGCAGGCAGAGGGAGCACGGCAGCACGGCGGCGCGGCCCGGCCCGGCCCGGCACGGCCGGCGTGCCAGGATAAGCGGGCGCGGAGACGACCCCGGGGACCCGCGGCGCAGGGGGCCCGGCTCCCACCCCCAGCCCGGGGAGGGACGCGCATCCCCCGCGGTGCCGGGTCCGGGGTGCAGCGGGGGCGGGCAGCGCCGCCACCTACCTGTGGGGGCCGCGGGGGGCGGCGGCAGGAGCAGCAGCAGCACCAGCAGCAACCAGGCCGCCCCCCGCCCCGGCTGGCCGGCGCCCATGCGCGCTCACATCCCCCGGCCCGCGGGCGCCCCGGCTGCCCCGCGCAGCCGCCGCGCAGGTGGCGGGAGGCGAGCGCGGCGGGCGGGGCGCGCAGCGCAGCGCAGGGGAGGAGGAGCCGGGTGGGCAGCGCTGCGCTGCGCGGGGGCGGAGGTGTTCCCGCGGGGTCCGTGGAGGCAGGCGGGGGGACTGCGGGGCTGCGCGGGGGGCTGCGCGGGGGCTGCGGGTCCCGCCCGGGCGGGTGGCGGTGCCGCCGGCCCCGTCTTCCCGCCGTGGTGCCGTCTCCAAGGCGCGGGTTGTCTTCTGCTGCACCCCCCCGTGCTTTCACTGAGGAGTAACCCTCCCTCGAAGCCACCGTGAGACGTGGGCGGGATGTCGTTATAGCCCTTTTTTTGCAGAGGAAGCTGAAGGCCAACGTGCTACATCCTTGGGTGTTCAGATGTCTGATTTTCCCCATTACTTTGTATTAAATAGTGTGTTTGAACACGGGAGGAGGCTATGGAGTCTCCATCCTTGGAGATACTTAAAATCCAACTGGTCACAGAGCTGAGCACCCTGCTTCACCAGACGCTGGTTGGACTAGAGGGTCTGCAGAGGGGCCTTCCCACCCCAGCGACTCCGGGATTATGAGGAATAACATGTTTTTGTTGCGAACAGAGCTCTCGCTGGGTTTGTGTGGAGCTGCGCAGTGCAACTGTCAGTGAGAGCAGAAGGAGGTGAGGGCACCTGAAAGGCTGCATGCTGTGCTCATGGGGTGCTATAGACTGAATACTTGGGGAGGCTCTAGCAGTTGAACGTGCCGTGGCATGGGCCCTTCCCCTTCCCTCAGATGGACCCCTGCCAGCTCCTTTCCTGCCAACTGATCTATTCACTGTCCTCCCAGTTGTTTTACTCTCTTCCATTTTACCCCCCCATCCTGGCACCCACTTGCCAGTTTTCAGTTTCTCAGACCTTCCATCACCAGTTACTTCCCTGCCATTTCCCTCAGGCTTTTTGACAGCTGATACCCGACTGCTGCATATCAGTCTACTTTGAAGTGATGGTCAGCATGAGTACCGACAAGGTACTTTGATGAAAGATCACACTGCTTTTTCTAACCGTAAATTTTTCCACATTCAGTTTAAACTTCTTGAACTCTTGTGGATAAACATTGTTGGCATTTCAAGCAGAAGCGAAGGGAGGAGGCCTTCTGGGGTTTTTTTATTCCCCTACCCCTGTTCTTAGAAATGTCCCGTCTGACTTGGCTTAAAGCCTGAGGCAGACTTCAGCCTGACTTCTAGACTGAAAACCTTGTGACAAAGTGGCTAAAGGATGTCAGTGTTATAAAGAGTGAAACTAGCCCCTCAATTTCAGTGTTTCCTTTTCCATTTTCTTTTTTTTCTTGAAGAAAAAAAAATAGCATTTGTATATCTTTGCTTCCTGAGAGAGTTTGGCACTGCCCATATGCTCTGCTATCACCTCTGACTGACTCTACCACCCATGACACTGGAGCTTTGTTTCCATTTTAAATTGGTCTTTTTCTTCTCTGAGTCAATTTTTTTTCTAAAATAAAGGATATATGAACAAATTAGTGATAGGAGAATCTAATTAATTTTAGTGGAACAGAGTCTCTCTCATTTGCATCACAGCAAATTTGGATTAGCCCTTAACTTCTGTAGATTTACTCCAGATGGATTGTAGAAGAGAGTGGTTAAGAGCAGAATTTAGTTTCTATCCAAAGTGGCTAAAAGTCTGAGTTGGTTGAATCATTTTTTCTTTATTATAATAGTTCAAGAAATGAAGTTACTTATACAATGGAAAGTCAGAAGTCCATTTAGGATTATATACCCGTTAATTTTGCAAAAACCTACATATGTTGATTTATACTCCTTTTTAGCTGTTTGGGCTATGAGATGGGGTGGGGATTAGCTCCTGCCTTTGTCAAACAAGCATGGGAAAAAGATTATAATCTTTGCTGATAAAATGCTGTGTGACAGGTGTTAAGGAGCAGCTTGCTATTCCAAGGAACTTGCTGGCAGGCTTGGGGTATTTCTTTGCTTGTTCACCTGACCTCCTTAGCCCCAGAAGCCCAGCAGGAGGGAGGAGATGCTGAGTGTGACGGGGTTGACGGTGTTAACCAGCTCGAATGCATCAGTCTGGGGCTGCAAGGGTCTTTTTTTTTTTTCCCCTAATCATGAGAGATGCAACTGATAACAAGTCATAGTTGTGCTTTTCATCAATCTATCTCCCTCTCATTCCGAGTACTGCTCATGTTTCTAAGAAATATGTTTATTTTATGGAACAGTACACATATATGCACGTGTACATAAATATACACAGCTTTTGGCTTCAACACTATCTGTAATCCTGTGCTCCTCTCTCAGTCTAAGTTGCTGTTGGCTTCCATTGGAAATTTGCCTGAGTGAGGCATGCAGGGTCTGGTCGGGTGTTTGTGCCAGATGAGAGTGATATATTGACTATGCTTGGGTGGTGGTTATGATTGGGTGTGTTAACAGACAAAAACTGGGGTAGATGGACTGCATAGATATTACTACGGATCATGTTTATTGCCCGCAAGCAATAAAAAAAAAACTTGTTTGGACAAAATATAATTTGATTTTAGTCTAGAATATCAGGCTGCTGTTGCATCCCCCCCTGAATCTGTGCCTGCTGAACACTGAAGGCAAAAACTTTTCTGTGACTTTTCCTCCCACCAGCAAACAGAGAGATTGCCTCGGATAATGAGAGCCTACACTTTACTCTGTAAATAGTTTAACTCAGGAGCATAAATAAAAGACTCATTTCAATGCAGATAGAATCAGACATTGCCAAATGTATTAATAAAGAACAACGTGAGCATTAGAAAGGAACTGGAAAGTTCAGAGATGTGGCCACGATCCAATCCAGCCTTGCAAAACTGATCTTTCTATGGAAATATTTACATGGTTATAATTAAACACACAGGGAGGCTGCCCTGGGCAATTTTTAAATCATACATGGAAAAGACAAACTTACACTGTTACTCAGAAAATATTTCAGGAAATTTTTGCCTTTGCATTAATTTGTTAGAACAGTTGCAGCTTAGTATTCTTCAGTGGAACTTAAAAGAAAAAGTGCTTGAAAATATTAAAAGATGCTATCAGACTTAAGTTTTGAAATCCAGATTTAGAACTGAGAGAGACGTTTGTGTTTTGCACTTGCTATAGGAATAGACCTGTGTGCCTTGTATATCCTGAATGCCAGCCACCTTACGGTTGTGAGTCATTTTTTTTGGTTTAACCAATTGATTTAGGGTTAGATTGGGATGCTTTTGTTCTGATAATGTACAGTTTTATGACTTACATGTTTACAACCTCCTTTGCATACTCATCCGTACTGTGCCGTAAATCTTTATTCTGCCAGCCAGGTTAAAACTCAGGTGCAGGCTACAAGGTTTTGCTGGTGCACTCGAGAAGCGATGGTCTTGCTGTTCAGCTCAGTAGAAGCTAGATGGGAAATAAGTGCATAGTGTCCATACCAACGGGAAGACTGCTCGACTGCTAGCTTTGCTACCCTTCATGCTGTTATTTAAAAAATTGCTACAAGAAAGTATCCTAAGGAAAATACAAACAAAACTCATTCATTTGCAATTCTTCCTTTTGATTATGAAATTCAGTCACATTTTGAAAATGAAAGAAATATATACTTAGGCAGCAATAAGTTAAATAACATTTTTTCCTTCCCTGGTATGTGAATCTGTCAGAGCTTTCAAAGAGAAAGCTGAGGAGGGCAAAATAAAATTGTTCTGAGTGTTACTGAAGAGAGTTTTCATTGATGACTCATGTTCCTCCAGACAGAGTTTATAGGTTATTCCTCATGCTACTAGTTTCAGTGTAACAACGGTTATTCATCTTCCCCCATAAAGTCAGTCTTGTGAAAGAGATTCTTCATCATCCTGTTTCCTAAGATATTTTTGTCATTTACTATAAAAGCCTATATAAAAGTTCATGATTTCCAAGATATCCAAAACACCACAGTTGTCAGTCATAGGCTGAAACAAAAGGATGAGATGTTTATATTTCACCAAGAACTTGTGTAAAAGATCAACAGATCTTGTTTAAACAGTGTTCTTCTCCAGAACTCTGGGAAAAGAAACATATCTCAGACAGTCCTGGTGTTGCTCATGGTGAACTGAAACATCTTAAAAATTACTTGTTGCATCTTCCTTTGCTCTTTGTAGATTGATTGACTAAACAAAACAAGTCATCTTACACTCATAAGTAAAACAAATCAGCATCAATCAAAAATCATCCTTACACACAGCTGTAATTAGAATGAAATTAAGTACATATTCTAAACCCTGAAGGTTATTAAACTGTGGTTCTTTCACAAATGATTTGCCTTCTGCCTCTTAGAAGCTGTTGCTAATAAATGCAAACTTGACCATGGAAAAAGTTCTGATATCCAAGCTCCAGCGTGTGTGTGGATGCCTTGCATACAGGCTCCCTTAAGTGAAGACGGTGGAAATGGAGATACACCTCCTTGTCCAGCCTTCTCCCCTTCCACAGCAGCCAGAGTGGCAGTGCTATCTGTGCCAGATGATATGGTCCCACCTGCAACTGACCCTCGTCTCCCGCCCCATCATGGCTGAATTGAAGTGAGTCTTCCTCAGGAGACCTTCTTGACTGTGGCAGGTCAGTGCAGACATAGCTATACACTCTGCTCTGGATTTTATCGACAACGAAAGACCAAAGTAAATGGTCTTCTCCCAGCAAAATGCCTCGGACTACTGAATCTACCATGCTGTCAATAGTCTCCATAAAAATAAACTGCTTATTGTAAGGACTAACAGGGCAGGAAAGCATGGTAAGCCTTCCAGTGACCACATTTGTTAATACCTTTACCAAAGTTGTTCCCTGTCTCTAATTCAACTGAGAAGAATAATTATGATTCACCATCATATTACATCAGGTGTTAAATGTAGGTGGATACGTCATGTGGTCTTGATTTGACTCCATTTACTGATATTACCAAAACCCGTGAAGTTAAACCATTTTAATAAGGGAAGTGAAAATCATTCTTCCACCCTCCAAAGTCACAGCTGCGGAGCTATTTTGAGCAGTGTATTTACAAATCCTGATTTGCATAGCCCAGGCAGCAGGCCCAAGCACTGACCACAGCCAAGAGCGCTCCTCCTGTTTTATAAAACCAAGTCCAAGCACTGAGACAGAAAAATCTAACCTACACATATAAGTAATAATCATATCAGCACTATCCGTGAAGGAGAAGCTCTGAGAAATGTTTGAGCCCAACCGTGTCCAATATGAAGCGTGCCTCTGAGTTAAGATCCTCTGCTAGTGGAAATCAGTTAATGCCTCCTCAAGAGGAAAGCAACTGACATCCTTCCCGAAGAGAATTTATCCTGTCCTCGGAAAACAATCCCCAGAATATCAGAAGGTTGCACCCAAGGATTAACTGGGATCAAGAGCAGCCTGAATGGATTGACTATGAATTGCATATCACTCTGCTGTCTCTTGGGGAGGGGTTAGTAGAGGAAAGTCATGATTCAGTTAAATCATTTGTATTCACAGGGCTCACTGACCTGGTCAAGCCATTTTATTTCTTTCACCCTCTTCTCTTTATTAATTTATTGGATAATTAAGCAGTACGGTGAGACATAGCAAGAGAAATCCTGCTGTGAAAGGTAGAAAGGATCTAACATGACTCCCTGGAAGTCTCTCATGAACCTTCAGAAAACCAGTATCATCGTATGCTAAAAAATGTGCCTGTCCTGCAAACCAGACTTCTTAACTTGTCTATCAGAAACATTTATAACCTTAAGATACTGCCTTGTAGAACAGAAATGAGTCTAGAAAACACCTGAAACAGGAGGGAAACGTATTCCTGCCTGGGTCCTCAGAGTACAACCTACCCTTCATACTATGGCACCTGGCCTAGAAACTGCAGACAGGTGTCTCAGCTACGTCCGCTGCTGGCCTGAGAAGTAGAAGAATGATGCAATCTCAGCTGGGTTTAAGTCAGACATCTGTATTTGTGGGCTTACTGTATGTTCACAAATGATTTTTGAGCAGCAGAAGGTTTTTTAAGGCTGGCTGTTTGGGACGCTACCATATTTGGATGGCTAACATGCCTGAGCTTTAAAAAGCCTGACTTTCAGTCACTTGTTCAAGTGTTCATGTTTTGACAACAACACCTATTTTAGGTGTCTTCCTAAAATGAAGGCCTCCAGCTCACTTTGGAAGATCCTGTTGTGATTAGTGCACTTGCTCAGGCAGCTAGAAAGCCACACATAATTATTAACATAGGTGCCCAGAGTCAGTCATGTCTTAAGAATCGGAGAAACCTGAATGTGGATAACTTATATTGTCAGGGCTCTTCATCACACATGCAATAAGACTGGAGCCACCACACACAGGGCAGGGTTCACTGCAGACATGTAGATTGAATGGCCATTACACAGGTAGGCATGGCATGTCCAGAACTGTATTTCAAGTGTGCTTGCTGTGGGGATCACCTTTCAGACTGTGGCCTACCTTGGCCTGGTTAGCCCAGGCAGCACTGCCATCTGGGAATGACATGTGCAAAAATACAGGCATACTCAAGAAACCATGAATAAAGAAGCCACGCATTTAAAGGTTTCGCCATAACATGATCAATGCAGATGTTATATTGCTCTGTTACATCCCTTGGGAACAGAGTGGAAACCATCCCATTCAAAGTGTCACTGCAAAACATTGCAAATACTTAATAAATCATAAGAGACGGTTGAAACAGTCGTTCAAATAAACGGAGAGGCTTAGTTCCGTATAAATAATGAATGGCTTCTCTTGTATTGAACTCCTGAAAGAGATGGCGACTATGTAAGAGGGAGCGGTGTCACTGTAGCAGAGTTTGGTAAGGAAGTGGAGATGCCCAAAGGCAGGGTTTTGTCCTAATGATGGGAAAACCTGCTTCCAAGTCTAGCAGGAGCACACACGGCTGATATGACATGGTACTTTCCATCAGCTTCTTCAAGCTGCAACACACACCTGAAATGTGGTTGCTGGCATTAAAGGATAGCTGGATGCTGTTTGACAGAGGAGGTGCTATGGCTGGCTGCTGCACAGCACCTTACTTGAGTCAGTGGGGTTTGCTGGTTTGTGGTAAAAATTTGAGGGTGCCTGAGACTCAGTAAGGCAGAAGATCTTTGGCACTGCAACGTTGAGGGCTGCTGTAGCACAGCGAGCAGTTCAGGAGGGTGGACTTCCCCCTGGGTCCTTCCTGAGTGAGTGGCAGTGTGGTGGGTATCCAAACTGAGGTTCACAGCAGCTGGAGAAGGCCCTAGGAGGTGGGCCAGTGGGTTTGCTGTGGTTTCTGAGTGCCTCTGCACCATGAGTCTGGCCTCTCTCAGGGTTAGGGGTGAGCTATGCATCTCCACTCTGCAGGTACAGTGAGGCCAGACCCTCCAGGATAATGGTCAATAAAACATTGACCATTGAAACATACACATCCAGCTGAGAGCTTTTGGCACCTGCACAGACATTACTTCCTGGGTAAAGGAATTTAAGTCCCCCACATCTTAAGTGGATACAGTCCTGCCAAGATCAAGTGGTAAAGGTGGTTATTGCCACCATTTCCATGTTTAATTGAACTCAGCACAGAATCAAAAGTGTTGGTTGAAAGCGTTAAGTCATAGAATCACAGAGTCATTTAGGTTAGAAAAGACCCTTAAGATCATTGAGTCCAACCGTTAACCTAACACTACCAAGTACACCACTAAAGCATGTAATCAAACCTCCTGCCTTGGCATGGTCTAGCCTCCCAGGTTTGGCATGGTTTCAACATGCTTTGTTGCCTGGGCTCCTCCTGAGCACACATTCCCAATAGTCTTGAGTAAGAAATGCGTGCTTGGGTGTCACCTGTCAGCAAAGACAGGGATACAACTGGACAGCTTCAAACGTCCTGTCATCTTGTACAAGTCAGGCTGACTTGTTTTTCTGACTTGTTTTCCTGAATCTACACTGCTCCTTGGTCATCAGGTGAGAGGTTTGGCTGGCCTATGGACAGCTATAGTTGGAACTAGAGGACATAGCTTCAAGCTGCACCAGGGGAGGTTCAGGTTAGACATTAGGAAAAATTTCTTCACAGAAAGGGTTATTAGGCATTGGAATGGGCTACCCAGGGAGGTGGTGGAGTCACCGTCCCTGAAGGTGTTTAAGACAAGACTGGATGTGGCACTTAGTGCCATGGTCTAGTTGACACAGTGGTGTTAGGTCAAAGGTTGGACTCAATGATCCCAGAGGTCTCTTCCAACCTGATTGATTCCGTGATTCTGTGATTCTGTAAGTACTAAATGAACATGTGCAGAGGAAATTGGAGTAGGTCATTCATGAGGACAGCAGTAAAAATGAAAGATTAAAAAGGATGTTGGGATATGGTCCTTGGCTGGAACAGGGTTACCAGGAGGAGGGTTTCCTGCATTGCTGCAGCAAAAAGGAACCAGGGAGACTCTGAGGTGTCTCAACATCATCTGGAGGATGTAAAAGAACAGGTAATAATGTGTTTTGTGCTGGTTCCTGCAAAGTGTGATCCAAAGCCAAGTAACCTGATGGCTACCTCTCCTGAGATGTAGACTTTCTGAGATTACTGCCTAAATCCAGCCTTCATTTGCTGTGTCTGAAGGTAATAGGAGGGTAGGCCATTTCAAGTAACTGGATGAGTGTTAATTTGCCTATAGTTATAATAAAATAATTCCTTGAATTTTTCTTTCATGATTGTTTTTCTTTATCATCAAACCCCAACTGCATTAAGGCTTTCCCTCCAATATTCCGGTAATGCTTTGGATCCAGTTTTAGGAAGTGATTTGCCATCTTTCGTCTAGTGAAATCCCTTGTGAAGCCTGCAGCCGGATGTCTCAGGACAGTCACACCCATGACCATGTTTCTTAGGAACAGGACATGACACACTACTTCTTGAAGACAGCTGCTAATTTGCAAAGATATTGGCAATGATCATAGGCATCTTACTGTGGACAAACAAGGGAATTAGAATAAATTAATAGATTAATTAATAGTCTGTATTCTATTGCCACTGCATGGAATAATTTTTACTATGATGCATGCAAGTCCATTGAAATCCATGGAAGTGGAGTGTGATTTTTAAAGCTCACAGAAGCAGCAACACAGTGAATGTATGCACATGGAGGAGTTTAGCACTTCAAGAGTTAAATTAGGCTATCTATTAGAAATTAGGTATATGAATCACAGCCTTGTTTTTCAGAGGCTAGAGGATGAGTTTGCATTTATAGTAGTAACAGGAATAACCTAAACAAAAGTTTTGCTTCCATTGTAGTCGTTCAGAAAATGAGCTAATCCCATAGATTCTGAATAATGTTTCTGTTGATTTTATCTTCTCTGCTTAACTGCAGTATCAGACTGTTAACTCTTGAAATCAAGTTTTTACAAGTATTTTGTTGCTGTGGGAAGTTGAAAGAAGAAACAAATAGCCTATGAAGAAGCCATAATAGTGTAATTTTGAAAGCTTTAGCTGTAACTCAGTGTGTTAACTTCTGAAGGAAACAAGTATTATTGCTACTTCATTTCCATGCAATGGTAAAGAAATCAATATGACCACACAAGTGTTTGATAGCATGAATACTTGAGTCATTGTAAATTCTTTTAAATCTTTTTTTTAACATGCCAACTATTCACTTTCTGCAGGAAACTGCAACTTCTGCATTACATTTATCAACATCAATGTCATATAAAACACATTAGAGCATCTTAGCTTCAGAAAAATAAGTGCTAAATTTATATTTGCTACAAAAATCTCAAAGAGTTTAAAGATAAATTTTATTTGTGTTTGCTTACTATACCAGCTCTAATTTAAAAAAAAATCAGTAGAAGAATATCTGTATTCATTGCCCTAGAGCAGTGTTATTTAGGGAAGTTGTACTCAAAAAGCATCAGCTTACATTTAAAATGAAATATTAAGGAAAGAGGAAATAAGCAGTCAATGTTGAAGTTGTAACTCTGAGTAAGATTAGTCTCAAAATTAATGTCTAACTAGCCAACTGATGAGAGTGTGCAAGCCCTTTGCAGGCCTCAGTAGTGTCCTGCTGAATAGAAGGCAACATTCATCTCACCAAAAAGCAAGAATTACCTAAATGTAGAGCATGGATCTGTGGCCTAAGCTGGCTTCTCTTTGCTGTTATGATGTGAAGAACTATCCTTTCATTTGTTTTTCATTTTTTGCCTTTTCACATAGAGGATCCTTTGGTTTGTGACTAATAATCTTCCTGCTCTTAAGAGCTTACGCACCAGTTTGAGAGTTATTCCTAATTTCTGGTGGGCTTGCTGAAAGCCAGCAAATGTTGTTGAGCTCACATCTGCCTAACCGTGTGCATTTGACTTTATAACAAGTGTTTTTTTCCTATTACCCACTCTGCCACCACAGGCTATTTCTAAGCTTCTGCAGGTGTTTGGCGCTCAGTTCACGTGGAGTTCGCTCACGTGGCTCTTTCTCAGGGCAAAGGTTTGCAATAAACCAGTCCATGGAGAGGTGTTGAAACTCCTCCTGATAATCCCTCATTACACCATTTTACCAATTATTTTCATCCCATAAAATATTTATTCAGCTGAAAGTGGAAATGTAGTTAAAAATCTTCTATAGGGCCACAGCAGGACTCCATCATTTGCTTTTTCTTTAGAAGGTTCATGCCATGATGTTTCCTCCACATGTACTTTTTTCTGGGATGGAATCACTTTCTCAGCCAGAAGGAGTCTTAAAGTAAAGGTTAGAGTCTCTTACCTTCCTCAGATAGGTAAGCCTTCGCAGGATGGTCTTCTAGTAGACAAGGTTTTTTCTCTATTGCTACCCCTGCTTCTTTCCCTCTCTTTCTGAAATGTCCAAACGAACTAAAAAATTTACCTAAGTAGCAACTGGATATCACCATTTTCTCACAATATCTACTGCCTCTGTTTACTGCAATGTTGTAACTCTTTTGCAGACTGCCAATGAACCCGTAACGTGGCTTAAAGTCAAGGCAGACTGAGATACTGCTTCCCTAGCAATGAGGTCCTTGGGGACTCACTTTGGAATTAAACTGAAGTAATTTTCAATATGGAATCATTTTATTGTGTGGGTGCATCTTCACATAAACTTTACATTGGGTTCTGAACAGCATATAAAGGTTTGCAAGAGACAAATTAGACTAAGTATAGCACTCATCATTAATCAGGGTACTAAACAAGCATGAGCGCTAGAGAATGAACACAGCTGCCCCTTCATTTATCTTGCTGTCAGAAGGTAACTCTCCTACAGAGAGAAGCTCAGAAGTGGTGGCTTAGGGTCTTTTGTGTCTCTCAGCTTGCAGAGAATATATACGCTCATATATAACAAATACATCTTTAACAAATAGATATGTTTATATATACACAGACAAATATACCATACACATACCAGTACCATTTTTGTACTGGTGGGTGTATACGGGTGTATGTATTCTCAATAGTCCTAAATTGTAGTTTTGAGCTGAAAAAGTAGAGATATGCCTGTTTATTTCAAAGGAAAAATGTTTACTACGTATTTCTGTTCACACTGAGTATTCTGACTCAATAACAGAAATTTCGGCTACAGTCTTACTGTAGGGTTATCTTCTGTGATTGATAACTTTTATCAGTTCGCCCCACATGAAGCTTTGATATAGGTGTAGCTGATATGGTAAATCAGAAAGTCTTAGCTTTCATTTCAGAGTGAATATGTGATGCTGGAAAATCATAAAACATATTTTCTCATTTGCTTTGGGGAAAAAACAGATAGGTGAAGTACAAGTTACTGAAAGTCTCCAAGTGTTGTTTTTATAGTAACTTCTCTGTGTCAAAGGATATTTTGAAGACAAGCCAACCAATGGCTAGTCAGATACTAAGTTTATAGGGTGACAGACTCCACTAGCTGGTCTTCCTTAGTCTGACCTTTTGCATGAAAGCAATAAATCAGCTAGCCTTCCATGTCTCGTGTATTGTCCCAAGCTCTTGGGAAAAGGATGATTGAATAGGAAGAATTAGTGCTGCTGCACAGGATTTAGCATAACGGATAGATCATTAACCTGGTATCAGGATACCATAGTCTGGTATCCTGGCTTATGCACTGGCCTACCATGGCTGCTTCAAGTAAGCAAAAATCTCCATACATAGCAGGGATGGTTTGTGCAGGGAAGGGGAAAGATTTCCTGGACTGGAGACATGAGAATGGGTTGTCTGTGAGGCTGGGTGGCACTGCAGCCGCAGTGGGACAGCAGTATAAAGTACACAAGCCTCAGGAACATAGTCAAGGACATGACACGTGTACGTCCTCAGTGCAGTGGCTTACTCTATACCACATGACCAGAGCTGTGCACTCACTGTGACCAGGGTTATGCTATCCCATGGTGGCATCCGGACCTATACCAAAGGTATCTGAGATACCTATAGCAATGTGCCTATGGGAATATGGAGCTCTGTGTGTGCTGCAGTACTCAGGTGGTTAGCTATTTTGGGCATTTTCATGACTACCCGACTAACAGCATCCAAAATAGCTAGTCTGAAGTCAGTGTAAGAGTGGACACCTAAACACTGATGCAGAACCAGCACTCATTTTGACTGCAGTGTTGACTGCAGTCTTTAGTTTTTTTGAACGAGGATATGTACTGCAGATGTGCAATTTGCTGTACCTCAGCCAAGAACTTCCAGGAGAAAAATACATCACCACCTAAGAGGACAGAGGTATTAATATGCAGCAGTCTGATAGTTGTTAATAACGTCCTTGAGTATGCAGGACACGTGCAAGGACAGGTAGATATGACACATGTAATAGGGAGACCTGAAGTCTCTTTTGCAGTGGCAGCTGAAGGCCAGGCAGGATACCCTTACCACCTAAAATGTACTTACTGCCCTGATTTAGATAACGACATCCTGCCCCAGATATATGTTTTCAGTGGAGTCCTATTAAAATTGGAATTAAATGTTGGAATTAAATGAAACTTCTAGTATCCTGTGTGATGTTTGGTCTGAAAGAGGCTGCTCAAAGGTACAACTTCAACTCCATTTGACTTGAACTTACCTCACAG